>NW_024368263.1:1841842-2421359 GCF_014805655.1 Passer montanus
GGCGGTGCGGTCCCGCGGCGGGCGCGGAGCTCCGCGGCCAAGGGCGCCCGCGCTGCCTCCGTGCCGCCCGCGCTGCCCTTCCTCAACATGGCGGCGCGGGGGCGCCGCTTCCCCAGCCTCCGCCAATCAGCGCCGAGGCGTGGCGGAAGCAGGGGCAGAGCCGGCCAATGGGAGTGCGGCGGGGGCGGGGCCGCGGCGACAGCGGCGGCACGGGGTGAAATTTCTGGAAGGTGCGGCCGGAGCGGGGCCGGGACCGGGATCACGGTCGGGATCGGAACTGGAATCCGGGCCGGGCCGGGGGCCGCGGGCGGTGACGGCCCCCAGCGCCGCCGCCATGAACCACAAGAGCAAGAAGCGGATCCGTGAGGCGAAGCGCAGCGCCCGGCCCGAGCTGAAGGACTCGCTGGACTGGACCCGGCACAACTACTGCGAGACGTTCCCCCTGAGCCCCGGCGCCTGCAAGGTGCGTGGGCTGAGGGGAGGAGGAGTGAAAGGCTGGGAATGGGGGATGGAGGGGGGGAAATGAGGAATGGAGAATGGAGCGGGGGAAATGGGGAATGGAGAGGGGGAAATGGGGATGGAGAGGGGGAAATGAGGAATGGAGAATGGAGCGGGGGAAATGGGGAATGGAGAGGGGCGCGACTGAGCAAGTCCTGCGGGGAACGAGGAAGAGCCCTGGGGGCACGGCTGGGGCCTGGGGGGCCCTGAGGGTTCGGGGACGGAGGGGGCGACTGAGGGGATTGGGAGGTGAAGGGGGAGCTGCGGGATGTCTGATGGGAAGCGGGAATGGCCCTTTTTTTTATCCTCACCAGCTGCAGGAGAGCTCTGGTGGGGACAGGACTTTCTTCCCTCCACGTGGCGAGGCGTGTGGGAAGGTCGGGGCCCGCCGGGGTGGAACGGGAGCGCTTCCCGGTGTCCCGAGGGAGGGAATCGCAGCGAGGGATGTGCCAGCCCAAAGGGCAGGGCGGCCTCTCCGCCCGCGGAGCTGTGCCAAGGGCTCCGGGTGTCACTGAGTGTGCAGGGAGCAAAAACGGGGCTGCAGCCTCGGGGAGCTTAAAATAACACCGAGGCAGCTCCACAGCCGCGTGCTGTGCGGAGCAAAGGATGTAATGTGTGAAGGAAGCACCCCCACAAGCAAGCACAGCCCTGTCAGTCTGTCCTCATGCCTGTCCTGCCCTCCTCCCTCGGTTTCACAGGATAACGTGGAGAGGGCAGACGCACTCCAGCTGACAGTGGAGGAGTTTGTTGAGCGTTATGAGAAGCCTTACAAGCCCGTGGTGCTGCTGAACGCCCAGGTGGGCTGGTCTGCCCAGGAGAAGTGGACGCTGGAGCGGCTGAAACGCAAGTACAGGAACCAGAAGTTCAAGTGTGGGGAGGACAATGATGGCTACTCTGTGAAGATGAAGATGAAATATTACATCGAGTACATGGAAACCACGCGTGATGACAGCCCCCTGTACATCTTTGACAGCAGCTATGGGGAGCATCCCAAGCGAAGGAAACTCCTGGAGGACTACAAGGTCCCCAAATTCTTCACTGATGATCTCTTTCAGTATGCAGGGGAGAAGCGAAGGCCACCCTACAGGTAGAGTGACAGCAAGACAAAACTGGGTATTTTCCAGTTATTCCTAAATACCTGGGATGGTCTCATGTAAAAAAGGGGATATTTTTGCATCATCTCTGAAATGAGTGTACATCTGTAATCCTGTGGGAAAGAAGAGCAGATTTATATAATAATTTTTTCTCCTGGCACCAGTGTTGCTACAGGTTTATTGTTCAGGTTTTTTTTTATTCTGTTAAGTCAGTTTACATCACTTCTAAGTTACATAGTTACTGAGAGCTGTAAAGATCATTTTCTTGCTCTGTGTGCCTTCTTGTGTTCAGATTTTAAATACCTCGGGAACAGCTCCTGGGTTTTGCACCAGTGGCTTATGTACAGTGTGGAATTTTGTTTAATTATGAGTCACTCCTTTTAAGGTAAAGATCTTAAGATAGATTAGGATCTAAAATGGGCACCAGTTCTTAGCTCCCCTTCAGATGGTTTTGGGAGAGAACAATATTTCATATCTGTGTAGTCTTTTCAACTCTTTATTTTTGCTTCAGCTTGGAAGAGGGTGAAATGCCATTTCATTCATATATTCAACTGCAACAACCTTGTATTTCGACTTCTAGATAAAAAGCCATTTTTATCTATGTTACTATGACACTTCATAGCACTGTGAGCTCAAATTGAACCCTCCCAAGTAATTAAAGTCTTTACAGTGACATTATAATTGTCAGACAATGCCTGTTGCTCTTTGAGTGACATGAGGCTGTGATGTGGTTTATTTAAATCAAATTGAGCAAGAGCTCATCAGTAATGGCACTTTCCTCTGCACCCTCATGTGTCTGTAGTCCAGTTGTGCTTTTGCAGGAGTGAAGCAAGAGCCTGATTCCATTTGAGATCACTGAAGGAGGTGTTTTTACAGTGCTTTCCAGAATTCTCTTCTAAGAGCATCCAACACTGTGGTCAAACACAAAACCACACCCGGTGTAGTAGAAATTAAATACATTTAATGACCTCGAGATCATTTACCCGAGTTAGAGGTGAATGAGAGTCTGGTTGTGACTCATTTATTTTGCTGTCTGTGTCCCCCACACCCTCCCCACCTACAGGCACATGCTGAGCTCCTTGCTCATGATCTTGGTATCCAATTTCTTGTGTTTTGTTCTGGAAAATTAGTATTTTTCAGGTTGTTGAGGTTTTTTGAGAGCTGACTGATGCACGAGAGCACAGTGATGTCTCCTGGAGTCAGAGGGTTCATCTAGGTACAGAAATGACTGTGCAGTAAATTTAGAGTATAATTGAAAATCTGATAAGTGGTGCTAATTGTATGAGGAGGATACAACCTCTACAGGTTGATCTCTGGATTGAGAGGTGTATGATAGTGTGTAGACCTTAAAAGAACAATTGGTTTAGCACATTTTTATTGGCATTGTTCCTCTTTAAAATAAAGACAGTGATTTCTGGAAGCCATTTACTGAAGCAGCTATTTTAATTTGAGGAAGGTGGCTGGGGTTTGCTTTCAGGTTGGATTTAGGAGCTGTGAAGTTTTTAATGGTAAATTTGATGTCTTGGGGCAAACTCTGTTTTGTTCGTTATAAATTAAGTATTTGGAGGAAGGTGCTGGTAAATGACAGTGTTGCTAAATAAGGGTTTTAAAACCTGTGTGTGTAGATTCAGGTTATTGTCAGAAAAAGGGTTTTGAGCAGGGCATCTGTCTGTGCCAGACAGAGCTTCGTGTGTATAATTTCTTCTGATTTCTTAACAAAAGCCTTGACTGTTCTACCTGTAGTGCAGTCAGCTTTCTAAGCATAATATAAATCTAAAGAGTGAATTTGCAATAGAAATGACAAACACCTGCTTATTTACAGCTCCTTTGTGAAGCAGGAAGAAATCAGCTTGATGATCAGACTTTACTGTCCTACAGTTGATGCCAGCAAATGATCCTTCAAAACCAGTTTGATTTACACCTGTACTGGAAAGGGGAGATGGAGAACTTGCTGTATTTTCTGAACCTTTGCATTCCTCTTGCTGGGCATCACCCTCCTGCCACTACACCATGAAGGGATTGTGTTGGTGCTTTAGTGTCTGCACTCTCTTGCTGCCAGTTAAACAATTTTTGTCATTTTTTCCTCTTGGTGCTTGCTATGAAGTCACCTCACACTGCTTTTTCTGGTGTGGTTGCTCTTACTGCTCTGTTCCAGGGAAAATGAGCAGCTAAAGGTGCTGCTGCAGTTAAACATGTACAGTAGATAAAGTTCTCCACTGGGAGAAATAAACCTTGTAAATGGGCAGGGGGAATATAAACCTCAAATCCTGAGTGGGCACTGGAGAATAAGCTCCATGTAGTTAAGTGTTGGAATGAAAAGCCCCTTGTGAATGAACAGAAGGCAAAGAGAGAGGCCAGGGTTGTGTAACTTGCTCTGTTCCTTGTTGTTGCCTTTTGTTCCTCATTGTTCTGCAGTTCTGATGTGTTTGAGCAGCAAATTCTAGAAAATCATAGGAGAATCTCCCTGCCTAGGAAGAATCCCAGCACGGGCAGTTGGGACTTAATCATGCTCATAAACTTTGAAATCATGATTTTATTGAAGAACTGTTTTAAACAAAATACAGCTATGACACATCAAAAGTCATCTTCACTTACTTATCCCACAGTCATTCCTGTCCCAATTCATACAGGATTTTAGGTTAACCTCCTGTTAAATTCTTTTGCTGCAGTGTGAACTTAGCCAAATCAGGAATGTAAATGAAGGAACTGTAGTTACTTTAATTTCTAACTGAATGTGCAATGAGTGCTCTAATTGTCAGTCTAACATGAAGAAAGGGAGCTACCTGCCTGCTCTGTGACTACAGCACTTTTCTTCCCCCCTCATGCAGATGGTTTGTGATGGGCCCACCTCGTTCTGGAACAGGAATTCACATTGACCCCTTGGGAACCAGTGCATGGAATGCCTTAGTGCAGGGACATAAGCGTTGGTGCCTGTTCCCAACCAGCACCCCCAGAGAGCTGATCAAAGTGACACGGGAAGAGGGGGGCAACCAGCAGGACGAGGCCATCACCTGGTTCAATGTCATCTACCCTCGGACACAGCTTCCCACCTGGCCCCCCGAGTTCAAACCCCTGGAAGTCTTACAGAAACCAGGAGAGACAGTCTTTGTGCCAGGTATGTGCAGATTTCTCCAGGGAGGAAATCTGGGAGGAAAAAAAAAGCATATTTGTAACATTCCATTTGTAACATTTCAGCTTTCTTATATGGCCCGTTTCTTACAAAACAAACTGAGCTCATTTTGAGACTACTCAGTTACATCCTGAATGTCACAAAATGTGTATGACCTGTGGGTAGAATTGCATGTGATACAGATGGCAAAACAAGTGGGATTTAAATTGCAGCATCACAGGAATGTAATCTGAACTAAACTGCAGTAGTAGAAAGCTGTCAGGGCATAAAATAATGGCATAAAATAATGGCATACAATAATAGAGGTGTTTGAGCCCCAGTAACTCTTAGACAAAAATGTTTTAGTTTTTACATGCTGGAGCAAATTTATGGCTGAATTTTGCATGTGAATGTTTCTTAGCTGTGGGAAATGAACTACTTTAAAGGCACTGACACCTTCCACCCACCTCTCTGTGCTTATGCTTCATCTTGCATTTGAAATCAAAAGCTAAATAAAGCTGTGCTGAAGATGCCCTTCCCTCTGAGTGGCTGCACACTGTGTGCCCATTGTAAGTGGGGGTGAGGTGAGTTCAGTACCAGATTCTAACCTCTGAACCTTGCATCATTTATGTGCAGCACAGCCCATAGTTTCTGTCCACATTGCTTGTCTCTAATATCCAGCTGACTTGGTGTGTGTGAAGGGTGCCTTGTGATTGTCTTGGCACTTATTAGTGACTCCTGAGTGTACCTTCTGTTAAGAGTTTGTAGCTGTCGGGTTCCATTAAACTGTTCCCTCAGTCTTTTCTGAGCCTCTAAGTGGGTTGTAAGAACTCCACTATTTTTATCCCATGTGGAAAAACAATTTTGCATCTATGTTTAAATGAAAGGTTAGTCTGTAGTCATAAGAACTTTGCAAAATCAGCGTGGAGAGTGCTCTGCAGCTGAACAGAAAGGGCTCTGTGCACTCTGGGTTACAATGGCTGCTGCTGTTAAATAAACTGTCAGCAGCCAGCCTGGTGCTGTCAGGTCACATCTTCAGTCCTGGGTGTGAGCTGGGTAATTTGGGCAGAGCACGGAGCTGCCTTCTGTAACAAGAACCTGTCAGGCACTGGGGTGAAAGCTGAAATAAGGCAGGAAAGGTGATGTGTTGGAAAACACTCCGGGGTTTGGGTGATAAGTCCAGTTCCACCTGCACTGTGGGAAAGGTGTTCTTGGCTGTTCTTGAGCTTGCTCTCTGCCATGCAGCCACCAATGGTCACTGCTGTTGTGTTTTAGGTGGCTGGTGGCATGTAGTCCTCAATCTTGACACGACTATTGCCATCACACAAAACTTTGCCAGCTGTACCAACTTCCCAGTGGTGTGGCACAAGACAGTAAGAGGGAGACCTAAACTGTCACGGAAATGGTACAGGTAAGAGATTCAGTAGCTTTCTTTGTATATTCTCCATAGAAAACAAGACCTAAAAATATTCATTAATGTGCAGTGTTACAATTCAAAGGCTAACCCTGAAATTTCAACTGTATTTAGGATCCTAAAGCAGGAGCATCCTGAACTGGCAGCCTTGGCTGATTCAGTTGACCTGCAGGAATCTACTGGTATTGCTTCTGACAGTTCTAGTGATTCTTCCAGTTCATCAAGTTCCAGCTCCTCCGACTCTGATTCAGAGGTAATGCTTTTTACTGCAATAGGTGATCCATATTCTGCATTTACATTGTTTTTCCATACCTGATCATGTGCCTTCATCCTGATATTCATGCCATATGGAATAAATTAATGGGAAGCAGCTAAACCAATCTACATGGTGGAGGAGCCTGTGATCTTAGCAGGTTCTGTTTGCTGAAGCCTCTCTGCATTGCTAAATGCATTCAATCTGTTTGATCCATGTCTATATTATATATGAATCTGTCACTCATTTAGCTTGTGGAAAATAGCTGCAAAGTGAATGTTCTAAAAATTGGGGGAGGGGGAAGAAATCCAAAACAGGTCAGTTATGGCACGGGACTCTTGCAACACCTAAATCCTTCAGAAGCCAAAGTCTTCTCTTGGAAGACGAGGTCCTTCTAGGGATCAAAAGAAGCACATTCATTGTTGTTCCTCAAGTTGCTTTAGCCAGTGATGAAATCCAAAACTGTTTCTGTTGCTGACTTTTCTATGCCTGATTTAAAATTTCCTTGATGTGTCTAGCCTAAAACAGCAGGTTGTTTGAGCTCAGGGTTGCTGAGCTCAAAGAACTGGTGGGGAATTGCACAGCACAGACAGCTGTTGAGGTTCCTCTGAACTGTGCTTTCACCTTTCCACGCTGCAGTGTGACTCTGGCTCTGAGACAGAGGGGATGATGCACCGCAGGAAGAAGCGGAGGACGTGCGGCATGGTGGGCAACGGGGACACCACCTCCCAGGACGACTGCGTGAGCAAAGAGCGCAGCTCCTCCAGGTGACCCGGGCAAAGCTGGCACACTTCAGACAGGGCATTCCTCAGGAGAGGGGCATGGAGAGCAAGGGACATAAAGCAGTTGGCCAGTGGTATCTTCCCTCTGTGAATGATTTCAGTTGTTCCAAACAGAAAACTAAGATTATTGATGTCTCTTTTAAAATCGGGGGTTTTATTTAATAAACAGACTTATTACTTTTCCTAGTTGTCTCTTTTAATAGATGAAAGGATTTGATTTTTATCTTTGTTTAATGAGAGAGGTGGGATGTTTAAACTGCTCTTCAGAGAGCACAAATGAATAGTGAACAGTTAAAGATGAAAAATGATCAGGCAGCACTCAGATTTCAATGTCTTGTTCAAACAGAAAACCTTCAAGTAGTTGTATGGTTTCTCTTGCTGCTGCCTGGACTATTTCAATTTGTTCACTGCTTTATCTGTTAAAGGCAAAATTCATCCTAAATTCCAAATGTCTGTGTTTACATTTTAAATAAATAAATAAATACATACATAAATATTAATCAAGTTTCAGTCAGTGTGGAAGGAGGCAACATTAATATTGCAAAATCAAGGATAGATATGCTTAGGGTAAAATTGCTGAGGAAAGCAATTCTCTGGACAGGCCAGGTTAAAAAGAGTGGAACGCTGGGAATTTGTAGGGAAGAACTTAAACATTCTTTGCTAAATGAAGCATTTTTCTCATATAGCAGAGGCTTGCCAAAAATTCTTAAGCAAATTCCTTGCAGCTTGGTTAACCAGTGCTGCTGGATTGGCTGCCTGCCTGCCTTAGAGTGCTGGCCAGCTCCTGAGCTCTTGGATGCTCCAGGTTTGGCATGGATGCAAGTGCTGTGGTGGCTTAGTGTGTGGCTTGCTAAAGAAGGTGTGCAGCAGTAATTGACCTGAGGAAGTCCATATTCCAGCATGATTCCTGCCTGGCTCCCTAGTGTGGGGACTGCCTGGAGGCCTGTGTGCTCCTGTAGATTGCTCTCTTGTTTCCAGCAGTTGCTCATAACTGAATACAATTGAATTACAAGTACAGAGCATCATTAAAGGTTGGGGAGAGCTGTACTGACTGCTTATTTTGCCCTGGGGGTTTCCACAGTTTGCTTGTTATGACATTGTCAAATCCCATTTTGGCAGCCAGTGTGACTTCAGGCAGGGAATGAGCAGCAGGAAGGAGCAAACATTTAATGCAGTGCCTGGTTTAAAAAGAAAGCTGTAAAAATGCAGATCATGATGCAGATCTGTTTTTCTGAAAAACCTGTGCACTTTTTAATTATTTGCCATTCAGATATTGAAATGAATACCCTAAATATTGAAAATTAGCACCTTGCTTTCTGGGTTTCACTGTTCTGCCTCCCATATGTTGATTGTTTCACTCTGTGAGGGTGGGTGGGCGTTCTCTTCCAGCTGTGTGATGGTTTAATTGCTAGAAATGCTTCCAAACATGAAATCCTAACCCTGCTTGTACAATGCTGGAGGAAGAATAAGGCTGAGATTAATCTGCATGCTGGGATCTTGTGCCCTGATACAAGGGGGAATGCTTAAAGGTACCTTTTTTTGACAGGATTAGGGAATCTTGTGGAGGCCGCAGCTACCCCTGAGGGATAACACCACCTACCCAGAGGCAGCTGCTGATGGAAGCTCTGTTAGCAGCCAGCCAGCTCTGTTCTACTCCCTTCTGCTTCTATTTCTCACACTCCTTAAGTTTTTGTTACTCTTCCTCAATCCAGACATCTTCGTTCCGTGCTGTCCAAGGTTGGTTCCCTGAAGGGAACTGTAGGAAACTGCATCCTTTGTGCAATGCTTTGTCCCCTCTGCACCCCGGGTGAGTGCACCCCAACCCAGCTGTGGGGAAGGACATGCCAAGTATTTCATGGCTCACAGAACTGGCAAGGAAGGCAACGGTCAGTTTTTAAAGAACTCTTTTTAAAACCAGCAGGTAAATGTAAAGACCTGCCTTGCTTTGACGCTGTCGTATGTTTACATGTTGTCCTGTACACTTGAGGAAAGGAGCACCAGCCCTTTTGGCCTATTGGAATGACTGGTGGGTCTCACTCCACAATTTTGGGAAGAACAAGGAGGAAATGAGCTTCTGCAAGAGCTGAGCTGTGGAAAAATGAGTCCTTGGATCTTACCCTGCTGCAGGAGAGCATTGCTGTCAGGGCTGGCACTCCAAGTGTGTGTCTCATAAAATCCTGGAATACGGGCACCTGGAAAGAACCCATCAGGATCACTGAGTTCAACCCTGGCCCTGCACAGAAACCAAAACCCCACCCTGTGCCCAAGAGCATTGTTCAAACACTTCATGAGCTCAGACAGGCTGTGCTGTGACCATTGCCCTGGGGAGCCTGTTCAGTGCCCAGCCACCCTTGGGGTGAAAAACATTTTTGTGATATCCAACCTAAACCTGCCCTCACTCAGCTCCAGGTGTTTCCTTGAGCCCTGTCACTGGTCACAAGAGTGAAGAGATTGGTACCTGCCCCTCTGCTGTCCTTCGTGAGGATGCTGAAGACAAAAATGAGGTCTGACCTCAGTTTCCTCCAGGCTGAACAGACCTGGTGACCTCATCCTCGTGCAGCTTCCCCTCCAGACCCTTCACCATCCTCATGGCCTCCTTTGGACGCTCTCCAAATGTCTGTTAGGTGTTGTGGTTCCCAAAACTGCCCCCAGCACTAAAGGTGAGGCTGCCCCAGTGCAGAGCAGAGCAGGACACTCCCCTGCCTTTCTTGGCTGGCGGTGCTGGGACTGGTGCCCCCAGGACATGGTTTGCCCTCTGGGCTCCAGGGCACTGCTGGCTCAGATCCAGTTTGCCACCAACCCCCAGGTCCCTTTCCACAGCTCTGCTCTCCAGCCTCTCATTCCCCAGTCTGTCCACACCACCAGGAGTGCCCAGACCCCAGTGCAGAATCCAGCCCTTGTTAAACTCCACATGGTTGGTGATTGCCCATCTCTCATTTGTTGAGGCCTCTCTACCCTTGAGGGAGTTGACAGCTCCTCCCAATTTAGTGTTTTTGGCAAACTGAATATTCCTTCCAGTCCCGTGTCCAAGTCATTAATGAGGATGTTGAAGAGCACAGGGATGAAGACAGAACCCTGCAGAACTCCACCAGTGACCAGTGCCAGCCTGGTGTCACCCCAGTCACTGTCACCCTTTGTGTCCAGCTGTGAGCCAGCTGCTCACCCTTCATGTGACATGATTTTAACCAGCTGTGGGCTGGACAGTCTGTCCAGAAGGTCACTGGGAGAGACAATATCCAAAGTTTTGCTGAAGTCCAAAAGGAAACATCTGCTGCCTTTCCTAGATCAATGAGGGGGGTCTCGCTGTCACAGAAGGAGAGCAGGGTCAACAAGCAGGACTTTCCCTTGGTGAAGCTGTGCTGCCTGTGACTGGTGCCTGCATTGTCCTCCAGGTGTTTTTCAGTACTTTCCAGAATAATCTCTTCCATGATTTGGCTGGGCACTGGAGTGAGACTGACAGGCCTGTGATTTCCAGGGTTCTCCTCCTTGATGTTGAAAACTGGGACATTGGCCAGCTTCCAGTCATCTGGAACCCCTCTGGATTCCCAAAACTGCTCAAAAATCATTGAGGGGTTTTGCAATGACATCAGCAGCATCTTGAGGATCCTCAGATGAATGCCATGAGGCCCTGTGGCCCTGTTGTAGGCATCCATGTGGAGCAGCAGATCCTCCTGCTTTGGGGTCAGCTTGGACATTCCCACAGTCACAGCTCCAGCTCAAGGCACTGAGATCCTCTTGGTCCATCAGCTGTGATGAAGACAGGCAAAGAAGCATTAAAAACCTCTGCCATGTCCATGTCTCTGTTTGTGAGGAGACCATCCTCGTCCTGGAATGGGCCAGTGTTATTTCTAATTTGCTTTTTGCCATTAATATATTTGAAAAACCTATTTTTTATTTCCCTCACAGTTCTGGCCAGTTTCATCTGCAGCTGAGCTTTGGCCACATGAATTTTCTCCTTACAGTGGCAGCAGCATTTCTGTATCCTTCCCATGTCACCTGACCTTGCTTCCACTGGGCAAACACCTTCCTTTGCCATCTTGTTTCCAAGAGAAGATCCCTGTTCAGCCAAGGAAGGGGAGGTGCTGTGAATGCCCCAAGCACTGCAGCAGCTTCAGCAGAGGTGACCTCCAACCTGAAGCATCTTCTGTGGGCTGAGTCTGCGTGCTCCATGCACACACCTGAGGTGCAGCACCTGAACCAGAGCAGTCCCTCCAGTCTGGCAGGGTGACAGTAACAAAGCTGCCCCTGCACCTTGGGATGGAAGCTCAGTGGAGCAGGAGAATCCTGGAATTTCTTACACAGGGAAAAGCATTTGCCAGTACTTCCAATCCTTCAGGTGTGTTGTTTGGCCCAAGGCAGCTGCTGACAAAGTCTGACTCTGGCAGGATCACATGTGCTGGGCTTGGAACACCAAACACTTCTGGGGCTGTGGGCTCGCTCAGGCCAGTGCAGTTCACAGCCCCAAATGGCTTTTCTTTGAGGTTATGTGTTCAGACCTTTCTGAAAGTTGCAGTGCCAATTTTAAAGGACTGAGGGAGGGGGACATGTTGGTGTTTTATGCTTTTTAAAAATGCAATGTGTTGTTTAAGTCTGTGTAGATGCATTTGTATTATGCCAGGTCAAGCTCTCGTCCCCAAGGGATCTTTTGGAGCTGCTGGTTTGTTATATTAGCAGGGGCTTGTGCTGGTGGTGTCTCTGTGTGGCTGAAGGTGCTGCCAGGAAATCGGAATTTCCCATGGGCTGCTTCAGTGGGTCTCTTCTGAGCCCTAGGAAGTGGGCACAGAACTCACTTCAGCCATTCTTTGGGAGAGGAAACTTGACAGCAGAACTGCTGTGTATGTAATAAACACACAGCAATGCCCAGGCACCGATGAAAGAGCAAATTAAAGAGAGATTAAAGCCTCAACTGTGATTTTCTTAAACGTGTTGGGTTTGGTGGAACCTGGATTGTTGCTTTTCTGTGCTCTCTGATCCATTTTTAACCTTGTCTGTTCCTTATTTAAACACTCCTGGGCCATATCCTTTTGTACAAAGGAATCCTAAATGTGTTTGTGGGGATCTCTGTTTTTGAGTCTTTTGTGCCAGTAAGAGCAGGGTGGTGGTGGGGAGATGGAGAGAGGGAAGGTTTATTGACACATTCTTTAGCTGTCCAGACTCCCAAATTTCCTGTGATAGGCAGCCAGGCATAAGCAAGCACACTTACTCTGTAGCCACTGCAGATTCTTCAGCAAGATCACTTTTAACAAATCCTCCAACTTCTCCAACTCCTGGCATTTCTGGCCAAGGCTGAACAGCCTGGGAGCCTGCACAGTCTGTGTGTGTCCTCTCAGAGATGTCTGCAGCTTTTGGAATCATATGGGGCCTGGAGGGGTGAATGCTCACAAGGCTCAGCTCTGTCAGGGTGAGGGGAGTCCTGGGAGAGCTGTCCCTTCCTCTCTGGTGGCTGGGCAGCACCTCAGTGAGATGCAGCTGCATTTGGCACATGGTTCAGTTTGCACAGTCTAAAATGTGATGTGAAAGCCTGATTGCTGTGCTGGGAAAGCCACAGCTCTGCCTCTAGAAGCAGCGTGGGAAGATGCAGAGTGCAGAGCATTCCTCCCTGCCTGTGAACTCTTCCATAATGTGAAATAAAGCAGTTCCAGGGGAAGCCTGTGTTGGTGTGACACCCTCACAGCAAAGCAGCGTGTTCACAACAGACAGCAGACATCATGACACCAGCAACCCTCTCCTGCCTGCCCCACAGGGCATTTCCTGCTGTGAAACAGTGTCTGCAGGCTTACCTGGGAATCAGGACTCTGGGATCTCCAGTTCTTCCACTTCTGGCTTTTGCCTGAGCCACTTTGGTGAGTTTTTGAGCAGTGAGGAAAACCCCTGCCTTGCAGGGCTGTGAGGCTGAGGTGCAATTGCTGTGTAAGATGCTTTGAAGCCATCCCACAAAACATGTTCCATTCATCCGGAGCAACCTGAGACTTCTGAGCCTGGTGGGAGCTTTTTGTAGCAGAAAACATTGGGGATGTTGTTCAACACTGCTGGCCACGTGGTGTTCTGTGATGGCCCTTCCAGAATTGCTGTGTGGTACAGAAATTGTAGCAGAACAAAACTTCTGTTTTCACCAGGGTTGAGCTGTTGTGTTCCGTGGCCTGCTCTAAACAGGATCTGGTTTTAAATAGGACTGGATGCAATTTTCTCATCAGGGAGTCAGCTCCTCTGGCCGTAGAGGAATGGGGGGAGCTGGTGCTTCCCAGGCCCTCACTTCAGCCTGGGTGAGGGTGGAACAGTTAAAAACTGTGCTCCCTTTGTGCCTCACTCCATGCTTGGAATCTGCCTGGGGAGAGTGGGCTCTGTGCTCTCATTTCTCCAGGCTTGTGCTTCTTGGGACATCCTTGTGTTTTGTTCCAACCCTGCTGCTTTGTTCTCCAGAGCCCTGGATGCAGCTGGCCCACACCCCGTGGAGCCCTCGTTTCCTTGAGCCCCAGGGCAGCAGCACAGCTCTGCCTCACTTCTCTGGGGCTCCCTGCTCCCCAGGGATGGCAGAGGGCCTCAGCCTCGGGCTGGCTGTCACTGTCACAGTCCTGCCTGCCCTGGGACAGGTGATGGGATTTGGGAGCTCTGCCTGTGCTTTGGAGCCTGGTGACAGCCACAGGCAGGCAGAGCTCAGGAGGAAACGATCCAGCACTCCATCAGAGCCACAAACTGGGCAGGAGGCACCAGTGCCAGCAGCTGCTCCCTGCACAAGTGCTGTGGGGAGCAGGTGACACCAGGAGCCTCTGGCAGAGCTCCCTCCCCTTTCAGCCTGGTGTGTGCTGGCTTCAGCTTCTCTTCTCAGTTACATCAAACCTCTCCAAATGCTTCAAGGAAAGACAGCAGCCTCTTTCATAGTTAACCTCCCCTCTCCTCCCTGAGTCCCCAGCCACTGTGGGCTGGAAGTGAGACTGAATCCAGGCTGGAATGCCTCTGTGGGCACTTTGTAACTGGGAGGATTTTGGCATCCCCCTTGCAGAGGGGGGAAGGAAAGTGTTACCCATTTGTGTGACAGTCCCACTGTCAGCTCCAAGCCCTGCCACTGCCCTTAGCTGCTTTTATCACCCATCCAGCAGAGCTGGGATACTTGTCTTGTTCGGATGATTGTGGTTTTGCTTTTTATTTTAAATAAAATCAATTATTTTGCATTATCTTGTCACTTTCTTTCATACTGCGATCTGAAAAAACCTTAGAGGTGTGCACCTCTGTCCCCCAAAGTGCTAAACGTGCTGGGAGCAGCTCTGGGGATGCTTGAGGCTTTGCCCATCTGTGCTGGGCTGTGGTTTGGAAGCTGCTGGAGGTGAGTTTTGTTGGTAGCTTTGTTACCAGACTGTCCCACCTGCTCTTTGGCCCTGCCCTGGCCTCTCCAGGCTGTCACAAGAGGTTTCTGTGTTGTGTTTCTGGTGCCACCTCACACTGCCAAGAGGGGGTTTCATCTTCCAGATCCTGTGCTGCTTTGGGATGGCCACCATGGTGACCAGAGGGATGGAGCACTTCTCCCATGAGGAAAGGCTGAGAGAAATGGGATTGTTCAGCCTGGAGAAGCCTCCAGGGTGATCTATTGTAGCCTCCTGCTCCCTGGAGGGAACCTACAAGAAAGAGAGAGAGACATTTTACAAGGGCCTGGGGTGACAGGACAAGGGGCAATGGCTTCAAGCTGACAGGGAGTAGGTTTAGCTTGGATATTAGGATGAAATTCTTCCCTGTGAGGGTGGTGGGGCCTTGGCACAGGTTGCCCAGAGAAGCTGTGGCTTCCTCATTCCTGGAAATGTCCTGGAAAGGTCAGGGTGGAGCAGCCTGGGATCATGGAAGGTGTCTCTGCCCATGGCAGGGCTGGTACAAAATGAGCTTTAAGGTCCCTTCCAACCCAACCCATTCTGTGATTCCCTGGTTCTAAATAAGCCCCACAGTGCAGAGAGGTTCTGTGGAAGGGCTGCACCCCAAGCAGAGGGGTTTGGGGCAGAGCTGCCTCAAGGAGCTGGGCTGTGAGGGGGAACAAGGACTGGGAAGATGGGGCAACTTCTACATTTTGTCAGTGAGTGTTGTTGAAACCAGTAACTGTGGGTAAACAAGCTGGAACAGAGTGGGACAGCAGCCCTGAGGCTTTTGAAATATTTATAGCAATATACTGTAAAATGAAACACCTCAAAGAGTAAAGGGCTTTGTGGCAGCAGACAGGCAGTTCACTCATTTCCACATAAACCTCTGTCCTCCCCTTCCCAGCCACTGCTGGAAACATTCTTCTTCTTTAGTGTCACCTGTAAAGCTTTTTTTTTTCTTCTTTCCAGTTGCCCTTCAGCAGCTCTCCCCAAGCCCAGCTCACCTCCCCTGCTCCATGCACAATTAGCAAATGAGCCCCTCCTCTCCTTGTGGGTGATCTGGGTGTGTCCATGCCTGGCATTTAACATTTAACAATTCCAGAAAATGCTGCGACTTAATGGTGGCTAAAAACTGTGTACAGCCCCTGTAGAAATGCTTTTATAATTGATCTCTCGGGGTCTGTCCCCAGCCATCCCCGGCTCTCTCAGGCACTGTCCCGGGGCTCTCGGGCACTGTCCCCAGCCATCCCGGGGCTCTCGGGCACTGTCCCGGGGCTCTCGGGCACTGTCCCCAGCCATCCCGGGGCTCTCGGGCACTGTCCCCAGGCCATCCCCGGCTCTCTCGGGCACTGTCCCGGGGCTCTCGGGCACTGTCCCCTGCCCGTCCCGGGGCTCTCGGGCACTGTCCCCAGCCATCCCGGGGCTCTCGGGCACTGTCCCCAGCCATCCCGGCTCTCCGGGCGCTGCAGGGCTGTTCTCCTCCCGAGAGAGGGCAGCGCGCTCCAGCCGCTGCCGCTGCCCCGCTCCGGGCTCAGCCCAAGCCTGGCCCGGGGGTGCCGTGCCCAGGGACCCCTGCCCGAGCCCCCAGTGCCAGCAGACCCCGAGTTTGTCTGCGGGCAGGCCCGGGCGGAGGTGCCTGGCTGGGAGCCTGCCTGGCTGAGCCGAGTGTGAATCCATCCCCTCCCACAGCGGGAATGATGAAGCTGGAGGCATCAATCACGCTTTGGAAGTTGATAGAGGAACCCCAGGGATACCTCAGTGCCTCCCGGCAGGAGCTCTGGCCAGGGACCAGGCCGAGTTTATTCCATCAGTTCCCTCATGGAGGGGACAGGCCAGCATCACAGGGGACCTGCTGTGCCCGAATCCTGCTCGGGGGACCATCCCCATCAGATCACGTTCTGCAGGAGCTTTCACCCCAGGTGTGGACACGGGGAGCTGAGCTCTGTTGCTGATCCTGTCACCTCGTTACTGCACGAGTTTGGCTCAGTTAGAGCAGCTCTTCTGGCAGACACGTCCTTGCTGCTCCTGCCTGTTGCTCTCAAGACCAGGAGTGTTGTTTTTCACAGACATCCAAACCCGGCAGCTCTCACAGCTCCTGTGAGTGCTGCAGATTCCAGCAACCCGAGAGGGAATTGCTGCAGGTCCAGAGCCAGGAGCTGCTGCTGTTGAGCACCTCTGAAGCTCCTGTTGATTCCCTTGTCAGGGATTCCAGCCCCCGGAGAAGCTGTCAGGACCAGCTTCTCTTATTTTAAATAAATAAATAAGAGATAGATAGATAAATAAATAAATAAATAAATAATAAATCCTGCTCCGGAGGGTGCTGGCTGAAGTGCTCTGTCTCCGTGCTGGGTTAATGCAAGCCACATGCTGCTGCATTCCTGAGCGGGCAGACACCCTCCAACACCCTTCCAACCAAGAGCTGTGGAAAATTTATACTGCCAGGAGAAAGAGCAGGAGTGTCCTGGGTGTTGGCAGCAATCAAGGGCACTGTGACAGCTGGAAATGTAACACCTAAACACGCCATGTCACCCTATTAGCTGCTCCCAGTGGCCAATTTCCCTCAGTCTCACCCAAAATTCTTCTTTATGCCCCAAACTGACAGTGAGCACAGGAGCAAGGACCCAGACGCTGGAACTTCCCCACCCTGACGCTGTCTCTGGCCATGAGCCATTTCCAGGGCTCAGAGGGAGCCTCTGAAGGCTGCACTGGACTCGGGATGATGCCCTCATGGCTACCGGGATTAGGGCAAGCAGGGGGCAGAAGGGACCAAACACACACGGAAAAGCTGCTGAACCAAGGAGCTGTGACGCTGCCAATCTCCGGGTGATTTGGCTGAGCTCTAGAGCAGCTCTGACGATCGAGACCCAGGAAATGCAAAGCTCTGCGGGAGAAGGGCAGATAAAGCCCGTGGTTGGTTGTTGCTAAGAATACAATTATCCAAACGCTAACGATTGCCTGCCTGATAGGATTACCAATAAAGACAAACGCAGTGAGGATCATGGCTTCACTTCCTTCCTCCCACCCGGGGATTTAATCCCGTCTTTGTTTGAGTTTTGTCTTTGGGCAGTCAACAAAAAAACTCTGCTCCGGGTGGTATCCCCAGAGCCTTATCCCTGGAAGGAACTTTCCGGGGTGAATTCCATGTCTGCTCCCCTCACGTGCATCCCACTCCGTGCTGGTTTCACCCTGGCAGGAATAGTTCAGGCCTTCTAATTTCAGCCTGCTTTGTAAAAGGTTGGCTAATCCTCCCAGCAGTCTGGAAATCCTCAGTGGCAGAGTCTGCAGGAACCTGACAACTCCTTGGCCACTCTGCTTGCCAGTTTGTGATGGCTTTTGGACACATCCTGGTTTTTCAGTCTCCTGTTTTTCAGACCTCACAGCAGCAAAATGCTCGGGGGGAGGCTCTCAGCACCAGCTTTACCTGGTGGACATCACAGCAGTTTATGGCACTGATATCCCCTGCAGCTCCTGGGGGAGGCGGAGTGATGCTCTGCAGCTTGGCATGGATGTGCTGCTCACCCAGGGCAGTCAGGACAGCCTTCCTGGCCCTGCCAGCCCCTCCGCTACCCACCCAAGGGCTAACAAGGTGCAAATGCTCATTAAACACTGCCCGGAGGCCAGCCGACACCCCAGCGTGTCACCAAGCCCTGGGTGCCCGCGCAGGGAGCATCCCGGGAGAGTGGCACCTTCCCACTGTCCCAATGGCATCCTTAACGAGTGACAGGGCAAGAGGAAATGTCCTCAAGTTGCGCCAGGGGAGGTTTAGATTGGGTATTAGGAACAATTTCTTCACTGACAGGGGTTATCATCCTAGAAGTCTTTTCCAATGTA
The DNA here is from genome assembly GCF_014805655.1 of Passer montanus. Classification (NCBI taxonomy): domain Eukaryota; kingdom Metazoa; phylum Chordata; class Aves; order Passeriformes; family Passeridae; genus Passer; species Passer montanus. The sequence goes on from NW_024368263.1 coordinate 1,860,164, forward strand.
AATGATTCTCGGATTCGGCGATGCAAGGCATTGCCGAGCAGCTCAGCAATGACTTTGTGGATGTAAGGCACGAATGAAAATGATCTAATGAAAGATCCCCTTGTCCCAAGCTGGACTCTCGCACTCAGCAGAGCCGGCCCAAGCCTCCCGTTCCCAAATCCCACCCCGGGTGCGGGTGGGTGCGGGCGCGCATCCCCGGCATGCGGGGCGCGGGGCCGGGCGGATGGTGGGTGCCGGGCCCGGGGGGGCCGGGGCGGTGGGCAGGGCCGGCGGATGACGCCGGGAAAAGCCGGCCGAGAGCCGGCCCAGCCCCGCCGCCGGCCGAGCGCTGCCCGCGCACCCCCGCACTCGGGTCGGGCGGGCTCCGGCGGCGGCGCACCATGGAGCTGGCCCTGGACTTGTACCTGGCCGTGCCGCTGCTCTGCACCGTCCTGGCGCTCGTCCTCGCCTCCGTCTTCCTGAGGCTGCGGGGCGGCGGCGGCGAGCGGGCGGCGGAGCCGGCTCGGGAGGGCGGCCCCGGGGCCGAGGCGGCGGCAGCGGCCGCGGACAAGGGGCCGGAGGACGAGGGGAGCCGGGTGCCGGTGGAGGAGGTCGGAGTGGGCGACGAGGGGAAGGAAGCGGTCGCCGAGCAGCGGGAGGAGGCGGCGGAGCCGGGCCCCGCGGCCGAGCCCAGCCCCGCGGCGGCCGAGAGCATCCCCCGGCAGCCCCCCGAGGAGCCCCGGCATCCCCCCGAGCAGCCCCGGCAGCCCCCCGAGGAGCCCCGGCAGCCCCCCGAGGAGCCCCGGCAGCCCCCCGAGCAGCCCCGGCTGCCTGCACACCGGGAGGATGCGGAGAGCAAGGTGAGGCCGGCTCCCCACAGCCGAGGTCCCCCCGTGCTGTCCCTTCTCCATCCCTCTGTCCCCGCGGCTGGCGGGGAGGGAGCAGCGCTTCGCGTTTTCCCCTAAACTAAGAGAGGTCTCGGCAAGCCCCGTGTTTTGTTTCGGGTGGGAACGAGCCCGTTGTCCCCGGAGGAGGCAGCGGTTTTTGGGGGTGTTTTTGGCTCCTTCCCTCCCCTGTGCCCCAGGGAGTGCTCCTAAAAATCATCGAGAAAGTGAAATGTAAGGGAAGAGAAGCGTGTGTCCCTCTCCTGTGTGCGCATCCAACCCCTGGGAGTCTTTCCCTTTCCCCACGAGCTTATCCAGGTGCTGGGGTGTGTGCTTGTGTTTATTCTTCCCGTCCTCATCCCTTTTGTGTGGGTTCAGAAGCTGTCCCCGTGCCAGCGCGGGTTCCTTGCGCTGTCCCTGCCTGCCCCAGGGAAGGGACCGCCCCGCTCCTTCCCAGCCCCAGCAGGATGCTGGCCCCAGGCTCTGGGTGAACTGGGGGCTGAACTGGGGGCTGGGGGCGGCAGTGATCCCCACAAACGCCCGGTAAATCCTTCTCCTCCACCGGATCTTGTTTAAAAATAAAAGAGCGACCCAGTGTCCACGGGAAGGTCTTGCCCAGGCTGGATGGGACTCGGTGACAGCCTGAGGCACCTGAACTCCCTGCCTTGGTGGCTGTGTCCCATGTGGCTCCGTCCAAGGGGCGGGAAGGGAGCGCTGGGGTGGATTCGGGAGCGTCGCCCGTGTGCCGGCAGCGTGCTTGGGCCGGGGCACAGGGCTGGGGCCCAGTCGCCTCCTGGCTATTATTAGCAGCATTTGTAATCCTCAGCAACTGTTTCCAGGCTGCCGGGCAGTGCATACTCAGCCCTGGCCTTGGAAAGCATCTCCAGTGACTCACTGGCCAGCCCTGGGCAGGTCCCGGGGGCTCGCACACCCTGCTGGGGCTGGGGTGCTCTGCAACACCCACGGGTGACCTGCTCGGGGCTGGGATGTGGCTCTGCCTCCCTGTGCTCCCTGCACCTCCCTCGGTGGTTTTTGAGCCTCGGAGCTCTCCCTCTCCCCTTCCTGGTGCCCCTTGCCCTTGGATGCAGCTCTGGAGCAGCCCTGTGCCTTGACACAGCATCCTGGAAACCACATCTGTTTCTCTCTCCTGTGATTTATCGGTGCCTGTGAGCACCAGGATCCCTGCAGAGCTCCTGGGCCACCATTAGCCAGCTGGGTCCTGGCTGGGCCAGCTCAGCACCAAAGTTGGCCTCTTGGCTGGAGCTGCTCTCTGGTGAGGTGAGGTGCAGCACTCCTTGGATGGCTGGATCCAGGGCTGCCAGAGCCCACGGGCTCCTCTGCTGCTAGCTCACATCTCGGCAATGTTTTCCTCCCCTCTGGCTGCTCTTTGGCCCCGATTTCTTTGAACAGGCACTGCTGCAATGCTTGTTGCCTTCAGAGAAGGGCTCAGCTCCTTTGTTCCCACTCGGCTCAGGTGCAGTACCAGGGTTTTGTGTGCCTGGAATGAGTTCTTACTCAAGAAACAGGGAGTTCTGTGTCCTCCAGAAGCCTGGCTGGGCTCTGAGGGACTGGGGCTGCCCTCAGCCCGTCTTACAGCAAAGGAGCAGCACAGGGTCCTGCCCAGCTTTTCCTCCTGGGAAATTGTTCCCTCAGTGTGTGAGCAAGGCAGAACAAGTGGCCCTGGGCCTGAGCAGCATCCCTCGGGCAGGTCAGGGCCAGGCCCGTGTGAGGTGGGAGCAGTGGGAGGGGAGCAGTGAGTGTTTGGGAGCCGTGGCCCCGCATGATCCCAGGGCTGCCTGGCAGGGCTGGTGGCACAGCTGCCCGAGGGACTACGTGCACTTCCAGCAGGCACCACACACGTGTGGCAGTGCCCAGTCTGCTGATCCAAGGGCTGCTGCTGAGGGCAGAGCAGGAGAGACCATCCACAGCTCTGCAGCATCTCCCTGCATTCCCTGGTTTTGCTCCCTATGAACATCCTCAAAGTTGCTTCATCCTTCCCCTCCTCCAGCACCACCCAGACCCAAGCCCAGAAGATGTTACGGGGATGGGACGGGCCCTGGGCAGAGCAGGGAGTGCTTTGCAGGCGGCTGCTGATGGAATCGTTCCCTTTCCAGCCTGCCTTGGCTCGGCGAGGGCTGCAGTCCCTGATGTGACTCAGCACCCGAGGCTCCCAGACCCTGTCCGGCTGCTGCTCCTGCTCTCAGCACATCAGCAGGCAGAGGGCTGAGCTGCCACTCAGACAGCTTTCTCTCCTTTTTTATTTTCTTTCCTTTTTAATTTCCTTTCCTTATTTATTTTCTTTCCTTATTTTCTTTCCCCCACGTGTGCTTGGCACACACTGTGCCAGGCTGGCTCGCACTGCCCGCAGCCATTAACCACTCGACCAAAATGCTGATGGATGGATGAACCCGCCCAGGGAGAGCAGCCTCGGTGTGTTAATGACGGGCTGAGCCGTGCATCCTCCTCCCCTGCTCCCTGCCTGTGCAAACTGCGATCTGCTGGGGCAGTTCCACGTCTTGGCCACCCTCCTGCTGCCATCTCCTGCAAGGCTGGTAAAATCGCTGAGATTGAAGGCTCCCTGCCCCTCTCTGCAGTGACCAGTTCATTGCAGCATCATGCTCAGGGCTGCAAAATGACCCAGGGAAAGGAGCCCAGGAGTCCTTGTTTCCCTCAACTGCTGGTAGTGTTTCCCCTTGTCTCTGCTGGCTCCCATCTCTGAAAAAAAACTTAATTAGTGTGTCATTGTCTGTTCTCATCCCCATCCCCAGCTCGTTAATGGATGAGGCAGTGCTGTCAAAGCAATCCCCTAATGAAAAGCTGCTGGGTGGGAGCTGGGGCTGTGGAGCGAGGTTCTTGTGAGAACGGCTGCAAAATGACCCAGTGGCAGAGCAGGGAAAGGAGCCCAGGAGTCCTTGTTTCCCTCAACTGCTGGTAGTGTTTCCCCTTGTCTCTGCTGGCTCCCATCACTGAAAAAAAACTTAATTAGTGTGTCATTGTCTGTTCTCATCCCCATCCCCAGCTCGTTAATGGATGAGGCAGTGCTGTCAAAGCAATCCCCTAATGAAAAGCTGCTGGGTGGGAGCTGGGGCTGTGGAGCGAGGTTCTTGTGAGAAACGGTCAGAAACTTCCACTCCCTAATGAGCCCTTCTGTCCTGAAGGGGCAGGTGGCAGGGACCGGGCAGGGTTTTCAGCGTTGGACCAGAGCCACCTCCGGGATGCCATCCTGGCCAAAATGTCCTGGAGAAGGGGAGGGTGAGTGGGCAGAGCCAGGGCACGGCAGCCTGGCTGGTTTGCCAAGGGTTAATTGCAGCTGAGGGTTTCAAACAGAGCAGGGGCGAGTGGGTGACAGTAGGGAGAGGGGACACACAATCCCTGCCTGAGCAGGGCAGCCTGGGGCTGTCACCTGGACAGCAGAGGCACAAAGCTTCATCTGTCTCTTCTGCCAAGCTCCTGGTGCATTTTCTGCATTTTCCCCGTGCCTCCCACCCCAGGCTGTGCCTCCCCGGGGGCTCCCGGTGCCTCTGGACACCCCAGGCAGCACAAAGCACCCAGCTCCCACCAGGAGCCCTCTTCACTTTTAAAAAGTCATCATTTCCCCCCCTGATGCCTCCTGCCTGCCCTCCCTGTGCTGCAGGGTGTCTAATTAAGTCAGGCTGTAATTGGCAGCTGTTCATGTCTGCACTGCCAGAGGGCTGGGACAGGAGCTCCAGTGTCCCACAGGGCACTGGGCAGGGATGTGGTGATGTGCCACCCCTGTCACACCCTGGCAGCAGCACTGCCAGGGAACGCAGGGCTCCCCACCCAGACTGCTCAGATGTGCCCAGCTCTCACCCAGAGCAGCCCGTGCCAGGGACAAATGCATCATCTCTGGCAGTGAGTGGAAACTGGGAAGTGAGACAGGACGTGTGTCACCCCCAGGGAGCCTGGGCACGCCCTGAATCCCACCATGGGGCTGCTGCTGGCACGTGGCTGGGGCAGGGTGGCACTGGGCTCTGCTGTGCTCCCTACACGGGGCAGGGAGGCTGGGCTGCTGCCCTGGGAGCCGTGGGCTGGGTGAAGCCCTGGAGCTGTGCCCGAGCCAGGGCACTGCTGGAGCAGAGGCCACGAGGACTCTTTGCCTCCTGAAGTGCCCCTTGTGTGAAGGGCTGCCAGCTTTGCCTCCTGCCAGGGATGCCATGCAGCTCACCTGGGCAGCAGGGGACGTCCTGGAGGGTGGTGTTTGCTGTAGCACAAAGGGAATGTGCTGGGTGGGAATGTGGTGGTGCCTGCAGGGATTGAGCTGGGCTCCTCACCCTGCTCTGGGACTCACCAGAGTTTTCCTCAGCAGCCCTGGCACTGCCTGATCCTCACTAAGGGCTGGATGGTCCCAGAGCTTCAGAAACGCTCTGCCCACTCTGTGCCTTGTCCTTGCCCCTAGCAGTGACAGGGGATGTGGCAGGAGCAGATGTTCCCACACTTTGGGGGGCTCAGACCTGCAAAACTCCATCCCCACATGAGGGACACCCTGTCCAGGCACCCCAGAGCTGGCAGGGCTGGAAATCTGCTCTGGGTCTGCAGCTGCTCCTCTGGCAGAGGGAGGATGGAGCCCCAGGGGTGGCTGAAGGGAGCTGCTGACACAGCAGCTGCTTTGCTCTGCTAAACTCTGCCCAACATTATTGTTATTATTTAGTCTTTTTTTAAAGGTTTCTTTCTTCCTCTTTTCTCTGGCTTTTCTCTTTCTGGCTGGCTCTCTCCTGTCTGCTTTCTTTCCCTCTTGCAATGTCTTGCATCAGGCTTGGAGCAGAAAGTGCAGCCATAAATGGCAACACACAGGGCCCAGGGGTTTAATCCAAGATAATTTTCTCCCTTTGCTTTGCAGCCTGGGATCTTCCCTTTTCCTGAAGCTGGAGCAGGGCACTTACTTGTCCCCAACCTGCCCATAAGGGCCAGGGCTGTCCCTGAAGAAAGGTGGTGAGCACCACCACCCCCAAATTCTCCTCTTGTCCTTTCTGAGACAGAAACCCTTTGCTCAGAGGGGTTTGCAGTGGGGATAGAGGAAGTGGGGAGGAAATGGCCAGAAATGAGCTGAAAACCAGATGATGCTGAGTGGGAAGCCTGGCTCCCATCTCCCATGGGCTGGGAGAGGGTTCAGCGGTGGCAGAGCCTTGAGGGGGCATTTTGGGGTCACCATGTCATCCTCTATCTGAGCCATCCTCCCCAGGGAGACCCAGGGCTGTCCAGGTCAGTGCTGGCTGTGTCCAGGATGTCCCTGAAGCCTTTCCTGGCTCTGCTGTGCTCCAAACCCCGCTGCCAGGTCAGCTTCTCGCTGGGTGTCTCACTCGAGGCCATGGAGCTGAAGGGCAGCAGCACGAACAGGAGCCTCGCTGTTCCTCAGGGTGGAAGATTGCTGGAGTTTAACCCTGGCCTTTCCGGAGCCCGCAGAGCTGTGCCCAGCTGTGGTTCCGAGGTGCGGGCAGGGCTGTGCCGGGGCTGGCTCCTCTCGCAGCTGCCGCCGGGCGCGTCCCTGCCCCGGCAGTGACATCTTTGTTCGGCAGTGACATCTTTGTTCGGCAGTGACATCTTTGTTCGGCACTGACATCTTTGCTCGGCAGTGACATCTTTGCTCGGCAGTGACATCTTTGTTCGCAGCGGCAGCTGCTCGGGGCGGCCCGTGTCAAGTCTCCTCCAGATGCTCCCGGATAATGACGCGCACGGCTCCCTGCAGTGCCGCTTCTCGCCTTTTTTGTTATTTTTTATTTTTTTGGTTTTTTTTTCCTGCGGGGTGGTTTTTGTGGTGCTGATCTGTGGGCTCTTGGACAGAGCACTCAGGTCCCTTCTTCTCCGGCTGTTCCTTCCTCACTCCCAGCTGCTCAAAACTCTCCCTGCATTCTCCCTGGGCTGTGCTTCCTACAGAAGAGCAGCAGCTGAGGTGCCCTGGTGTCCTCTGTGGCGTCCAAGTGCTGTCCCAACGCCTTCCCCTCCCTGCTTTGCCTGCGGGATGCCGGGACAGCAGCACCCGCTGCCCACGGCAGGGCTGAGATCCCTGAAATTGGGGGCTGCTGCAGGCAGAGAGGGCTCTCTCTCCCCTCCCTCCTCCCTGGCTCCCAGGGCTGGGGGCACAGCCAGGCTCCAGGTGGGGCTTTGTCCCTGCTGGCACTTCCAGCCAGCCCAGAGCTGCTCCCATCCCATGCGAGGCCAAGGGACACGCTGTCCCTGCTCCCTGCCCACGCACATCCTCCTCCACAGCAGGGAAACCTTCAGCTGCAGGTTTTGGACAGGGAGAGCTGTGCACGGGGTCCAGGCCACCCAGAGGTGCTGTGTGAAAGCCCAGCCCCAGGAGGGCAGGGTGGGATGGGGAGGTTTCCGGGGCTCTTTGCCTGTGATGGAGAAGGCAGCTGGCAGAGCACCAACAAACCCAGCGTGTCCTCCTCTCCCTGCTGCTGCATCAGCGCCCCGGCAGCTGCCGGAGCCCTGCCGGGACACAGGGCAGCCCAGGCTGCAGCTGGCACAGCCTCGCTGAGGGCTGCTGGCACTGGTGCCACCCCACGGGCTGGGGCTGCCACAGGGAGCAGCTCTGAGCTCCACAGGGAGCAGCTCCTGAATTCCACATGGAGCAGCTCCTGAGCTCCACAGGGATCAGCTCTGAGCTCCACAGGGAGCTGAGCTCCACAGGGAGCAGCTCTGAGCTCCACAAGGATCAGCTCTGAGCTCCACAAGGATCAGCTCTGAGCTCCACAGGGAGCAGCTCTGAGCTCCAAACCCTGGCTGCAGGCTCTGGGGGTCTCTGGGGTTCCCCACTCCGTGGCTTGGCACACAGCCCAGGGCAGGCTGGGCTGTTGGGCACCTTCAGGATTTGTCCATGTGTGCTGGCGCTGCCAGGGCTGGTTGGTTGAGCACAGGGAGGGCTCGGGGGTGTTTGTGCTCAGAGCTTTTGTCCTTTTCCAGATCCCACCCTTGGGTGCCTCGCCTGGATCCGGCCTCGGGCACACGGGACAAGCAGAGGACACAAGTGGCCACGAAGCACTTTCCAGCCACGCAGAGGTGTGTGGCAGGGAGAGCCAGCCTGGGGAGGGTGGCACGGCCCGCAGAGTGCCAGTGTCCCTGCAGGGGTGGGACACTGTCCCAGGGTGGCAGTGGCTGTGGGGAGGGGGGCAAATCTTGCCTGCTGCTGTCCCCTGGTGAGGCTGGGTGGCCTCTTAATGACACAGCCCATGTACAGCAGAGAGAAGTGGTGTTCCAGGTGCAGGTTTGCCATGCCCTGGGGATGGGGTCGGGGAGGTGGGTCCCCCTGGGGCAGCTGGACCACGATGGCTGCGGGATGGAGCAGCCCCAGGAGGGCAGAGGGATGGGATGTGGAGTCTGGGGCCACAGCGTGGGGGGGAGGGAGTGCTGGCATCTGCCTGCGAGCCATCCAAGCAGAAAAGTGCTGTGCTGCAGGGAGCAGGGGCTCCCAGACAGCCCTGGCACGCTGCTGCCGCCTGCCAGCCTGGCCTCCCTGCCTGCTCCCTCGCTGCTCCCCTCAAGGGTCTCTTCCTCTGTGCTGGAGCAGATCTATTTTCCTTCCTTGGAGGTTTGCCACCCAAATTTCCTGCTTGCTCTCACTGTTCAATGCTCAGTTCCTAATTCCCAGGCAAGGGAGAGGCTGAAATCTCCCTCCCTGTGGCTGCTCCTGGAGGGCTGGGGCTCCCAGGGGATGTCCCAGCTCACAGGGGGAGATGGATGTGGTGGGGAACTGCTGCCCTGGGCTTGTGGCAGAGTCTCCAGAGCTGTGTCCCCTCCCTGTGCCCTCCCCAGCCATCCTCAGGGGAAGCCCGGGTGCCCAGTGGGAAGTGCCCATGTTTGGCAGTGTGGCCCAAAATAGCCGTGGCTGCAGCGGGCAGGGGTCCCAGTGGCACCTCCTTCAGGGGAGCAGGGTGCCCAGAGTGGCTGTGAATAATGCACATTCCTCCCCCATGACAAAGCAACCCGCTTCTGGCCCGGGGCTGTGCTCCAGCAGCTCCTCCAGAGCTCTGCCCTGCACAGACTGTGCACGGTCCTTTTGGGGCAGTGTCATTCCCCTGGGTCTCCTTCCCCCAGCTTCTGTGTCCCTTGGTAATGAGGGGCTTGGCAGCCTCCCCCCATGCTGCCCCCCTCTCTGCAGCTGCTTTGCCCTTTTGCCAGCCCAGGGGTGCACAGGGTTAGGGTTAGGTTGGGGTTAGAGTTGGGTTGGGGTCAGGATTAGGGTTAGGTTTGGGGTTAGGGTTAGGATTAGGGTTAGGGTTAGGGTTAGGGGTAGGGGTAGGCTGGGGTTAGGTTTGGGGTTAGGGTTAGGATTAGGGTTAGGGTTAGGCTCGTGTTGTGGTTAGGGTTTAGGAGGCTGCAGGAGACACCCCGAGGTGCTGGTCACCCCTGGGCTCAGCTCACAGGGGTTTGCAGCTGTAGCACAGGGCTGTGCAGGAGGAAATCTCTCATGCAGGGGCTCTCCCACGTGTCCTTCTCTTGTCTCCAGAGCTGGGCTGCTCCCTTCTCTCCCTGCTTGGAGTTTCTGCACAGGACAAGGAATCTGGGCTTTATGGAGTTTGTTGTGTTTTGTAGAAGGGAGCCCCAAAACTTCCAAAATTGCTTTGCCTTTTAAAAAATCCCCAAAATGTGCTGTTGCTGCTCTCACCTGTGCTCCAGACAGCAGCTGTGGATGGCTCCTGGAGGGGTCCCAGCAAACCCCCCAGTGCTGCCTTTGACCCCTGTGCTTCAGAGCAGCCCCTTGGCCGTGCCTGCAAGGTGGCTTTGGCTGGGGATCCACCTTTTCCTGCTGCCAGCACAGCCTCTCCTGGCCTGGGGGCACACAGGAGTCCCCTGGCTCTTGGCTCAGTCCCCTGCCTGTCCCTGGGCAGGAGGGGTGGCAGGGGTGCAGCTGGGAGGAAGGTGCTCAGGCACCAGGCTCTTCTTAAAAACCTTAATATTCTTTTGATTCTAAACCTTAATATCCCTTTGATTCTAAACCTTAATATCCCTTTGATTCTAAACCTTAATATCTCTTTGATAACTTGCATTTCACAGCCTTTGGGTGGGCCAGATCACCCGGACTGAGTGGTGAGAGGGAAGCAGACTAATGAGCCCCTCTCATTAGCGAGCATCCCTTGTCCTGGTCCCTGGAGGAGGCAGGGAAGGGGTGCCCAGCCCTGCCACTGCAGCTCCAGGCTCTGCACCCAGCCCTGCCCCAGCCAAGCGTGGGTTGTTCAGCACAGCACCTTCTCCTCATGGCTGTTCTCTTTCTCACTCCTCCAGGAGGAAGAGGTGGACTCAGAAAACGAGAAGCTGGTGGTGAGAGAGCCAGAGGATGAGGATGGTGAGTGCCAAGCAAGCCAGAACTCTGCAGGGAGATTGTGGACAGGGCTGGAGCCCTGAGTGCTTGGGCATGGTCTCCTTCCCCCAGGAAATTCCTACCCTTCCCCAGATGCCCTTGGGCTGCTTGCCATGGGGGAGCTTTGTGATGCAGCTGCTCCAAAAGCTCCTTGCTCATCCAGGACAATCTCCAGGGGCTTTAGTCAGGGCCACGTTTAACTGATTAGCCAATTAGTTGATTGGAAAATGATTAATTGACTAATTGGGGTGACAACTGCTGCAGTCCTAAGAAAATGGAACAGATGGTGCCTGAATGTGTGTCTGAAGGGGCTCTGCTCTCTGAGCAGCCCTGGAGATGCTGGGATGGCCCCAGGAGTCCTGGCTTGGGGTGGCTGGGGCCAGCCGGGGCAGCAGGAGGCCTTGGGGTGTTCCCCCTTCCCTGCCCCACTTTCTGCCTGGCTTTGAAGGTGCTGTGTGGCAATCCCCCAGCTCGGGAGGATTATGCCTAATGCCACAGAGAATCAAATTGTAATCCTGATGCCATTCCTGCAAGGCAAGGGAAGCTCCTTTGGAGACAGGGTTCCCAAAATACACTCGTTCCACCCTGCTGGGCTTCCTTGCAGCACTGGTGGCTGGGGATGTCACCGTGGGGGGCTGTGGGAGGTCTGCTTTGAGATTGATGGATGCCCCTGGTGCCATCCTTACAGATGGGATGGGGGAAGGTGATATTCCCTGGCTGTGAGACTGGCTAGCACTGTGTCCTCCCTAAGCAGCTCCTGCAGGCAGCCCCTGGCTCCTCTCCTGAATCATTCCCACTGTTTCCAAGTGTTTGCTAACGGGGCTGGGCAAAGCCTGGGCTGAGGGAGCAGCAGCAGTGCCCTGGGACCAGCCCTGCTCCTCCTGCTCCTCTGCTGTGTGTCCTGGCCCCACTCAGCCCGCAGAGACTCCCCTGGGGCAGGTGGAGATGCCACAGCCTGGGATGCTGCCCTGTGACCAAAGCCACCAGAGCCGCCTCCCCTCCACCCTGGGCAGGGGGGACGTGTGGGTCACACCAGAGCAAGCCTGTCCAGGGGAGAGGTGCTCTCCTGGGGCTGCTCTCACCCCTGCAGGGGCACAGCACTGCCAGTGCGAGGGCAGAGAGATGCAAGACAAATGTTTTCTTTAATCAGAACTCGTGGAGGCTCTCAGTAAGTAGGGCGCCTCCTGTTCCTGTGGTGTTTTCCCTGTCTACATGAAAACCCAGCCTCCCCTTTTCTGTGTGTTTCCTGAAGTTTGTTTTTGAGCTGCAGGGAAAGTTCCTGAGCTCAAAACCAGCCAGAGGTTTCCAAAGCCACACACTGTCTCCTTTTTTTAATCTCACCGTGTGGGCAGGGAGATGGGGACCTTCCTTGCCTCCCTCCTCCCTTATTATTTTCTGGGGAGGTGGCAACTAAACTGCTCTTTTTGGGCCAGTCTAAATCCCAAATCTCACTTGATTTGGCAGAAAACCATGTGAGGGAAACGATCTTAATTGTCCTTGAAATCATTCAAGCTTCACAAAGGTAATGAGCAGCTCCTGCTCTGCACCAGCAGAAGGAACAGGATGTTACACCCTCTTTTTTTTTTTTTTTTCCTTTCTCCTAATATCTCCCAGGGCAGCAGCCAGCTGAATTTTCTTTCCATGCACTTTTATGGTCACCCAAAGTGCTGCTAAGCTGCAGCATTACTGCTTGTTTCCAGCTAGCCAGGTTTGTTTGTTTGTTTGCTCATGGGGAGGCTTTCCCAGAGAGGGAAGTGGAATATGGCCAAGCTGGATGTTTGGGGCTGCACACCAGAGCTTTGGGCTGCTTTGTGCTTTGTGAGCAAGCTGGATAAAGGGTTTGCATCCCCTGGGAGCCCCAGTGGCATTTAGGGATTAGAGAAACACTCCAGATCAGTAATTGAGTAGTAATCCACCAGGACTTCCCAGGGAAGCTCCCCAGCATCAGGAACCTGGAGATGTGAAGTGAAGAAATGTGGGCATTAGAGGGGAGAGGTCTCTGGGAAATTCCCATCCCACTCCTGTTGCTCCAGGCATGGTGTCCTGGTTTAGGGCAAATTTGGAAGAGAATATCTGAAGGGGTTCTTCTAGAAGGTAGATTTAAGTGGGGTTTCTTTGGTTTGGGTTTTTTGTTTTACATTAACTCACCAAATTTTATTAGTAAATTACACTTTTGGCATGGCAATGGGTAAAAGTTATTGTGCTTCACTCCAGTGAAGCCTTGCTCTGCTTGTTTCTGAGATCTCTGGTTTCCCCACCTGCAAAATCAGGCTCTGACTTACCTTTTACAAGGAGGTCCCCAAGGTCTGGCAGCAGCTTGGGGTTGGGGAAATCAAAAAATCAAGGTATTGGACACAAAGAGAAAAATCCTTAAGGGCAGTATTGATCAGAAAATAGAGGGAAGCTGGTGCTGAACCCTGTGTGTGAGGAAGGGAGGGGCTGTGAGGGCAGGTAGAGGAGGAGAGACTCATGGATATGGCCACAATTGCAGTGGGGAGTGTGGGAAGGGGCTCCCTGTGCTCCTGGCAGCAGAGGATGCATCCATGTGCAAAGCTGGGCTTTCTCTCCTGCCAGGGGAGTGTCACCCCTTTAGGGGCCCTGCTGGTGTCACCCTGGATCCTGCTTTGTGGATAATGTGCAATTTTTCAGGGCCATGAAGTACCACGTTCCTTCTGTGCACCCCTTGGAGGCATCCCCAGGGCTCTGAGGGCTGGGGGAAGCAGCAGATGTTCCTGGGAATGTGCAAACCCCAGTGCTGGGCGGTGGGATGTGAAGCAGCCGAGTCCTGCAGTCCTTGGGAGATAAAGGCTCTGAGATAAGCAGCCCGTGGATAACACAGCAGCAGCTCCTCCTGGGCCCCTCTTGGGCTGACCTCCCCTGCTGTTGTTTTCCCCTATCTGCAGGGAGATAAAGCACGGGAGAGGTTTTTAAGAGCAAATAGTGCTCCAACAAAATCCGATTGGAAAAGGATCGGCTTTGGCTCAGAGTCTGAGCTTTGGTGCTCTAATTAGCACGGGGCTGAGGCTGCAGAGCTGGGTGGGAGAGCACCCAGGAGGAGGAGACCTTGGCTGGTGACAGAGGGGCTGCCCTGCCTCGGTGCTGTCTGCACCCTGGCATTTGCCATGGGGCATCTTTTCACAAGCTGTGTCACAGGCTGCAGGAGAGCTGGGACAGCTCTGCTTGTGGCCCCATCCATGAGCCCCAAGCTGAGGAGAGGGCCCCAGGATGGGGAGAGGGAGGAGGAATGCAAGTCTGGAGAGGAGAAGCGGAAAATGCTGCGAGTTAATCAGGGCAGGATTAGCCTGTCTTGATAAGCCAAGCTGGGCCTGCAAGGCTTGGAATCCAGGGAGAACAATGGCATATGGCTGCTGTGCTCTAGGATTTCCTTGGATCTGCTGCTCACTCAGAGCACCCCTCGCTGTTTGCAGTGCCAGTGTGGCCAGGCTCCTCCATCCTCTGGCCAGCAGCACCTTGGCTGTGCTCTGGGATCCACGCTGCCCCCCTGGCAGTGCCCAGCCTTGCTGCAGGCTGGAGTGGCTCAGGAAATGTGCTGGGGTGGCCAGAGCATTTGGGGTGCAGGGGCAGGGCACAGAGCACCCAAAGGAACAGCCCCACTGCTCTGGGTCGTGGCTCTCAGGAGGTCTCTGGTTCACGGATTTCTTGCTCTTTTTTTGTCTCCCCTCTCCAGCTGCAGATGAGAAGTTTTCTTTTAAGTACAGTCCTGGAAAGCTAAGGGGAAACCAGTACAAGTCAATGATGTCCAAAGAAGAACTAGAGGAAGAACAAAGGTAAGTTGAGCTTCCTTTTTCTTCCTGCCCAAGCCCACCTGGCTGACATGCCCGTGGAGCAAGCTGGGTGTGCTCAGACTCTCTGCCCACACTGCCCTCAGCCTCTCACTGCTCTGGAGCTCCAGACCTCTCCCACACAGGAAGACATGATAAAAAAGTCACACTGATTTAGGAGATGGAGGCACTGTGGCCCTAAACACCTTTGGAGCTCCTCTGGGTGCTTAGATCAAATTTTCCAGCTGATGCAGCTGGTGTATTTGCCCTGATCCCACCAGTTCTGTGCTGATAGGTGTCTCCTGAGGACCTGATTTTGGTTACTTCCCCTCCCTTGGCCCTGTGGATGGCATCCCAAGCAAGGACATGGGCACAGCTCAGAAGCACTGGGGCACAGTGAAGGAGTGTGAGGTTCTAGAGCTCACTGGGATGGGGCTGACACTGCAAGTGTCCATCCCCAGGGCTGTCTCCTCAGCTGGACGTGGTGGGATTTACCAAATAGCAGGGCTGGTGGAGATGGAGAATTGTCCATCTTGCACTTTTTGCTGAAGTATCCCCCTGAGCCCTGCATGAAGAAAGGTCAGACCTGTCACTTAAAACAAGCTTTCTGGCTGGAGATTCCCCAGCCTATAGAAGGAATAACCCCACAGCTGAGGGCTCTGTGGCAGGCTGCTCCCTTACAGGTGTCTGCAGCTCACAGCCCTTCCCTGAGGCTGAGCTCCAAGGAACTGATTTACCCAGGGTGGCTGGGAGGTGGTGCTCTCCCCACTGCTGTCCCAAGGGCTGTGGGACCCAATTCTCCACCCAGAGCTTTGCAGAGAGTGATTTAGGGGCATTTGTCACCCCTCGCCTGTCAAATTTTGGTCTGAATACCACCACAGTTGGCCTGGTGTAAAGAACCAAGCAGAAACTGGAGCACAGCAGGGAAGGCAGGGATGGGGGGATCACTGCTCACCCCCAGCTCAGGCATCTCCTGCTGGCAAACCTTACCTTGAGGCTCTTGGGGAGCATCTTTGTGATGCCACCAGCTGGGCTGGCTGAGGTTTGTCTGTGTGAGGTGAGCAGGGCACTGTGGTGGGCAGAGCAAATCCAGAGACCTGCCCTGCTCTGGGGTCAGCAGCAGAAATCAGCTCTGCTTTCCTCTGGCACGGGGTTGGTTCTGCATTGGTGGCATCAGGAAAAAAATGTTTGCTTTCTTCTTTTCCATGTGTCTGTTGTGGCTGAAGCCCCCACCCTGTAAACTGCTGGGCAGGGCTGTGAGTGTCACTCTATTTTTCACTTGGGGAGGGTGGTGGGGGCATGAGCCAGGTGAATGTCAGAGACACCCATGGGGCCAGATGGGATATGGGATTTGCTTTTCAGGATCCTGCTAAACACCAATGCAAAAATCTGCCTGCAGCTGGCAAATTCAAGCCCACTGCAGAAAATTCAAACCAGCAGCTCCATGCAAACCCGCTGAGCAATCACTGCTCAGGTTTTCAGGCCCAGGAGTCCTGCAGAGCCTTGGGCTGGTTCTTGAGGGGCAAAAAATGCCCTTGTTGTCACCTGAGGACGCTGAGGGGACATTGCCTAAGGACAGCAGTGGGATGGGGGTTTTGTACTCAGGACTCAGAACAGAATCCAGGGGGTGATGGAGCTGTCCTGGGCACATGGCACTGCTCAGGCACTGCTGGAGCAGCCCCAGGGCAGGACAGTGCACCCAGAACTGATGGGCTTTGTGTCCCTTGGATGCTCTGAGCAGCCTCCCCACTGAGGCCCACTGGCAGACGTGTTTCTCCCACTGCTCCTTTATTTTCTTCTCTTCCGTATTTGTGTTGTTCGTTTCTTTAAGGCAGCCTGGTGAATTTTTTTTTTTTGTCTTGCTTTGTTGCTGGCTTACTTTTCCCCCCCTCAAATCTTCACTGCGGCATCAGCAGCTTTTCATTGCAGGCCTCGCAGGTGGTGCAAGGGGGCAGGGCTGCTGCCAGGTAAGCTGGGCGAGCTGAGCACAGCAGCTCAGCCTTTCCTGCATCCTTCTCCTTGCCCTTCCACCCCTCTCCACGAGCCCTGACAGTGCTGCTGACCTGCTGTGACCCGGGTTTGCCACCTTTATGTTGCAGGATTGAGCTGACCTCTGATCTCACATCTCTGTAGCAAGTACCTTAGGTCCTCGGCCACAAACATTCTTGCAAATCTTTTTGGTAAGGACACGCTGCTGCTTAGAGGTAGTGGTACCACTGATAACACCTGCTCGTGTCTTGGGTTGTTTTGCTTTTGGGTTGTTTTCCAGGGGAGGGGTTGTTTTGAGCTGCAGTTGGTTGCCTGCCCCACCTCCCTCTCCACCTGCCTCCCCTTCCCTGCTCATAACAGATTAATGAGTCCACTCCCCTCTGCCTCCATCTCACCTTCCATGAGCACTCCAGGGCAAATGGGGGCTCTCACGTGTGGATGCTCACCTCTTCCATCCTGGATGCCTGAGGCTGGACATCCCACAGCCACTTCTTTGTGCTGATTTGGGAAACTGGGGCTGCTGCAGAGTGGGGGATTAGTCCTGGGGTGTGTTACCAAAACTCAGACAGGTTTGGTGTGCACTTTTAGCCTGTCGCTCCTCCAGCTTTCCTGTGGATCAACAGGTTCCCTTGTGAAGCAGCAGATGTAAGAAACATCCCAAAAATGCAAGAGGGTCCTCAGAGGCTGCTTGCTGTGTAGTTCACAACTTTGAATTTTGGGACTCCTTGATTTTGGAGCTGCCACTGAAAATATTCCTTGCCTGTTCCAGGAGGAGCTGTAGGACTTCAGACAGGAGCATACAGGCATGCAATAGATTTGGTTATTTAAGCAAAAAACCCACTTCTGTTCTAACCTGCATCCCTGCAGAAGCTGTGGTTGTCCTGCCTACAATTCACTTGAGTCTTGTGGCTTCCAACTGGTGCTAAATCTGGACTAAAAGGGGAAGGAATGTGACCTTCACTGAGTGATGCAACTTCCTGCTTTCGGTGACTTCAGCCTTAAAAATTAGAGAGCTCACTGAGGGAGGAGAACAGTAAATCCTTTTGGCAAATGCTTCTGCTGGGGTGGTGGCTGTGCTTGATCACACCTGGTGGGTCACCAGTCCTTCTGGAACAGGAGCACGTAGCCTTTGCCCCCCTGGGGGAGAAAAACAGTCTGGGCAGGAAGGGGAAGAGTGCAGGGGAAGGATGCAGCCCTTGGTGCAGCCAGCACAGCTAATTCCCAATTCCTTGTCTCCTGCACCTGAGGCTTTTGGCCATCTGTTGCCAGCTGCAGCTGCCACGGTGCAGAGCTGGAGCTCAGGAAATGTGAGTGCTGGTGGTGCAGCTGCCCCTGCTCAGGCAGGGCTGAGCTGTGGGTGTGAGACACGACCAGGCTGCTGTCCTGGCTGGGCAGCTCCTCTGGAGGAGGGAGAGCTCCCCAGTGTGCCTGCAGGGCCTGGCTCTCATGGGTGGCTTGGAGTGGTCTCTGCCAGATGTTCTTCAAACCTCCCATAAGGTTGAAAGAGGTTAGTGGGGATTCTGTCTGTTAGAAATGAGTATGGTCAGGACTCTGCTGAATGTTGACAGCTGCAGCAAGGCTCCACTCCTTACAAAAGAGAAAACAATGGGAGAAATGGCCCCCTTGCGTCTCTGCTTTCAGTTCTCTCTTTCCATGAGGCAAAGCAGGTCCCAGCCAAGCCTTGGTTGGCCTCAGTGCTGAGCTCTCTGTGCTCTCTCCTTGTCACCCTTGGCTTGGAGTGTTGGTGGGACAGAGGAGAGCAGATCCCACCAGACAGGCTCTAGAAAGGTCTCTCCTCTTTGTCCTCTGGTGAGCTGGGGGTGAAGAGCCAGAAGCTGCCCCATGGCAGAGCCATTGAACAGGGTCTGGTGGATGGCACCAAACTGCTCCTGGCAGGGGCACTCCTGGATGGAGCAGGAGATCCCAGACCACTGCAGGGAAGATGGGATAGCTGCCCAGTTTCCCTGGCTAGTTCCCACGTCCAGGTGACCCATTCAAGGAGCAAACTCTCCTCCTGCCTCTCAATCCTCTCCCCTCACCTCCTGGCCAGCCATGGATGGGTTGAGGTGACACTGTTTGAATGCAGGCTGGGTTTAAGCCTAGAGCTCAACTGCAAATTGGAATTCATGCAAGGGGAATTGGATGGCTGTAAATATCAAGCTCAGCCCTTTTCTGAGTGGCAATTGAGCACTGGAAACCTGCCTCCTCCCCAGCTGGGCTCAGAGTGCCTCTTGGTTATGAGGTACTGAAAAGAACTGGGCTTGGACCCTGGAATTTCAGCAAGGCAGGGTAGACTCTGGTTCTGGAAAGTCAGAGAGGAGAGACCTTTCCCTGCTCTACAAGGCATCCTGAAGAAAGTGGGATGCAGCTGTGGCTTGAGGGCCAACTGTGCTGAAGTTTGAATGTTGAATGAGACAATGCTGGTGATGACAGCCCTGGGGCACACAAGGGCAGGAAGCAGCTGCAGAGGTTTAATGACTGTGTTGACAGACTTTGACCTATTTCAAACATCTCCACTAGTAGCCCTCCAAAAATAGGTGGGTGGACAGGGCTAGGGGAGGTTGCATTTTGGAGAGCTGTCCATTGGCATCTGTCCCTGTCCACCCCCTGCATTGCCATCACATAACCCTGGCCTGCCTGCTCTCTCCCCTCTGTGTACAGCATGGGACCTGGGCTTCTTTCTCCTCCCTCTCTCTTGCTAACCTTGCCCCCACCCCGTGGCTTTGCAGTCCTGCCCTGTCCTGTCCTGTCTTGTCCTGTCCTGTCCAGCATGGTGCTTCTTTTGGATGAGGGAAGCTGGTAAGTTTGGGCTTTTTTTGGGGCGTGATGGATATTATTTGTTTGCTTCTCATCTTCTGCAGCACGATAGTCGTCCTGGGCTGAGGGAGGAGGAGGAGCAGCAGCAAGGGGTGCAGAGCCCAGGGCCATGGCACTCTGCAGGGCAGGGTGGCCACTGCTTCACTGCAGCCACCAGCCACAGGGATGGCACCAGCCATGGGCAAGGCTGCTTTCAGCTGCCAAACACCCAGGGCATGAGGTGTGTTTGCTTCCCAGCTGCCTCTTACAGTAAAGGCACTGTATGTCTGGGGATCCCTGCTGAGCTCCCCCTCATGCTCACTCTGTGGCTGCCCAAGCCCACTTGGATGAGGAGGAAGTCTGCTGGTGGCCTGGTGCTGTTCCCTGCCTCCATATCCCCGGGGAAAACATCCTCTGACCTATGAGATGTCAGTGGACTGGGGCCCTGGCCCTATTTATAGTCATGATTGAGTCATGAATCCCCAAAAGCTTTAAAAACAGAGTCACTCAGGATGCCTCCCTCAGAAAGCCAAGGAAAGGGAGGCCAGGAAGCCCCTTCCCATCTCCTCCTCTCCCATCCCAGGGAGGAAACCCTTGCAAACTCCCCCATAGCCTTTGCAGGGTGTGAGTCTCTGACCCTGCCTTGGCGTGAGATTTTCGTTCAGAGAGCAACTCTGCTTGAGCTCCTGGGGTTTTTTTGGCTCAGGTCCTGAATTGTCCTGGCTTGTGGCTGCTTCTCTGTGTCTCCCTCACCCAGCGCTCATGACTTGTCTTCATCTGCTTCTGCTTAACCTTGTGCAGCATGGGCAGCTGGCTGCTCTCTGCCTGCTAACTCCCTGGGAGCCCTGCTCTGCCTGTCCTGGGCTCCCCTGCAGCTGGGACAGACCCAGGGATGCAGGGAATTGGGGCATCTTGCCAGGCTGGGAGCAAACTGGTGTTCAGTGAGCTGGAGAACAAACACTGAGTGATGGAGGAAAGCCCAGCCCAGCCCAGCCTGTCCATGGCTTTTCCCACTGCTGTGGTGTTGGCTGGGGTGGTCAGGAGTGTTGCAAGGGAATGGGCAAACAAGTGATGGATGAGCTGGTCAGGAGCCCAAGCCACCTCCCTGGCTGTGCTCTGGCCTTTTCAGCTCTTGCTGCTCTGGCTGGGCAATGTGGGAAGCTTCTGCCTCAGAATAGCTGTGGGCAAGGTCTGCTGGGGGTGACACAGCCCCTGGTCACACTGGCTCCTCACCAGCCCCTGTCCTAAAGCCAAAGACACTTGTGCTCCCTGGTCACACTGGTCCTGGCAGCCTCGAGGCACAGCAGGTATTTCCCAAAGCCCAGACACCTTTCAACTTCACTGTCCCAGTGGAGAAATTTCAGATCTGTGTTGATGAAGCTCCTTTTGGTACCTCTCACTCAATCCCTTCTCTCTTTTCTAAGCACTGTCTCCCTGTTCTGCATCTAAGTCCTCTCTGTGTTTTGCTGATTGGCTGAAGCAACTGGCTCACACTTTTGGGACCACCAGGAAAGTTTAATTTGGTGTGTCATTCCTCATATTCTTCCTGCAGTACCTCAAGACTGGGTTATAGTCACCACCAGAGAAGAGATGGTGTCTGTCCCCATGGTAAAGAACTGGGGACAGTGGTGATGGGACCATCCCCAGCAGTGAGATGGGAGGGAACTCCTTGGGGAGATCCCAACCACCCATTGCCAGCTCTGCCCAGCACTAAGGGCTTTCATTCCCTGCTCTTCATCCTCAAGGGTCAGTCCTGGTTTGGAGTGAGAAGAGTCTGGAGCCAGGTTGCTGTTCACCTTCCTTGCCAGGATTTCAGAGCAGAGGACTGATGGTTCTGACAAGGTCCTGAGCCAGGGAAAGGAGCTGGGAATGCTCTGTGCTTCTGAAAATAATCTTTTTGAGTGAAACTATTCCTTAAAAGGGCACAAGCAATTACCAGACATGGTTCCAGTAGGATGATCTGGGCTCTCCGTAGAGTGAGTCAGGACTCCTTTGGAAACCTAAAGTCTATGAATGGGCTACAGATTTCCTGACCTGCTGTGGATTTTTGCACACAGGAGAGATAGATGCACATGGGAATGCCACCAGTAACCCCTGTTTTTCAGAGCTGAGGTGCTGTCTTCTCTCAAAAGCAAGAAGCCTTGTGCCAGTGCCGTGGGTGAGCTGGAGTGAAGGGAATGCTCCTGAGGCCACTGGGACTTGTAGTTTCCATGCTTCTTTGAGACATTCAGTCCCTGAGCTGCCCTCATATTCCAGGAGCTGCTTTTGTCTGGGCTCCTTGTCTCCAGCTTTTCCTTGCACAGAACCATGTCCAGCTGACAAATCACACGATTCAGTGACTTGGCCATTGGCTTGAGCAAAAACAGAGATATCTGGATAATCTTTATCTGTAGAAAGGATACAGCTTCTGGCAAAAGATGACCCTAAGATGGTTTGATTGATGAGCTGCTGGGGGCAAGCATGCTGATCCAAGGAGAATGGAAAGGAGGGAAGAGCCAAGGATAAGCCGTGGCTCAAATCTCTGGGCGTCCATCCCAAGCTAATTAATACTTTCGGGTTCCATGGCTGAAATGCCAGAGCTTCTCAGCCTGGAGGGTTATATGGCCCCAATGTCCCAGAGAGGGACTGCCTCATGCTCTTTAGTCCAATTCCCCTCACAGCTTGCTCCAGGACCAGGAAGGGGTGTCCCTGTTGTGCAGATGGGAATTTCTGCCTCTGATGTTCATCCTCCATTAGGGTCATGCTGGTTTTGAGATTTTCTCACCCCAGCTGTCAGCCTGGCCTTGTGGAGATGAGGATCCCTGTGGGGGACTCATCCACCCTCTCTGATGTCCCCCATCCCTCCCTGCTCCACCTGTGGCACTCTGGAGGGGACCTCCCCTCCTGGGCCCCCGTGGCAACGAGCTTAGGCCCTGACACGTGAAATCTGATTAGGCTTGTGTGACTTGAGCGGGATGATCCGCTCCTCAGCGCCGCGGATCCCGCAGAGCGATTATCCACCCCGGGAAATTTCCTTTCTTTGTCCGGTAACCGCGGTGCCACGTGGTGATCTCCATCCGGGATCCAGGTCACTGGCCGCTCGGAAGGCTGCTGGACAAGGCAAGAATTTGCAGAGGAGTGAGGAAGAAATGAGGCTGTTCCTCACCCTCACGCCATGCCTGGCTGGAATAGGGGACGTCCAAACATGGCTCAGGTGTTGTGGACCATGAACCCGATTGAATTGAGGAGGAATGAGGCTGGGGTGTGTCTGAATGTGTTTGTAGGGTAGGTGATGTGTGTTGTAGCTTCCCTCTACCCCAGTGCGGGTCTCTGTGTCCATGGCAGCTGTCCAGCCTTGGGCCAGCTGTTTCCTGATGTGGATGGTTCACCCATGAGAGATGCTGGGCAGTAAGGGCAGAGTGTCTGGAAGTTTCTGGCTGAGAACAAGGGACCACATTTTTTAGAGCCTGGCTCTGCTGCATGGAGGGAGTGCCTGGATGTCCCCACACATTAAACACATCTCACCCTCCTTCCCTGGGACTCTGGGAGAGCTTCCCATCAAAAGGGAGTGACCTGCAGGGAGTCTGGGGGTTTTACCTCCTTGCCTTGAGCAGACTCATCTGTAGAAAGATTGAGAAAGGTCACGCAGTTCAGGCACACCACCCTGTGAAATCAGCACTCGTTCCTGGCTCATCTGGCCACAGGTGGGAAGAGGAATCTGGGCTGTCAAGGGTGCCAGCAGCCCCAGGAGGCTCTGCACAGGACAGTGAGGCAGTAACCCCTGGAGTTAATTCCTTTGGCTTCTCCAGTTCTTATTAGTAGCTCAAAAGGGTTGTTACTTAGCTTGGTGCCAGACAAGAGGATTTGCACTTCCGATTGGGTTTCGACTATCCTGCTGCAGTTGATGAAGCAAAGTCCTTCTTAGAGGCATGAGGTTTGCAAACAGCAGCTTGTCCTGCCCTGAGGGGGAAGCTGCCTTGCCTTCCCCCCAACACACACACCGAGGGCTCTCCCTGCTCGTTTATGTGAATAATAATGAACCAAGCTGAGGAGTGAAATGACTGAAATGATTTCTCTCCCTGTTTCTCTTTGCAGACCTGAAGACTATATGAAGTTGTCCCTAGCCTCCTCCTAAAGGCATCCCTTGGCATCATTAAAGGCTTGAGAGAAATACCAAAACCAACCAAACACACCCATAAGAGAAATCCATAAACCCTCAAAACTTGGGATCCCCTCTTGGTCTGAAGTTGAGTTCTTCAAAAACTCCTGTCACGTTTGAGGATATCCTCTTGTGTGGCTCCACGGACTGGGGCTGGGCCCAAGCAATGACCTGAGTTGTGTTTGGGGGACTGGGAAGAACCTTCCTCCCTCTCCCCCAGACAAAACCCAAAGTGAACACTAAATATGCAACAAGTCTATTAGTTGTGTTGGCTTCATGTATGAGGCCATGAAATCCATGTTGTTCCTTTCCTGGGGTGGACAGTCCATAGCTCTGCTCTCAGACCAGCTGGGACCTTGTACCAAAATCTCAAGTTGTTCTGTCCTGGGGTCAAACTCCTCTTTGTTGCTGGGGGGTGGTACCTGCCTGTGATTTCCAGTGTTGTACAAAGCTGCTTTACTCCAAGGGCTGGAGGGACAAAGTGGGGTCCATGTGAGGGATGGCAGACGATGGGTGGGCTGACTCAAATTTGCTTCTGTAGTTATTTTAGCAGAGCTGGTTCTGTAGGTACACAGGATACTCAAGAAGTGATGAAGTTTGATCGTTTAGCTGTTCTGCTTGGGGTGGAGAGGCCACACTTTGGCTGCTGTTATTATCTGCATCCTCACTTTTCCCTACCCCAGCTCCCAAGAGGAGAGACCCAAGGAGGCAGCTGTGGCATCAGGGGTTCCCTCTGGCTCAGGATGGGGTAGTGGAGGTCCTGGGAGAGGCACACTCCCCATTCCTCTGCCTGCTGGCTGTTCCAGTGCCCTCTTCTCTTGCTGGTCCATGGGAGCCAGAGCTCAGCGTTGCCCCTCAGCTCTGTCACACAGAGCAGATGAATCTGGCTGGGCACATGCTCGGTTTTAAATCAAACCCAGCTGGTTTTTGAGAGAGAGAAGAGGGTCTAAGTCCTTCAGTGATGTTGTAGAAACACCAGCCTGGGTGGGGATGTGTCCTCCAAAGCTTCTTTGTCACTGCCTCTTGGCTAACACTGCAAACATATCAGCAACCCAACAGGCTGCTTTTTTTTTTTCCTCTTTAATTCCTATGCAGACAATACTTGAAACCTTGTACACAGTTGTCCTTTCCAGCGCCTGGGGTTGGCAAACTCTTAATAAATGGGCTCGTTTAAAAGAACAGCAGGAGGCTTCAGCTTTAGAAGAGGCTGGGCTGCCCTCTCCCAGCCGACAACTGCAAGCGTGTTCAGTGGTTTGCATATGAATTTAGGCACATCTGGACCCTCTGCTTCAACATCCTGCTGGTACAGCTGCTGTCTCTCCTCGGTACTGGCTGGCTGACTGTGTCCCAAGCACCCAACTATGCAAAGAATGCCTTATATCCGTTGTGTTTAAGTTACATGGCAATATGTACATCCAGCAAAGTCGGTAGCTAAGTCCAGATTTTTGCTAGTGGCAGCAAGTCAAACTCTTTCTTCAACTCAAATGGCTGTCTGGGTATTTTTTACTTTTGTTTGGTTCTGTTTGTTTTGTATCTGATGGTGGCTCTTATACAAAGGACTGTAATTCTAGTGGCTTGAATCTGTAAAAATTGCCTTTGTTTGGTCCAATAAACCTTTGAATAGTTTATTTGGTTTGTGCTTGTTCTCCCTACCTCCAGCAGCTTGTAACTTCTTCCTCAAGAGATTTGTGTTGAAAATCTGGATTTTAGGTTAGATTTTAGGTTACTATGACTTTTATGCCATAAATGATTACATTCCCATAAATGATCAGAGGGAAAATCAGGGATATTCACCTTTTTCTGCTGAAGCAATGCAGTGTTGCACTCCTGCTCTTGTTTGGCTGCAGAGCAATTAACATCATTCCCAATGCAGAGCTCTGCCCAGGATTTCAGCTGCTGTGGACACGGGTGCTTAGCAGTTCCTAAACCCCAGATCTCTAACATGCCTATGGCTCACTGCCCCAAATCTCCAGCTAACTGTAAAAGTCTTGGACTGAATTGTCTAAAAAGAGCCTAAGGGAGATAAGTAGGCAAATATAATTGTCTATGAAGAAGAATTAGGCTGCTTCAAAAATCCTTAATTAATCTATTTTGTTAGCAATAAGTAAAATCCTGTTTGACCTCCTGAATCCAAGTAGTTTTGAGGACAGCATTTATGAGAAGAGAGAATGATTTTATTTGTGAATGGGGTGTGTTTGATCTGAGCTCATCCAAACAAATACCCAAAACCAAACCAAGCTGGATCACTACAAGGTTGTTTTGCAAGGTCGCCTCCGATAGGAGAAGCTCCTCTTCAAAGACAGTTTCGTGTTTGTGGTGCCTTGGTCTTCCTTCCCAGGCTCTTTTCTCTCTTTATCTTTGTTTTGCTGTCCCTTTGTAGTAGATTGTGTAGTGCAGAGAAGTAATAGCAGTAACAGCTCTTTTATTCTATTTTCCAAATGCACTTTCATGATATTTAAACTTGAGGGGAGAGCCAAAATGCATTGATGTTGTGTTTCCAAAAAAGAGAGTGAATATTGTCTGTGATCCTGATTTTGGAGACAAGGAAATGGGCCTTTGGAGAGGTTTCAGCAGCGCTGATGTCTGGGAAATGAGGAGTGAGGGATGCAGACCTGTGTGAGCACTCCCAGCTGGGATGCACTGCAGACACAGGAGCCAAGCTGTGTATTGAATTTCTCCACACCAGACTGGCAACGTGCCAGTGGTGCCCAGTGGTGATCTAAAATAAAATATTGATCACTCATGACCCTGCTTAACTTCCTCTCATCTGGAAAGGGCAGCTGGATGCTCTTCCTGTGAGCACAAAACATTACAGAAGAGGCAAACAAATCCAGGCTTCCATAAACAAAAGATCCCACATCATTATCAGGATTTATTTGGCATAGGACCGTTGCATTTTAATTGCAATGGAAAAGAACTGGCAAACGAGCTTGCTTTAGCCAGGATCTGCTTTTTTCCTGCCCTGTTTGCTTCAGCAGTGCTGAGAGGACAGGCTGCTGTTCCTGCTGCTGCTGGGGCTTAGCCCAGGAGAGGGGAAAATGCAGAGCAGCAGCTCAGGAGCACGGGTAGAAGTTCCTCTGCTCGTTCCTGACTGTCTTCCTCTCATCTTATTCCTGGTGTGGGGCTGCTGGTGCGTTGGTGCTCTCCTTTCAAGCAGAGATTGTGCCCTGGTTTTGCCTGTCAATAGTTATTACTGCCCCTCCTGCTGCTGGAACAGATGACAGCTTGTCCACACAGGCCTTGCAGGAAGAGTACCCCAGGTTATCCAGCAGCATGCATTTAAATGGATTAATTAAATGGTTTAGAGTCCTGGGTGGGAAGCTGGTTGTGGCAGAAAAGGGGACTCTTGACAGGGTGGCCATGTGGGAGTAAAAGGCAGATTCTGTGTTTTTAGCCCACGGGAGGTCTAAGGGTGCTGAGCGAGCAGGAGGAGCTGGGACTGTGGCAGGTCTGTGCTCTGAGCTGTCACTGAGTTCTGGCCTCACGCTCATGCAGGGACAAAATGAGCCTTGAAGTAACAGGAACTTCATCTGCCTTGTCAGAGCCATAAAGCACCACATCCCCATTCGTTCTTTCTGTCTCCCACAGGAGAGTCAGGAATGAGATGTGCTAGGCAATAGAGCAGCCTGATCCCCATCAGGTAGGGGTCTGGCAGTGGGAACATTCCATCCCTCAGCCAGCCCTGCCTGGAGCCACGTGCACATTCATCATGCCCCAAAAGGGAATTTTGTGCAGTTACAACAATTCATGACCTACCTGCCAAGAAATGCTGCCCACCCCCTGTATCCCCCAGAGATGAGCAGTATAAATCCTCCCACAAATAAAGCCCTGTCACAGACACCAGTCTTCTTGGGATGTACAATGGTTAACTGGTTCAGGGTAGGGAAAATTCAAGATATCTTCTGTCCCGGGGAGAAGGGGGTTAATCATCTATTATGGGACTGTCTGGGGATTAAAGATCTGAGCTAGGTGGTCCACTGGTCAGCCTCTGCCTACACAGGGACCACCTCACTGCTGGACTGGCTACCTGGGTCCATCTTACCACTGGACATTGGCAGACAAACTGGAATCAAAGCAAATTCCTATCCATGCTCTTATCTTCCAGTGGCTGATTCAAATCATGTCCACACTGGGAGGTAGTCTGCTCTCTAGTTTTAAGTTAGGATATGCATCTGAAATTTAATAGCTATTCCTGAATTATTCTGTATCCACATCCTCTCATTACAGAAGTAAAGCACACTGGGCTGTTGAATCTTAGTCCAGGTTTGTTATGGAGTCTGCTAAATTGGCACATGTTGGTCTTATAAAATTCCATATGTCAAGTTATCTTGAAAGTTTGAGCAGAGACAAGCCCTAAGGAGCTCCAAAGCCAGTGTTAAGGCAGGCTGGTTTATCCCCACATTCAGGGAGCTGCAGAGAGATGTGCAGGGTGATGGGATGGATGGGAAGGGGGAGGAAGGAGAGCCAGAGGCTATCTCTGCCTTATCTCACAGGGACAGATTTCCTGCAGCCAGTAAGGTTTGCACAGTGACCTGCCTTTGGCTCTGGGTTTCATTTCACAGTGGTGTTCTTGCTCCTGGACTGGCTATTCCTACTTCTCCTTTTCTTCTCGACAGGGTTCAGAGAGAGCAGCTGGCTGCCATCTTCAGACTGATGAAGGAAAAAAGTGACACGTTTGGAGAGATGTCTGAAGGGGACATGAAGGAGCAGCTCAGACTGTACGACATCTAACCCTGCCCAAAAGCCATCTTGGCCCTTGTTCTGAAGGACACTGGAGGCTGTAGTGCTTTAAAAGCGTCTCAGTAGTTATTTTGCAGTTCCAGATTGTTTTGCAAACACATATAGGCCTGTGATATGTATTTCAAAAGACTTGTAATTCCTCAGTCGTTTAATAATTTTTCTTTGTAGAGCTATCATCTCGTACAGCAATTTTTTACCTCTTTCTGGCTGGGTCATATGTCTCAGTCCTACAAAGCAGTTAAACTCACTTTTTTTCTGGCCATGCTTTATGCAAATGAACTCTCAAGCCTAGTCTTTCCCAGTTTGAAATCTGAAGAAAGCCAAAGAAGATTGGTGTGAAATGGATTAAAATAATAGAATAACTCAGGTTGAAGGGTCCTGCAGTCCAACCTCCTGCTAAAAATTATGAGACCAAGGTGGGTTACTCAGGGCTTTATCCTGTTAGGTCTTAAAAAACTCCAAAGATGAAGACTGCCTCCCTCTCTTGGCAGGGAGGCTTCCAACCCTAGAGCTAGAAAACAAACACCACAAGCAAGGCATCAGTGCTCTGATCAGGGCGTGCTGCCCCTCATCTCCCTGCAAAGAACACTTCATCCTCCTTCAGGCTGGCTTTTGAAACCAACCCAAGCTGGTTCTGGCTGACCTCACTGAGATCATCCTCACGCCTGAGGAAGCAGCAGCAAACTCCAGCCTGGGAACACAAACATCTCCTGACGCTGGTGAAAGGACCACAGAAAGGCTGCTGGGTTTAGCACAGGGATGGTTGAGTCCAGCTCAGATCCTGCTCTTCTCATGCAAAATTATGTGGGAAACTACATGCTTAGGAAATCTCTGTGATTTTATCAAGTATTTTGAACAGCCTTGAGCAGCCCTTGGTGGTTTGAATAGAGTAAATCAATGAGCATTCCTAATTATAACTAAATGTCTTCTGGTGTGCTTATCTCTCCTATGAAATCCTGTTAAATACTTTCTTGTCAGGAAGGATTTTCTTGCTTTTTGTAACTGCTCACAAAGGGAGGCAACATTTCTGCCCCGGTTTTAGGGAATGATCACTTAAAAAATTAGTTTTGCTTTATTTTGTGTAATCCTCTTCAGCCCAAGAAACCTAATATCTCGTTACCTGGTGGCTGTCTCCCAGTACAGTGTGTTCTATAACATTTAGACTTTAAAGAACCATTTGATCTTCTAATTGTTTTCACTTAGGCCAAGGCATATTTATAATGAGTTCAAGCTGGTTTTACTACCAATCATGACTTAATTTGAGGGGTCCCTCAAGAGGGGACGGCTACACTGGGGGTCCCCAGGACAGGATAATGGCAATGAGGGGTCCCTCATGAGGAGACGGTGACACTGGGGATCCCCAGGATAGGATAATGGCAATGAAGGGTCCTCATGAGGGAATGGCGGTACTGGGGGGTCCCCATGACAGGATAATGGCAATGAGGGGTCCTCATGAGGGGACAGTGACACTGGGGGTCCCTCATGAGGGAATGGCAGTACTGGGGGGTCCCCATGACAGAATAATGGCAGTGAGGGGTCCCTCATGAGGGGACAGTGACACTGGGGGGTCCCCGGGACAGGATAATGGCAGTGAGGGGTCCCTCATGAGAGGACAGTGACAGGATAATGGCAATGAGGGGTCCCTCATGAGGAGACAGTGACACTGGGGATCCCCAGGATAGGATAATGGCAGTGAAGGGTCCCTCATGAGGGGACAGGGACATTGGGGTCCCCATGACAGAATAATGGGCAGTGAGGGGTCCCTCATGAGGGGACAGTGACACTGGGGGGTCCCCGGGACAGGATAATGGCAGTGAAGGGTCCCTCATGAGGGGACAGGGACATTGGGGTCCCCATGACAGAATAATGGCAGGGAGGGGTCCCTCATGAGGGGACAGCAACACTGGGGATCCCTATGACACGATAATGGCCCAGAGGGGTCCCCGTCAGGGGACCGTGACACTGGGGATCCCTATGACACGATAATGGCCCAGAGGGGTCCCCGTCAGGGGACCGTGACACTGGGGATCCCCAGGATAGGATAATGGCAGTGAAGGGTCCCTCATGAGGGGACAGCGACACTGGGGATCCCTATGACACGATAATGGCACAGAGGGGTCCCCGTGAGGGGACCGTGACACTGGGGATCCCTCATGAGTGGATGGCAGTACTGGAGGGTCCCCATGACAGGATAACGGCAGTGAGGGGTCCCCGTGAGGGGACAGTGACACTGGGGGCTCCCCACGGCCGCAGGCCCCGCTGCCATGGCAACAAGTGACGATCGCCATTGGACTGACATGTCCCTATTGGGCTCCCGTAGGCAAAGCGGATTGTCCCTGTACGCCTTCCGTACCGCGGCGCGGCGGGGGCGGAGCTGGCTGGAGACGCGCCGGGATGGCGGTTACCGACAGCGCGCGTGCGCAGTGAGTGACGCCAGGCGCCGAGTGTGACGTCAGGCGCCGAGCGTGACGTCAGGCGCTGCCCATTACGTCAGTCTCTGTTGGTGACGTCACGCACCACGAATGACGTCCGTCGCTGCGAGTGACGCCACGCAGGTGCCGCTGTGGCTCTGCCGGCGGATGAAACCAGCACTGGGAGATAAAATAAACAGTGGGAAGGGTTCCACTGAGTGATGAGTGGAAAATGATATTTGCTTTTACAAACGAACTGCAGGCTTGCTGATAAATGACATTGGATATTGAAAGATGAAAGAAGCAATGGGGGAAAACATAAATTCCGTAAGAATTAAACATTTAAATGGAGGGTTGTTCATTAGTGGGAAATCTCTGGTATCAGGCATTTCAGGAAGTCTGTACCTCTCATGTACCTCAGAAATGGGGAAAGAGAGAGGGAACCAGCACTGGGAGATGAAATAAACAGTGGGAAGGGTTCCACGGATTGATGAATGGAAAATGGTATTTGCTTTTATGAACAAACTGCAGGCTTGCTGATAAATGAAACTGGATATTGAAAGATAAAAGAAACAATGGGGAAAAAACATAAATTCCGTAAGAATTAAAAATTAAAATGGAGGGTTGTTCATTAGAGGGGAATCGTCTGTATCAGGCATTTCAGGAAGTCTGTACCTCTCATGTGCCTCAGAA
This sequence comes from Passer montanus, assembly GCF_014805655.1. Classification (NCBI taxonomy): domain Eukaryota; kingdom Metazoa; phylum Chordata; class Aves; order Passeriformes; family Passeridae; genus Passer; species Passer montanus. The sequence goes on from NW_024368263.1 coordinate 1,890,895, forward strand.
ATGGGGAAAGAGAGAGGGACATGTGGGAAATTGGGATTAAAAGGAGGCTGTGTCCTCCAAAAACTTGAGAGACCCCAAGGGAATGCCCCACGGCCTCTCCCTTTATTCGAATAAAATAAAATTACTCCTCTGTCTCCTCTTTGGACATAAACCTCTGGTGGTTTTGGGTGAATTTTCCTGACAGAATTAAACAGGATTCAATTCGAGGGCTTGGAAAAGGCTTCCAGACTCAGGTGCTAGGAGGGAGAATGTGGATTTGCAGTGTAAGACAGAGACATGTTAAGTGGGGATGGAGTGCCAGTGCCATGGGTTTGAATGGATTTGAATCTGACTTTGTGTAGGACAGGGACAGAGCAGAGCACAGAGAGCCCTATGCTTTGTTTTGTTGTTGCTTTAAAAAAAAAAAAAATTAATAGATCTCATTCAGCTCATCCAGTCACTGGATCCCAGCCAGAACTTCTGGAATAGCTTTTTTTTTTTTTTTTTTTTTAAAAAAAAAAAAAAAGAATAGATCTCATTCAGCTCATCCAGTCGCTGGATCCCAGCCAGAACTTCTGGAATAGCTTTTTTTTTTTTTTTTTAACCTAAAGGGGAAATTCTCCTGTCTGAAATTCTTTCTTCATTCCCAAAGTAGGTCAGGAATGCAGCCACTGAGGTCTGTGCTGTCCTGAGTGTGCTCAGCTGTTGGGAATGCTAAATTGCACCGGGAACAATAAACACAAAGTGGAAGCATTTCATAGTTTGTTCCGTCTTAATCTGTCTCAGAGGGAGGGGATAATTGATTTTGTTTTCCATGAAAAGCTGCCGCGGGGATTGGGACTGTGCAGGCGTCGAAGGGATGCTGCTGCAGGGGGGATGAGGCAGCTGACACCACCCTGGGGAGGCACAAACAGCCTCAGCGTCCAAAACTGCAGTGGGACTGCAGGGAGCACCCTGGGGACACGAAAATGTGCACCCTGCACACCCTGATGGCATCATCCCCGTGAAAAGTGCTCTGCGCAGATATTTACTGTATTTACTGCACACATTGTGTTGAGTAGTGCTGTGTTAACATTTTAATACTGTGGTAAATGCAGTTTCATAGCAAAAAAGGTAGCTTTTGTAGTTAAAATAGGAACTATGTGTGTGGGATGTTTTCTTTTAGAAAGGAGAGAGGGGCCCTCACCGGGTGGCAGCTGCAGGACACCTGAATCTTTCAGAGAAAGGGAATTTATTGCTCCCTTATCAGCAGAAAACTAACCTCTTCCCACCTTGCTGAGACAGGAAGACTGCATGAGGATTAGGAGGAAGGAGTTGACAGTGACCAGACAGAATCCTGTGTTTGAATGGAATTTATGCATCGTGTATATGCAACAGGCAGTTCAGGAAAAAGTTGACAGTGACCAGACAGAATCCTGTGTTTGAATGGAATTTATGCATCATGTATATGCAACAGGCAGTTGTTTTTCAGGGTTAATCCTCTGTTAACAGGTGTCCTTTTTTATATATAAATATAAAATATATTTATAACCATAATACTATTAAACTTTTAAAATTTCAAAAACAAGTGATTGGCATTTTTCACAATGCCCAAACAATCTTTGGATTCCGGTGGATGCATGGGAGCAGTGGGTTCCTCACCTTCCCAGAAAACTCACTTCCTTCTTAACCTACAACACCAAGGCATCTTCTGAACCTCAGGAATCAGAGATCCTTGGCTCTGTGTACGTGACCTGTTGTGTCTGATTTAATTATTCAGGGAAATTCGGGGGACTCGCTGCACCACCACGGGCTGTGCCTGTGAGACATCAGGGTGAGGGATGATGAGTCCTCACAGGGCACTCAGCTTTTCCTCCTCTGCACTGGGGAAGGGATTGCAGCCCTTGGAGAGAGGTGGTGCTGCCTGCCAGTGGAAAGTGGTTTTTTGTTTGTTTGTTTGTTTGTTTGTTTGTTTTTGGTGGGGGTTTTTTTGGGTTTTTTGGGGTTTTTTTGGGGTTTTTTTTTTTTTTTTGGTTTTTTGGGGTTTTTTTGTGTGGGGTGTTTTTTTGGTTTTTTTTTTGTTTTTTTTTTTTTTTCTGGAGATCTTCATGGCTGCCCCCCTGCAATGGCTCGTGTTTGCTCACCCAAGGGTAACTCGAACCCTGCAGTGCTCCCAGCTGGAATAAAGCTCACATCCTGCAAATGTGGGCAAAAGGAGCGTGGAGCCAGCAGTGTTCACCCTCTGGATGGTGCTGTTGTGTTGTACAAACAGCCAGAGGGCCCGCAGAGCTCCGGCTGAACATTTCAGCCGCTGTTTGCTCCGGGGAGGGTTAGGGATGTGCTCAGTCCTTTTCTATTCACAAATCTCTCACAAATCCTGAGATCCACCTGTTCTCCAGCAGTCCTGAGACTGGCTAAACTTAGCTAATGAGTACTGATGAGAAAACTCATATTTTCTGAGCAATTCCTCCTGGTCAGGACCAGGAGGTTTTTTAGCATCTTGTTTAAAACTTCCCTCGTTCCCCCAGGCACCAAGAGTTAAGCTCTGTTTCACCTGTGGGATGAGTATTTGTTGGCTCAAGGGAGTGCACTGAGCTGGTCTGGAGTCACAGGAAAAAAAATAATCCTTGTCTTGATTAAACTTCACTGTGCGGGAAGAGAAGGCACATGCCTCTGAGGAAGCCAAAGTTCCAGAGGTCTCACTCTGATGTTTAAATGTTGTTTGTCTTCGTAGCTCCAGATAAGATCTGAAATGGGTATTTCCTACTGTAATGCTCACTGTGGGGGAAGAGAAGGCACATGCCTTGAGGAAGCCAAAGTTCCACAGGTCTCACTCTGATGTTTAAATGTTGTTTGTCTTCGTAGCTCCAGATAAGATCTGAAATGGGTATTTCCTACTGTAATGTGTGTGACCTTTTTCTAATGGTTGTGGAACTTTATTGTTTTGTTTTATAACTCTGTCATAAAGATATAACTGCAATCCTTATGGAGGAGAGGACGTTGTGGATCATTGCCTCTGTCATTTGTCTTCCTTGTCAACACTGCTGTAACCCTTTTATCAGAGAGAAAACCAGCAGCCTGTGTGAAGTAAGATATTGTTTTGTGACTGCCTGTGACTCAGTTCTACTCCTGATAATTGATGGAGGTAGAAATTAACTGAAAATGCTTTTTTTTGGAAATGGGAGGGTGGTAAAGGAGTGGTGGAAGTGTTTGGTTTGTAGTAAGTAAGGAAGGTCTCACTGGCTCAATAATTCTCCTGAAAGGTGGTGCTTTGGCTTTGTAGTGCCTTCCAGCATCAGAGAACTGCCTGTGTTTGCAGATACCCCAAACTGTGGTAGCAGAGCATCGCAGAGCAAGCTGCAGTCTGCTGTTCCTGACGAGCACTGCAAGTCCATGGGGTGCAGGGAGAGCCCCCTGTGTGACAGCTCAGAGCTGTGTGTGGTGTCCCTGGCCAGGCTCGTGTCCGTGCAGGGTCCCTGCAGCAGCTCTGGTGAGCTGAGCCAGAGCTGGTGTCCAGAATGTGTCCAGGATGTGTCCAGGATGTGCCTAACCAGAGACTGGCTGCTCCCAGCGGGCAGCAGAGGGAGTGTCTGACCCGGAGATGCCAGTGGTTCATACATGAGGCAAGTCCTGATTTCAGATGAAAAACAGCATCAGATTCATGCTTTAAAGTCTCATCTTACTGTAACCTGTCTGACCACAGTAGTGGTTCCCCACTGGAGCACAGGATCTTTTAAATCCCTCCTGTCACCCTGAATCCCCTTTAGCTGCCCCTCTGTTTATGTGGAGCGTGTCCTGTCATGCCACAAGGACCACTGAAAAATCCAGCTGTTTAACTCTGGAGGAGAAACAGCCCAGCTGCTAATGGCTGTGACTGACCTTTGGTGGGAAGAGGCACGTAGTGAAGATGGGACTGGAGGGATAAACCAGACTGCTTGGGAAAACAGATTTGCAAGGAGATGGAATGCCTGACTGCTCAGGCTTGTCCCAGCATCTGACTCTTTACCAAAAGTTAGAGCTAAAATGGAAGATTTATCATTTCTGGAGACTTCCAAGATGTGGTCAGTATATCTGGGAGGGAGATCACACCTGCTGATTTCTGAACGTTCTGTTTGTTTTGGCTTTTTGTCAGAAGCTCTCCTCTCTGTGTGCTTACACACTTCAGTTCTGAAGGGTCTGACCAGATACTGTCCATTCCTCTTCCATGCTCTTTGTTCTGTTTGCTTTTCCACTGTGATGTGAAGCCTGTGGATGAGTTACTACATGGAAGCAGCAGGAACACCAGAAGAAACCAAATGGAGAAAATAGAAACCCCAGCTTTCCTCTGTACAGACTACGCTGAAATTTGCACACCCACACACTTAAATCAACTTTGCAGTGGTGAAGTTTGACTTTTGGCATGAGCAAGAAAACTTCTATTTCAGGCAGCACAACATGAAAATTTTAGGTTGGCTTTGCCAATTCTTTCTCCCCTGTGGGCTGTATTTTTGTCCTGTAGTAAAGGATTCCTGTGCCCCATCTGCTGTCCTTGTGCTGTGTGACCTTAGTGAAGAAGGCAAGTGCCACTGTGTCTGAACCCAGTGACCTTGAGATAGGAGCAGAGGCATTCTGAAAACTTGTTTTTAGGGGGAAGGTTATCTTCTCCCTGTTTTCAAGCTGCCCATGAACACCCAGGAGTGTTGGGCCTCATTTGGTGTGTAGACCATGACAGTTTCAATAGCCCTACAGTGGCACTCTTAAACTGGCAGTGCTTTGAGTGGGTTGATGGGATGGTTCCCTAAATTTCCTGAGGAAATGGCACTCTATCCTACACACCTCCTTTGCTTTTTATAAACTGCTGGCAGCACAGCTGAGGTGGGAAGTGGCTCCTCAGGGAAGTGGTGACAGCCCCAAGGCTGCCAGAGCTCAAGCAGTGTTTGGACAACGATTTCAGGCACAGGGTGGGATTTCTGGAGCTGTCCTGTTCAGTTGCACTTGATCCTTTTTGGTTTGCATGGCCAGGTTTGGGTGGCTAGAGGGATGGCTTCTGTGAGAAGCTGCCAGAAGTTTCTTCCATGTCCAGCAGAGCCAATGCCAGCTGGCTCCAGGGTGGACCTGCCACTGTCCAGTGCCAACTAATCAGTGATGGCACCAACACCTCTGTGATGGAATACACAAGAAGGAATAAAAATCATTTCCCAGAGGTAATTGCAGTCAGAGAAGAGAGGAGTCAGAACACGTGAGAGAAACAAGCCTGCAGGCAGCAAGGTCAGTGGAGAAGGAGGACACACTGCAGGCACCAGGGTGAGGCTGCCCTGCAGCCTGTGGTGCAGAGCAGGGTGAAGCAGCTGTGCCCCTGCAGCCCATGGAGGTGCACATCCACCTGCAGCTTCTGCAGGAGCCCACGCTGGAGCAGGGGGTGCCTGGAGAAGGCTGAGAGCTCCTGGGAAGGCTGAGCTGGAGCAGGGTCCTGGCAGAGACTTGCAGTGAGAGGAGCCCATGCAGGAGCGTGTGACCTTGTGAGGGATCCACACCAGAGCAGCCTGCTCATAAAATGTGTGAGTGCCCAGGCAGAGATGCTGGACCTGCATCCAGTACCTGTATTTTTTATGTAGGTGTCCAGCAGCAGTGCTGGCTTGGATGGTCCCTCCATTCTCAGGCTTTTTCATAATAAAATCTGTCTTTTCCAGCCAGCCAGCTCCTCCTGTGGCCTTTTGAGGCAAATGGTTTCTTCCTAAAGGGTGGATTACCCTTGTTTGTACGTGGATATACTGCACCTGGGAGTGATCTCCATCGTGCTGACAGTTTGGTGATATTTGTACTGACAAGCCTGTGGTGGTGGGGTGATGTCCCCACTCACCTTTCTGCAACAAGAAACGAGGCAGAGAGCCTCAAAATGGTGTGAGCTTTATCCTGCTCTCTGCACTCACAGCAGCTGAGGAAAAGTGATTGTTGCAATGTTTTGGGGGGCACAGACATGCAGACCCTTGGGGTTGGGATTTGGGGGCCCAGGACTCAGCCACCAGGTTGTTGTGAGGCAGCATGAGAAATGGATTTGTGAAGAATTCTCAAAATCTGACAGACAGCTCACACAGCCCTGTACATCTGTGTGCAAACTCTGAGATAAGGTGTGCTGGCTTAGGAAGGCCATGGAATAGAGATGACATTGTGGAGAGAGAGACGGAACTCAACAAGTTTCAAAACATGGCTTTGCAAAAGATATTTTAGAGAATTAGAACTGTGAAAGACGCATTGTAGCAGGACCATGTGGGGAAAAAATATAGGTGAGTGGTGTTAGAAGTAACAGCAGCACTGTGGGGCAAAAGCTAATGGGCTGAAAAACATTTCTAATGTGACCAGGAAATAGGTTGGCTTCTGATGGAATTGAGTTTTACATCTCTTGTGTCTCACCCTTCATCAAGACTGATAATGGAATAAAATCTTTTAAAACACCTCTCAGTTTTAAATAAATCTATTAAAACACATATTTAAAAATAAAATATTTTAAAACACATCTCTGTAAAAGCTGAGAATACCAACAAGGTAGGAGAGCATGTGGTGATGGGAACACCAGGGCTCTGTCCCAGCAACCTCGGGGTCATCAGCAGGTGGAGTTATCCAAGACAAACCTTGTACAAACCTTCTTTCTTTAAACAAACCCACCAGAGGACAGGAGATCTTTTTCCTTCTTTGTGAGTGCAAAATAGGACAAAATTATCCATATGTACCTACTTGTGGAGAAGAAGTTGGCTGGGGGTGAATGTCCACAGTCACTTACCATGGTTATTTACAGTCACGTTTAGGTGCATGTAGGAAGGGATGGTGTAAGGTGATCTGCTCATCTCTTCTCCAGGTATGAATTCCACCTGCCAGCTGCAGTGTTGAAACAAAATTTGATCACCTTGGCTCTGCTCCAAGTCAAACCAGGTTAATAAATCTGGTGACCAAGTGTCTGCAGGCATGAATGTGTCTCGGTTTGGCTTGCAGGAAGCCCTGGCAGTGTTGGTGACCACCAAGTTCTTTTTCATGAAGGATGGATAAATGAATCCATGGAACCATTTATAATAAATGGAACTGCAGGCTCCTGGTTTACTTGAATTTGTAAGGCCAGACCTTATGAAATTCTGGTATTAACAGAAGCACAAAGCTGGCTTGAATACAGTATTGTACAGGGAACAGTAAACAACTCAGGGAAATGGCCTTCTAGGAAAACTGGCCTTCAATTCAGCTGCAATCCCTGGACAAGGAATTGTTTCACAGAATAACACAAAACCCAAAGACTAACCACGTGACAAGACAGGAAGTTTTTATTCCTGTTTAGATGAGATAGCAAACCATGTGAAATTCCACAAGTAAGATGCCACTTATTTATCCTCAAAGAGGAAGAGACAAATGTGCATTTTGCAGATGTTACGTAAAGCTAATTCTCAAATAAAATTGTATGTGAACTTCCATCCATCAAGCAGTGCAGTTATTTTAATGTGTTTGTGGGGTACTTGACATATCAACTTGTTTTTAATAGATTGCTCTCCTGAACAATGGTGGAATGTTTTGACTGTGGCAAAATGAATAATCCACCTTTGACTTGTGGGCTGCTGGAGCCTGGTGGCTTCAGCCATCAGGGCTCCAGGGATTTTGTGGTGGAGCCACGAAAGATAAAAGCTGACAGATAAAGCTGAAAGCAAAAAGATACCCATGTAGTTTTGGGCAAAAAGCAGAACTGTTGGCACCATCCTGGTTAAATTCTGATGTGGTTAACTGCCTTTACTGCTCTGTCTCCTTTCTATTTATTTCAGAGATCTTCTGTCTGGAAAAATGTGGGGTGCTGTAGGATAGCTCCTCATCCTCCTGGCAGCCAGGAGTGCCTTTCAGCATCAGCTGAAGGACCCACAGTAAGGCAATTTCCAAGTGCTTTAGGGTAAATTACACGAAGTTTGTCAACCCAAGGGCTTGTTATTTCTCAGTGATTCTCAGAGCACTTCACCATATGGTTTCACAGATAGCACTCACAGTTAAACAGCCAGCAGAGTAACTTCTCATAGTTCTCATTTTAATACAGAGCAATGTGTCTTCTTTCTCTTGATTGTTTTATGCATTTAAGATGTTATTTTAGTTAACTGAGATTGTTTACTTGTGTCTGGCTGAGACTGAAACAGAAGAGTCCTTCCTGGATTCTTTGAGGCAAACCTGGATTGAACAGATACTGAAGAGCTCCAAGGAATCAGGAGAGAATGTGTGGCCCTTCCTGAGCACCAGGATCTCACATTTCCACTACAACAGCATAGTGCTGCTCTCCCCAGAAATTTTTGGGGATTTCCAAGTAGGAGGTTCATAGGTGGTGTGTATCTGCTATGGCAAAGGCTTCCTTTTTCTCCACAGCTAACAAAAGGCTCTGTCAAGTTAACAGAAGGATGGAGATAAGTAGCACCAGGTATGTATCTAAATAAAGCAGGAGAAGAACTGTTACAGAGAAGGCAATACACAAAAGGGAGAGAAAGGAAGAGAAGCATCTGATTTTCAGCAGCTCCTCACAGGACCCTGTGGCTGTCCCATTCTTGCAGCTAAAAATGTGACTGCACTTCTCTGATGCTCCTGTCAGCCAGGAACAGAGAGGAAAGCACCATGAGGCCACATTTTCCCAAGTGTAAGACAGGAACAGGATGATTTATACCACTCAAGAAGCAGGCTTATGTCTTGCATTCCCTGCAGCACTTTTCACCCCAAAGGATGCCAAATGGCACATTTGTCCTGCCAGAGATGTCAAGAGCAACGGTTTCTGATGTTAAGGCTGTGGAAAGAGTATGGGAAAGACCTTTACCAAGAAATATTTCACTTCTGGCTCTAAAATTAGTGGATCCCCTTGGAGATGTGTTCTGTAATTCATATCTCTGCAGGGCCTGAGTTTTGCTGCCAGATGTGACGTGCTGAGATAATATGCCTGCATTTTTTTTTCCAGGGGTATGGAGAGGAATTTGGACTTTGTGATTCTTATATTTCTTTCTCTGGAGCAGTGGAGAGTCCTTGAATGCTCCTATTCCTGGCAGCTGTGAGGGACAGGAGCTGGAGAAGCTGCTTTTCTGATGGGAGGCCAACTAGCCATGAATTTAATAAATTACCTCTTCACCTGTCTGCAGTGCTGCCCTGCTCCTTAGAGGACCAGCTCTCTGAGAGATTCCCAGTCAAGGAACAGAACTTTTTCTTCCTTTCCATCAGACAGATTTTAAAAGGGGGGGAAAAATTCCACAAGCCATCTTAGCCCAGAAGTGGTGTCAGTTTGTCTCTCTGTCTGTCAGCTCTGGGGTGATGTGCTGGGCTTCCTGCTGGGATGGCACAGACAAAAGGCTGCTGTGGGAGGCATTTGGATAAAGGATCCCTGGTTCTTGCCAGCCTGTGTAACTCCAGATGATGTTTCCAGCCATTGTTGCTGGGAGTGTGTTTTTCTGTGGTTTTTTAAATTCTCACAAATGAAGAGGCTCATCAGTCTTCTCAGCATTGTGTGTCTGAGGAAGGAATGCTGGGAGCAGAGCATTCAGTGGGATGGGTGAATGTGAAGAGCTCGAGGAGCACAAAAGGCTGTGTGATGGCAGACTTGGTCTGCTCCACTCTGTTCGGGGAGGTTAAATATCACCCAGAGCTGTGGCCACAGGGAACAGCTCAAAAGCCAAGTTCTTACTTTGCTTACTGAAAGAACTAAAACAATTTCCAGCAACCAGAGCCTGTAACAGGGCCAGATTCAGAGGGGCCACCTCCCAGTGATTGCTCCAGGCAAGGACATTCCTGGTGTGTGGGCACTGGCTGGAGGAACCTGCCCATGGTCCCATTACCAAGTGGGAGAGGGGGAAATAATCCAGGCTGGACCCATGTCATCTGCTGGCCCTACACAGACCCAGGGCAGTTTCTTTACAGGGGCATGAGCTGGCTGGGGCTGGACACCAAGCACACAAATCAGCACTAATGAGAAGCTGACGGGGTTTGCAGTCCCTGCAGCTGCTCTGTGGACACTGAGCGGCCACTTGCTCATTCCACCATCAAAACCACTGTGTCTTTCCCTCCTGGAGCATTTCACCCCATGGAGAGAACAGACCAGTTGGCTCACAAAGCTGTTCCCTCACTCCTGGCACAGTTTACTGGGGCTTTGCTCTGTCACAGAACTCCAGGCGTTCTTGAAAGTGCCCCTGTATAACATGTGGGGACTTTGCTTTAACAAATGCTGTTGTCTCTGGCTGCTTGTTTAGTTTTTGAGAGAAAGTTTGGTGCAGAAGGGAAGAAACTAGCTGGAAAATGGCCAGTGAGTGTGGAATTATGGCAAGCTTGGGAGTTTCTATGCTATCAATTTCATTTGGTAAAAGCAAGACAAACAGCTGTGCAGAGTTTGCTCTTGTAATTTCTTCCCCTCCAAACTCCCAGCCTGAAAGCATTTGCTTCTGAAGGTGATTGCTGAACAGGGAGGGAGAAACAAGAACCTAAGGTTGCCAAGCCAAGCCCTTGCTAGCCCCAGGGCATGGCCACTGAGCTGCTGCATGCTGCAGACAATGTCATTCTTTTTCTCCCCCACTTATAACTCAGTTCTTGCATCATCAAATCATACTGTGAACATGTCCAAACACCCCCAGCTTTAGCAGCTTTATTCCACTGGCTTCCAATCAAACATTGGTTTTGGTAGGTTGTAGACATCATGAAAGACAAGTTTATCCTGCAGCTAAGATTCATTGATCTGTAGAACAGTTCTGTTCTTGAGCACATCTTGTGATGTTCTGTTCTGTAGACCAGAGACATGGGAGAGTGGAAAACACACAAGGCACAGGCAAGTAAACAAGATTTGGTACACAGCCCGGTGAAGAACGTGCACACAGAAAAGTTTATGGCACAGTTTAAATGCCAGCTTGCCAGCTGACACCCTCAACACACACAGTGTAGGATTTAACGACAATTAAGTTTGTTTACGAATTTTAAAAAAAACAAAAAACCAAATAAATAAAACCCCAAGCACCACTCCAGGCAAATTTGCCTTTTATATGTCCAGGATGTAATTAAGGATTAGTGAAGTGGATGCGGAATTAAATGGATACTGGAGCTCAAATAGGGCTGACAGAAAACCATCTTCACTCGATGATCCCAGGTGCAGTTTGCTTAAATAAAAAAGTCATCTTGTTTTTACAGTACTGAAGAATGGAAGAACTTCTGCTGCTGTGGGCATTGGTGCTGAGACTGGACACACCAGCAGTGCTGGGCTTGGAGTCTCTACACCATTAATGAAGCAGCATCTCCTGAGATTGCAGGTGGGGTTGCAGGCAGGACTGCAGAGAAGCATGCATTTGGAAAAGGATGCTTCCTGCCCAGGGAGCCCTGTGTATCCCAAGAATCTCACTTCTTACAGAGCTGTTTAAGAGATAGCTCTGATCTTGACCTCAGTTTTCACCAGGTCATCCCTGGAGGGTTCCAGTACATCCCCATTGCCCAATCTGACCTCATGCTTGGGCAGACCAGCCTGGTGGCTCCGTTGTGACAGACTGATCTCACTGGGGGTGGGTGGTGAGGAAATGATGCTCCAAGGAAGTGAAAGTCTGTACTCCAAGTGGGGGTTAGGTTTTCTTTTCTTACACCAAGAAGGTGAAAAGTCCTGTTTTGCATATATCAAGCCTGCTTTTGGCTAATGTGCTTGCATATGCTGACGTATGACCGGCCACACCAGGGAGCACAGGGCTGGGCATATCAATCAATACCACAGTAACATTACTCCATAAATTTCTCCATGGAGCAATTGACTCTGACTCATGACCCCAGCCCCCTGTGTTATCCTGGCAGGGAGGCACATAGCCCAACTCATCTTTACCCCAGCAGCACCCTGTCTGCACCCCCGATAACTGAACAGAGGGAGGGGGATTTTTGGTGCCACAGAGGTCCCACAGATTTTATGGATGCAATGTATTACATCTGAGCATCCAACATGCCAATGCAGAGTGACTCTGAAAGGCAGAGACACTCCTAACATGACTCATTGACACTGGAGACAGTGTGACTGTTATCTCAAAAAGCCTCATGGCTGTGCCTCAGGTGCTCCTGGGCATGGGTGGCAATCGTGAAAGTTAAACTTCATGTGATGTCTGTCCCCCTGGTTTTATGGAGAAGGGATGTGTTAACACCATGGGGAATTTTTATGCAGATTTTGTACAGGAGTCGCTGGGGACACTGGACACACCCCACAATGGTCCCTGGCTGAAGCACCCAGGTGCTTTGAAGCATTGGAAGGAGCAGTTCAGCTATCAAAAGCCACAGTTCATACAGATCTAAAGCCCTGAGGGACACCTAGACCTGGCCAGCTTTCCTGTTACTTGCCTTGTTTTTTAACAACCTATTTTGTTGTGAATTTTTTGGCACAGCTATTTATTACTGTATAACTACATCTCTTTTGGTTTAGCCTTCAATGTTTGTATGCCATTACTCTTACTAAGCCAAACTTAAATCTATCCTACAAGCAATCTTTAAAGCTGCTGCAGGGGGTTTGCCCCCCCCATCCTGCCTGGCACCAGCCAGTGTTGAGATTTACCCTCTAATTTTAGTCACTTGTGATTTGTGATTTTTAATAGGATTGCTATAGGCAACAACCAGATCAGGCCAAATCAATAATTTGAGAAAGCCAGATTAAAATAAAAGGGAATAGATTTTATTTCATGAATCAAAATACAAAATATGCCAGCCACAATCAAAGGGACAGCGTTGAGCCCGGGACTCGACCCTGGGTGAACACAGGTCTGACCCCTTCTCACCTCAGACCTGTGAAGTTTGATGAGCTGTGGTTATATACTGTTTCTCTTGCCCAAAGCTAGGTTTCCTTTGTTTCTTTCTCTTTCTTCAAATATTCATATGGTCCTCATCCCCTGTCCAGAGAATTCTATCTTTGAGTAGACAAAAAAGTGTCCAGGGAAGGATTTGAATATTCATGTAATCCCCTGTCCCCATCCGGTGTTGGAGAAATCCCGTCTCCTGCTCGGACAAAGCTGCCTTGGGACAAACAATGCCGTGTCCAGGAAATGACACATGTAAAACACGAGTTACGGGAACGGGGCATTCGCATCTCGTCGGTGTCGGCCGATGATGGCTTGGGCACTCCAAGGTTGACTCAGAATTTCTGTAGGAGCTATACCCTGAATTTCCACAGGAGCTATATCCTGAATTTCCACAGGAGCTATTCCCTTTGCTTGCTAATTTGGACTTTTATTCAGTGAACACCTGTGTGTGCTACAATCTAGTGAGGTAACCAGTTTCTCAACCCTTGTGTGAGATTTCTAAAAACCTGGGTGCTTTTTGTACAATATTCTAAAGCATGATTCGAGATATATATATATATATTCCTAAGTATGAATATATTTATTACATTTATTTGGGCACAAATTTGATACATTTATTACAAGATTGTTACTAGAAAAAATTCAAAGGTGTTAGTATAAAGGTGGTATCTTTTTACATATTACTAACATAACAAAACTACATCGTTCACAAAGAGGAATTAGGTAAGTTTTAAATTCAAGATTCTTTACCTCATATTCAAGACAAATCTTGAACTTTATCTGTAATGATTTTTTGAGACTTAACTCCACTGTCAGCATTGTTAAGTGCTTGCTTTTTACTCCATAGTTCTAACAAGGTAATTTTACTGTAAAGGTTTCAGTGCAGTTGTTTCCTTGAATGTTGTTTACTCTGATGTTTAACTGTTATATGACAAATAAGTTAATTCTTGTTAAGATTGATTTTTGTTTAGTCTCAGTGATGTTAACTTTAAGTTCTTTTACAGATACTTGATTAAGGTTAAGTTTTACTGAAGTTGATTTTAAGATTTTTTGAAGCATACATGTTTGAATTACAAGATATAATTCCTTTGCTATAAAAGTGAACGACATAAAGCCTGAATTTTTGTCAAAATTTGATCATTTAAATGACAAGATACAGCTTTTTTACTATAGCAATAAGAACAATTTTATTTTTAATAAATAATACTGAAGAATGAGAAACAATTCCAAATTATGACTGTAATTAGTTATGAGTTATTTAATGCTTTCTTTTACTTTTTTGCTTTAATGTCATATATGTCTAGAAAAATATAACCTCAATTTCTTAAGACAGTTTCTACTGATATATTAAGTAACCCTGATTATGTTGTTAATCTTGTGATGTGAATTCACTGACTTTTTATAACAAGCATTACTTTTTTATAACAGGCATTACATTTGCTATTTGTTTATGGTACCACTGACTAACTAACGATAAATGAGAAAGCTACTTCACAAACCTTCACTTATTGTTGTATAGCTATTTAGAAGACATATATTATTTTTCTAACTACTATTACTAAGAGATTTCTAAAATACATTAAAAAACCTCTTCCAGTTAAAAGGACCCTGGCCAAGTCCTGGCCTTAACTAGTAGAGAAAATTTTCTGCACCAAAATGATATTAAAATAATTTTGACTTACCAAATTTGGACCTTTTAAGGTGAACTTGGAAGTCTTACTCAGGAATGATTTTCCAAGCCCTCACTTTAAAAAATAAAGCTTGCCAATTACTACAGATCTAAGCAATAATACAATATTAAAGAAATTGATAAGGCATTGTTTTAAATCACCATTCTGTTTTTCAAATGCTACTTACTGTATCTATTACCTGATTTACCTTTACTTAATATAAGTTGATTGTTTTATTATATATTGTTATGCTTTTATGTTGCCTTCATGTTCATAATGAGAAACACACATGTTATTAAAAACCAAAACATTAGGGGGGAATATAGCTCCTTCAGAACTTTACACTAATATTTACACAAAAAATTAGGGGAAATATAGCTCCTCCAGAATTTTACACTAATATTTACACTAAAATATTTTTAAAGCAAACCAAATCATATTAAACTGGATCCTCTACCCTCCTGAAACATCATTGGTGGAACCCCAAGAACTAGAGTTCCTGGGTTCTGTGAAATTGCATTGTTATGTTAATTTTAAATACATGGGAAGAAATCAGTCTGAAGCTTGAGATGTTTCTCCCTATCATCCCGTGTATGAGAATCAAACCTTTTGGTACAATTACACTTCTGGCAGCCTTTCTAAATCCAGTAGTGCAGCTGCCATCAGAAATGTTTTTAGTTAATAAAGATCAAGCCTGAGCCTTTTAGTGGCTGGAGTTTTTAGCTAAAAGATTCTTTTTAGGATAGGTAGGTATGTGGTAATTTTGATAATAATTGTATTAATCATGATACCTTTCAGTGTGTGCAGAGATTAATTAAGAAGACCATTTAGTCAAAAGGGAAAGGGGAGTGCTGGAATGTTGGGGGACACAAGACAGATCATGGTCAACATAAGAGATTTGATAAGATGATACCTTGGCAAAAGCAAATGGAACTTTGAAAATTAGACCTAGATTGCAAGAAGATTAAATCAAACTGAAAGATCAAATCACCAGAAAAAGAAAATCCCATTAAACTCTGCAAGCAAGAGATGTTGTTATATGCATAAGTTTGTCTGTGCGATTTCAACCTAATCATTGTAGTACACATTACTGGTCTCCCTGAAACAGTACATAAACATTTGTGTCCCACAATAAAACCGGATTTTGATCACTGAGTCATCTCCCCGTGTCTGTCCATCGCTGCCAGCCCAGTCCTTCCACACACCCTGGTGAGGCGGTGCCTGGCCAGCGCCTCTGCCACCCACGGGCACCTCACCATGCGCTGCCCCAGGATAAGGCTCCCCAAAATTGCCAAAGCCCTGCTTTGCCTCATTGCTGTAACGCAGTTCTGCCTCTTCTTTGGTAATTCCAGATCTTTGTTTGACTTGGCGAAGACGAAGATTTTCAGGTAAGGCACCTGTTCCTTTGTGGCACTCTCTGCCCGGTGTGGGTGCTTGTGCTCGCTTTCTCTCTCTGTCTCTGTCTTTTTTACCCTGAAACTTGCACTTCTGATCCAAGTTAGGTGACCACTTTGCTTTAGCAGAACGTTCTGGTGGAAGATCCACAGTCAAAACCTGCCTCTTTTGGCTCACTGTTTTCCAGGGCTTTCTTTTGTAGCTGTGTAAAGCAGCTTTTGCTTCAGTAGTCCTACGTGTTTTCATACTTTGGCACTACACAGTATTTGCTTTTCCTGTTGGCTCCCAGAAGGACCTTATTCAGCCCTAATCCAGATTGTGTTGGTGGACGGTGAATTTGGTGGGATGGCTTTGAATTTACGGCAAGTTCAGCAGCTGATTCCTAACACAAAATGCGCTGCATGCTGCCACACCAATGTCATGTAGACACGATATATTGATATCTATTTTATATAAATGGTCAAGTAAATCCTACAGGAATGGGTTTGGAGGGAATTGCAGTGAAATGTCTCCAGCATCACTGGCAGGGAGCACTGCTCCTTGCATGAACCCGTGCAGGGATCTGAGCCTTTCCCAGTACAGGTATGGCTCATGGATGTGTTGGTAGATAAGAAGCACCACTCCCCAGCCTCCCCACCACCCTCACCTGGTCCCAGCTCTCCCAGGAAGCTCACATGGCTTGGCTGGGTTGGGTTGGTTCTCAGCTGAATGTCTGGGCTGGTGCTATGGGGGCAGGCAAGGGGAGTGAGGCTGGGAACATCTGCAGCTCTTCTGGAGGTGACTTGAGTTCAGCTCAGCTCTAGCAGCTTGAGACCTTGCTTTGAGGACAGCTGTCAGATTTGGAGAGGTTGGAACCTGCACAAGGGAGGTGGGAGGGAAAGGAGAGAAGGAGGAGGTGTAGAGAAGTGGAGCTCTCCTTGATCCCAGAGCCCATCAGTGGCAGAGCTGGAAAAAGTGGCTCTCCATATTTAGCTGCTTGAAGCCATCTCCTTCTACTGTAGTTTCAGAGAATGGAAATGCCTGTATTTGTACAACTTAAATAAAACATAACAAGATACGAGCTGTGTGTGGTTGTCTGTGTGGCAGTTCTATTTCTGTACCTTGTATGCCACGTAGAATACACAAAGCAGTATTTTCATGGCTTTATCCTCTATTTGTCCTTGGGCTTTGTAAAAGGGGAAGAAAATGACAGTAAATGTCATTGAGCTTCTGCAGTTGTTTGCCAGCTGGACTCTAGAGCCTGAAATTCACCGAGCTGCTTTGACAATTTATCTGGATTTAAAATGCTGTTCAGGAGAGCAGGGTCCTGTGTAAGCACAAGTGCCTGGCCATGTGGGCCTGACTGCAGGCAGCAAGTTTGGGATGTGAGGAGTCCTCGGTTTTACATTTTGGTCTCTGGCACAGCATTTGAAGTGTAACAGACTGAGGTGGAATCTGCCCTGCAAGACAGCTCTTAGGGAAAGCCTGGAGTGGAGGATGGTTTCTCATATTGAAACTCCTGTTTCATTTGTTCTCTACACTTTCATTTCGAAGTTTTAAACATCGTGTTAAAAATACAACAGAAGTTCTCCAAGGGATTTAAGATCTGCCTGAGCTACCTTACCAAATTTCTCTTTATTTAGAGTGTCCATATAAAATCTTTCCTCCTATTGGGCAGTAAACAGTGACAGTAAGTTTACACATGAAGCACTATGATAGAAAGAACATGTTGCACACTTGGTTGAAACTGGCTAATGATTATGAGAGAGGCAGAGCTGAAAGGCCATTTGCTACAAGCTTTTTTAGCCTTGGAAAGGTTCATGCATTTATCTGGTACGAAACGATTTTTAAAAGCCTCCTTAGCTGATCATTTCCTGAACGCTTTCAGAGTGGTATAACACCCATCAAATTTCAGCAGCAACTGAGCTGCTATCTGCAGCCTGTTATCTGCAGAAGTGCTTTTTGTCCCATTTGTCACTTCAGGAGCAGTCCGCAGCGTTCCGAAACAAGTGCGTCATGCAAAGGCTGAACGTGAGTGTGGGATCAGACTGCCACAGCCATGGTTTATCCTGAAAAGCTTTGCTGTACACAAAAGCTCAGCTGCAGATATTGTTCACCTTCCTTTTTCCTGTTCTACCCCCCAGCCATACTCAGAGAAGAGGGAATGTTTAGGACAAAACTCACCACCACTTCTGCCTTGATTTTTTTTTCTGGGTTTCAGCACAGTCATGTTGCAGGTGGCTCTTCTGCTGCTGGCAGATGTGTCCTCCTGTGACAACCTTGTACCTGCCTGTGCCTCTGAATCAGGCAACAGGGCAGCTGCAGTATTAGAGGCAAGTGCTAAAAATGTAGAGATTTTGCATTTTAATAGCTTCACAGTGTCTGCCTTCAGACACGTGCCTGGTGAGTGTGATGCCTTTGCATTACCTGACCAAGGCAGAAGAAAAGAGAAAGAAATGCCCTGTGGTCCCCAAAGCTCAAGAGGTGATGTAGGGTAAAGAAGTGAGTTTCACTTCTTCTCAGACTTCCCTTCCTGAGTTCTGGAAGATCTTCATGCTCTGCTGCTGAATCACAGGGCTCTGCTGGCAGAGGGGAGAGGCAGATGGCTGCTCCATGGTGGGGGCACGTCCTGAGCCCAGGATCTCCAAACCAACCCCGCAGTGCTCCGGGGACGTTGCCAGGGGGCCTGCCCAGTGCGTGGCAAACTGGGCTGTACTGGTTGGCTGTTCCTGCCAGTGAGAATGTTTCGTGTGCCAAGTGCTGAGGAGAGAATGTGTGTGCCTCTGGGATTTGCCTGCTGGGGAGATAAGCGATATTCAGGCTAGAATGGTGCAGGAAGTTGAGTAACATTTTGGCAAAGTTTAAAATGAAATTGCTCTAAAGCACAGAGAGAGGCTGAGAGTCAAGAGCACTAGAAATGAGCGGAAGGGTGTTCAGTGTTAAGTGTGTGTGATGTATCTGCTTTTCCTTTGATTGCATGCAGGAAATTGAACATTTTCCAACATGACCCAGAGACAGAACAAGTGGACCCCCAAGAGCAACAGGGTTTAAACTATTCTGATAATAATGGGAACTCCAGCAGCATTTTAAAGGTGACTTTGGGAGGACACATCATAACACTCAAAGATGTGGTGGAGAAGACACCAAGATGGACAGGAAAGGAGGAGCAGAAGGAAAAAGTGAAACCAGTTATGAGCGTTAAGGAAGCAAAGGAGAACATGGCTGTGAAACCACCACCCCAGCTGGAGGGAATCAAGAAGACAACAGTGAATACAACCCCTATGGTGCAGGGAAACAAGGGTAAAACAACAGTGAGGCCAACTCCATGGGTGGAAGAAGCCAAGGAAAAGACAACAGTGAAACCACTTCCCAGGGAGAAGGGAGGCAAGGAGAAGACAACAGTGAAACCATCCTCAGGGGTGAAGGGAGCACATGAGAACAGCACAACCACAGACCAAGCAAAACCCAAAGCACCTCCTGCATCAATGAAAACTGTAAGACCTGCTCCTCAGGCTGCTGTGACACAGAAGAGGAAACTGAGCTCTGCTAACTTCACATCTGAGCCAAAGTGGGACTTTGAGGATCAGTACCTGCTGGATAACTCATCCCCACCCTCGGTAGGTGGGGTGGTGCAGATGGTCACCAGGAACGGTGCCTCCCCACTGACCTCCCTGTCTGCTGCCCCGGGCATGTGTGCCCTTTGCAGCTGGGGATGATTTCAGAGCTGGTAGGGCACTCACTGGTATATGCAGATGTTGCTGGGAACCCAGACAACAAGACCCCTATATACAACATCTGCATTCAGATGAAGACACAGGTTAATTAAATTTGAGCATCTCTTAATTACTAATATCCAGGAACAGGGCCTTTAGGAAAGTAGTAAACTCCAGCAAAGTTCTCAGCAAGCAGCTGGGAGAGGTTGTGGTGTCTCATACTGTCTCTGGCCCCCATCCTATGCTGGTAAGTCTTTGTAAAGCTTACCCAGAGCAGTTTTCCCTGGCACCCTTGTTTCTGGAAGGCTTGAACAGGTGGGTCAGATGTTGTGTCTCACTCCCAGACCTGATCTGTAATTCTGCAGAGAGAGGGAGTCATTAGGAACACTCTCCCTCCTTAATTTCCTGCATGATCAGAGTTTTCCCTTGTTTCTATGGTACTGATCCCATCCAGCTCTGGAGGCACAAGTACCAAGCCTTGGACAGTACCTGCTTGAGCAGGACAGGGATGTCCCTGTTTCTGGACATGAAATAGGCTGTGAGTGAAATGATGCCATCATGAAGCCCTTGACAGTGCTGTGCTCAGTGTGCTCCTGTGGTGACAGGCAGAATGAGGGCTGTCTCCTCAGGCTGTGACAGGGCTGTTGTCCTCATGCCCATCCTCATGCACAGCTCAGCCATGGAGCACTCAGCAGGGCTTTGGCAATGCAGGGGATTTGAGCTGGGCACGAGGGTCCATTTGGTCTCTATTTTGTCTTTCAGTCTTTGTCTTCCTTGGGGAAGGTGTCTAAGAAAGCAGAGCTCAAATTGACTCAGCAGAAAATTCAGTGTAGTGGAGCTGTTTGCTTTCCATCTGCACACACAGCCTCACTCTTGCCAGCTGCAGTGAGACCTCCCTTGTAGGATAAGCTGGCTTGGATTCCCTTCTCAGCTGCACATTTCACTGATTTATTTATGACATTGAACAAGTTGTTGCACATTTTTTCTTACCCTTAAAGGGAGTGGCAATGCTGATCTGGTTTCATTTGTTCATCAGTGTTTCCTTGGGTGGACTCTTAGGACCTTGTGAGGTGCATTGCCAACAGGGACTGCTCATTGTAGCATGTATATGTTATTGCAGCATATTCCTAGTGCTGACAGCTTTATTTGATGCATTTAGGTTAGACCTATTACAAATGTCAATTTGCATCAGCTAATGGGGCCCAAAGCCAGTAAAACATTTAAAACAGTAAAATATTTTAAACAGTGAAACATTCAAAACATTTAAAATATTTGAAACATTTGAAACAGTAAAACAGGCCTGTTGTTCTGAAGAGGAAAGTCTCAGAGGCTTGGAGTCATCCTGGCTCCCTTGTAGGTGACTTTTCACCAGCTGGTTATGGATGTAGGGCTAAAATTGTGTTTCATGTTCTGGTGGTGGGGATCATGAGGGGAATGGTACCACTGGAGTTTCTGTGTTTCCCTTTGGTCCTGCCACAGGCAGGAACACAGGCACTGGCACACAGTCAGGTTTATCACCTCTGCTCATCAGTCATTACTGTTTTTCCTTTTTGCTTTTCAAGACCTGCTCTGAATCAGTGAGGGCCAGGGCTGCCAAGTCTGCCTGGCTGCGGGATCTTTTCCTGCCCAACATCACACTCTTCATGGACCAGAGATACTTCAGTGACAGTGAATGGAACCGCCTGGAGCATTTTATACCCCCCTATGGCTTCATGGACCTGAATTATTCACGTGAGTCCCTCAGGGCTTGTCAGGATGGGAATTTCAGACTCCTAACAGGAACCTTATCCTGAGTAGCTGGAGGTTTGCAGCATCTCCCCATCAAAGGCATCAGTCTAGGAGGATCTCATGGTGGAAACTCTGGTGGTTTCACTGTGACCATCCCAAGGCTCTTGATAACTCACCACTGTGTTTGCTTCACAGTGGTAAAGGAGGTCATATCCCTGCTGCCCCCAAAGCCCCACCAGCAGCTGCTCCTGGCCAACCATGACAGCAGCATGCCCACGTGCATCAGCTGTGCTGTTGTGGGGAATGGAGGAATTCTGAATAACTCTGGGATGGGCCAGGAGATTGACTCCCATGACTATGTCTTCAGGTAAGGCTGCTTTCCTTCTCAGAAGATGCACAGCTAGCTTACTGTGGCTTGCCCCTAACTGTGGCTGGAGCACTTCATCTCTTCTAGTATTCCACTCATTCCCAAGTGCCAAAATGATGGCTGGCAGGAGATAAAAAGTCCAAAAATAATTGGAAAGTTACTCAATATCCAAAGCCTGTGGTCACAAAGAGCCATCTCCACAGCTGGGGCTCTCCTGCAGAATGGGCTAGTCTACCCTTCCTCCAGGCTAACCTGTCTTTTCCTATTAGGAATGTGCATGGGAGGGGTTTCAGTGGTCACCTAACTCTGCTCCTCTGTTTGATTTCCTTTGCCAGGGTCAGCGGGGCTGTAATCAAGGGTTATGAAAAAGATGTGGGAACAAAAACCTCCTTCTATGGATTCACGGCCTTCTCCCTGGTTTCCTCTCTTCAGATCTTGGGACACAGAGGGTTCAGCAGGATCCCGTGGGATGAAGTGAGTGAGGTCCTGCTGTGTGCACGCACAGCTTTAGCAGGATGCTGTTTGTGTGTGTGCTTCAGTTCTGCTCTTGCCACGAGGAGCAAAGGGGCTGAGGCAGCCCTTTAGCATTATCCCCAGGAGGGAACCAGCCCTGCCTTGGCTCACTGTGAGTGTTTGCACTGGCAAGTTGTGTCATTGCCACCCAGCCTTGTGTCACCTTTGAGCCAGGAATGGGAGTGAAGGCGACACATGAACTCTCTTCAGCAGGCTGATTCAAGTTTATTAGAAACTCATTCTCTTTATATACTGTTCTGATACAGGTGGACTTGATTGGTCACTTAATTAACACCCCTTCACACCATTGGCTAATTAAGAAGACACCCTTTGGTAAACATCTTACGAGAAAACAGCTGTTCAAAACACCAGCTCCACTATTTTAATTCTTTCTCTCAGCCTTCTCAAAGCACTATTTTAATTCTTTCTCTCTGTCACATCCACAGCCTTGTGGCATGTAGAAGGAGCTGCACCTCAGAGGTTTTCTCTATTTTGTTGCTGTGGGCTGGTTGAGAGCTGCAGACTGAAGATGTGTGCCCAAGGAACTCAGTGACCCCAGACGTCTGCTTGCATTTTTTTGGAAGCGCTGTTCACTAATACTCACTTATTTTCTTAGCACGTCAGATACATTCACTTCCTGGAGGGAGCAAGAGACTATGAGTGGCTGAAGGCTCTTCTGCTGAACAAGCACATCAGGAAAGGATTCTTGAACCTTGGCAGGTAAAACAAACTAGAGCCCCCTCCACCCCTCCAGTGACGAGCTCTCTCTTGGGCTCTTTTCCTCTCCCAGTGCTCAGCCCTGTGGAGGACCAGGCTGGTAAAGCCTCCCTCCCCTGGCAGACAGAAATCTCTAATTTTCACAGCTGTGAGCGTGGTCAATACACCTCCATCACACATTTCAATGATGTGTGGCCAGAGCTTCGAGAAAGCTTTGTGGTTTTTGGGGATGAACACACGCTGCTGGCTGGTCTGGTGTGGCCTGCTCGTGGATGAAGGCCTGGTTTCACTAATTTTTGCCTATACAAACACATGCTTTTGATATTCCTGTCTCCTTTTGTTGCCTCTCCTCCCTGAGCTCTTCCTCTGCAATGCACACAGGCTATGGAGGCTTTGTCGTAATGTGGGAAATGTTACAGAATATTTTCACAGTGTTTGTGGTCCTCCTCTCAGCACCAAGTGCACCAGGGCTGATCCTTTGCAGCTGTGATGAGGTGTAGGAGATTGTTTTGGGTCTCTCCATTCCTGTCCTTAGGCAGAAGCCCCGGCAGAAATTCGATGAAGCTTTCACAATGGACAAATACCTGGTGGTTCACCCTGATTTCCTCAGATACATGAAAAACAGGTGAGCTGTGGGCTGGGTGCTCTAACAGGCTTGTTTTTCCTGGCCAGCACCATCTCTCTCTGTCTCTGGCCTCTCCTCCCAGCTGCCTCCCCTGTTCCCACAGTTCAGCCACACCAGCAGAGCTCAGCTGGAACTCTCTGGTGCTGCAGTGGGGTGCTAGTGCTGGGTAAACATCCAGAACTTGTGAGCTGGAGAAGCAACAGCCATCAGACTGCTTGGTTTTCTGCATCCCAAAGAGACCCAGGGCCAATTGCAACTTTAGGTGTAGGAAGAATGCTGCTGAAGTGCCAGGATAGTTGATCTCTAGTTCAGGGCTGGCCTTTCATGTTCCCCATTGCTTGGCACCTTGGAGGAGGGCTCTGTAACAGATTTTCTCTCCAGAGATTCCTTTTAGGCTCTGGAGGTTGGTTATGCCCTCAAGCACAACAGGCTCTTCTGCAGCATCCCCTTTGCCTGGCCTGGCTGCTGCTCTTCTGTGCCTGTCCAGCCCTTTCCACAAGCCTGCTGGCCACTGTCACCATGAGATCTGCCCATCGTGGGCCACACATGGCTGAGAGATGGAGGAACAGGAGCTCCTGTGGTGCCCTGCTTTGGCTGCCTTTGCCCTTCAGTGTCCTTGAGAGCTGCTGCCTTGGCTGGAGCCAGATGGCCAGCCCTGCCTGCCTGCTCTGCCGTCCCCCCTCTCACCTGGGGCCTTTCCAAGGCCAAGAGGACTCCATGCTGGTTTTTCCCAGTCTTTACTCCTGCTTTCCTAACAGCTCCTGGCATGACACAGTGCAGCTCCTGGCAGGTTTTGTGACACTCCTCTGCAGCTCCCCTGTGTCTCTTTTCACTCCTAGATGTGGGACATACCCACAGCTCCTGGCAGGTTTTGTGACATTCCTCTGCAGCTCCCCTGTGTCTCTTTTCACTCCTAGATGTGGGTGGGGAGCAGGATGTACCAGGGAGCCCCAAATCCACCTCTGCACTGCGAAGCAAAGGGCAGAGTTAAGAGCAGTGGGCTTTAACCTATGAGATCCTTTAATGAATCCCCTCTTTACCCCCACTGCTTCAAGACCTGCCCCTTCCACAAAGCTGGGCCTAGGTGGCAGTGCAGGTGGTGGAGAGTTCTGGGCACACTCGTGGCTTCTCTGAAATGCCTCAGGTGGCCCCAAGCTGCTGCAAGGAGGGAAGAGGCCACAGGAGCCACAGGGAGACAAAGGGTGTCCTGCTTGAAACACCACAGCCAGCAACTCCTCAGTGCTCTCCTCTCTCCTGCTGCAGGTTTTTAAAGTCCAAAAATTTGGAAAAGCACTACTGGAGGCTGTACAGACCCACAACAGGGGCCTTCCTGCTGCTGACTGCCCTCCATCTCTGTGACAGGGTAAGGGTACAGTGGTTCTTGCACCCAGAACTGTCTGGGAGTGGGGACAGGGGACACAGGAGAGCAGGGGTGGCTGCTGTCTGCCTCCAGAGTGTATGGGCTCGTGTCAGCTGTGGAGGAGCAGACTGAAGGTGAGAAACAGCCCCAAAATGGATCCCACAGAGATGGTGAAGCCTGCTGTGACCTAGAGCACACGAACCCCCAGGGAGGCAGTGAGGGGACAGCAGGATCTCTGGAGCCAGTGCTCACAGGCTGGTCCTTCTGGACCCCCACACAGGGTCACCAGAGAAGCCCCAGCTGGCATCTCTGTCCTGTGTTTCACTTGCTCCCTCCACCCCTGGTGAGCCCTGCATGTTTCCCAGGTCAGTGCCTATGGCTACATCACGGAGGGGCACGAGAAGTACTCGGATCACTACTATGACAAGGACTGGAAAAAGCTGATTTTCTACATTAACCATGACTTCAACCTGGAGAAACAGGTGTGGAAAAGGCTTCATGATGAGAATATCATGAAACTTTACCTGAGAACCTGACTGCAGCAAGGGCCAGTTTGCCTGGGCAATCTCAACAACACCTCACTGGGAACAGAAGACAACCACCAGAGCCAAGGTTAGCTCTGGACTGCCAGGCACATTTCATCCCCACAAAGACATTTCCCTCCTTCAGCACCTCTCTTATTTCACTTCAACAAATGTATGAATGCTGCAGACCCAAAGACCAACAGGAAAATGCAGCCTGCCAACAAAGTGCCACCTGGCTGTGCTGCAGGACTCCTGCTGGTTGTTGTAGGCATGGGTATTGTGAGAGCACAATCCAGGTTATGCTCCTTGGTGTAATTCAGGTTTTCTCTCTGCAAGGAGATGCTCCTCAGGCTGGGGCCACTGCTCTTCTGGGTGGATCCTCTCCATTAGCAATGCCCATTTTGGAGCTGGGTATTGTCTAAACAAACTCCCTGGGGAGCTGGAATGGATGGAGGTGGAAAGACAGATTTTGTTTCAGGTTGATTTAATTTCTTGATGGGGAGGGCTGCACTCACTCTGCTCCCTGCAGATAAAAAGGATGGACTGGACACATCCAGGTGACTAATTTGAGAGAATGGGTTTCACTTCTGCTACCCTGTGTGGCCTTGCTACGACACTTCCAGAGGAGCAGTGCCATCAACTCCAGGGCAGGTAGCTGCTCTCCATGGTGCAGCAGACCTCCTGTACCTCTGCCTCTTGCCCCAGGGCTCCCCTGGCTGCACAAAATGTGAATTTTGTGGCATGGACCTGATGTGCCAAGTCCTTGCATAGCTGGACTTGGTCACGCTTGGCTCCCAGCTGTGCCCAGGGCGCTGTGTTTGTCCTGTTGGGAGGAGAGGTGGAAGCTCTCCAAGGCCAGGGATGGATGCCATGTGTCCTTGCTGCTGGCTGAAGTGCCTGTCCCCCGTGGTGCTGAGAGGGGCCCAGCTGCAGCCAGCACACCTGGAGCGTGCTGGCCTCCTGGAAGGGGTTTTGTAAGTAAAATAAATGGCAATACTTTGGCCAAGCTGATCTTTCGTGCAGCCCTGTGGGTTGTGGTTATTTAGTGCACCCAGAATTGATGTTTAATGGCTGAGATACAACAGATGGCAAAGCCAGGAGAGTACAGGACTGAGGGACAATGAGGTTATCTTATTTGGAGAAGCTCTGCAGCTTGTGTGGACACACCTGAGCATCCCCCAGCTGTTCACCTTGCAGGACAGGGATCAGCACCAGCCAAACACCTCCCTGAGGAAGTGGGTGAACACCTGGCAAGTTTGCCCTAGTCCCAGCAACTGCTCTCCAAGTGCATCAGATATTCAAGGAAAATGCACGAAGGGCTGGCTGTTTCCCCCATGACACTGTGGAAAAACACAAAGCCACCTCCAGTGTCCCAGCAGGTGCAGAGCCTGTCCCTGGGGTTAACCAGCTGCACACTCACCAGACCTGCTTGGCTGTGAGTGTTTTTCCATTTCTGCAGCGTTTTTGTGGGGGGCAGCAGTGTCTCCAGGGACTCTCTGGGCTCCAAGGAAGGCATTTCAGCCGGGATTGTCAGCAGGGTTGGTCAGGCTTGATTTCCTTTCCCCCTTTTTGCTTGTGCTGCAGAGAGGCCGGGCAGTTTCTCATGTCTCACTGAGCTTGTTTGTGAAGGACAGCCGCCCACAGTGAGAATCAAAATGCAGAATTCAGCTTCTCTGGAGAGGCTGTAGCCTGTGCCTGGCTGCTGTGCACATCAGGAGCCCGTGGGAGCAGCGAGCTGTCCGAAAGGCACGGTGCCTCTGCTGGGAGTGATGCAGCCCTGTGGGAATGCCAGGCAGAGCAGAAATCCTTCCTGAGCAGCAAACAGGGAGGCCTGAGTGAGGCTGGTCACCACCCAGAGCTGCCTGAGGAGGAACTCCTGCAGCCAGGAGCTCCGGACCTGCTGGATGCCTCAGCCCCTCGTGGTGGCCGTGCACGCTGTCCCCAGGTGGCCCTGGTGGCGTGGCTGTCCCCAGGCCCTGCAGGCTCTCCCTGGTGGGCTGTGGGTGGGCAGTGAGGCAGTTTTGCTCCTTGCCTGTCCCTCAGGCCACACCACATTGCTGTGGGTTGCTTAGTGACCGGCTCCACCGGGCATTCTTCCTGCCTGAATAGGGCTTTTCTCTTCCCCAGAAGTTGGAAGAAGTTTCTCTTAGACCTTTCCCTCCCCCCCTCCTCCTCTTTTGTTCCTCTGTCCTTTGGGAAGCAGGAAGGGGCTGAGTCCCACTGAGCAAGGATTCCCCAGTGGGTGAGGGGGCTTTGGGATGGGCTGGCAGCCCCCAGCCCACGCTTTTCCCTGGTGTGGAGGCAAGGGAAGGAAATTCCCGGGAGGATTTCCCCAGAGCCTGTTTCCTCCAGGCTTTTCTCAGAGCACAGCTGAGTTTGATGTTATCAGGGATAATCTTGGCTGGAGCCTTTGTTGTGGCCTGAAGTTTCCCAGAAAGCTCAAAGCCACATCCTTCCTGGTGCCAGGAAAGCAGCTCTTTGATGGTCCCCGTCACCTCCTCACTTGGCTCCTATCCCCCTGCACCGAGGCATCCCGTCCCACTGTGGGCTGGCTGAGGACACATCCCCTGGGGCACAAGTCCAGCTGTGCCCCACCAGAGCCACCTGATCTTGTGGCATCGGCTCCAGCGTGGCCACAGGAAGCTGGGCAGGGTTGGAGGTGGCATTTCCCTGCCAGCTTCCAGCCTGGCACAAATGGAACAAAGCCTGTGGAGAGCAGCTACAGCTGCAGCAGCCTTGGCAAGAGCCAGGATTCAGGATTGCAAGAGTGTCCCAGGGTGAAAGCAGCACTGCAGGGCTGTGCTGCAGCAGCCCCAGCCTGCTCAGTGACCCTGAAATCCAGGTCCGCGTGGCTGGCACGACATCAAGATTGTCCCTGTGCCACCAGGTGGCAGCTGCTGTTCGGGGATCTGTCTTTGTGCAGGTCTGGCACATCCAGGTGTGCCACGGTGTCCCGGTGCTGGGCACAGCCCTGCAGCTCCCTGGGGAGTGGGGGGACACACGGAGCAGTCGGGGACACACGGAGCAGAGTTTGGAGCCTTGCAGTCACAGGCTGAGTGCAAAGCTGTGGCCTCTGCTCCTGCAGCATGGCGTGGAGCTGAAGGCTGCACGAGCAGAGGGGTTGATGGTGGGATCAGGTCTGACATCCCAAGAGATGCTCAGATACAGCCACTCCTCCTCCTGCACGGACACAGTACCCAGTGCCAGCCGCCAGTGGATTCCCCGCTGCCAGCAGGAGCTCTGGGGGCTGCAGGATTTAGACAGAGACATTTCATTTGGGGGATAAATAAACCGTGTGCCTCAGCATGTCCAGAAGTTGCTGTTTTGTCAGCCCTGCTATTTTCAAAAGCTCTTGGTGAGTACCATGAACTGTTATTACAGCTGTGCCAGACTCCTCCTGGGGCTCCTCAGGAGTTAACAGCCTTTAAATATTCCCCACCAGACTGTAGAAACCAAAACCAGTTGTCACCCAGAAGCTCTCAGGGTGTCACCTTCCTGGCAGGGATTCAAATTTATTGCTTCATTTCCACCTCTTCCCTCTTTCAGTGTGACTGCCCACCTGTAGAGCAGCAGCAGAGCCCACCCTGTCCTGCTGTGTGTCCACAGCTCCTTGACTGCAGATGGAGCAGGAGGAAGCAGACACGGGCTTGCTGGGGGACAGGGATGCATTTTGGGGACAAGTGAGTGGTGCAAAGCCCATCTGGTCCCTGCTCCTGGTCGGTGCAGCCCTGCTCTCTGGATCCACTCTGGGTTTGGCCCTGCCAGGAGCAGGGACAGGGTGGGCTCTGCACCATGTCCTGGGGTCTGAGGTACCTTCTAAAGGTGGCAGCCAACCCCAAACCCAACCAGGCGCTGGAGGGAGCCACTGTGTGTGCCACACACAGCTCCAGGGCAGCCTCGTGCCAAGGTGGCACATCCATATTGTCACTCCTGCCTCAGGGAGGGAACAGGGGCACAGAGCAGCCAGAGTTTTAGAAAACAGAAAATAATCTAGATGTCTTTATCCTTGCTAAATGAATGCATGTGTTGAGATTGTTTGTTTATTGGCTGTTTTCAGGGTTTAAATGCCACTTATTATATTCCCATCAATGAGAATGAAGGTTGCTCAGCACCTTCAATAGAACTTCTCTTTTTCTACATACTTTAGAAAAAGAGTGTATGCAAAATAGAAAAATAACTTTCTGCATCATAGGGTGATACATTTATTCAGCAAGGTGATGATTTCTCTCTCATAACCTTTAAACTACTTTAGAACCATGTTTTTCATGTTTCATTTTGCAAAACAGCACCCAGCTTCCCAGCCTGGACTTGCTCCCTCTGGATGTGTTGCTCTCCAGCCTCTGTGGCTGGTGGATGCTGTGGGAGTGTGGCAGAGCTGCGTGCCTGCTCCAGGTCAGCACTAAAAGCTCTGTGCTGGGGACTCAGCAGGTGCTGTTGATGTTCTCCAGTTGCTGAGAGGTTTGGGGCAAGCCTTGGGGGCAAAACGTGGGAGGTTTCCCCTCCTTGCCTCCTCTGTGTGGACCTTCTCCCTTTCTTGGGGATGTGGTAGCAGGTAAATCCAGTTGGACCAGAAAAACTATTGATAATAGGGGAGGGAGAACAAGATAAAGGAGCAGCCCTTGGCTTTGTTGTGGAAAAAGCACCAGCTGACCTGCCAGGAGCCCTCAGCTCCAGGTGCTGGAGCAGGGCCCTGCAGGTAAACAGCTCCAGGGGGTGCAGCAGGGCTCCTCTGCCAGGCTGAGCAACAGGACCTTGGGTGCTGCAGGGCTTCCCCAGCTTGGCCTGGCCAGCCCTTGGGGTGGGAAATTCTGGAAAGACACGTCCTGAGCCCTGGGGACATCCCAAGGCTCCCTCCATCCCTCCCCTGGCAGCCGTGCAGTGTCAGATGGGACCACACGGGAGGGTGGGCGAGGGGCTGGGTCACCCACCCACACCCAGACATGGTGTCCCCTCTCCCCAGCTTTGGGGACAGAGCCTGGCCTGACCCCAGGGACACGTGGCTTTGAGATTCCAGGGCAGGATCAGCTGATATCTGCTCTGCTTGGCCCAGAGATGACATCTTGGTCCAAGATGCCTTCTTGGTTGCCCAGGAAGGGGGAAGGCAGTGGTTTGCATCGTCACCCTCATTTCTCAGAGGTGTTTCTCATCTCTGCACCCCTCCTGGCATAGCTCAGAGCCTCCAGGCTGCCTCATGCCAGTGGAGAGGGGATGGCTTTTGAACTGTGTTTGAATTTTTGAGCCCTGCTCAGTGGTCCAGGGCTGGCCAAGGGCTCTGCCATGCTCAGGCACCTGGGCCAGCAGGGCCAAGGGGAGAGAGCCAACACGAGCCAGCCCAAGCCACATGCTGCCACTGCTCCTGAGGTCCCGACCTGCCACCTCAGCCCATGGCTCACCCCAAGAACCTTCCTGCTTTGGGGAAGAGCAGGAGGGGACTATGGGGTGCCACACTGGCACAAAGATCACAGAGTCACAGAATCCCTTTGGCTGGAAAAGGCCTCTGACATCACTGATTCCAACCTTTGCCAACCAGACCATGGCACTGAGTGCCACATCCAGCTTTTCCTCAAACCCCTTCAGGGACGGTGACTCCACTGCCCATTCCAATGCCTGACAACCCTTTCTGAGAAGAAATTCCTCCTAATGTCCAGCCTAGACCTCCCCTAGCTCAGGTCTATGTCCTCTCATCCTGTCACTGGTTGCCAGGGAGAAGATCCCCAGCTGGCTACACTATGGACTATGTCCTCTCATCCTGTCACTGGTTGCCAGGGAGAAGATCCCCAGCTGGCTACACCCAGGGACTTGTAGAGAGTGACAAAGCCTCCTCCAGGCTGAACAACTCCAGCTCCCTCAGCTTCTCCTCATGGGATGTGTGCTCCATACCCTTCACCAGCTTTGTTGCCCTTCTCTGAGCAGTTTTGCTGCACCCCCTGAGCCTCTTTCCCCCCCTGCAGCCTGGGGCTGTGGGCAGGAGGGCAGAGCCCAGCCCTGAGCATCTCTGATCCTGCAGCCAGCGTCCTGCTGCCACCCTGCTGTCACCCTGCTGTCACCCTGCTGCCACCCTGCTGCCAGCTGGTGCTGCAGCCAGAACCCTGCTGCCACCCTGCTGTCACCCTGCTGCCACCCTGCTGCCACCCCCATCTCCAGGCATCCTCTGTGTGGTCACTTCTCCTGCCCTTGGTTGTAGAAACACCTACAAATCCAACACAAAGCTGAGCAGAGTGTGGGGAATTCCCTGACCCGTTGCCCCCGGGCCAGGGGAGCTGTGGCCGAGCTGCTCCCGCTGCCCTGCAGGCAGGGCCCTGCGTCACCTCCCGGGACATCTGCTGATGAATTCTTCATGCTGCCACGCAGCAGCCATATGGCCCCCGTTCTCGGGGCTGACACAGCTCTGCCTTTCAGGGACCTGCTCGGCGAGCAGGTTTTTGGCACTAGCTTAAATGTACCTCTGACCCGTGCTGAATGAATTTGGATGTGTAAATCCTCCAGGAGATTTTTGGAGATCTCATTCTCCCACCTGCACAGTTCATCATGGCAAAGACCATGAGATTTTTCCTCTACCAACCTGTGGCTGGCAGCCAGCTGGTGCAAAATATGTTTATTCTCCTCTTGTGCTCTCTAGCCACGGGGAGGGATTGGGCTCTGTTTCCAAGTAATCACTGGAATAAAAAGCCCAGGCTAAAAATGACACTTTTTGGTTTCCATTGTAATTTCTTTTATGTTCTTTTCCTAATCTTTATTTGGCAACTACCATCCTAAAAGGTTTTTCACACTTATTTAACTTCTAAATTAAGCACCACTTAATTTTGGGGCATAGTCCAAAATGCATTGTAGCACAAAACAAGTAGAGCAGATGAAGAACTGTGCATCTCATTTTCACCCTGCTGAAAATAAAACCAACAGTAGAAAACCACATATCATGGAAACAGTGAGATGTGAAGAAACCAGCTCCTCCAGCCCTTGAAGCTGCCACTCCACCAGCATTTGCATGATTGGGCCATAAATGTTTCCAAATGGCAAATTCCTCACTTTCCCCAGGTCCATTTCCCCTGGATCATTGGTCATCCATCTGGAGCCAAGCCTTGCTGTGTCCCTTGTGATTTTCTCGAGCAGTTGGTAATAATTAGCTGTGGTTAACGAAGGGCCAGAGTCAGGAGCACGCGAGCCAAGGCACCGGATCAGAGGGAGCACATCCAGCAGCGTGCAAGGCAGACCCGGGGTCACACAGGGTGGGGACAGCTCCAGGCTGGGGCACTCTGAGCAGGACACCACACTCAGCCGTGAGCTGGCTCTGAGACTTCCAGAAAATGCCTGTACCCCGAGGGCTGGGAGCAGCTTTTGGTGAGAGAGGCAGAAAGCATCAAACCCCTCCACTGATGCACCCCCATTTCTCTGAGCTGCCTTCTGCTGCTGGGGTACATGTGACCCCCTCTTCCTGCCTGTTCTTCCACAGCTTTAGCTCCAGCTGGGCTTTAAGCTCGATCTCATCCCTCTGTGTCCAAGTGGCCGTGGTCTGTCCTGTCCTTCCAGCTGCTCTCTCCTTCCCTGGGACAGCCCGTGCCCAGCCAGCCCTCCTGCCACAGCTGCCCTGCACACAGCAGGGAGGGTTCCCTGCAAGTTTGCTTTGAAATCAGCCTGGTCCCCGTCCCTTTGTGGTGTCCCTGGGGCAGTGTCCTCTCTCCCAGTGGGACAAGGCCAGCAGTGGCAGCACTGCCAGCCTCAGGCACTGAGCTGCTCCTGTGTGTTCCTGGGCACTTTGTGGATGCCAACACGGTGCCATCCCCAACAGCCAAAATTCCCACAGGACCAGGGCTGGCAATGGAGGGATCTGGAGTAATGGAAGCAAGTGGAGATTGAAGCAAACTCCTGTTAAAATTTGTTTTGCTTTTATCTTCCTTTGAACCTGTCTAGGCAGGCTGGAAAGGAAGAGGGGAGTGGTTGGATCTGAGGGGATAAAGGAGAGTTGGGGGAAATGCAGGCACAGTGTGGCCAGGGACAGGGATAGGGTTTGGGCCCAGGTTTTGGGGCTGAATAATGCAAGAGGGTATTTGTGCAGGGGCTGGAGGTGTGTGAGAGCCTGGAACAACACGTGAGTGCTCAGGGAGCCACGGGCAAAGGGTTTGGATGGAGCAGGGCTCACCAAGTGCTGCTCCCTGCGTCTGGTGGCTTCCTAAAATCCAACCCCCCAAAACCCCTACAGCTCAACTGAAAAGGCTTGTCTGCCTGCTGAGTCCCTTCCCCCACTGCCACAAACATCTTGGTATGCATATCTTTCGGTTCACAGGCTGGTTCTTTCGGAGTTGAACTAAAATAACACCAAGATATTCTTTCAAAAAAGAAACTGGAGCACATCCTCTCCGAAAATACCAAAATAATTCATGCAATTTTCCCCCCAAACCCGTTTCTCCTTTCCTCCAACCCAAACTCTTTGTCGAGCTTGCCACAAAGCTCTGAAAGGTTTTGTTTGCTGCAAATGCAGGGGATCCATTCGGTCAGAACCCCAACCGTGTCCCCCCTCCTCTTGAGTGGCAGCACCCCATCAGTGTCCCCCTTTTTTCCCCCACATTTATCCCCCCTCCTGGCGGGTTCACTGGGTGGCTGCAACAGGGTGCTGCTGTCGGAGCCCCGACTTCAGAGCCTGCGGTTTCTGAGGAGCACAAAATAAGAATAATAACAAGAATGAGCGGATATGCTCGGGGGTGGCACCCGCCGGGTGTCCGTGCGGGTGCAGCCCAAACAGCCACGTGTGTGAGCCAGACAAGAAAGTTACAAAAAGGGGAACCCCTGCTTACTAGCAGTGGGTGGGTGGATGAAAAGGAAGTTAAAAAAATTAAAAGAAATAAAGAAAAAAGAAAAATTAAGGAAAAAAAAAAAAAGGAGAGAGAAAATTAGGGTTCCTTTCTGGTCTGGGTAAATGTTTAATCCCCAGCTCGGAGAAAATGCAGCTCAAAAGTGCTTTTTTTCTCAGCAAGTCTGAACCAGTCAGCCTGGTGCCTCCTCCCTCCGGTTCACACCCTCCCTCCCACCGCTCCGGAGGAATATCCCAGCCTGCTCCCAAGCGCGCCTGGGCACCGGGGGCAGGACGGAGCCAGCTCCCACCGGGCTGGGAGAGCCGAGGGACCGGGAACTTTGTGTGCCCGGGGCTGGCTGCCACCCTCCCGCGAGGCTCCGGGGGCTGCATCGGCCGGGATGGGGTCCCCGCACTGGAAAAGGCTTTGCCTTCTGCTCCTGGCAGGTTTAACATCCTCCCTGCTGCTCTACAGTCACTACCACGCCACGGTGGAGGTGCCCACCAGCCCGAGGATCATAGCCAGGTGAGGGGGGACGGGATGGGACAGCGAGGCGGGGATTGCAAATCCCGTGCGCTGGGATGGGGAATCGGGGTGCCAGTGTGGGCACCTCAGGGTTGGTGATCCCCGCTCTGCCCCGGCCGGTTCGGGAAACAGGCTGGCAGCAGGCTGTGCCCCTCTGAGTCCTGCCCACGGCCCCCAGCCGAGCCCAGCGCTGCCCGGAGCGGACCCAGCTGTGCCCCTCTGAGTCCTGGCACCGGCTGCTGCCCACGGCCCCCAGCCGAGCCCAGCGCTGCCCGGAGCGGACCCCAAGGCCATGGAGGGTCTGCAAGGGTCCCTGCATTGGGTTGGACCCCTCCAAGGGTTGAGCGCATCACAGTGCAGAGAAACCCCTGCGGAGTGGCTGGGTCCAGCCCCGATCCCACCGCGTGTTCCCGGCGGGCTGGTGCGGGACCCGAGCCCGCTGACGCAGAGAAACCCCTGCGGAGTGCAGGGACGGCTGGGGCTGGGTCCAGCCCCGATCCCACCGCGTGTT
The DNA here is from genome assembly GCF_014805655.1 of Passer montanus. Lineage (NCBI taxonomy): Eukaryota > Metazoa > Chordata > Aves > Passeriformes > Passeridae > Passer > Passer montanus. The sequence continues at coordinate 1,926,033 of NW_024368263.1, forward strand.
CCCGGCGGGCTGGTGCGGGACCCGAGCCCGCTGATGTCCCGGGGGAGGTTTGGCTCCCCACCGAGCCCCCCTTGCAGAGGCTGCCCCGGTCTGGGATCCCCGGGCTGCCCACGCCGCTCGCGAACTCGGGGCTGCAGCGTTTGCCAAACTCCAGCAATTTGCAACTCCGCCTTTGTCTGCTTTCCCTGCCTCCTCCAAACGTCCCGGAGCCCCTTCCCGAGCCTGCCCCGAGCCCAGGGCAGGGCTGCTGGGCTGCCCCGGGAGCGGGCAGGGGATGGAGCCCGCACGGTGCTCGGGCTGCGGGACCGGCTGCCCTGTCCCCTGCGAGCATCAGGTGCTGTGGGTGTCCCCACCCCTCCTCGTGGGTGCCTCTGGGTGCCATCGGCGTGACAGAGCCCCACCGGAACGGGGGATGCTGTGGGGAGCGGGGCCGGTCCTGCACAGGGTGGGATTTGCAGCGGGATTTGCTGAGGGTGCAGCCGGATGAGCTGCCCTGGGGTTCAGACCTGCTCTGTTCCCCAGCTGGGAGCTCTCCTTGCCCGATGCCAAAGGGAGAGGTCCCCTCTCCTGCCAGGCTGGTGGATCAGGGGTGTCTGCAGCAGCCCGGGCTGGCTGTTGGCTCCTTGCACCCTCACCGTGCTGGGTGTGCAGCCTTACCAAAAACTGCCCGGGGCAGCCACAGCTGCGGTGTGAGCAGCTCCCCACAAAGAGCTTGATGTCCACGGGAGGGGAAACTGAGGCCCTGAGGGCAGCAGAACGTGCCCATGGCCCACGCTGGAGCTGGGAATGGAAACCAGCCATGCCCTGACACAAGGTCTGTGGGTGTGGAGAAACCCATGGGATGGAAGCAGGGAGCAGGTTCCCCCCACCACAATCCAGCCTAACCCTGCCTGGACCTCCCACAGCCCCAGGTCACCTTCCTTGGAAAGCCAGCCCAGGCTCCAGCTCCTGCCTGATGGGACCAAGGGTCAGCTTGTCCAGCCCCAGAAAGGGGCCCAGGGGGAGGTAACTCAGAGCTGACCTGTGCTCCAAAGCTCTCCTGGACTCTCCTCTTGGCTTTAATTCAACTCCTAAAGCTAAACCCAAGCCAGAGTTCTGCCTGTTTGCTTCAATTCCCTGTCTTTACAGACGTGGCACTGCACGAGTGCTGCTCGTCCCAGCAGAGCTCTGTCCCTGCAGGAGCTGGTGCTGCCCTGCTGGCTGAGTCCAGAGCTGGAACTGGGCTGGCCATTTCACAAGGCTGAGGTGCCATCACAGAGCACTCATTTCCTACTCTGCAAGAAGGGACAGGAGGGTCAGAGTCCTCGCCTGTGGGTGCAGGTGACTCGGTTTCAGCAGCAGGTTTGTGTGAGCAGTGTCTCCATGCAGAGGGGCAGGGGGATGAAGGGGATCAGGAGGAAGCTGATCTCTGATGGATGGTGGCTGCTGCCAGCACCAGGTCACCCCAGGACCCCCACAGCAATGCCAAGTTCCCCTGCAGTTCTGCACAAAGCTGGTGGCCCCATGGAAGTGGGCAAATTCCCTGTTCCCTGCAGAGCTGGGATGGAGAGAACCAAATCCCCTGGGGTTCAGGTGGGCACAGCCCTGTCCCACTCCCTGCCCGTCCATCTCCCAAACCCCACTGGTGAGCTGCTGGCTGCACTCGTGGCTTTATTCTTAGGGCAGATGGGATGAGCACAGAGCTCTGCCCAGCCTCGCTGTGCCACTCCTGCTGTGCACCAGGGGAGGATGCTTCTGGAGCTCAGCCCTTCAGGGTGAGATGGAGCCAGAGCGGGTTCTTGTTGCTGTTTTGGCTCCCTCCAATGTTTCCGTGGGGCCCTGGGAGTATTTGCTGAAGATAAGGCCGGAGTGTGTGCTCACAACACTCACACACAGCGTTATCTTCCGGAAACGAGGGATGGCCTTGGACCAGGAACGTCATATTTGTGAATGTCACGATGGTGAGGGAGCGCACCCAGCCTGGGCCGGCTCTGCTGCCACCGCCGGTGCCCAGGCAGGGGCAGCCACGGCTTCCCGCAGCCCCATTGTGCATCTGTCGGTGCCGGGCAGGATTGTCATCTTCTGAGTCAACCAAGCAGCACGAGGTGCTTCACCACATCCTGGCAGGTGACGTCAAAGCGCTTGGCTCCCGTCACGCCGCCGAGATGCTGTTTGGTGGGGGGCCGGCTGCCCCACGCCCTTCCCAGCAGGGTTTGGGCAGCAGCAGTGCTGGAGAGCTGGCTCCAGCACCCACGGCTGGCAAGCGAGTGCAGGGAGGTGCTGGCACTGATTTATCAGTTCAGCACAAAGCCTGCAAGAAACGATGAGCAGGTGCCACCCACTGTGTCCGGCCATGGGTGGGGCTGGGGCCCAGCTCCCGTGGAAGGTCAGCAGGAGCTGAGCTGCCAGGCTGCCTGTGCCCACCTCCCTCCATCCTGGGCACAGCCACAGATCCCTGGCAGCTCAGAAAGTAGTGCAGCACCCTGGCACTGCCACTGCCCAGGGCTCTGCCTTGTGCTGCAGGCACTGGGGGAGAGCTGGGGAAGGGAAAGGGGAGAAACAGGAGAGGGAGAGCTGGGGAGGGGCTGGGTGGGCAGAGACGTGCAGGTTCACTGGGGCTTGTGAACCTGGTGGGAAGGGCTGGGGAGGTGGTGGGGCTGGGAGAGGCTGCTTGGATGCAGCTGAAGCCTGGACATGGTGGGTGAGGGTAACAGCCCCAGGGTTTGGTGGGGGCTGCACCTCTGTGGCCAGAAAATGGGTGGGTGGGCAACCCAGGGGCTTTGCACGCAGGGACTTCAGTGCTTGGCAGGAGCCAGCTCGGGGTTGGAGCAGGGAGGTTTCCCCAGCCCCATGTCCATTGTTGGGGGGTGGCTGGGCGCTCCCTGCACCCCAGGGCAGTTCCCCAGGGCTGAGCCCACTCGGGTCCAGAGCTGTGGGACACTTGTGTGGAGAGCTTTGCCCTGCAGGATGTGCTGTCAGTACCTGGGCTGAAAGAGCAGCTCCCAGTGTAAGCAGCAGGTCTGGTACAGCCTCTGATGGCCTTGCCCTTGCTGTGAGCAGACCCTGCACTGCCCCCTGCAAGCCAAGGGAACAGGCAAGTTTGCTCAGGCTGGGATTAGTTGGATGATGCATGATAACACCAGAAAGGCCCTGCAGAAAGCTGCAGCTCTGCATCTCTCTGGGATGGCTCAGTTCCATCTTGGTGGACGCCCTTGAGGATTTTTCCTCCCTCCTCTCTCTGCCTGCTGAGGTGGTCTCAGGGTGAGCCTCAGGGGTGAGCTGGTGGGGGCCCCACTGTGCTGACCCCTGGGCTGTTTGGTGTGCTGGGGGCTTTGCAGGGCCCTGCTCCTGCTGGAACCCATGAGACACCAAGGCAAGACACACAGGCTTGATTTAAAATCTGCCCTGCTCCACTGCTGGGGCTCAGCACCCTCAGCATGCCCTGCCCAGAGCTGGCAGTGCTGGCATGGTGCAAGGAGGGTGCTGGGAATAAACTCTGCTGGGTGCTGCCCATCCATCCATACCTGGGGAGATGCTCCAGCCCCCAGGCAGGGTGCTGGGCTGTCCCCCCATGTCATGCCATGCCCCCAGAGTGGCGTTTGGGTGGCAGATGGGTTTGGATCTGCTCCTGGGCAGGGCTGTGGGTGCTGCTGGTGTTGACATGGCAGGGACAGAAACCCAACTCCTGCTGTGCCCCTGTGCCAGGACACGTCATGCCAGCAGGGCTGGGGGGGGTGAGGCTCCGCTCCCCACCTGCCTTTACCTGTCCCCAGGCTCCCAGGCAGAGATCCTGTAACGAGGCCGTGGCAGAGACAGAAACCCAACTCCTGCTGTGCCCCTGTGCCAGGACACGTCATGCCAGCAGGGCTGGGGGGGGTGAGGCTCCGCTCCCCACCTGCCTTTACCTGTCCCCAGGCTCCCAGGCAGAGATCCTGTAACAAGGAGCCCTTGTCTCCTCCACAATAGCCCCCTTCTGGCCGCAGCACCTGCCGCCCCGGGGCTCTGAAGGGCCTTTCTGTGTGGGGATGAATGGGAGCCTGTTCCCCTCCGGTGGGCTCCCACCTCCTGCTCGCCTGCCCACCCCCAGCCCAGTGCCCCCCCAGGGGCTGGGGCAGCTCAGCCTGGCCCCGTGGGGCTCAGGGCACCCCAAGTTGCTCAGGGTGGGCAGCGCCTGGTACTAGTGAAGGATCAGGGCATGCCCCAGCCACCCCCATGGCAGAGGGTGTCCCATGCACCCCGAGAACCTCCAGAGCCCAGTTGCAGATTGCTTCTCCAATAGGACAATTAAATGTGTCCTGCTGGCCTGTCCAGTTTATTCCAGCCCGGTGCTCTTGGGACTCAGGAGTGGTGGGATGGTGGGAAGAGCCAGGGGTGTCTCAGCAGGAGTCCCCCAAGGCTGCAGGCTGGGCTGGGTGTGATTTTTGGTTTATGGGAGTCCTGGAGGTGGGACCCACCAGAAGACGTACAAATCCTGCATTTTGCAAAACCTCATCTCTCCACTTGCAGATGGGCATGGGTGGGCACAGCAGTGGTGAGTAGGAGATAAATGGAGGGGTTGTGGTGCTGCCCTGTGGCTCTCATGGGGGGGGATGTCAGGGTGCTCAGTGTCACCTCCTCAGCTGAGCCCTCACTTGTCTTCTCCCAGCTTGCTGCAGCCGGGGCCGCTGGTCCTGGCTCCCTCAGGGACACCACAGGGAGCCAGCAGCCACAGGTGGGCTCTTGGAGGCAGCTTGGAGAGGTAAGGAGGGAGGATGCTCAGCCATCCTGGCAGGAGCTGGGAGGGCCCTGCCCACTGTGGGCTTCCCCAGTTCCCAAGGAATGGATTTTTAACTCTGCCATATGTTTCCCCCATCCCAGTGGGAATTCCTTCAAGCCCTCTGCTGAGCTGGAGGAGCCGGAGCCCAGCAGAAAGCAGGTAATCACTAGCACAGCACAGTGATGTCCATGGTACCCCTCTGTGCTGGGTTTTGTTGGTTGAAGGGCCGTGTGGGGAGGCTGAGGAGGAGCAGCATCCTCTGGAAGGGGTTTACAGAGGAGCAAGCTTGTCCATCCACACAAGAGGTTCTCCCCAGGCCTCCCTGCTGCATTGCCCAGTGTGGAGGCTGGAGGCAGCATCACCACCCCCATCCAACCCTGTGACTCCTGGGCCAGCAGTCCAGGCTGGAGACTCATGGGGATGGATCGGGCCCTGAGGAGAGCTGTTACTGTTGTGTTCTCACAGAGCAGAGCCCTTCAACAGGTTGCCCACACCTGAAGGTGCTGAATCTTTCTGCCCTCAGGTGACTCTAAGCCCTGGTTCTGCCAGCCCCACTGAGCTGGGTGCCAAAGGCTGTTCTGCAGCACAAAACCAAGGCACAAGGCAATGCCCTGCCTGGGTGACCCGGCAGAACATGTGATGGACAAGGAGCATTTCTGTCCCTGGGTTTGTTCTCACCTTGGTGCCTGCTGGGGGCTGGAGGTGTCACAGGGAAGGCAGAGCCAGGCTGCAGATTGAGCAGGGATCCTCCTTTCCTCCTTCCTCCCTCCCAGCCCAGCCCCTGCCTCCACTCTGTAATGGCCAGAGCAAATGCAGACCCCAAGTTTCGGGACATCTTCCGCTTCAACACCCCGGTGCTGATGTGGGACCAGCACTTCACCCTGGAGACCTGGGACAGGCTGAAGACTCGACATGTCCCCTATGGCTGGCAAGGCTTGTCCCTCGCAGGTACAGACTCAGCTGGGATCTGGGGCAGCTTGAGGGGACTGGGGAGCCCAGAAGGGACTGGAGATGTGGGACAAGGAGCCCTGCAGAGGAGCCAGGAATGTTGATCTCTTCCCACCCCACCTCCCGAGGCAGAGGGTGCGGCTCCTGCTGCATCTTGTGACATTTTCCCTGAATAAAAGCTCCAGTGTGTCTGTGATTATTAACTGGGGCCGGAGGAGCTCGGACAACCAGCTCCATTGTTGTGCATGCAGATTGTTTCCCTTCCCACCCCAAACCCACTCTCTGTTTTCCCTGGCAGCTGCCAGCTTCAATCCCTGGGCTGGGAAGCGCTGGGAACGGCGAGCAGGAGAGAACCAGTGGCATTTGCAGAGACATCACCAGGAGGGGATGTGGCCAGCACAGGCAGCAGCATCTGGAGATATCTGGGTGCATCTCTGTGCCTTGCACAGCCTTGGGTGGCCTCTGCTTGTAGCAGGGTTAGGAGCATGGGGAGATAAGAGATATGAGGAGGTGACACCAAGCTGGGAGAGGAGAGTCTGTGTGGTGCCCCCATATCCCACCTGCAGATCTCTCCTGCACGGGGGTGGTGTGAGTTTTCTTGGTGCTGCTCCTGGCTGTGCTGTGCACACGCTCACATGGGTTGGCACACACACCCTTTTTTTTTTTTTTTTCCCTGCTGACTGGTCTCATCCTGCTCCATTCCAGTGGTGGGCAGCACCCTGCAGCTCCTCAACGCCTCGGCCAACCGGCACCTCTTCGACAGGGCCGCCTTCTCCGGGGGCTGCGTGCGCTGTGCCGTGGTGGGCAACGGTGGCATCCTCAACGGCTCGCGGCAGGGCCAGGCCATCGACAGCCACCACCTGGTCTTCAGGTGAGGGTGAACGCCAGGCAGGATGGGGCCACGGGTGCTGGGAGGTGCCAGCCCTGGACACGTGTTCTCTGCTTTTCCTGCAGGCTCAACGGTGCCGTGATCAAGGGCTTCGAGGAGGATGTTGGCACCAAGGTCTCCTTCTACGGCTTCACGGTGAACACCATGAAGAACTCGCTCGTCTCCTATGAGGAGTATGGCTTCACCCAGATCCCCCAGGGCAAGGTGAGACCCTGAGGGCTTGTTGGGGACTTGAATTGAGTTGTTCCTTCAGGCTGGGCTTGCTTCTGAGACCTTCTCCCCATCTTGAGAGCCCTCAGTCCTTGCCTGCAAGCGTGGGCCGTGTCCCCAAACCCCCCTCCAAGTGCCCTGTGTGTGTCCCTGCTGCAGGACCTGAGGTACATCTTCATCCCCTCGGATCTCCGTGACTACGTCATGCTGAAATCAGCCATCCAGGGCAGCCCCGTGCCCGAGGGCTCGGACAAGGGCGACGAGTGAGTAGCTCCCCAAGATCCCCCCAGCACCCCCAGTGATGCAGGCATGACTCGCCTGTCCTCTCCCCACATCTGCCCCTCCGGGGATAAACCCCAAGGAGCTCCAGGACTCCCATAACAAAAGTTCTGCCCTTCTCCTTGCCTTGCTGCAGCCCACAGAAGTATTTTGGACCGGAGGCATCTGCGGAGAAGTTCAAGCTGCTGCATCCTGATTTCCTGCAGTACCTGACAGCGAGGTGAGGGTGATGAGCACTGTGGCTGCTGTCTGGCTCTGCTCCGGGCTGGACTCAGACCACCTCCTCCCCCTCTGCTCATTCCAGTACAGACCAGTAGCTGCCCAGCATCAAAGTGCAGTCCCAGTCTCCCCTAGACACTGGAACCACCCCTGCCCTGCTGTTTGCACACAGGGCATTGGCGTCTCTCCCCTGCCATTCCTGTTCACTGCAGCACAGCTCACATCCCCTCCTACACCTCCCTGTGCTCACCTTGCTCCCATTCCCCAAAACAAATTGCATTTTGTCCCAGTCTAACAGGAGCAAAGGTCCCAACAGGATGGTCTTTTCCTGCCTTTTGGGGTTGGGGTGGCTCCAAACAGCAGAGGTGCCTTTTACCAGCCTCTGAGCAAATGAGAGCAGCCATCAGAGAGCCCAGTGTTTCACGCAGTGCTCCTGCCTCACTGGGCACTGGTGGCACTGGAGAGGGCTGGGGCTGGGGGCTGCAGGGCTGTGCCAACCCCACAGCCACCGTGTCCCCGTCAGGTTCCTGCGGTCAGAGCTCCTCAACACCCAGTACAGCTCCCTGTACATGCCCAGCACCGGCGCCCTCATGCTCCTCACCGCGCTCCACACCTGCGACCAGGTAAGGGCCCACGGGGCCACTGCTCCCCTGGGGAGAAGGAAATCCCCCCTTTGGCTGCTGTGCGGTTCCAGTGTATCCTCGTGGCTGTCCTACATCTCCCCTGACCCTGAAGGGAGTGCTGTAGTGATGGACCACCCGAGGTGAAGCCTTGACCCTTCCTCTGTCTGCCCCACCTCCTTCCCCACAGGTGAGTGCCTACGGGTTCATCACGGACAACTACGAGCAGTTCTCAGACCACTACTACGAGGTGGAGAAGAAGCCTCTGGTGTTTTATGCCAACCACGACATGATGCTGGAGGCGGCGCTGTGGAGGAGCCTGCACCGCGCAGGGATCATCACCCTCTACCAGCGCTGAGGCCGGAGCTGCCCCACAGGGGCAAGTCCAAGGACTCTTGTGGCTCTTCTCCTTCCTCCTGAGGGTCACCTTCTCCCTCCTGAGGCCTCTTCCCAGCTGGCCCACGGAGCAGGCTTGCTGCACCACAGCCGGCAGTGATGTGAGGATAAGAGGGCAGCTGGTGCTGCTGGAGGAATGTTGCATCTCCTCAGGGATCAGTGTGGTTGAACATGGCCTTTGGGGCAGCCAGAAGCACCACAGCTGTGGCTGTGCCCTGCCAGCCCCGTGAATGTGGGTTTGGGGCAGCAGTGGCCCCTGTGGAGCACAGGAGGGGCAGGGTGATGCTGGAAGAGGATGCTGGAAAATGCCCTTCACCTTAAAATGGTCACCACCATGGTGGGACCACAGCAGGCAGGATAAACCCTTGCACTGGAGCTCAGGTGACAAGAGGTGACATGTCTGGAGAACACCTCTCTCCAGAAAGTCCCAGCTGTGTGTGGATGTGTGCCACGTTCCAGAAGGATCTGTTTGCCTCCCTGGTCAGTGGCACAGAGAGTAGGACAGACACACTGGGCCCTGTCACTGTCCCCTTCCTGAGGTCTGGTGTTTTCTGACAAGGAAGGGGCTCAAAAGCCACCAGCTACAAGGAGGGTCACAGCAGCTCAGCCTTTCTTGAGGTCTGGTGTTTTCTGACAAGGGGCTCAAAAGCCACCAGCTACAAGGAGGGTCACAGCAGCTCAGCCAGGACACCAGGAACACATCCAGGCTCTGAGCCCAGAGGTGGCACTGGCCTCAGCCATGTGTGGCACTGGCCTTGTCAGCCTTTTCTTGCCCAGGGACTCCCTGGTGCCTCTGAGAGGCAGCCCCACACCAGGTGGGTCAAAGTGATGGTCACTCTTAATTTCCTTCCCCAAACCCCAGGGGAGGGGAGGGTCCTGAACCCTCCAGATGTCCCTCACCCACCAGCACTGCTCAGGGAGACCCAGCTGGGGCAGCTTCTCCAGCTGGTGGGGGCTGCAGACAGAGCAGTGTAATCCAAGACACTTTCCCACTTTGTGTAATTACATAAATGTTGAATGATTGTTTTCCTTAACACCTGTTTCTGTTGTTTTGATGAACTGGGTGGGGTGAGACCCCCGTTTACCTCCCACAGCAGAGGAGCAGTAACAGGGATAGAGACTTCAACTGGGCAACAGCAGGTAGGGATGGAAAGCAGTTTAAATCATGGAGACTGAAGGCTCTAAGCTCTGAGCACAGCCCTCTTCCACTTGGAATGCTATTTACTGTGTGAGGTTGGTGTACAGAGATGACAAAAGATACCCTGGCCCTGAGCCAGGGAACCTCCAAACCCCCTGAAGCTCCAGCAGGCTGCTTCCAGCTGGTTCAGACACAGGTTAGGCTCCAAGCCTGTTCCAGATGTAATCTCTAGCTTGGGGCCCATCTTGTGTTCCCACGTCTCAAATTAACCTTTGTTCCCATCAGAGCCACCTCACACTGGTACCACAGCAGCCTGTCAGGCCTGTTTGGTGTTCCCAAACACTCAGCAAAACCTTTCATGACACGAATGAGCCTGATCCTCACATCTCCCAGCCAAGACACCCTGAAACCTCCTCAAACCAGCTCTGGCCCAGCCTCAGGTGACATCAGCAGCAGTGTGACACTCGGGGCAAGGTGAGCAGGATGGGGCTGTCGTGGTGCTGCAATCCTGCCTGGAATCACCCAGTTCACAGGAACTAAACAGTGAGAACCACAACGAGCACCTTCCTTCCTTTCCCCTTTCAAAAAGGGACATTCCCAGCCAAGGGTGGAGCTGGAGTTAACTCATTTCAAAGACTTATTCATGGCTGTATTCCCAAGAACACCACAAGAACCATTTGGCACCAGACCTCAGCCATAAGTTGGTTTTGTCACACTGTTCCCATGAATTACTTCTGGGACACTGCATCTGCAGACACTGAACTCTTTGTTATCAGGTTCCTATGAAGGGTAAACTCACAACAGCCATTTCAGGAAGGGTTTTAATCCAAATCCTTCATATCAGCACAAAACCATTTCTGTCCAAGAAGAATCAGAATCATTACAGTTAGAAAACACCTTTAAGAGCATGCACTCCAACCTTTACAGAAATAACCAAATAAAACCCAACTTTGACTCGTTAGATTTTCCACAACTTATTTTATTCTGGAACAGAAGAAAGCAGGGAACCACTTTTTCCTCCAGCCAACTGTAGATCAGGTCCTGGTGAAAAAAAAACCCAAAAAACCACGGTATCAGAGCAGCTGAAAGTTCCTGGTTTGCACTATTTAATGTGGAGTACAGATCTCAGCAGACAAAACCTTGCTCCCACCCAGACCAATGGCACTAGTACCCAAATTCTTTTTGGATTTAGTGGTCTCTTACCATGGTGTGGCTGCAGCAACCACTGAGCAGTGAGGAGGAGCCTGTGGCTACACACAGGTGGCCATTTCACATGACAAATCAGCAGTCATTTGTGGCATCCAGTCCGGAACAATCTTCCTCCCAGATCTGTGGGAAACCACAAACCAAGGCTGTAACTGTTCTCCTAAAAAAGTCCATTCTGAAACAATTCCTGCCCTTCTGACCTCAAAGCACTGAGTAGCTTTTACTTGTCCCATTTATTATCAGGCTGCCTCTGCACTTTCTTTCCCCTTGGAAGTCAGAAGCTCCAGGTGCTTGTCCCAGGGCCTGATGCTGCCTGGGAGACAGCAGTGCCTGATTTGTGGTGCCATTCCCTCCCCTCTCACAGTGCTCCCTGTCACCAGCTCTGCTGGCCTGTCACAAGCTGTTATTGACCTTCTGCAAACAAAACTGAATTCTGTTCAATAAAGCGTAAAATCATTTAGCAGAAGGCAGCTGTCAGCTGCCCAAGACAAAGTGCTGCTCCAGCCTGTGTGTTCAGTGACTGTACATCAGGGAAGATAAAAAATGCATTTCTTATCTGCCCTTCAACCTGTCACTGTTTGCACAGGGAACTTGAAAGCTCCTTGCAGCTCTAAACTGTGCTATGACAACAGCAGCTCTGCAGCTGTGCCTGGGACTGCACCTGGCACAGGGTGGCAGGGCAGGGGACAGATCCTGTCACACTGGTGCCACTCACACCTCTGGACTCTCTGCAAGGGGCAGGGGACCCACAAAGGGAAGTACCTGAGCCTCAGTGGACATTTTCCTCCTCAAGCTGAGTGTCAGACAGGGATAACACACATCACAGGCTCAGTGTCTGTCCCACCCCAGGCTACACAAACCCCTCATGTTCCCCAAAACCACACACAGCACAGATACACAGCTGTTCTCCCTGGGATTTCTCCTGATAAACCTTCAGAGATTAGGCTCACCAGGTGACTCAATGTGCCTACAGGGCTGGCATGTAATTAATGAATTAAAAACAAACACACAATACTGAAGAATTCAATTTTCTTACCAACCTGAAGCCCAACACAGCAGCTGCCCTCTGGCCAAAGCTGCCTTTGGGCAAGAGCAGCTCCAGGATTCTGCAGGACCATTTCCTCCTAAATACAAGTTGCAATGAACACTGTTAGCAAAAGTACTTTAAATAAAGTCACCTCTCTTCCCCTCACTTCTCCTGAGAAAAAACCCAGCACTGGATCACAGAGCAAGAATTAAACAGAAATTCACCATTCAAAGACAGGCAACTTTTGTCTCACAAACTTAGCAGAGCAGAAAGCTGTCCCCCAAGACACAGAGGAGCACGTTTGCCAGGGGGCTGTCTCATTCACAGACAAGAAACTTTGGGAGGTGGATGCTATTTAAATCTTTGTTTAGGGAAAAACCCCACCAGCCCTGAGACATTGGTGGTTTAGACCCTTTTAAGATGTTTCAACTTTACTTTCTCCTCATCTTCCAGAAACCTCCCAGTCCAACTCGTTCCTTGCACCCAAGAATAATCCACCCATGGTGCAATTTGGGTTTATCCCAAGAAATGCATTCCTCAGCCCTAGGACAGCCACATCCCCTCAGGTGACAGGTTCCTCAGGGTGTGTCACTCACAGGATGACCCTTTGGGGCAGGTGAGCTGCACCTCCCCACCCCCAGCAACCTGATGAAAGCCTGAAACTGTCCCAGAGCACCTCCAGGCAGGCAAACAGAGCAATTATTCTGTCACTAGGTCTGTTTCTGAGACAGATACAGTTATGAGATGAGCTGTGTCAGGTGTCTCCATAATGGGCTGTCATCTAATCCCTCCTACCCCTAATCCTTCTGCTCTGGCTCATCTCTGACCGTGCTGACAAGCAGGTGCTCTGCTGGGCACCAACACCACTGAAATTCCCATTCAATCCACGCTGCTTTTCAGCTTGTGCTCTGTGCCAGCCAAGGGCAGCACACTCGGCTGGCAGCTGTGACAAAGCTACAGCCTTTATTGGCTTAATTACATCCATCAATGTAATTAAGCCAATAAAGCTTTTATATCTTTTATATCCCCTCCCAGGAGCCCCAGGAATTCAGGAGGGTATAATTTGAGACAGCAGTGAGGCTTTCTCCCATAACCCTAGAGGAGAAAAAGAAAACCAGACTGTGCCAAGCCAGATGCTGCTGTTTCTCACCATTGTGAAGGTGCACTGTGGGTGAATCAGCTCCCCAGTCAGGGGAGTGTTTTTACCCCTTCTTGACACGGTGTCATGCTCTGAAACCGAGAAAGGGGACAGAGTTAGTTCAGGTACCAAATCATCCCTTCACCTTTGTGTCTCTAACACTGAGCCTCAGAGTTACACTTCCACAGAGGCAAGATCCAATTCAGACAGGGATAACTTTTATCATCACTAGCTCAGCTTCCAGAAGAGATAAAGAGCAGAGGGCCATCCCACATCGCAGATCTGTTTCTGCCCTCGTGGCTGTCACCTCCTCACCCGGGCAGCACCAATGGCAGCGGCTACACCCGGCCGCACCGGCGGGGTCTCGGCCCGCTGAACGCCCGCCTCGGGGTGCTGGGACACGGCCCCGGCTGAGCCGCACCCCCAAAACGCTGAGCACGGCTCGGCCAGCCCGCGGTTCCTGGCGCAGCCCCGTCACAGCAGGGCCGGAGCCCGCAGGGCCCAGAGCCCCGGCCTCGCTCTCTCCGTCCACCATGGCGGGGAGAGGGGCCACCATCACGCCGCCCCCATGCAGCCCACAGCCCTCGCCGAAGCCCTACTGGCAGTTCCGGCAGCTTACGGGAGATCCCCACACACCATCCGGCCGTCCCCGCGCCCCTCGAGGCCGCCGTGCCCGCGGATGGCGGCGGATGGCGGCCCGGCCCACTCACCACACGCAGCACCGCCGCCATGCTGGCTCAGAGGCTGCAGAGAGAAGGGCGGCCGCGGGGGCTCATGGGAGCTGTAGTCCTGCTCCGTGAGGGCGCATGGGAGCTGTAGTCCGGCCCTGAGGAGCGCGGGGGCTGACGGGAAGTGTAGTCCCGTCCCTCAGGAGTGAAGCGCGCTCCTGGCCCCCCTCACCACACTCCTTAATGGCACTTACTAATTATTTATTGAATCTTCGTGTACTCTGTTCACTAGGGAGACACGTATAATTGTTCTTAGTAGGTCGAAGGCTTCAAAAGGCTGAATGTGCGTTAGCTCATGGAGGAAGGGGCTAATTAGCTGGAAATCAGGGATTAGTCAGAGATTAGTTAGTAAATGTATGTGCTGTGCTTTGAATGTCCGATGCTTCCAGGATGTTCTGTGATTGTCCTTTGCTGTTAAAAGGACATGGAATCCACAGGATCCTATTTAGCTTATACATGAAACTATAAATGAAATTATATGAAGCTATGGATGATTCCATTTAGCTTGTACATGAAGTCGGTGTGAACATTAACAAAGTGCAAACACAACCGAGGAGAAGAAACATAAAAACTGCTAATATCTACTTTCTTGCCCCAAAGGCTTATCCATCCTCGTGACAAAGAGCTCAAGTGAATGGGAATGGAGAGACAAAAAACCAGAATCTGAAATCAGCCAAGTCTGAGCACAGATGCCAACCCCAGTGCCACATTTCAGAAATGTCTGGGAACAGTGCAGGAAGTGCAGGATCTGTGGTCCCCTGGGGTGTTTGGAGCAGAGGTGTGCTCTTGAACTCTTTGCCCTCCAGAATGGCCCATGCTGTTTCTTAAAATTTCTTCTAAAAAGTCAACGGGCTGCAGGAGACTTTAAAAAAAAAAAAAAAAAAAAGTGCAAGAAGGCCGTAGAGAGATACCAAGGTGCTGTGATAAATAATCTGCTCCCAACAGCAGCAGCTGGCTGTGGTGTTCCCGTAGAGAGATAGGTGCTGTGATAAATAATCTGCTCCCAACAGCAGCAGCTGGCTGTGGTGTTCCCCAGCCCTCCATGTCCCCCCTGGGTGCAGAAACCCCAAATGTTCTCCTGGCTGGGAAGAGCAGAGTCCTGGGCTCTGACATGGGGACACAAGGGTCTCCCTGCCCCACAGGAGCCTGTGGGATGAGTGTTTGGCCTGGTAGGGAGGCAGATGATGGTACAGAACAGCAGTAATTAGCACAGCCTTCGTTGAAGCAGCCTTTGCTCCGTGAAGATTTGGCTGGCGATCTGCCTGGCTGCTTTTAGCATCCTAAAAAAGCAAAGATAACCCATCTAATTCAACTAGAATTAGCCCTTCAAGGCCCCAAGGGAGGCAGGTTTTAAAAAATAAAACTAGTAAAATCCCCCTTAAGCAGAGTTCAGATCCCAGAAGGAGAGAAGATGTGACTTGGATGTGCTGAGGGATTTGCCACTCTTGATTTTTGGGTGGAAGCTGCTCAGCCCACAGAGCCTGTTGTGCCTATAAAAGGATAAGCTCTGCCAGGTACCAAGTAATGAATGGACTCAACAATTAAAACTCAGGAGGACAGCATGAGCTAAGGGTGCAGTGGATTTGATGTAATAATTCGTGTTTGCAGTGTGCAGATAATGGTTCCAAGGATATCCTGGAGTCAGAACAAAGACTCTGGGTGAAGAGGGATAGCCTCGCCCATGCCCACGCTTTCCTAATTCCCTGCAACTTTGCCTGTGTGGGAATTAATCGGATTTTCTCAGCTCTTCCCTTTAGAGGGCGGCCATGTCCCGCAGATCTCCAGCACAGAACCTTCCCCGGGAGCTGCAGGACAAGGCAGAGCCTCCCTGAGGTCACCGAGAGGCTTTTCTGAAGGTCTGTGACCTGTCCGAGATGTGAAGGAAGTCACAGCCTGGTCTGAGGGCTGTGTTTGAGCACACTGTCCTTCCTCAGGCAGCTGCAGTGCTGCTCCCAAGGGCAGCTTGGACATCTTTGGAGAGATTTCCTGTGGCCAGTCTCCATCAGTTGTGGTATTGTCTTGCTCCAGTCTCTGAAAGGTTGGACAAGCAAGGAAAGCTATGAAAAGGGGATGTAGATCTTCCACACATGAACTTTTGGGGGCTGCTCTCGATTTCCCTGCAGAGGATTTGGAAGAGATTGCTTCCTCCCACAAATCAAATGAGAGATCAGTATCTGACAGAGGAGGGAAGGATGGAGAAACAAATGGAAATCAATGACAGAGCCACTCCATCTTCGGCTGGGCTTTGATCCCATGCTCAGATTAAAGGACAAGGTCATCTCTCCGTTTTCCACCCATTTCTTCTCTTAGCTGCCTGTAAATCCCTCGAGGGAGAAACTCTCCATGCTTATTGGCAGTAATTTGATTTCCTCCTGATTTCCCCTCTGCCTGCCCTGGTCCCACCCTGCAGACAGGGCTCCACAAAGCCTGGAGAAACAAAACATCTGGGCCTTCAGAGATGCTTTGCTGTGGTTATCTTTGACACGTGGCTGGGGGGAAGCAGCCATTTGAACCCATTAAAGGCAGATCCCCCCTGGAAGACCCCAGCCCCTGCCAGGCTTCAGTGCACAGAGCACGAGGAGATGCTGAGGTGCAGGGATTGATGCTTCTTTCTGTCAAAATACTGGGTTCCCAACAAAAAAACAGTCCCTTTGGGTAAGGCTGGAGATTGCTTGCTGGTGTTTCAGGTGCCAGACTTCCAAGAGAAAAGATCTATACTATTAAAAAAATATAAATCCTGCCACAAGGTCCTAAATCCTGGTGTCAGTTGCTTCAAATCAGCCCCCTGAAATGGCAGAAAGGCTCTTTGGAGCTCAGCAGCAGACAAGCAATGTCTTCCCACACAGGACAAGGCACACTGCAAACAAAACATCCTTCCCTGCTCCTGGCAGCAAAGCTCTTAAGCCTTCATTTAATATTAAATACACATTTAAACCTAAGCCCATTTCTCAGCATGTCTCGTGTGCTTATGTAGAACTTCAGCAGGCTCAGGAATGCTCTGCTGTAACTGGAGGCCTGTGCACTGAATAACAAGAGCTTTATGCTTACAGAATATCTCTGCAAACAAGGGATGGCTTCTCTGGGATGGATTCTGCAGGTTGAGGAGAGAAAATGTTCCCCTTTCTCCTGATGGTGCAGAAGAAATTGCAGCTCTGACCATTCAGCTGTTCCTCCTGCTTCTTCCCCTGTTTCTCGACTGAGCTTTGGGCACAGTGCAATAAAGTCAGTCTCAAGGTTTTTGAGTGCAACACAGAATGGATCTTGAGGAGATTGTGTCAGTGGGATGGAGACAAGCTGATCAACACTTTTGATCCTTCAGGTCTGAGTCCCAGCCAGGCAGAGTGACCATCTTGTCAGAGGCAGCCAGATTCTGTTCCCAGCTCCTTGGGGGAGTGATCAGAACACAGAACACACACAAAATGTTCCAATGGCAGTGCATGCACAAATAAATCCTGGGGCCAGAGTGATGCATTTGTTGAACAGTAGCAGCAGCAGGACACCAGCTTCTTCATGGATGAGCATGTTTAATTGAAATATTGAAATTGAATTTAATTGAAATATACACCCTCTGAGCATACCCAGAGATGTGCACAGCTACACAAATGCTCCAAAGGTAGCAGGAAAACTTTAACATTGTAGAGCTACTGAGACCAGGAGAAAGATTTCCTTTTAGGCCAAGTTAGATGAGCAAAGAAAGGAGAGTTGTCCTTGCTTTGGGCAAAGAGATGGATCCTCTCTATTTTCTGTGTCAGCCTGAGCAATTACTGCTTGGTAAGCAGAAAGAGGGTGAGTTGGTATAAAAATACCCAGCTAATATGGATGGGAAACTTCTCAGGCCCTCTTTTATCACAGTGCTTCTGTTTGCTTGGATTACTTGGCCAACCAGCCATCAGTTCAGCCATCCCCATCTGCACTGTGCTGTAAGCAATATTTCATCTATCAGGCTCAGATACCAGAAATATGCTGGGCACACACAGAACAAACAAGAATTTTCTTGCAAGTAATTAGCATAAGCTGCACTGAGGTCAAGCAGTTGTGTCAGGGCACAATGCAAATCAACATTTCTTCCCGCTGCAGATGGAAAATGAAGAATTGCAAATGCCATATCTCCAGCTCACCTCTTGCTTCCCACCATTTATTCCAGAGGAAGGAGATAATTGTTTTGAGGTACTTTTCAGAATAGCATCTCTGCTGCTTTCACTGGTTAATGGGAAAAAACATGTTTAAATAATGAAAGGTCACATTATTTCAGGACCCTTTGGTTAATTTTTCTTGCCCTTGTGCAGGGAAAGCAGGCCAAATCCCTAATTTGATGAGGTCTGAAGGTAAGCTGAGGCTTTTCAAGATGACAGAGGACAGCTGGTTAAAGGACAGTGGTTGTTCCTCCTGCTGCCTGTAAAAAGGTTCCCTCAGAACAGTTTCCCAGTGACATCTGCTCGAAGGAGCCCTGCTGCAGGGCATCAGACCAAGGGCCACCCAGACTCATGTCATTTTTCCAAGAGATGTCCAAAATGAATGCCTAGGGAATGCAGGAGCAGTGATAACTTCCAGTACACCTCCCAGCACCTTTCCAGCCACCAGCCACTTGAGGGGTGCAGATTCTGAGAGCCAGAGGTCAGCTCACTGCCCCTGCTAAAGGGTCTTCTCTGGAACAGAGATTTCAGTAACTTTGTTTTCCATGAACTTGCTCAGTGAATCTGTAACGACCATTCCCTCCTGTGGGGAGGAGAGGGACCAGCTTCCCTTTGTTTGCTCCATGTCTGGCTCCTGATTTTGTTCTGTGGCCCCAAGTTCCTGCACAGGAAGAGACCATAAATGGCCTTTGCTGTCAGCCCTCACTGTAAGGGCAGAACTCGTGGATCTACTTATCCTGGCCTTGTCTTCAGGCTCACAAGAGTGATTTCTTCAGAATAGATCAAAGAGGGTAGTGTTGTTTTAAACCATTGTTCTCCTCCAGAATGTGATCTATCCACTTGCAGATGGCTTTTATGGTCTCTAAAGCCTTGCATGGATTAGCCTGAGTTTGACTGTGTAAACATTTTCTCTATCCCACATCCTGCTTCCACAGCATGTCTCATATTCCCTTCTCTGTCCCTTCACTCAATCCAAACATCCTGCAGAAAGCCTCCAGCTCTCCCGGACAGCCTTCCTCGCTCCCTTTCCCCACAGGTTGCAAATAAAGCTCAGCCAGCCCAACACAACCCCCAGATTCCTGGAGATCTGCTTACAAGGCAGAGGCTCACACGCCTTTCTTTCTGATCAAGCTACCACCACACTGCTGCAAGGTCGGTCTGCCTTTAGCCGTCTCCCCCTGCACTTCTCGAGTGCTCTCCTCTCTCTCCTCAGCTGCCACCTCCCCGCTGCTGGAGGAGGTGGGCGGCAGAGCACGCTCCGCTGGAGACGGCTAATCCTCCGTAGCGCCTGTGCTCGGCGCTGGGAGCGCTCAGCTGCTCCGGCATCCTCCTCCTCCACCTCTCCTGCCAAGGGCAGCCCCGCCGGGGCTGCCTGGGAATGCTGCTGGGGGGCTTGGGGGGCTGGACATGCACCCCTTTACCCCACAAACCAGCACACTGCAGAGGAGGGAGATGCTGCAGCAGGTCTCGGGGTGACCCCTTCTTTTGGTGGGGCGGGACTGAGGTTTAGGGGGGTCACGGGGGTCCCTGCTGCTGGAGCAGCTGCGGGGCAGGCAAGGTGAGGCAGGGGGAGGCAGGACAGCATGGGTGGCACTGTCACAAACCTCAGCACCTGGTTTTCCAGAAGTTGCGTGCGCTGCTGGCTTGGA
This sequence comes from Passer montanus, assembly GCF_014805655.1. Taxonomy (NCBI): domain Eukaryota; kingdom Metazoa; phylum Chordata; class Aves; order Passeriformes; family Passeridae; genus Passer; species Passer montanus. Next base: position 1,945,348 of record NW_024368263.1, read on the forward strand.
GCAGCTGGCAAAAAAAAAAAAAAACAACTGGAAACAACCCCCTTCCACCCCAATCATTATTTAAACAGTATAAAGGTCTCTGTAAATGTTTAAAACAACGTGGTTGTGAGGGGAAGGAGGAAAGACAAACAAGTTTGCTGTTTCAGCTTTGCAGAAACAGATCTTAATTTTTGGCAGGGTTTAATTCATCCAGAAGATCCAGCTGGTAGCCCGCTTTGGGAGACTGCAAATTCATAATGACTTCTCAAACATCCTTCAAGAGGCTGCAATTTGGCATGGGCACCACCCTTGATGTCTCTGTTTGGTCAGGGCCTCATGCCATAGGATCCCAGTTCATGGCCAGGGCACCTCAGCCAGGAGTCAGTGGCTGTGAGTACTCACTCCCAGCGATGTTTTGCTTTCCCACACCTAAGATTTATGGTGGCCAAAGCTCGGCAGGAGCCAGGGAGCTCAAAGCAGCAAGGTGCTATGGGCTGGCTGACTGCTGGGGTACCTTTCCTACATGTGAGCAGGGCAGGAATCAGGAGCACCCCTGTTCCCTGACCTCTGCCAGGTCCAGCCCACTGCCCTTCCTTCCTTCCTCATCTGTCTTAGCAGCACTTCCAGCACCTGCTGCATTGCCACAGCAGAATCCCTATGTAATTCCTGTTTAAATACACAGCTGGCACCATGACTTCAACTAATTCAGCTTTTTGCTGTTGAAGAGCTGGAGCTGCATCCTGGTTTGGCTCCAGACTGAGAGGGAATTGATGTGAAGCACTGGGCACTGTGGGCTCCTGGAGATCCATCCCTGCAGATCTGATGCCCTGGGTCCCAGATCCCAAACCCTGGAGCAGGACCATCATCTGTGTGGGCTCTCAGGGAAATGAGGGCATCCTGCTCAGCATGAGGGACACTTTGGACTGGGAAAAAGAGGGTTCATCCATGAGGAAGACATATGAGAAACAGGTCTCTGGGGAGCAGAGGAGGACTGTGCTCCCCACCAACTTGCCTGAGGTCTCAGCTTGTCCCCAGCACCCAGTCAGGCCTTGCTGCTGCCCAGTGCTACCTGCTCTGCTCCTGTCCAACAGGGAAGGACTTTGTGCTCCTGGTCAGTCTTGGTTGCCCTGGTGTCCTTCTGGCCCAGTCCTGCTCAGCCCCATGCCCAGCTGTGGGGTACAGATCCCCTCAGCACCCACGGCTGGCTGCTCTCTGTTCCTAATTGCTTTTTTCGGTGTGTGCAACCTGTAGTGCTACAGAAATGTGCTCTGCTCTCCTGTATTTGCTCTACAGCCTCTAGAATGACATTCCTGCCTCAGCTGTTCATTCTGACAATGGTGCTGGGTTGTGATCTGAAGATGCTGTTTCCACAGAAGCTCAAGTACCTGTTGGGTGGCTAAAAATGCCTTGCTGCTGCTGAGGTGTGGGTGGCTGTTCCTCTGTAGATATGGGAGGAGGATGTGCATGATGGTTCCTCATGCAGCCAGTCCCAGCCTGGCTCTTGCTGCTTCTGTTTCTGGAGTGACCTGATCCAAAACAGAAAGACTGAGCTCAGCTGTGCTGGCTTAGCTCTTGAGCAGGGCTGCTCCTGTTGCCTCATGTCGTTTGGGGGGGAAAAACTCTGATGCTATTTTCAACCAAAGCCTGAAGAGTGATGTGATGGACCAGCTGCTTGTGTGCTGTCCTGCCTCCCTGGAGTCCTCTTCTACTCAAATCAGTAACTGCCCACAGACAGCACCAGGAAAAGCTGTTGCTGGGGTCTCCTTTGCTTTTCTAACTTCAGCCAGCTCCTGTGCAGAGCCTACACTGCGATAAAAGAGACTGACACAGTGTGAAACCTTCCTCCTCTTCAGCAGATGGTGTTTGTGACAGTGGACTTTGCTTGTGTTGTTGTAGCAGAACGGCCTGGGCTAGCCAAGAAACAGAAAGAGAAGCTGCAGTCTAGGCTTGCTGGAACTGGCTTGTGTAAACCTGGATCACAAAGGAATTCTTGATTTTTCCAGGACTGGACTTCTCTGTCATCTCCAGCTTACAAGCTAAAGCACTGTCTTGACTTGCCTGCAGTCAGCAGCTCCAGGCTCTCCGAAGCACTCCTGGCAATCTCCCGGGAATCTCAGTGAGCAGGGAGGTGATGCGTGTTGCAATGTGAACTTCATGTTACCTTCACAGAAAAACTTAATGCATCTTAAGTGGGGCTAACCTGGTGTTGCTGCCTTAGGCTTTAGCAGATCAGTGTTGCACCTGTCCTAGCTGTGAACTCTACGTGCTTCATGCCTAAAAATCCTCATGGTCAGAGAAACTGCCCTGACTTGAGTGAACCAGAGGTGCTGCTGACGGAGCCTGTTCCTGTACATCCTGCTAAAATCATCACTGAGAAGGTGAAGCTGAATCTCCATCAGACCCATTTCTGTCAGACTGAGACTGCTGAGCACTAACTGCAGCAGATGATTTCAAAATAAGCCTCAGTCTCAATCAGGGTGAACAAGAAAAACATATTGCCTTCATATTGTCTGAAGGCTGCCTTCTGCACCATGACTGAGGGTGGAACCCTGTTATCAGCAAGGAGCAGGTGTCAGCTAGCATAAGCCCTCCAAGAAACTGGCTTGCCAATATTTCTGTCCTTATTCCATCTATCACATTCAACATGTGAGAGAACACAGAGCAAGTGTTGTTTCTTCAGCTGAAAGGGGCAAGAAGCCATGTGCTTTAAGGCTGCTTCTGTGTCTCAGAAGGTTCCAGGCCTCCAGAAACACTTCTCAATTTTCTTCTGGGTATCTCTGATCCTGTCCCTGCTTCCAACCCTGCCAAACCACAGCAATCTGTGAAGAAATTGGTGAGCATGGCAGGGAAACTATTGCAGGCTCTGTCCTACATCTGGTTAACACCTGGAAGAGATACTAACCCTCATGGGGAAGGGGTTATGTTCATCTGGGAGCTCTGCTATTCGAGCACACAGAAGTTCTGTGGACACAGATACCTCCCCATGCAGCCCCTTGTGTGCTTCCCTCCTCACCAGTCTGACCCTGATAGCACCAGATTTCCTCACAGCACTTGGGGACACATTTCTCTGAGTCCTGACAAGCCTCAAAAACTCTTTCACAACAAGCCATGTGTGAACTTAGTGTGCTCCATATCAGCACCTGCCTCTACCCTGCCCGGTTACAAGAGTGACAACAAGCCTGGGCAGGTAGGAGGACACCGGACACAGCTGGACTTGAATGCTGGGGGATTCAGCCAGAGTGCACTGCTCCCCACAGCACTGCTTTCAGCTAAAGATCAGATCTCTCTTCACGTCCTCCTTGACTCCAAGCTCTCAGACTGGTGCCGTATGGATGTGATCACAATGTTCATTAGTCTCTGTCTGAGCCCCCTCATGCTGCAAAATCCCTGGAGGGGAATGGGCTGGAGTGGAATGAGGTTTGCTGTGGCTGAGATCTGGTGGTTTTTCCCCTGGGGTTTCAAGAAGTTTTGTTCCACCCATGAAAAGTGCCAGGCATCAGGGGAAGATTTGTTTCTTGGCAGCTGTTCCCGTTTTGCTCCAGAAAACCGATGCTGTGCTAGGAATGCTCCGTGACTAAGATGCCTCTGGGCTGCTCAGGTCAAATAGCAGCAATAGGGGAAATGGGGGACGGGGGAACAGTTCTGCTCAGCAGAGAGCAAACAGGAGGGCTGAGCCCTTTCATTCCCCTTTCATCCTTCCCCGAGCCAAATACCTCAGGAGCTGAGTAGCTTGAGGGAGAGAGGAAGCTGGGGTTAGCAGGCTGCTTCCTCCCACCTCTGGCAGCCCCGGAGCACAGGCATGCACGCTTGGCTCTGCCTGTTGCTGCTCTGGGAAGCTTTGACACTGTCAGTCTCATTGCTTTTGAGGTGGTGTCTGATCCCTGTGGAGAACAGACCATGCTCTCTCCATTTGTTTTGCTGAGGGCTCAGGAAAGCTTTCAAGAGCAGAGGTTTAAACAAGGGGTGTGACAAGCAGCGACAGTTCGGGAAAAACACAAGCAGCAAAAGGTTTTGGTACTGTCAGAGAACATGACAGGCAAGTTCACAGCCCCTGCAGGCCTTTGGCTTCCTGTTTTCTTTTGCCAAACTGAGAAAGCAATCCTCTGTGGTGACCTTGTGGCAGGCAGAGCAGAACTGGAGATGCTGAGAGCAAAGCAGCAAGCCTAGGCAGGATCTGGGACAGGGAGATGTTCTGCAAGGGCTAGAGAGGATGCTGTGGGGCATCTGGAAACTCAGCTCCTCCAGCATGCTCAGCTCTGTCCTCTGCACCTTGGATGGTGAAATTGCTCTCAGGGCATCTCTTCCTGCTGCTCAGAGGTTGCCAGGGTTGATAGGAATCTCTGGGGCTGGAGAGTGGGGGGTGAGAGGAGCCCAAAACTTGTCTCCTTGCCCTCCAGCAGCTGAAGATGCCAGGACTGGTAGTGGGGCCAGTGAGCCCTGGGTGGGTGCAGTGTGGGGGCACAGCCCTGATGCTCCAGCCCCTCAGCACCACTGCACCACGTCCCATCAAAACACATCTTGCCTTGTTCCCAGACTAAAAGAAGGGGTTTTGTGATAAAAAGCTGCAGCTGGTCTTTCTAATCTTCCACCAGCATCTGCATTAACTGTCAAGACAGTGATTTCCTTGATGCTGAGCAATTTTTTTCTGTGCACGCATCCAGCTAATCAATTAAGTTTCTCAGCAGCTTCCTCCAGCATTCAGGCTTGGAGGGTGGAAGGAATTTGTTATTCTAGGCACTGTTGGAGAGGCATGAACTGTACTAAAAGCAAATTGGTTGCGCTTTCCAAGCACTGACACTCTTCACTCACAGCTTGTCTTGCTGATCCTCCTCCCTCTGCCTCCTCCCAGTTCTCCTGAGCAGCTCTGGGTGCAGCCCTGGTCCCACCAGCTCACCCGGGGCTGGCCTGAGGCACATCTGCTCAGCACAAGCTGTGCCCAGCTGTGATGGGGATGGCTTTTTGAGACACTCAGTGTCCTAGGCAGAGGCATGGGTGCCTTCCTTGGGGCAGGTCAGTTTGGCTGTCCAAGGACTGAATGGTGGTGGTTTGTCTCTCATCTGCTTTCCCAGCTACAGCTGGTACAAGGTGGCAAGGCTGGGTACCACACCACTGTCATGGGGACACACCAGGGTAGGTTGGTTTGTCCCTCAGCTAAAAAAATATTCTCTCTTGATGTTTTTATTTTTGTTCCCTTCTTGTTTTCCTCTCTCTTTTGTTGTTCCTTGCCCTGCCTAGGTGTGGTCCTCAGCATAAGATGGGATGTATTCACATCCGTCCCAGGAACCTTGGGCTTCACCGAGCTGAGCACAGATCTGAGAAAGGAAAGTGCAAGGATCCAGCAGAGTGGGTGGAGGCACCAGGAAATATGGGAAATTTGGGGTGATCTTGGGAAGATTTATGGGTGGTTGAGAAGAATCTCCTGCCAGATCAGATACACCCTGGCTCTCTTCTGGTGGGAATGGGGATGTTTTTTCTGAGTGTTTAGCAATGCAATGGCTCAAACATGGGAGCGGCAGGGTTGCTGGGGTCAGGAGGGCTGCAGAGGTCTGTTAGGAGCACAGCCAGTTGTGTAAAACTCCTCACTCCCCACTCTCTGGCCTGTCAGGACATACGCACGCATCCTCCCGGGCCAAGGAAAACTTGGCCCCAGCAGAGCAGAGCCGGGTGGCTGGCGAGTAGGGGTGGCCACAGCCTGAGCCCAGCCTGGCCTGGAGATGAGCAATTTCCCATGAAGTGCAGCCTGGCAGCCTCAGGAATGCCTGCCCAAAGGCTTCCCTGCAGATCTGCCGCCCAACATGTCATCCTGCTTGGAAATCTCAGCACAGAGGGTAAGGAGGAGCTGGGTGAAGAAAATGAGCCATGCTTTCAGTGGGTTATCTTTGTCAACAGGAGGATTTCAGCCACCTTCAGTCCTGTTGCAGCTAATGGCATTTCTTCTGTAGGTGAAATCCCATAGATGTCCTGCTTGGGAAGTGATTTGGTGAACAAGGAAAGAGAACCCAGGACCCCTGCTGCCAGTCTTCTTTCCAAGCTGTTACACAATACTATTCTGGGGTTAACAAACCAAAAACATCTGGGAATAATCAAAGCTATTTAGGCTCTGAGAAAGCATGGCTGGAGAAAGTTTGAAGGAAGCAACTTGAAAGCTCAGCACTGTTAAAAACAATCTGGAAGCCCTGAAAATTAAAACTAGGGTAACATCTACAAAGAGTGAGGAAGTATCAAAAGAAGGATCTAATATCCTCTGAGGAGCAGAAAGGAGCCGGAATGAATTGTAATGCTTGAGCTTCTAAGCTACAGGGCATTAAAAAATTGCTTCAGAACAAACAGATCTGCCTTTCCTGTGGTTTCCACTGGCATGAGAGCAGAAGGAAAGACCAGAGGTCTGGCTTAAAAGCAGCTTGGGGATTGGAAGTGTGATTTAAAGACAGATAATTGCAATCTCCAAAAGCCTGGCAAGGGTGGTGCAGAGCCCATTGCAAGCAGTACCTGCCAGGGCTGGGTCAGGGGGCACTCAGGGCACACAGCAGAGATTTGGGGTCCAATGGCATCCCGGGGGCACCAGCCAGGGTACAGCTGGCTAAAGGAGGAATGTAACCTGCAGGCTTTGCCTTGCTAGTGGCAGAATGTGTGTGCTTGGCTGACTGATGGCATCGCCACCATAGGTCATGGTTCCTGCGGGATGCTCCTGGTGGAAGGTGGGGATGTTCCTCAAGGATGGTGGGGATGTTCCTCATGGAGGGTGGGGGTGTTCCTTATGGAGGGTGGGGATGCTCTTGGGGGATGTTCCTCATGGAGGATGGGGATGTTCCTGGGGGATGTTCCTCATGGAGGATGGAGATGTTCCTGGAGGATGTTCCTCTTGGAGGATGGGGATGTTCCTCATGGAGCATGGGGATGCTCCTGGGGGATGTTCCTCATGGAACGTGGGGATGCTCCTCATGGAAGGTGGGGATGCTCTTGGGGGATGTTCCTCACGGAGGATGGGGATGCTCCTGGGAGATGTTCCTCATGGAAGGTGGGGATGCTCTTGGGGGATGTTCTCAAGGATGGTGGGGATGTTCCTCATGGAGGGTGGGGATGCTCCTGGGGGATGTTCCTCATGGAGGGTGGCAGTGCTGTGTTTGCTGTCTCTCACTGCAGGGCACATGCTCAGGTCTGCTCTGGCAATCCTGGGACCATCCTGGTGGATAACCCAGGGCTGGCAGCAGGCACAGTGTCTGTGGGGTGCCCAGCTCTGTGTGCTTGCTGAGCTACCTGCAGCACTGACCCTGCTCCTTCTGCAGGAGCCTGGAGGCTGCTTCCCTGGAGTGACTCAGTGACTCCCTCCTCATTGATGGAAATCCCCTCTTTTAGCATCACAGGAATCAGTCTGTCCCTGGGAAATCTCACTGCTGCTGATTTATAGAAGCTTTCATCTCTCAGTGCTTTCCATTCTCATATCACTTTATATCTCCTGCCCTGGCAGGGTATGGGGTACAAGCCCCCAATATCCCCAAGAGATGGAAAAGTGTCTTGGGTGTAGAGAGGGTGAACACACTGCAGGAAGGACAATGGCACAGCCAGCCACCACAGGAGCTGTGGAAATTGCTAAAGATTTGGGGAATCCAGATTTACTGCATCTTCTGTGGCAATCTGGCCTCCCCAGCATCCTTGTAAATGAGAAACCACATAAGCCTCACACTCTATTATTGCTTTAGAGCATTAGAATCCCTCATTTAGGATAAACATTCTCATCTCCAGCAGAGCATGAATAACATCAAATGAGATAGTTAAAATGTTTCAGGCCAATTATAGCCCTGGTGTAACTTCGGCAGAGTTACACCAGGGATTAATTTGATCCGGAGAGCTCTGCCTCCTGTTCCAAACTGGGATTCCAGCACGGGTAATTACATCCTGCCTCTCTGCACTTCCTCTGGAGTTTTAATTGGGTTGAATGGACTCAACTTCTGCTCTTTTCTTCAGAAAGCCATGAAATTTCCAAACTGCTACATGAGCTGAGGGAGCTGTGCTGCCTCTCTGCCGTGCAAGTGTGGCCAGGCTTCCCTGGGTGTGGGTGCACAGCAGCCTGTACCCCACTGCACCTCCTGCTGGCAAGCCCACCACTCCAATCTTGTGCTGGGGGTCCAGCCCACCCATCCCAGCCTGGATCCCAGACCAGGATCCCTGTGCACGGAGACAGGCAGCTGGACTGTCTCCCCCTTCCACTTCCCAGCCCTCTTAGTAAATCAGCATTAATGAGGGACATTTGACCCTCTCTTTCCCTGAACAGCCTCATGAAGCATTTTTGTTCCATGAGATAGTTAAGAAACTGGAACCAATTTCTTCTACTTGCTTCTACTGTCGTTTTTTGGTTGACTTTTTGTTTTCTTTTTTTTTCCTTTTCTTTTTTTTTGAAAAAAGGAAAAGTTACAGGCCACACACAGCCTTTAGGATGCCTCAGGAGTGGGAGCAGAGGAGAGACAGCAGGGTCTGATGTGGAGGGGATGGAGCAGACAGGGCAGCTGAGATGAGGTGACCCCAGTCCTGGTCCACTGGTTCGTCAGAGAGACCATGTGTGCCCCTGAGACAAGAGGGTCAGAGCTGGGAAAGTGCACATGCTGGCTGTGATTAGGAATTTAATTGGGAAGGAATTGAATTCTGAGGCATTATCTCACTGAGCTGGAGCAACACAGAGCCATACATCCTCCATAGCCAGCTGTATACTGGGACAACAGCAGAGGGAAGGGTGCTGGGAACAGTCTCCCTCACAGATTTCCAGGACTTTCTGCTGCTGTGTGGTCCACTTCCCTTCTCAGAGAGAAATGATGAAAACAGACAGCCTGATAAACCCCAGGGAGTGGGGCCCAGCAAGGCCCCACAGCTTCACCCCTCCTCCAGACTGTGTGGGACTGCTGGTCCCACACCCCCTCCACCCCGCTGATGGGGTGGTCCCCTCAACGTTCCACTTCCCCTTTCAGTTTTTCCCAAACTGTATTTCAGTGGGGACGGAGATGGAAAGAAGAAGAGCAGAGATGTCTCAATCCTTCCTTCCTCCTCAGACAAACAGCTTCTCCTCAGTGGGATCACAACAGTGGGACCAAGATGGGGGGACCATGTCCATCAGCATTCCTTGGAAAAACACTGGGGACACCATTCCTGACCTCTGAGGGCTGCCACCACCCCTTCTGTGTTTCTCATGAAGTGGAGGGCGGTTTTGGCCAGCAGAGAGGACACAATGAACGAATTAAGCAAATTCCCACTCCCACCCACCAAAGGCCTTCCGGGACCATCCCAAATCTCCGTGCAAGCAGCAAACAGCTCGCCATGGCCAGCAGGCCTTGGCTCTGAGCTCAGCCCCTGGCTGTGGCTGGTGAGTAAATAAAGAGCATTTCTCATGAAATCCACTCCCTCAGAGGTCCCCAGGCAGAGGGTTGGCCTTTCCATGGCTCAGGAAACCTTTATCCCCCAAATCTACAACGCTGCCCTGCAGCTGATTTAGCAAGCTCTGTTTGCACAGCCAGGTTTGCAGGGCAGTGACCCTGTCCCAGCAGCAGTGTGACATTTGCAGGCACCATTTCCATCTGGCCCCATGTTGTCCTTTCTGGGAGTTTTTGAGTGCTAGTCCAGATGGGGAGAGACGTCAGAGTTATTGATGGAAAGGTGCAGACTGCAATCTGGATTTTCACTAAGCCCAGAATGAGTGTGCCTGGGCTGACCCTGCAGATCAGGGCTCCAGTGGGCTCCCCTCAGTGAGGCTCTGCTCCAGTCTTTGGGTGTCTCACAGCCCCAGCATGCACCCATCATTCTTGGGGCTCCTCTCCATCCTGTTTCTGACCTTGCAGATCCTCCTTGTTGCTCATTTCTGCCCACCCAGACTGAACAGCACCTCTGCAGCTAAGCCTTTGACCTTTATTTTCCCTTAAATCAATACATAAAAGCATTCTACAGCAATACCAGCATGCCAGGAGAATCCAGGTGATTCATATCACCAGAAGAGCTGATTCTGCTTTTGAGGCTCAATCATGGTGAGCTTTTGTCTTTTCAGATTCCAATCTTTTCTGTGCTGCCTTCAGCACAGCATTGTATTCATTCCCTGACACCCCTTCCTGGCATTATTGACTCTGTATCTTGCTTTTAATCTGCTATAAAATGAAGATAGCTCGAGGTAAAACCAGTTTTATTGCTCCTGATCCTAATACTTCTTTTGCCAAAAAGAAGAAAGCAAAATGTTTTACATGAGTTGAGGATGAAGAAGCTCAATTAAAAAACTTACAGGGGAAAAAAATCTATTAGGAAAACTCTGTAGACATTTGTGAAATTCTCAGTATGGAGAACCAAGCTGCTGGGAGCTCTTGTCTGTGTGTCTGGCCTTACCTCTGAGGCAGGGAGGTGATCCTACAGCCTCAGGATGGGGAGAGGTTGCTGACATCAACCAGAACATCCTGGGCAGGAGACACATCCCAGGTTTCTTCCCCACCATCAGCCGCTCTCCTTCCCCCATTCCTGTGGCTGTCAGAAGAGGTTTGCTCTCAGAAGGAGCAAACAACCTGGTTTGGGGGCAAACTGGGTATATTTGGCACTGAAAATTCATGCCAGCCATGGCGAGGCCAGCACAACAGTGCCCATGGAAAAGATTCAGCTTGTGACTACTTCACTTACCAAAAACCAAAAGACCTGTGTGCTTGTGTCTATATCTATTTGCAAAAGCTCTGGGAGCTGCTTTTCCAGTTAGTTTGAAGCTGATGTTTGCGAGCCCACCGCTCCCAGTGACTGATCAGCACACCCCAATAGACTTTTCCCATCAGAGCATTTATTTTTACAGCAGGACACTGAGTCCTCAAACAAACGAAGGCTTGCACAAGAAATCGTCTGCCTCAGTTTGGCAGCAAACGGGAATATTTCTCTTTATTCTAAACCCAAATTTTTGTGGCTAAATAGAGCCAAAAATATAACTCACCCTGCTACTTCTCCCAGACACAAGTCATCTCTGAACGCCGAAAGCAACTCTTCCCCTGCCACAAATGGACCAAATAAACCCAGCACGAGACTGGTGCTTAGGAGAAGCTGATGTGCCTCTAATGCTATCATCTTCAGTGAGCTGTGTGCACGCTGATCTTTTATTAATGGATTTATATCCATGGGAAAGCTGCAGGGCACGTGAGAGCCCCGTGGCCGGGAGCAGGATCCCCAATGGCTCTGTGACCCAGGGCTCAGCCTCAGACAGGCAAATCTCCTTCCTGGCCCAGCACTGAGCCCAGAGCCTGGGCCTCCCCGGGCTGTGGGAGGACAGCTGGGTGATGTGGGTTTGTTGCTGTCACGGGTTGTTTTGTGAGGGTTTCAGCAGGTGCCGAGGCTGGGGTGTGCTCGGTGCCGGCTGCAGAGCGCAGGGGAGCTGCAGGATGAGAAGGAGTCGTGGTTAATTGGTGAATTGTGGTTAATTGTCTGTTGAGAGCTGAGGTTAGAAGACTTGGGGGAGCTGCCTGCAAGGCATAGTGAGTCCCTGAGCTGCCCTGGGCATTCAGCAGTGCCCAGGAGGGGAATTGGGAAAGACAGCTCTGGCCCCAGTTTCTCCCCATAGCCCAGTCCAGTGTCCCCTCACCCTTGACGTGAGGATTCCCTCCCAGAGCCAAGGCAGTGGTGTGTGAGTGACCCAACCTTTGCTGGGAGCTGCACATGGACACCCCAGAGCCAGCCCTCAAGCCCTGGGCTCGCTGAGCAGGACACAAAGCAACATCAGTCCCAAATCCCACACAGAATCACAGTCTGGCTGAGGTTGGAAGGGACCTTAAAGATCATCTTTTTCCAATCCTCTTCTTCAGGTTCCTCAAAGCCCCATCCCATCCATCCATCAATACTTGCAGGGGTGTGGCATCCACATCCTCTCTGGGCAGCCTGTGCCCTTGCACCCCATCCCAGCTGGATCACCCTGGCTCTGCTGCTTTTTCTGTCCCTACGAGATCCCCCTGGCATCCAGGCAGCCAGAGAGAAATGGCTGTGTGTGCCCTCACCTGGGAAATGAAATGCTATTGAAAGTAATGGAAAAATGGGGTTTTCCCTCCAATCCAGCCATTCCAGGTTTAATTTCCTTTCTCCAGAGCAAGACACTTGAGACTTCACAGCCTCACCAACAGGGGGGAAAACCAATAAATCCTGGTGAAACACAAAAAAATCACCATTAAAATACTTGAAAGTGAAATCCAGGCTTTCTGCATGTCCTTCCCCCAGTTTCCTCAGAGCTGCATCATCCCAGATAACTGCATCCCACCTGGCCTCTGCTCCGCAGCGCTGTTACGTGGTGTGAGGGTCAGAGCCAGCCTCTCTCCTGGCCTCCTCCTCTCCCTCGGAGTGCCTGGGGACACAGGAGATGGGGTGAGCTGTAGGCAGTGGTGCTGATTGAAGCCCCTTTCTAAAGGGAAGTGATAACTTGCTGCAGTAAAGGACATTTTTGCACTGAAGAGCAGAGCCCCCAGTAACAGCAAACCCTCCTTCTCCCCACGTCCCTCTGGCTCTGCAGAGCATCGTGCAGCAACAGGGATGAATCTCCCTTACAGGGGACCAAGCAGCTCAGCTCCAGTCCCACATGGAATTGCTGCAGCACAGTTTAGCCTGAAATATGCTGATTTTATCCAACAATTCTTTTCTTCTTCCTTTTTATTTCCCAGGAAATAAATAAATCATGCAAGTCTTCCATCACCCACTCTCCACGCAGCTGTCCCCGTACCACGGCCCATGCTTCCCCTGGGCTTTGGAACTGGGTCAGTGAGCAACTTCCAGCACTGGTTCTTCCCACTGAAATTCATAGAAAGCAGATATGGCCCCCGGCTGCTTTGGAGCAACTTTGCCTTTTTAGCACAAATCTCATCAGCCTGGGGTGGGCTGGAGGAGCAGGCCATGCCCAAGCACAACCCCCAGAGGGACCAGGGGATCTGCCAGCAGCACTTCCCTGCATCCCTCTGCCACGCTGGGGCTCATGGTGGGGAATTCATGGTCTTTGAACTTCCATCCCCTGCCAAACTTGGCTGAAATAAGCCAGCAGGCTCGAAAGCCATTGGGGGAAGCAGGCATGGACACACACATACACACACACAAACAGAGCACACAGCACTTACTGCTGGGGAAACCAAGCAAAAGAGGGAGCAGCTTCACCCTGTGATTGTGCCCCTGCTCTCCTGACAGTTTATTCTCTGCCCTGTTATACCCCGTGGTAAAAGGGAATTTGTTCTCAATGGTTTGGGACAGAGCTTGTCTCATCATAGGGAACATGGCTGAAACAAGTCCAGGGACCTCCTTAAGCTCCCAAAGCAGCCCTGCAGAGACCAGAAAGGTGGGTAAAACCTATCCCTACCTCCAGATACTGTTGGCTTCTCCACTTGTGCTCCTTTGCAGCGCTAGAATTTGGGGTCACTTTCAGTAACTCGTTCCAAAATCAGAAGGAAAAGCCAGAGACGCTCTCTGAGTCACTGGCATGTTGTTACCAAGGACACTAAGGTTCCTGATTTTGAAGAAGAGATTAATTACATTCTACAAATAGACATTTTAGCTGCACTGAAGAGCAGCAAGAGCAAGTTCTTTTAGCGTGGCTCATTATGTATCAGCAGGTAGTATTGTGACAGATGTAGGAATGCAGTCGTATTGTCACTGGGGTTTAATCATCAGAGAGCTGTCTTCCCCAGGTCAGCTCCCTGTGAGGATTTGTAATATTTACATAGCACTTGGGGCTGGCTTCTTTATTGCTGGAGTCTGTATTCACTCGTCAGTCTCTCATTATGCATGTGCCAGTATTAATTGCATTTAGAAATGAGATTCTAAAGCAGAAGTGAGAGCTATTTAGACCTCCATTCAGCTTGAAAGACAGCAGCCTTCTGTGTGACAGCTCTCGAGATGTTCTTGTGCTCAGCTCTCTCCCCAGCTGAAAAGCAGGTGTTGGAGAGAGTTGGTGTCAGAGCCACTGTATCAGCACTGCCTTTTGTGCATGCCCAGACATTTATATAACCGACAGGATAATGACTCCGCAGAAGTGGCACAGAATTGACCCTTCTGGTACTGGATTGAAAACAGCCAGGGAGAGAGCGGATCTGCTCAGCTGCTGTGCAGGCATGGAGGGAAAGCAATGCTGAGCCCTATCTCCTGTGGAAAGAAGAGGGGTGTTCCCTTGCTGGTGGGTTTGGGGGGTATTTATCGGCTCTCCTGTGCCTGCAGCACTTTGGGGCTGTGTTTGTGGCCTTGCTAATGTATTTAAAGTGTACAGAAATTTGGCTGACACTTGTCTGTGCCTGCCTGCTGCGCTCTGATTGCTCCAGCCTGGAGAAGCAGAGCCGTGTGCCACCACTGCCAGCTGCCAGCCGTGCCTGGCCAGTGGAAATGAGGAGGTCATGTCCTGCTTCCCAGAGGGAAATGAGCTGCAAGGCTGATCTAGAGGATGCCAGGCTACCGGCTCTGCTTTCCCCAGCCTGAAGTGCAGAGGGTCTGTTCCTGTCTTGCAGCAGTGTGGGGGATACAATGAGGGTGTTCTGGGAGGAGATCAGCACAGGGGCCAAACACTCCCTCTCTCCATGGCCCTGGCTCCCAGTCCCAGGAAAGCAATCCTCTGGGGCCCAGGGGGTCCATGTCCAGCCTTTTGGGAGGGGTCCCAAAACACAGCAGTAAGGCAAACCCACATTTCACTTCCCAAAGCACCTCCTTTGCTTTGCCATAGTCCAGCACTGCCCCACCAAGCCTGAGACCTCTCCAAGAGCTCTCCATGGAGGACATCTCACAGACCTGGCTCTTTCCAGCTGGCTCCTCTGTGTGACCTGTGCCCCTTTGGGTGCCCCTGTAGTCCCTTGGGTGCTCAGTCCCCTGCATCACCCCGTGCCAGACCAGCACCAAGACCAAACCCTGTGTTCCACACCAGCAGCATCTCTACCTCCCCAAACCCAGGAGCAGGCCATGAGCAGCTCCTGCCAGGAAGAGACTGGAGGGGAAGAACATGAGAAAGGCAAACAGAGCAGACATCCATAGCCAGCTCTGGCCCCCAGCCAGGATCTTCTCCTTAAATATCACACAAAACAAAGAATAAATCACTGCTTGTGAGGAAATCCAAGCACAAGGAGTCCCTCTTGACCTTCCTGTCTCTTGACAGCAGGTTAGTCCAGGATAGTGTTCCAGTTTGCTTTCCAACTGCAGCGAGGGGTGGGGATAGCAGACCCCAGGGCTGGGATGATGGGAGGAATCCCTTCAAACCTCTCCTTTTGGGATGGTGGCAGCCAGCTCCTGTGGCCAACACTAATCCCATGGCTGAGCCCCCCAGTCTGTGAGGGTGGGCCAAGGACAACCTGTGCCATTCCTGGCTGCCCCAAGGTATATAAATAGAAGGGAGGGACGTGAAGGAGGTCAAGTGAGCAGGGGATTTCGCATAATCTGATCTTGCCTGTGCTGTTCATTTGTGTCCTTTGCTCAGGGTGCACACCCTGCTTCTCACACGGGCACGTCAGAGGCAGAGGGTTGATCCTGCACCGAGCCAGGTTTATCCTGTGCAACATGTGGGCTCCTGACTTCCTCTTCACATGGGCTGTTTCTCAGGGATGTCTTTAATCCAGCAGTCATCCAGAGCAGTGCACACACGGAAAATCCTGGTCTTTGTTGCTCTATGGGCTCCTGGTGCCTGAGCAGCCTAATCTTGGTTGTCTAGCTGGCCAAAATCCAGTTGGATCAACACAGAACTGGGGCTCTGGTGCCTCAGGTCTGTTCCTGGTCTTGAGGATGCTGCCTGCCCTTCGTGAGGTCCACTGTGCCTTGGTCTCCTGCACCATTTCTCCCCAGGCCCTGCCCAGCAGCACATTTTTCTCTTGCTTCTGCTGCTTTCCTTTTCCAGGACATGAAAGTCTGGAAACAGAATCTCTCTTGGTGTAAAGCTGTCAGTGGAACAGCTCTGATTTATGCCAACACCAAGCAAGGCGAGTAGATGAATGTCCAAAATAGATCAAGTAGAAAAGCTGTTAATAGCCACTGGTCTTTAATGGTGAGAGCAATTAATCACCAAAAGAACTAATCTAGGAGTGTACAGCTTTTCTATGGGCTGCATCCAGACCAGGTGCCTGTCTGAAGACTGCAGTGGGGCTTGCAGGAAATTTTTCCTGGCCATCCAGCTCTGAGTCTCCCTCATGCTCCCAGATCCAGGCTGTGATGGGAGTCCTTGTGCTCATTCCAGCTTTTTGCTGCTGGTGCTGGTACCAGGCACATTCCCTCCCTGTGCTCTGTTGCTGCTGCTGATGCTGCTGCTGCTGCTGTTGCTGCTGATGGTGATGATGATGATGGTGGTGGTGGTGGTGGTGATGAAGCCAGCTGGGTGAAAGGACTGACCAGGCTACAGGCCTGCAGTTTAAATGCGGTGGAAGGAATGCTGATCCTGCCTTGAGTGGAAGCAGCCAGGGCAGGACCATGCCTGTCCCAGCCCCAGCCTTTTCAGCTCCAGCTCCTTCCTATCTCCTCGTGCACAGATTTGTGTTTTATTCCCTGCTTGCTCCTAAGAGGCTGACCCTGCACAGAGCTCCCCAGGGCAGGGCTCGTGCTGCAGCTGGATCTGCCTGTCCAGGGTTGGGGCACAGCTCTGTGCCATCATTCCAGGTGGCTTGTCCTCCAGCCACGTACCTGCCCATCCCTCCTGCAGCTTCCCAAGGGATGGTCCTGCAGTCTGCCAGCCTCGCCAGTCATCCCTGTGCCCTCTGCCCAGAGACAGCCCCCACCTCTGCAGCTCATTTGCTCAGACGCTTAATGAGTGTTTCATCCAGCCAGCACTGCAGGTAGCACAGGGAAACCCAGGGGCACAGATGCCAGGAGATGCCTTCCCCTGCTTTGAGGCTTGTTTCTCCCTCCCCCGACTTAACCGGCTCATTAAGTGCCAATTCCACCTCCCCACTTTCAGATGTCTCCAGTCTCCACCGGTAAATAGATTTGTGCGTCTCCAGCAGAAACCTCCCGTTGGAGCAGGCACAGGGAGCCAGGGCGATGCTCGGGCTGGCCACGAGCACGGCCCCGGTGCCTCCGAGCTGCAGCCGAGTGCTGAACGGGAGCAGGATGCCCTCCCAAAAGACGCGGGGAGCTGCAGGTAGCGAAGCCGCAGCCGCCGGCACCGTGCCCGTGGCGCAGCGGGGACGCACCGAGCAGGAGGTGACCCTGCCCTCCTGTCGCAGCTTTGTCATCGCCTCGGCGTGGGACTGCAGCAAGTCCCTTCCCATCTGCTCGCTGCCTTCGCCTGGGAGCCGGGATCAGCTCCTGTGAGCGTGTGTGAGCGCGGAGCGCAGCGCAACAGGGCGCGGGGTGCTGCCTGCTGCCTTTCCTCAGAGCCCACGTTCGCCTGGTGCTCTCAAGCATTCCACACATCCAGGCACTCGCCCAACCTCCCAGAGCAGCAAGGGTGGAGTGGGACCTCCCCGGGACTGTTCAGCACCAGTTGAGTGTCAGTGTCAGGCTGGTGATGTCCCCACAGCTGAAGTCGCTGCTCAATCTCCTCCCAAGCCAAGGCATGAGGAGAGTCAGGCAGCCAGGCTGCAGGACTGCTCCATTTGGGAAACACCTTGAGCAGTGCATGTAAAACCACCCAGTGGTTTGTCCCTGGCCCTTCACACCAGACAAACAGGAGGAGCAGGTCTGCATTTCCTCCTTACTGGCACTGGTGCATCACAGAAGGCTCCTCTCTACCCAGCTCAAGTGAACGTCTCCTGATGCCATCCAGAGAACCAAAACCAGAAGGAACCCAAATATCTCCATGAATCTCCACGGGCTGAGGAGTGAGATCCTCCACCCCAGACCCCCCTTTACCCTTCCATCCCAGCCCCAGAGCCCTGAGGGGACGGGAGGGGGACAGCAGAGGACGTACGGTTCGACTTTGTTGCAGAAGCGGCGCCGCAGCATGAGGACCAGTGGACCCAGGATCAGGATGGTGGTGCACATGGCGCTTCCTCCATCACCACCAGCACCCACAGCCCTTCACGTCCCTCTGCAGGCACTGCTCAGCCCAGGGCTGTCACTGCGCCGGGCTGGCCTGCCACCCCAGCTCATGGGCACCTCTGCCCAGCAGCCACCTGGAAGCTCTCAGGGAGGGTTTTAGGAGGAATTAAGGCAGGATCAGATGTATTTAAGAGGCAGCAAATGAGGACGCTCTCCTCTGACCTCTGGATGGGAGGGAGCCCCGGAGCTGGTCTGCGAGCCCTTGAGCATTTAATTGGTTTTGGTGTGTGGTGCCCCTGTCCTGGTTGGTCCCAGCCCTGCACCTTGCCCAGGTGGGTGCTGGGGGTGACATGTCTTGGACCAGAGCAGTTCCCACCTCATCCACCCCATGGCACCCCCAGTCTGTCTTCCTTCCCCCAGCAGGGCTGGGTACTCTCCTCTTCTCCCCCCTTTCCCCCCCTCTGTGCTTCCCTCCCCTCTGTGCCCACCTTGCCCTGCTGCTCTCTCTCCCTCCAGCTCCTCCATCCCTCCTCCTGCCAGACCTGCCTCAACCCGCTCCCCCCTTCCTGGCTCCAGTAATCTGACAGGCTCAGACCTGCCTGTAATTCCCTGTGGACTCGTCTCAGCCAGCTGATCCCAAGACCTTGTCTGCATCCTTCCCTCACCCGGGCTGGGTTTGCCTCCTCCTCCCTGCTCTCCCATAGCTCATCAGCACACTCACCTTTCTTCACAGAGCTGCTCTGGCCCTGTGCTCTCTGGTTTTGAAACCAGAACCAAATCTGAGCAGCATAGATGGGTCTGGGTTCATTGAGTGCTTGAGGCTGAAAGAAAGCACAACTGAGCTTTCCAGGAAGCCTGGCTCTCCATCCCCATCCAGCCAAGGCCAGAGATGCCCCCTGAGCCCAGCCATGGCAGGGGCCTGGGACAGCTGTGGTTAATTCTCTCCTGGTGGACATGTCCTCTCAAAGTACTCCAAGCCCTGAAAACAACAGTCTCAAGCAGCTCTTGAAATGTCAGTAAAACCAAATTCCTCCAAGGCTGTGCGGTAAACAGTCCCCATTCCTGAACCTGGGGGAGCAAAGGGGATGGATCTGGCCTCGTTACTGGCACCAGCAGGATGGGAAACCTTTATGAGAGCGGTGCAAGAAACATCCCAAGCGTGTCCTGCAGCCAGATGGAGACAAGAGTGACTAATTCCTTCCTGAGTGTAAGTCAGGCCGGCGGTGCGGAGCTGCCTTGCGCAAGGCAAGGGTGGGCTGGCCAAGCCCCTGTCCCAGCCAGCTGCCCCAAGCACGCTGAGCCCCCAGGAGAAGCCACTGGAGCCAAACAAACAGCAGCTTCTGGCTGAGCCTGAGCCCAAGAGGCTGGAAGGACCTTCTTCTCCCTGGCAATCGGCAGCCTGGCTTTTGTCCTCCCTGGGAGGAATCCACGGAGGAGTCCATGGCTGCTTGTAAACTCTTCTCCCCTCGCCGAGACCCAGCTGGGCTGACACCAGCAAACCCTCGTTCTTGCACCCCAGATGCTGCCTGAGGCCCTGAGCTTTCTCCTTCAGGGACTTGTTTATAAGTACACATCCCTCCTTCACCAAACAGGGCATCCCCCGTGGCACGAGCCCTGGGTGCCCCCCAGGTGTGAAAGGCAGCCCAGTGCAGGGGGCAATGCCTGAGTGCTGGCCCCTGCACTCACTTGGGTGACCTCTGCAATGCAAAACACATCTTCTGGAACCGATTGACTCTGGCACTGAGGTCACTGGGTGACCTTGGCAGCCCAAACTCGCCCCCTGTGTGGGAATGTATCACCTCCAAACCCTCTTGATTGATGCTGAGAGGTGCTTGGTTCAAAGGCAAGGTAATGTGAGCAGATTGGTTAATGCTTCTTGCCCTGGCCCTTGGGAGCAGGGCTGGAATGACGGGGCAGACAATGGGTTCTGAAGGCTTTTCGTTTTAAGATATGAATCAATGAAGCTGTACAAGGAGCATGGATAATGTGATCGGAATAAGAATCATGGCTTGTCTTTGAACCAGAGAGAAGTCCTGATGGTGTTTACTTCATGTCCTGGCACCAAATGTGAGATGATATGAATACATTAGCTTATTGGCTTTCCTGAGCAACCCCTGCCATGCTCAGACCAGCTCCAGGAAGGAAAAGAGCAGCAAAGAGAATCAGTTTGGAAATGCCAGCTTGTTTCCCAATAATCCTGTCACTCTTGCTCACCACTGAAGGCTCTGCCTGTGACAGGGGCTGTGCTCCAGGGGGGCAGAGCTGGGCACTGGGGGTGAAGGGGAGAGTGGTGACACCGGGGGCTGTTCAGGAGCTGGGGAAAGTTACCAGCTGGCTAATGCCTTGCTCATGAAGCCCTGTGGTGCTGGATCTGTCATCTGCTTCCTGAGTGTCTCTTGCTTCATCTCTCCCAGTTGCATCACAAGGTTTCTGTTTCTTCCAAATCCCAGTGTGGAACTGGGAGTTTTTGCAACATTCCCAGTCCAGGAACAGGTTAATCTGGGTTGGAACTGTTCTCCAGGGTTGTCTCACCCTGCCCTGCCCTGTGCTGACAGAGAGCCCTGGGCAGCACCAGCCCCTCTCTCAGGGCTCCTTTCTTCCTGTTGCCCTGGATTTCCTAATCCTTGGGGGGTTTTAGATTGTGTGGGTTGGTAGGGATTTCTGGGGAAGGAAACCAGAAAAACTCTCATAAGGTTTAAGGTCATGGGGAGGTTGTGCCTGCACCCTGCCTGCTGCCAAGGCTCTTCAGCCCATGGTCCCTTCCCAGGCATGACCTCAGTGCTGCCCCAGTGCCCAGCGTCCCACACCTTCCTGCTCCCACACACGGGGGTGAGCTGAGGCTGGAGTGGCCACAGGGCTTGTGGTGCCTCTGGGAGCTGGGGGCTTGGGCAGGGTGCCACTGGAAGGTTTGCTCTGGTGGCCCCTCAGTCTGCATGAAGCCACATTTGCTCGTCTGGGAGCGCAGAGCAGAGGAGCCCTGTTCCCGTGCAGGAAGGAGCATCTGGGCTGCTTTGCTCTAAGCACATTCCTCACAGCTCCAGCAGCACTGCCTGCAGTCTGGATTCCATCAGCCAGGAATGTCTGCTCCTCACCACAGCCCAGGTGTCACAGGGCTGGGAGGGCACAGCAGCTCCCTCACTGTCACTTCCCTGGCACATCTCCTCCCAGCCAAGCTGAAGACATGGAACTGGGGAAATCCCAGTTTCCCAGTAGCTCAGTCTTTCTGGGTAAATTTGTGACCAAGCCTTCCAGCAATGGGGACAATGACTGTGATTAAACTGGGATCACCCCCACCTCGGGATGGAGATTCAGGCAGCAATCCAATCCCAGCTGTATCTGTGGGGGTCCTGCAGCCCCTTTATCCTCCAGCCTGACCCTGCAGAGATCTGTGACCACAGGTACTGCCAGCACAGCTGGAGCATCAGCACTGCACACGGCTCTCCTGGGATCACAGAAGCTGGGGGAAGGAAACCTGCAATAAGCACAGAGCATTTGTACAGGCTTTAGGCTAAATCCTCCCCTCCCTGGGCAGCAGCACTGCAAAGCTGTTGCCTGAAGTCTTGTTATTCCTTTTCAGGCTGGGGCATTGCAGTCAGCAGCAGGGCTGGATTAGGAAAGGGGAGAGAGAGCCGGGCATTGCTGGGTGAGCTGGGCTGGTAACCAGAGGCTTTGCTTCAGCAAAGGTCAGGGTGACAATCCAACATCTCCAGGTCAGTAGCCCAGAATGGCTCTGGGAGGAGAATGAAGGAGGAACTGGTGCCTTATTCCACTCAGAATCCCAGGACTGCTCCTGTTCTGGCCAGGCTGGTGCCTTGAGGGTCTGGAGAAGGGATCTTCGCTGCAGCCCTGGAATCTCCCCAGCTCCAAGGCCTTGGGGCAGCTCCTGCAGCTCCTTCCCATAGCATTCCCTGATGGATCTCATGTGATGTCTTCCTGGGACCACCCCAAGTAATGGTCAGAAGGCCCCAGGGAGCTGACACTGCAAGGGACACAAGAAGTGGCCTGTTATTCTCCAGGAACCAAGTGACAAGGCTGTCCCCAAGCACCAGGAAGGGTGGACTCAGACCCAAAGGTCTGGATTTGAGGTGTCTGCCTTCACCCCAGAGACACTGGAGAAGTCAAAGGTGGGGATCTGCCATCCTCCACATCCCACACGCTGTGGAGCTGAAGTCTTGGGTTTTTTTGCCTTTACCTCCCACTCAAGGATTAGGAGCCAAGTACATTTCTCATTGCACCCAGCACATGAGAGGAGGAGAGGCAACGTGGGAGGGCACGGGAGGAGTGGGAGCAGCCATCATCAGGTGGGTACAGACCCCTCAGGAACATGGCATGCCACAGGCTTGGAGGGCCTGGACACCCATCCTCACCCTCTGCAGCTGGCATGGAGGATGGCTGGAACAAGCAATTGATCTCTTCCTGCTGTGCAGAAACTCTGGGAGAAGCAGGCTCAGGCTCAGCAGGGACAGGGCACCACAGTGTCACCCCACCACGGGGACAGGACGACAGGAAGGAGATGGAAAGCAGGAGGGCTGTGAGGCTCAGCTGGTGAGGGGAGAGGGACCAGGGTGCTGAATCAGGATCTGGGAGAGATGGATTGATTTCTTCAGTATGGATTTTGCAGGCTGACCCCATGTCAGTGTCTGCACTGGCCATGGGGACTGAGTGCTGTGTCCCCCTCCCTGGGGTGCCCTGTCTGAGCAGCAGGCACCGTGCTGAGCTCCCCTCGGGGCCAGCAGGCAGCAGGGGTGTCAAGGCAGCATCTCTCTCCTTCTGGAACAAGTCGCCTCCTAACCCCAAGCCCTTGAGAGCAACAGTCACGGGAAACCATGGAAACGGGTGGCAGCACGTGACAGCGTGTGCCTGCACTCCTGCCCTTGATTTATGTCCCACGTCTGGGACCAGACGCAGAAATGCAGGGCTGTTGGGATCCTTTGGGATTTCGAGGCAGTGGAGAATCACCTCTGCCCCACTCCCCACCTCCTTTTGTGGAGCAGGATGGCAGGGCTGGGCTCCTGCCAGGGCCAGACGTGAGGAGCCCAGGGAAGGAGGCAGAAATCTGGAAAAAGCTGGGGGATTTCTCACTTACTTTTCTAATGTTTTCTAATATTTTAATTTTTCTAAATTGAGACTTTTGAGCCCAGACATTTTGACTCCTGGTGCCAGGGAGTGAGGAAAAGAACCTGCTGCACCCAGGCACCACGTGCCAGGCTCTGAGCCAGGGTGGACCAAGACACCAGGTACAAAAGCTTGAAGATTTCATTTCTTTAAACACACAGCAGTGATAACCAACACCCGACCCAGATTATGCCCCCAGTGCTCACATTGGTCAGTATTTGATTTTTTCCCCTTTCTGAAAGGGGACTTTTTCCCCTTGCACTGCATTGCAATTTTAAGGTTTCAAGCTGGGTTTAAGCTGGGTCTCTCTGGGTTTAAGCTAAGTCTAAAGCAGCTCTTCCCCAGGGAAGGTGAGAAGCTCAGCTGTGCCATCCCCAGTCCGGAGGGGTTTCTCTGGTGACCACCTGGGGACATTGTTTGGGCTGGGGCTCATGGCTGTCCATCCCAGTGGCTAATGGGCAGGAGCCAAATGCAAACTTGGTGACAATCTGCTGGCTCAGCAGCTGCTGGTGCTGTTATTGAACGATTCCTGACCTCTGGCAGGGCCGGGTTGGCCACACTGCTCTGTGGTCACCCCGGTGGCTTCAGCAGCTCCCAGCTGAGCTTTGCCCTCCAGCCAAGGGGTTCAAGGCTGCGTGGAGCCCCTGTTCTGTCCCAGCACGTGTTCCTGGGGGACCCACAGTGGGGGATCTGCGGGCAGCATGTTCTCCACCAGCTCTCATCAGCTCTGCAAGAGCAAATTTGCTGACACCACCAGTCTGGCGGCTGCTAATGGGGAGGTGGCCGAGGCTGGTTTGGAGGAGAAATACAGCAAAAAAGCCTCGACAGCTCTGCAATAACAAAGCTCCAGCCCCTCAAGGGGCTCAGCCACCCCCAGGCTGCCAGAGCGGCACCCGCAGCCCGTCTGTCCGTCTGTCCGTCTGTCTGCCCCGGCTGCGGGGCACACCCGCAGCTCCGCTCGTCTCCGATCCCCCCGGGGCACTCGGGTTATGACAAGTCCCCGTAGGATTTTCCTGCCCTCTGTTGCAAACGGACTGCGCTGTGGGTTTAACACGCCGGGTTGCCAGCGAGCATTTGGGAATGGCATTTGGGCGCACAGCAGCCCCAAAAGCACTCCCACGAAGGCGGCGGGAGCCTGGGGTGGAGGTGTTCCCTGCCGAGGCGCTGCCAGGAGCGATGCAGTCGACAACAATGCCTTCATTTCACCAGCGCCTCAACTCTGGAGCCCTCTCAGCTGGGTCGTGCCACCAGAAGGGAGAGCAAATTCTCAGCATGGAAAAAGTCCCTATGGGACAGATCATGATCTCTTTTGGGGGGCAGAGAGATTCTGGCAGTGGGGAAGCCCTCTGCACCCGAATCTCTTCACAGCCCAAGAATTAGAGGTGAGGGGTCTGTCCTTCCAAACATCACCTCCTGCAAAACCAGGGAGTGCAAAGAGCAGAGCCGGGGCAGAGCTCGGCGCAGCCAGAGCTTGGGCTAACTTTAACTCAGCACTCTGAATTTCCTCTGAGCTGTTTACAAAGGGCTGGAAAAAAAACTTCCAGCACTACCTCCCCCCCGCCAGCCCCGTCCTGATGTTGCCCAGAACATCTCTCTCATCCCTCCCTTTCAGGGCGAAAAAAAAAAAAAATGGGAAGGAGGGAGGAGTGGGAGAGAGGAGGAGAGAGAGAGAAAGTGAGCTCACGTTCACACATTGGTGAAGAGGCTGGTCTTGCAATGCCTTTGAATATTTTACTTTTAGGCAGTTCCTCATCAGTCAGCCACACGCATCCGAGGCGAGCTGAAGCTAACTACAGCCATGGACAGCACTAGGAGATCTCAAATCTAATCGCACGCATCATTCCTCCGGGATATTTTTTAAATTCCATATCTAAACACGCTGACAGGCAGCTGCACTCGCACACACTCACACACACACACACACACATCCACACGTCGCAGAGCCGCCAAGCAAACACCTTGTCTCCTCTTGCAGGATATACCCGCTCACACACATCTCTCTTTATCTCCTCCTGGCTTCCCGGAGGATCCTGCCGGCTGTTTTTCATGGAGAAAGTCCAGGGAGAAATGGAGATTGAGAGATGGGAAAGAAGTGAAGAAATTTCAGACGCAGAAAAAAAGGTTATTCAAGAGATATGGAGCAGAGTATATGCAAACTGCGAGGACGTTGGGGTCTCCATACTCATCAGGTATTTAAAAAACAAACCAAAAAAAAAAAAAAAAGGAAGCAGCAAATCCAACCGAATCTCTATATAGCTCAGAAAGAGGCAGAACAATATATAGAACTGAGTGGAGATGAATGACAGCGAGTGGGGAGCTGGCTGGGTGTATTTGCTGCCTGGGAGCAGGGAGGGATTCACAGCGCTCCTCGGATTCCCACACCTTCGAGCCGGGTGGCAGCGAGGGGGCAGCGAGGGAGCCTCGCCGGGGACTTTGGGGGGAAGATGCTTCCATGCAAAGGTCACCTTAACCCGAGCCGGGGCTGGGGGGCGGCGGAGCGGGGGGAGCTCAGCCCCGGCTGCGGCTGGCTTGGGGCTCCGGGGTTTTGGCCCCCCCCAGGGAGCGCTGTGCGGATGGCACGGGTCCGTAGCAGGCTGCCGGGTGAAATAATGCAAGTTGGGAGCCAAGATAAAACCCAAGCAGGTGTGTCTCCGAGGGCACCATCTGTCCCTCCGGCGGCAGCGTCGGCGGGAAGGAGAGCGCTGAAGTTGGCGGTGGAAGGGGCTGTGGGGGGCGCGGGGGGGTGTGGAGCATCCCCCGATGGCAGTGGGGCACAGACAGCAGCTCAGAGCCCTGCACCTGCAGCCAGAGCAGGGGAGATGCTCGGGAGGAGGGGAGCAGAGGCAGGCGGGGGCTCTTGTGTTGTCTGGGAGTAAAAGCTAGCCAGGTACACCGGGAAAGTGGAAATCCCACAGGGTGGCACTGGGAGTTTGGGGCATCAGTGGGGTATGGCACCAACAGGCTGCTTCCCTTATTGAGGAGGGCAAGGAGAGGGGCAGGCGAGATGCCTGCAATGGCCTTTGGCAAAGAGCAAAGATCCTGCCCAGAGCCACACGGCTGATCCCTGGGGTCAGTAATGCTGGGATGTCCCCGGTCAGACCCCACCTGGACCAAACCCCACGTGTGGGTTGTGTCCTTGCCGTTTTCTCCTGCACCAGGGACTGTGGGTGTGCAGGGAACTCCTTGGAAGGATGTGCTGTTTGCTTAGAATCATCTGAAAGTTTTCCAGTTGACTGAGCTAAAGCTCTGAGCCCACGGGGTCTGCGGGGAGCAGAGCCTCCCTGGACACCACAATGAGCAGAGCCCGTTCCCCTCCAGGCTCGCTGCCAGCACTGCAATGGGATTCTCTTACCAAGAACCCTCTGCAGATTGCAAAATGACATTGGAGACCCCTCTCCACCTCCTTGACAAACATTTCCTTCTCTCAGAGCCAGCTGATGGCTGAGCTCGCTCTCCCGTGGCCCCCAGTCCGTGTAGGCAGCCAGGGCAGTCAGGAGCTGTGACAGCTCCATGGCTGGGGACACCAAACCTACCTAGGCTGGGCTTGAAGCAGGAATGGCAGAGATCTGGGGGTTACAAGAGTTCCCTCAGCCTCCTCCCAGGAGGTTCAGCTCACGGCTTGGCCACCCCAGCCCCTTGCCCAGCAGCTGGGCCATGCCATGGCCCCACTGCCAGCCCTTCCAGGTGCCCACTGCCCACAGACACAGGGAGGCTGTGGCACCAAGGGACTCGTGGCAATGCCGTGGGGGATTCACCCAGGGCAGCTCATTGCTTTTGGAGTCCCCATGGTGCTTGGAGCAGGACTGGACATGAGGAGAATCAAGGTGTGGTGTGGGGACTGGGTGGCCGAGCTGTGGTCCCAAGTCAAACTTTCCCATCAGAAGTTTTTGGTCCAGTTTGGGGTTTTGTTTTGGTTTTTTTTTTATGCAGGCAGAGTTGTGCGCTGTGGTGAAGGTTTTCTCCTGCTGTGACAAGGCAGGACAGAATTGCCTGCTGGGGTGAACCCTGGCTCTTTGGGAGCCTTTACATCCTTAGCCATGGCACGTGCCCTGGCACACCCCAGCTAAACCCACCAGCTGCTCCCTCAGCCAGAGCTTCCCCGGGATGCTCAGAGTGGGGTCTGGCCTTGTGCACGGCCCTGGGGAGAGCGATGCCATTTGGGAGAGGCAGCAGACCTGCTGGTTTGTGTCCCCTGCTCACAAACCCTGTCCCCAGGGAGGTCTGAGCCCCTCTGGGAGCTCTGAGCTGCACCCGAGCCCCCCGGGGAAGCACGAGGCGGCCAAAAGCAGGGCAGCCCTGGGGCTGGAGCACCCAGCTGTGCCCACAGCTGGAGCAGCCGCGGCAGAAGTGGGTCATGCCTGGAGCCGCTGCCCAGGACGTGATTCAGCAGCTCCGGAGGTCGGGGCTGGGCAGGGGGCGGCCGCTGGTGGGGTGGGTGCGAGGTTGACCCACCCCACATTTTGGGTGGGCACGCACACAGCGTGTGCCTGGGAGCTGCTCCAGTTCAGCCTCTGCTTCACCAGCACCAGCCTGGTGCTCCTGCTCCCCTCGCTAGGGAAACTGAGGCAGAAAAGGGTTTGCACAGGTATGGCTAGGGAGAAGGAAGGGGGTGCGTGGCTGTGGAGCCCCCTTTAGTGCAGCCCCCACGGGCAGAGTGGTGAGAGCAGCTAAATCTCTTTTAAAAGTCAGCACTTCTGTGGCTGGGGTTGTGACCAGCAGCTTGGCTGTGTCTGGGGGCAGAGGGTCTCTCCTTGTTCCATCCTCTCTCCGTCTCTTTAGAGATTACCTGTTCATCCTCTCTCCATCCCTTCAGAGCTGCTGAGGACAGGGAATTACATTTTCCCATGTAGGAAGGGCTGGGGGAGTTGCAGGATTTCTGAAGTTATTCTGGGGCCTGATGCTGTGCTCTGAGGCTGGAGGCAATGCCCACCAAAAGGCAGGGATGGGGGACCTGCCATGCTGCCATCCTGCAGAAGCCCAGCCCAGCTCCCTTTGTCCCTAACCAGCATCCCACCCTTCCACCCCCAGCCTTTCCATGCTTTGCAGGTGGGGAAACTGAGGCACAGAGCTGGGCATCATCTTCCCATCCCTCGTGGCTGCTGCTGGTGCTTGAACCCACAGCAAACCCCCGGCGTCCTGCCCTAGCACGATGAGCCCCTGATCTCGCAGAGCTCTGGGACCCCGGGGGACACAAACAGCAATAATGGGGACTAGGGCTGAGCAGCCCCCGGATCCTGGGAATGTGCGCTCTGCGGTTAAAACTGTGCCGCTAATTGACAATTTCCTCGGCGGGGAGCCTCGCCCCGGAGGAAGCAGAGTCTCCTCGCCACGCTCATCTTCCTCCTCGGGAGCTCAGGGGCCTCTGCAGGCTCCATCTCACATCTCACAGCTGCCTTAACCCTTGCTGGGGCTGGAGCAGGAGCTGGGGCTGAGCTGCTCACCTGGGGCTGAGTGATTCCCAAGAGCCCTGGGCTGAAGCTCCTCCGTAGCCTCCCCACGCCCCAGGCTCATTGCTGTGCCTCAGTTTCCCCATCTGTTATCCAGGAATCAGTCCTTTTTGACCCCTCCCTCAGCACGGAGCAGGGCAGCCTTCAGAGCCTGCATCATCCCTCACTGGGTGCAGGAGCCCTCCAGCCCTGTCCCTCCCCAGGGTCCCCCTTTTCTCCTTCTGATAGTTTATTGGGAATTCTGTGACACAGGGCTGGGGATGCAAACACCCGGGGGTGGCTCAGCCCTCTGCAGCACACGGGGGCTGAGAGCACCCTGGGGTGAATGTCACAGGGGGTTTGGGACCCTCTCTCCTTTGCAGGGCCCAGCTCAGCCCAGCAGCCCAGGGCTGAAAGCTCAGCCTGTCCCAGACATCTCCCACACCCACACACACGTACCACAGGCACAGATGTGACACCACAAAACTTTATGGATTCCAGAGGGGCTAAAACCCAGGGATAGCTTCTATTAGATCCCAGGAGCATCTGGACCAAATGGTAATGCCAAGCCAAGTGCAGGCAACGCAACCTGGCTCAGCCACCGCAGGCTGTGCCGCCTCCACAGGGCTTCTCCAGCACTCTGCTCCCTCTGTCTGCACTTCAGAGCCATCAGCTTTCCAAATTTCCGCCTTCTCCATCGCTCCTGATGTGCTCTTTCCCCCTCAAGAGGTGTAGGAGGGGAAGGAAAAGGTTTGCCAAGGCAGGATCAGGCCCCTGGGTCTCGACGGCTGCTTAGTCTGAACAAACACACCTGGATTCAGACACTTTGCAAAGAGCTTTAAAATGTGAAAGCACTCCTTGGATGCCAGACGTTATTGTGGGTTCTAGGTTAAAATAGCAAAAAATCTGAGTAATGAGTCTGGCAATGCAGAAAACCATTTTTTTTTTCCAGCTGAATCAAAAAAGTATGGGTTGAATCTACCCAAAAATGGCATTTAAAGAAGTGATTTTGCAGCTAGCCCCAAAGCCAACATGTGTTTTGTGGAGGCGTCCATAGGGAAAGGCTCCGTTCCCGGCTGATGAAGGACACATTGCAGGGCAAAGTGGCTCAGAGAGGTGCAATATCTCTCTTTGAAAAGGGCCCAGTGAAGAGCAGCAGCAGTGTCCCTGTCCCACGCTCGTGAATGGTTGTGGTCAAGCTGGGGAGATGTTTTTGTGGAGGGCCAGAGAGCAGCAGGGCTCTGCTCTGCTGGCACAGGCTAAGGGACACTTCCCAGCCTAACAACCACTCCCTGAGCACTGAGGGGGTGAGTGAGGGTTTGATAAGCTCAAACCAGCCCCTTCTTCTACCACTGCATTTTCTGATCACAGCTCCCAGGACCAGCCCTCCTGGCTTCTCCATGGCCAAGGCAGCTGTGTGTGGCACATCCCACACCAGCCACAACCTTGGTGCTGCCAGCAGTTCTTGGCATACCCAAAGAACCTTCCCCGTGTCCCCAGTCCCCGTGCTGCCCTTGCATCACTTGCAAGCCCCGTGGGGGTAAAAAATCCCACTCAGCACCCCGAGATCCACAAGGATATCCGTGACCAAGGCAAGCAAAGAGGGTGAGCAGTGTGCCCGGGCATTTTCCCTGGCTGTGGCTGAGGATGGGTCGGTACCAGCCGTGGCAATTCCCCTGCAGAGCAGCGGGGAGGGCCAAGCCCCGGCGGTGCCACCAGCCACGTTAATGAGCCTGCAGGAGCTTCGGGGCTCATTAACAGCAGGGAAAGGGAGGGCCAAGCCCCAGCGGTGCCACCGGCCACGGCCACGTTAATGAGCCTGCAGGAGCTTCGGGGCTCATTAACAGCAGGGAAACGTCAGGACAGCCCCAGCCAGGCTGGCAGGCACTCAGGGTGCCTGGGGAACGCTGAGTGCCGGCTGGCTGCCCATCCTGCCCAAGCTGAGCAGGCTGGAATCACCAAGGGAGAGCTGGTGCTGGTGGTGGGCACACAGCCACACACAGGTTCAGCCTGAGTGCAACATGGACCACGTCCTTGTGGATGGGTCTCACCCACCTCTCTACCCAGCCAGGGGTCTTCTTCCAGCTCCAAGGGAGGTAGGTCTCCAGAGCCACGTGGGAAAGCCACTTTGGTGCTGTTAATTCACTCCTCCCATGGATAAATGTTCATCCAGGGAGGCTTCGGGCTGAATCCACAGATGTGCTAGGGAAAAACAACAGCAACGAGGACTTGGAGGTGTGAGCTGTGCACATGGAAGTCAGCAGGACCTGCCCCTGGGGTTTCTAGCTCTTGTCCAAATGTGTTTGGTGGGATCTTTGCTGAGGAGTCGACTCCCAGCCCCACTGGGTGTCCTGGTCCCTGTGCCTTGGGCACTGGGGCATCACAGCCCCCGAGCACGGTTCAGCATCGTGCTGGGTTCTGCTCCCAAGGCTTTGCAGGGGATGTGAGCTTCACCTGGAGGAAGGCCAGCTACACATTCCTCTCAGCTGTAAAGCTGAATTTAGCATTAGTGTGTGGATGGGGGGCTTGGCCCTTCCCACCACCCTCTCCACCTGTCCAGGAGCTTTCAGAGAGAGGACACGGGAGGAAGGAGGCACCATCCTCTTCCTACTCCTTAGATTTGCCTTTTTCTGCCTTGCTGAGCTGTAGCATCGACATGGCTGAGACCTTCCTGACCCTGGGCTGGGTAAACCCCCAGGCAGCAGCCTTTCCCCAGCCTGAAAAGGGGATGGTGGGCTACAGGTGGCTGGGAGGAGCAGGGGGAACACGCAGGCAAAGCCGTGAGCCAGCCCTCGGCACAATAAATAGCAGCAGCACACAGCACCTGCCTACCCATTATCAGCTGCTTTGTAGGCACCCCAGAGAGGAGCTGGAAGGAGAGGTTTGAAAGGGACACCGAGGCTCCAGGCTGCCTTAGAGTTTCTCCCACGTAGAGGGACGAGGCGAGAGAAAACATGAAAGCATTGGTAGGTTGAGTCACCAACCCTGGAGGGATTTAAGAGATGTGTACATGTGGCACTTGGGGATGTGTTTTAGTGGTGGGCTTGGCGGTGCTGGGTTAAGAGTTGGGCTTGGTGATCCTAAAGGCCTCTTCCAACCTAAATGATTGTGGAAATCTGGAAAAAAGGCAGTCTCCAAGTGCTGGCTGGGCTTTAAGCTGAAGCCTCCCAGCAGATCTGAGGTGAGCATTTTCACCCCACGGTTTGCAAACAGGGGAAGTGAAGTAGCAAGGGTTTAGGTGCCTGGGGGACCAGGCAGCATCCAGGTATCCTCTTTCCAGCTGGGGAGGCAAGGAGGCGCTGGGCTTGGAGGGTTCCTCCATGCAGGATTTGCTCTGTGTGCTCTGGGGAGAGGGAGGAAGGTGGCGGAGATGGAGGAGATGCCACTCCTCCTAACAGAAAACAGGTTTCCAGTAACTGCAGTGGGTTTGCACCTTAATTATTTCCTTTGGCTCTGCTACTGGGAATGGTTGTGTCCTTAAAGTTGTTACAAGGGCAAAAGAGAGAGGAAAAGCAATCCTGACATCCTGTCCTCTGGGTCCAGATGTCGCTGGCAGAGTACAAATTAGCGGGTGGAGAATGGAATCGCTTAAAAAGAAATTTAATGAGATCGGTATGCAGGCATCTGGTCCCTATCAATCATCATTTTGTGTGATAGGCAATGGTAAATATCATCTTTTAATGACTCTGATGGAGAAAAAAAGCCCAAACCACACACACGCACACATAATGATCCAAAAAACTTCCAGATCTCAAGAGGTTTGAACTCTCAAAATTTTCTGTAGATGGAAAAACCCCAACAGACACCTCTTCTAACTCACCATTGTTGGATTATTTTATTTCTTCTTTTTTTTCCCTCTTCCTTTCCTCTGGTTATATTTAACCTTTGTGTTAAATTAATCTTCTCTGTTTATTAACAACTACCACTGAGTGAGCCTCCTTCCCTCTTCTTTGTGGTTTGACAGCTCAAATATTTGCTCCAGGCTGAAGTTCTTGCTGCAGGCGCCTGCTGCTCTCCAAGCAGAGGTGGCTGCAGGTCTCTGGCCATCCATAGGTTTGCTCCTGAAGATGTTTTGGGCTCCTCTGTTTCAGTTCTCCACCAAAGAAATCCAGCAGACACAGGATTGAACACAGGAGCTGAGGGTTTGCTGGTTTTACATCCCCTGGGAAAGCTCCCGTAGGGGCATCAGCCTGAGGGCCTGCAAAGCAGGGAAAGACTGGAAACCAAGAATTTGGATCCTTCATTGGTCTGGTTTTACACAGGTTGGGGTATTTTGAGGGTTTGACCAGTCTTTGCTGCTGGCATATCTGTCCAAAAGTGGGGAGAGGTGCAGGTGATGGTGCCAGGGTCTCTGTTGGCCCTTCTCTTGCTGGGGGCACACTGTGACTCCTCATGATGCAGAGGTCAGTCCCCCATTGCTATTCCCTTCCTGGTTCAGACCAGGAATTTTTCTCAACTCCTTTCCCATGCCTTGAGAATATCCTGCCCTTCAGCTGAGATAAAATACAGCTTTTCAGGGAGCTTCCTGTGCTTTGGGGTTCAGAGGCTGAGGCATGCAGGGGCCAGCAGCTGGCAGCCTCCATTCCCTGGCTGGGGCAGCAGGTCCCACTCCCAGTGACATCCCTTGCTCCCAGTGCCTGGGGGGAGCCTGTGAAGGGGAAAGGTCCACTAGCAGGGATGGTAAAACCCATAGCTCTGATCCCTGCTGGAGCTGGAGGGCTTTGCTGGGTGACTGGAGTGCAACAGCTTGAAGAGAGGTGGGGAGGGATGGGCTGAGGGCAGAAGAATGCTGAATCCAGCAGGAAAAAATTAAACCAGAGTGGAACACTTGCCCTTCTGTGGGGAAATGCCCAGGGCAGAAGTCTTAGATCCTGGAAATGATGTTGTCTGTGAAGCCCTGGCCAGCTCCATCCCCCAGCACCTCTCTGACAGCTCTGGGCTGAAGGACTGAGCATCTCTGTGGCAGCAGGAGCTGCAGACAGCCAGGCCTGGGAGTGATTTCTCCCGACAGCGACCAGATGTGTCAGGAGGAGCTGTGCTGGGGGGAGGAGGCTGCACAACAACAAGAGGAGTTTTGTCGTGGGTCCCCTCTGGGTTTGAAAAGCAACACCTCATCTCCCCCTTCCACCTTCCTTCCTCCCCCACCCTTTCTGCCACACATTCTTCACACCTCCAAAACCTATTTTGGGCCATCTGATGAGTCCCAGCTGCCTGGGGAAGCAGCAGGAGCGGTGGTGCACTCCAGGCACAGCTTCAGCCGCTTCCTTGGCAATGCCCCCAAGCTCTCACCAGCCAAGGGAGCGGGGGAAGGAAGGGAGGGAGGGGGGGAAAGGAGGATAACAAACTGCTAAAGGAGCCTGGTACTCAATATTGTGATTATTCACGGAGTGGTGAGTGGGGAAGAGGATCCCACCTGGCTCTGGAGAGAAGGAGGGATGGTTGGAGAGAGAGGTGGGATGGGTTCGGGTTCCCGTGGTTTGGGAAGGGGTCAGGGAGGGGAGCAGGGAGTCTGCCTGGAGCCAGGAGGGATGGGGGACAGCCTGGGAGCACTCTGCTGCCTCCTGAGCATCCTTCACCAGCCCAGGAGCCAGGGAGGGAGCTGGGTGACAGCGGGGAACCAGCACTGGCGTGGTTCTCTCCTGCATAAATGAGGTGGAAGGGGGTGGTTAATGTGACTCAGGTGTCAGCCCCAGCTGCAATCCTGGCATGGGTGGTGTTGGCATTGGTGGCTCCAGCCTTGGTCCCTGTTACCTTGTGCCCTTCAACTCCCTGTCCCCTCCAGCCCTCCACCTCCCTGGGGAGCCCAGCATATGAGCTGTGGCCACAATTTCATTTCTTTCAGCTGCTTTTGATTGGGTTGATTTAATCCTGCAGAAAAGAGGGTCCCCAGGCCCCTCCCAGAGGGGTTGGTGAGTTTTTGGAATATCCTTGTGCTGGGAAAAATGTCCCAAATGAGCAGTGACACCAGCTCAGGCCTTGGGTCCTGCTGGAGACTCTGGTGGGGCTGATCCATGAAAGGTGGGGCAGCTTGGACGAGGGGAGACTGTTCTGGGTGGCAATGCAGAAATAAAGCCCATGAGAGCAAGGAGAGGAGGCTGGGTGGGATAAAGAGAGGTTTTCATGCTCATCCCCAGCTCTCTGAGGCAGGATGGGAAGTTTTGATATATGTGGGCACATATCCAGCATCTGGCACGCCTGGGTGGCATCTCTGGGCATCAAGAACGGCAAGGAGAGGCTGGGTGGGATAAGGAGAGGTTTTCATGCTCATCCCCAGCTCTCTGAGGCAGGATGGGATGTTTTGATACATGTGGGCACATATCCAGCATCTGGCACGCCTGGGTGGCATCTCTGGGCATCAAGAACTCAGTCTTGCTTCTGCTTTGAGAGTGACTATCCAGCTGTGATGACCTTGTAGCAGATGGGGTTTGGGAAAGAGGCATCAACCTGCTGGTTTTCAGGCAGCTGAAATGCTGCAGCCCCTGGGGAATTTGATAGGAAAATCAGCCCTGGCTGTGAGAGACACGGGGTGGATTCCACCACCTCCATCCCCCGTGCTCTGCTTTAACCCCTCAGCCTGCTCTCCCCCTCCTGATGGCGTTTCACGTCTGCTCTTTCTGGAAGGTTTTTTGTGAATTTCCCCTCGGCCAAGCAGTACTTCAGCCAGTTCAAGCACATGGAGGACCCGCTGGAGATGGAGAGGAGCTTGCAGCTGCGCAAGCACGCTCGGAGGGTCATGGGGGCCATCAACACCGTGGTGGAGAACCTCAACGACTCTGAAAAGGTCTCCTCTGTGCTGGCCCTGGTGGGCAAGGCCCATGCCCTCAAGCACAAAGTGGAGCCTGTCTACTTTAAGGTAAAGGATAGGAGCAAAATAACCTTTGGGCTGCTTCAGGGAGAGGGCAGGGCAGCAGGAGCTGTGCTGAGCTGGTGCTGCCTGTCCTTGGCTGGGTGTGGGGGCTGCTCCCCACATCCTGGAGTGTCCCCCTGTGTCACTGTCCTGTGGACACCACATCCCCACACACAGCCAGTGCCAGAGCACCCAGTGCCTCCCCCTGCCCAGGGAATCCCACCTGGCTGTGCCCATGTTTGTGGCTGTGTCCCCCTTCTTCTGGAAATTAAGCATGATAGCAGAGACTCAAGTTGGTTAATTAGCCCACCTCCATCTCTGCTTGGTTTCTTTCTGATGGGAGCAGTAACACCAAGATTTGATCACAGCTTTGATCCCCACATGGCCATTCACTCAAGAGTTGATGATCCTTGTGGGTCCCTTCCAATCTGGAATATTCTATGATTCTGTGAATAATTTGGGGTGCCCAGACTGGGGAGATGCCTGGACCTGCAAGCAGCTGCCTCCTCTGCTGCCTGGGCAGGCTGCTTACCTGTCCTGCCTGCTCCCAGGGGTGTCAAGGGACCTCCAGGACATCTCTGTCCTGCAGACCAGCAGCATTCAAGTGTTTTTGTAGGAAAAAGCTCAATTTGGAGCAGCTCCCTGGAGAGTTCCTAACCCCTTCCTTGCTGTCTGCCTCCCCTCAGAAACTCACTGGTGTCATGCTGGAGGTGATTGCTGAGGAATACCCCAACGACTTCACCCCGGAGGCACACGGAGCCTGGAGCAAGATGAAGAGCCTCATCTGCACCCATGTGACAGCAGCCTACAAGGAGGTGGGCTGGGCTCAGTACCCCACTGCCACCCTGTGAGCGCCCAGGGGGCCACCAGAGGGGCAGGGAGGGCTTCGCTCCCCCCAGGACTTCACTCTGGTCTCTTCTCAAGATCTTTGCTCGGTTTGGGGAGCCCGGTAGGGCCAGTTCTGTCAGCTGCCAAGTCACAATTTGATCTCCACGGGGTTTAAAAACAAACTAAATAAGCCAAAAAAAAAAAAAAAAAGCCACAGAACCGTTAAGGGTGTGGGTGGGTCGGGGTGAAGCAGTTGCAGGGGATGCTGGAAGGGGATGCAGAGGGCGAGGGGAGAGCTTTGGTTGTTGGCTCCATCTTCCTGTCCTGGCCTGTCCATCACCACCTCCCAAATCCTGCACCTCACTTGCACCATCTCAAAGTCCCTTGCACAAGCGCTGCTGCCCCGTTCACTGAGGAACAACACAACCCTCATTTTCCACGTGAGGCCCCTGGCTGAGCCTGCCTTTTGGGGGCACGCCTGGACACCTCCGACTGGCACCGAGAACACTTTGCTTTGCACTTTGGGTGTCACCTGGCAGGGCTGACAGCCAGAGCCACCCGGGGTGCCCACCACCAGGTGGGCAGCAGAGCCCACCCCTCCTGTCACCCACAGTCCCTGTCCTTGGCTGGCTGCTGCAGCCCCTCCTGGGGTGGGAGAGAAGCTCCCCCACAGCACGAGAGAGTGGAAGGAGGGGGATGCCTTTGGGGGATCCCTCGTGGCTCAGAGCATGGCGTGTGGGTGGGATCCCTGTGCCACACGTGGGGAGCTGGTGAGCCCACCCACTGCCCTGCAGCTCCCTGAGGAGGGGCTTGCCTGGTTCTTGATGTGCCCTTCGGGCTGCTGTGGGTAGGTCTGCCTGCCCAGCTCTGCCCTCTCAGTGAGAAGGGGGTCAGGCTGTGACTAGGAGGAGGAAAGATGGCACAGACATATCAGGAGGGATTTCTGGTTATGAGGAAAGGTCCCTTCTCTGTTAAACATTGATAAATACCTTGTATAGAGCAGATTCCTGCCCTCGTGGTGAGACTGGGCTCCTCCAAATAAAGTGCCTGGTGGAATTCAGCCCATGCAGGAGCTGTGTCCCTCCTGGGGACAGCAGTGCTCCTGCCTGTGCCTGACAAAGGCTAATCCCACACCCCCCAGAACGTGGCTGCAGGGCTTGGAGCACTCACCCCGCCTCCAACACCAACTCCTCCTGAACCTCTGGGTCAGTCTGCCTGCTTTGTGCCTCAGTTTCCCCTGCAGTTAAGAAAAAGGGAGGAGGAGCAGCCCAATTGCCTCCTTCCCTCATGGGGTTGGATTAATAACATTTCTGGGAACTGAATGGCAAAGGATTGAGGATGAAATGTCAGATGTGCTGGGAAGCTTTGGACTCATTGCCACCCAATATTTCCCTAAAGGCCTCTGCTATTTTTAGAGCTCGAGCATTAAGGGCAATGTTATCTGTGGAAGTGGGAGGAGGGTTCCCCTCTGAGATTTCCTCTGGCCTCGCTCCACCGCTGTCCTGGAGAGCTGGCAGCCTCCTGAGAGACACCAGCTCCTCTCCTGGATGCCAGCTGGACAGGCAGCAAGCCCAGAGTTCCAACTGGGATCCCCACAGCCACCCTGGGGACATCCCTGCACTGTGGGGACACTGCCCCAGGCTGACCTCCCTCCTGCAGAGCAGACAGACAGACAGAAACTCCTGCTTTGCCCACCTGTGCTTTTCCCCGTCCCCAGGAACAGAACAGGTTTGTGATGTCTCAAAAGAGCCCCAGGACTCCAATAATGTCACTGCAGCCACGCTGGCCTTGCAGTCCTTTCCTTCCCACATCCCACACTACCACTGGTGGAGAGGAGCAGTGGCACATCCTGGGCACCCACGAGAGCTGGGTGGCAATAACAGCTGGGCACAGCTGGCCCTGGCGTGGCAGCGTGCAGGATCAGGGGGCTGTGAAAGGGAGGGACAGGCACAGGGTGACAGGTGATGCTGCTGTGCTCACGGGGCGGGCTGCCAGTTAGAGTCAGCATCCCCAAAATTCAGCCTGCACGGGTGAAGGTGCCAATGGCTGCTCATCCCTCGGGGGTCAGTGCAGCATCCCTCAAACAGCTGCTGCTGCTGCCTGGGGTGGGGATGGATGGGAAAAGCCTGTTCAGCCATCGACTTCCCTCCAGGGCAGGACTGGAGAGGGATCACTTGGATCAAGACTGTTGGGGGATGTTTGTGTGTGTGCACATCACGGCACTCACGAGCTGACTGCCCAGAGGCCAGCAGCACAAGTTTCTGAGGGGTTCATGCACTCCCTGTGCTCTGTGGATGCTGGGCCAGGGATGTTTCCCTACAGGGATGTTTCATCTTTAGACAAAATTTGCACATTAACCTTTGAGGTTAATAATCTCCAGGTGGGAATTTTATTTTTGCAGTGCAAACCCTTTCCCCTTCCCCACCTTCCCTCAACCAAAACTGGGCTCCCAGTCTGCAGAGAAGCCACTTTGGAGTGTCTGGAAATTCTCCATGTTCGTTCCCAACCTACCCGTGTGCCTTGGTTTTTGGGGAGCAGCAGCAGGGAGGTCCCCCCACCTTCCATTAAACAGTGCTTTGGTTTCTCCTTTTTTTTTTTACATCCCTAGAAAAAGCTGACCCGTGGCCTCCTGCGCCCACGTGCGTGTGTGCTGGGCTGGGGTTTTTTTCCAAGCACTCTTTCCTAAAACAGATCCAGATGTGTGCAGCTGCTGTCCCTTGAGGAGCACCCCCCCATCAGCCAAACTGCAGGCCGCTCCAAGAGATGCAAACAAAACCACGTTTATTTTTATCAGCTTCCTAGGAAGTGACATGGAGCAGGAGGGCGGCCGGGGCAAGGCTCGGGAGGGAGGAGATGGAGATGAAAGGAGCAGCAGAGGAGGCATTGCTGGAATCCAGGAATGTTCTCATCTGGGGAGAGATGGAGATCAACAGAGTAAGGGAAAAGCACCATTCCAGAGCGACAGGGCTGATAAATGCCACGTGGAAGAGCAGAAAGGGGGGCCGTGTCCTGGCTCTGTGCGTGGCTCTCTGGCACACACACATCCATTCCCCATCACTGCTCCCCCCAGCCCCACCACAGCTGACTGGGGGCCCCTTTATCCCCCTTTTGTTCAGCTCTTGCCCTCTGGGGCTTGACCTTTCACTTCCTGGCACGCTTAGGCCGAGCTAAGGGCACACTTAGGCTGAGCCTTGCTCTCCTTGGTGGCGGCAGGTAGGGACCGGCTCACAAAGTCCTTTCCCCAGAGCTCACAGGACAGAATCTGAGGCTCAGGGCAGCACTGCCAGCACATCTTGGGGGCCAGCTGGTCCCTGTGGAGGACCCCTGCACCCCCCAGACCCAGCCAGCCCCTGGCTCTGCCACGCCTTGGCAATATCACCAGGGCTTGGAGCTGTGACCCAGGTGGGAAAGCCTCTGTGCCCCCTGCCAGAGGTAGAGAAATGCTGAGTGAGGAGGGGTTCAGTATCCCTGGGGCAGGGTCCCCCTTGAGCACCCCGTGCTGGCTCTCCCTGGCAGCACCTGCTCACATCAGCCAGCTCTTGTCCCCTCCCCTGCAGCTCGGTGTTTGGTCAGAGGGAGCTGGGCACTGGGGGAATGGGAGCACTGGTTTGGGAGGGGGACAGATCCCACCCACCATGTCCCCCCTCCATGGCCAACATTCATGGCAGGTTTAGCCCTGCAGACACCCAGCTAGAGAGACCCCCCAACACCACCAGAACCCTTATGGGCCTCGTGCCACCAGCCTCATCTTCTCTTGGGGGGTGACAAATCCCCTGTCCCAGGGGAGTCCTCTCACATCCCCTTTGTCCCGGGAAAGAGGTCACAGTGTGTCCCCGCTGTCCCAGGGGATGCTCAGCGACTTCAGGGGGAGCCAGATTTCACCTGGCTGGACTCTGGTGCCAGAGCTCAGCCTCCCCTGCTGCCCTGGCGTGGGGATGTGTGGGCCAGCACCACCAATGCCAGGCAGAGGGATAAAAGGGAAACCCACGCGCTGACCTTGGACCAGCTTAGGGAAAGGGAGGCCCAAACCCACCCGCCTGGTCTGACCTCTGTGCCAGGCTGCCAGTTATTTTCCATAGCTGAAGTCGTCTCTAATTGTTGGTATGTCTGACCCAGCCCCAGCGTGACCCACAGACATGAGCGTGGTCTGATGTAACTCCGTGTCTTTCCTGTTCCTGCTGCAGATCCTGTTCATGTTCGTGTTCCTCGGCGCTTCCGTGCTGGTTTTATACCTGCGTTCCGTGTATATGGGTGTAACTCGTTTTTTTCTTTTTTTGTAGGTTTTTAGTATGTTTGTAACCGGACAAAATGGTGTTATTAAACTGAAACTTGTATCTTCAGTGGATAAATCAATCAAACCCCCTCCAGCTTTGCTTGGTTTCTTTCTGAGGGGGTGGCTGGAAGGTGAGGGTGTTGGGGGCTGCCCCATGGCTGTGTGGGTCTGAGGGTTCCTGCTCACTCTGAGGGAGGTTTTGGGCAGGAAAGCAGCAGCAAAGGGAGTGGATGTGCCCACCAAGGGTGGTAGAGGTGGGGAAGGAAGGGTTTGCTCCTCCTCCAGGCTCTTCACTTGGCTTCCAGGTACTCGTGCAAACCAGCAGGGTCTGTCCCTGGATCAGCTCACTGATGGCCACAACGTGCAGCAGCCACGACCACCGAGGACTGTGAGGCTGTTCCCAGCCTGTAAAAACAACAACCAGCTCCCTGAGCAGCAGCAGCAGCCCAGTTTTCCACGTCTCAGTCCCTGGTGGCCCCTCCTGCTCCTCTCGCTGAGGGTGGATCACATTGCAGGGGGGTCCAGAAGGGTTGGGTCACTTTGTCGTTTCCCCCCGTGGGTCTTTCCAGCTCCTTCATTTGCAAAACAGGTCCTCACAAGTTCAGCTGACACTGGCCAACCTTCCCAAAGTTGTTGGCAGAGGATGGACAGACAGACAGACAGACTCGTGCTGTGCTCCCATAAGCTCCATTGCTGTGGGATCCAAGGCTTGGAAAGCAAATTCAAGCAATCCTGTTCCTTGTGCTCCTCTTTACCCTGAATCCAGAACAGCTTTCCAGGGGTGGGAAAACCCATCCCACAGGGTGGTAGAAAACAGCAGCACCTTTCCACAAACAGTTTTAAGGGGAGCAATCCCAGTTTGGGACTGAGCTGGGGAACACTGTTCTGAGAAGGAAGAGGGCAGGGATTAGTGCCTTGGAGGTTGCTCAGGGTCTTGGGGAGCCTGGTGCCAACTTCTCCTGTTGGGCTGAGGGCAACAAAGCTGTTCTCCAGCCCTACATGTTGGAAAAAACAGCAGCTGAGTGGTGCAGTTTTGCATGGGCAGGCACTTGAACTACTCTGGAGTGCCCAGGCCACAATTAGAAGGGTGGCCTTGCAAGAGGAACCTTTTATTTCCCTACAGCTTCACCACGGCCACAGAGAAGGGATCCAGAGGCCTACTCATGTGGGGAGGGGAATAAGTGCCTGGCTCAATCTTCTCCTGCTGTCTCTTTTCTTGTGGGGCAAAAAAACACTTGGTGCTGTTAATGTGATTAATAAGCCATCCTCAGAGTCTCTGCCACATCCTGTACACGCTCCCAGGCAGAAGTGAGCAGTCAGCAAAGCCTGCACACTGCTCTGCTCCAGATGGGAGATGGCTGGGAAGCCTGGAGCAGCAGGACTCAGCTCTGCAGTGGCACCCAGAGCTCCCAGACCTTGGCACGCTGAGCTGAGAGTAGCCAGGACCAGCAGTGGCCAGAGGGTGCTAAAATGGGGCTGTTTTTTTCCTAACAGCTTGTTGAAAAGGAGCAGGGAATTTCAGCATTACCTTGCAGGGAGAAAATATGTACACAGCCCTTCACTTCGTACTAATATTTACCCCCAGATGCTGTCACGTCAGGGTGGCTGTGACGATCACACCCTGACCCAGGCCCTGTGGCCTCACCAGAGCCCTGCAAGTGCTGCTGGAAAAGGAGGCTGAAGCTCACACCATGCCAGAAAACTGGCCCAGGGGCTGGGACAATGGGCTCACACCCTCACTGCCCTCTGCTCACAGAGTGCCAGACCCACTTTGTTCCCAAATATCCCAGCCTGGGGGTGCTGCTCTCCAGGAGCTGCCCAAGGGAGCTGGTGGAGGTCCAGCCCTGAGATCACTGGTGGCCCCAGTGATGTTTTGTGGGCTGGGAGATGGAGGGAAGGAGGAATTTGACAGCTCAGGCATGGCCCAGGGTGTGCTCCTAGTCCACTTGCCATGCTCCAGCTCCAGGAAAGGCTCTCCATCCACTCCAGGGCCCAGTGCTCCTGCCCAAGGCCTGTCCCAAGCTGGGAATGGCGGCTCCACCATCCTGGTGCTGGGTGGGACCAGAGGTGACACGTCTGCACCGTGTGTCTCCGTCCTGCTGGCACCTGGTGACAGCTGAGGAGAGGGATGGGAGGCCACTGTGGGGGACAGGCAGGAACACAGCTGCAGGGGGGGAGATTAAGAAAGAGAACATGCAATGACTGCACTGCAGGTTTTAACATGGCTGTTGAAATTCCTAGGAAACCCCATCCCATGGAAGCTGGCAGTAAGGAGAAGTGGGTGTGGGGGTGGCACAGGGTGACAATCTTGCAGATTCCCACCAGCTTGAAGGACATGTCCCTTCACCAGGATAAGAGCCAGGTTTCTCCACATGGACCCCACCATGGCCACCCTCACCAGGGGGGGAGGTTTTGGTGGCTCCTCGCTCTGAGCAAAGCCCCCAGGGAGAAGAAAAAAGGCAGGAAAACACCCTGGCAGCCCAGAGGGGCTGACACTGAGCAGGAGGCAGCCCTTCCTTCCGCGCCCGGCTCCTCTTCAGCTGCGCAGGCTGATATGGTTTATCTGAGCAGCGCTGAATGTAAACGCTGTCAGCGCCGGCCGGGATTAATTCCCGGGAGTTTGGCAGCCGAGATGAAATAACAGCGCTGCGGGGGGGGGGAGAAAGAAAGGGGGGAAGAGCGCATCTCAGACTGAAAAATCCTCCTGGTTAATTTACAGCCGGGTTTCTCTTCTCCCAGGCGCTCTTGAGAGGGAGCAAAGCCGGGGGCAGAGGGAGGGTGGGGAGAGGACCAGCAGCAGGAGGAGGTTGATGGAGGGAAAGGCTGGGATCCCAGCGAGGGGGAGGATTGGGAAACCAGGCTTTCCCCAGCTCAGGAGCTGTCCCCATGGTGGGGACATGGTCTGCAGCCCCCAGCCCAGCCCAGTCCCCCTCAGGACCCCCGGGTGCAGCACCAAGGACACCGGGATGCTCCGGACACCCGAACCTGGACAGGAGCCCCTCTGCTCCCCACTGGCCTGGGGGCCACTGCCAGCCCCTCTCTGAGCACCCACCGCCCTCTGCTTGGGCAACAAACCACCAAAAAATACATTCTGGCCGAATATCCCCATCTCTCACCAAGAGATCACCCAAGGACTTCGCTGCTCAGGGCATTCCCAGCCCAAAATAGGTGGGACTGTCACTGCTGTTTATTACAAATCCTTTTCATTAATTGATAAATGTACTTCCTTTAAGGGAAAGCTTTGGAAAACTGCCCCACTACGCTGTTGTTTCAAGGTTGATGTTCCAAACAGGTCCTGAAATAAAATAATCATCGGGCTCTGCCACATTGCTATAGTTTATATTTATACAGCAGAGGGATTTGGTTTGAGGATACTTTTCTAAAGAATACTGTGGTTTTCATTTACTTTCTTTGGATATTTAAGTAAATAACCACAAATGCTTTCACTTATTTTCATTGTTTTCTTGGTAGAGGATTGGCTGGACTAAGAGCCAGGCAGTGCACGGGAAGATAAATTGATTTATTTTGAACTTAGGAAACCCATGCCCCATCTGTCTGCCAAGAGCTGTGCACCACTTGGGGCTCTGCAGCCAGCAAATTATGATTATACTCAGGATTTAATAATTTTTTTTTTTATGTTTTATATGTACCTACGTAAAATGTAGTCCCTGGCCTGCATCTGCCAGGGCACTGGCTGACATCTGCACCAGGTGGAGAGGTGAAGAGAGGGTGCAAAGTGCAGGAAGCAGATCCTGGAAATGGTCCTGTCACTTTGGGGAACCTGATTTAAAAATAATCCTCATGGTGGTGGCTGAGTGGGAGGCCAGTGAGACAGAGGTTGTTCCCTGCTCCATGCAAACCTCCCTGTGCCATGGCTCCCTTTGG
The DNA here is from genome assembly GCF_014805655.1 of Passer montanus. Lineage (NCBI taxonomy): Eukaryota > Metazoa > Chordata > Aves > Passeriformes > Passeridae > Passer > Passer montanus. The sequence continues at coordinate 1,989,611 of NW_024368263.1, forward strand.
ATCAGGGGCTGGCAGAGGCTTTGGGGTGATGACAGAAAGGGTTGGGGTGTCTGCAGAGGTGTTGTGGAGGGAAGGGGTTCCAGCCCATGTGGGGCTGATGATGATGCACAGGGCAGGTGCCTGTCCTGGCAGCCCAGCCTTCATCTCTGAAGAATCGTGTTTCCTGGGCTGTTGGGGTCCACTCCAGTAGCTACAGACCCCTGCGCACACGATTCTTCATAGACAAAGGGAAAAGATTGAGAAGCGCTCTCCTCCACGTGGGAAACGTGGTCCTTTATTTCAAGACACACATCAGGTGAACAGACCCATGGGAGAAAAAAGAGGGTTTTCCCTGGCAGCAGGGAGCTTTTATACCCCAGGAGGGGGACAGAGGGAGAGGTCCACAGCCAATGGGACACCACTGAGGAGCGCCGAGGGGAGGGGTAACCCAGGGGAGGGACCACCAGGTGGTACCGGGACAGGTGAGGGAAAGACCGTGTGATGGGGAAACGGGGTAACACACCACATGATGTAACATAAACTATACATTGCAATATAAAACTATTCTGTGCAAATTCCCAACCACCCAGTGCAAGAGAACAACTAAACTGGTGCACCACAACAGCTCTCCACCAAGCCCCCTCTCCCCTGGGATGTCAAACCCCCCTGGCCCCGCAGCCAAGAGCGGCTGGGGCTGATGGAGCTCTGCCTCCGCCCCGGCCCGGCTGCTGCTGCGGCTTGGCTGGGCAGCTTGGCTCGGTTCTCGGGAGGTGGATGCGGGTGAACACCGCGCTGCAGCCTCTGCTCGGCCCGCCGGGCATTCCCGAACCCCGCATCCCCGAGCCCTGCACCCCCGAGCCCCGCATCCCCGAGCCCTGCACCCCTGAGCCCCGCATCCCCGAGCCCCGCATCCCTGAGCCACCATCCTTGAGCCCCGCATCCCCGAGCTCCGCGCTCTGCATCCCCGAGCCCCGCATCCCCGAGCCCCGCGCTCCGGCAGGCGCGGCACAGAGCCCTGGGAGTGCTGAATAAATAACAGCGGGCGAGGAAGATCGCTTCTGAAAGGTCAGCGCTTCCTCCGCGCTGCTGTGAACTCGCCCACTCGGATCCCTCCTCTCTCCAGGGCATCCTTGGAGCATCCTCGGCCCCAGCCCCGCTCCCAGCAGCTCCCGCTGACCGAGCCCCACAGCCGGGGGCACGAACGGGTCCCCACCAAGCCAAGCTGTTCCCAGCTTTGACATCTGACTGAGCAGCCACTGGAAGAAAAATTCCCAAGGCTGAACTACCCTAGGTTATTTCAGAGTCACAGAATCACAGAATTTGCTGAGTTGAGGGAGCAGGCAGCTCCCAGCCTCCTGACCTTTCCTGCTCCACTAAATCACTCCAGAGTCCTCCCAGGAGTTTATTCTTTGAGAAAGCAATAAGAGAGGAGGAAACCCCAGAAGAAAAACTCCCACCAGCCTGCCTTTGATTACATTTGATATTGTTTTATTTCTTAATGCTTTCCCACTGTATCCTGGCTGAGCAGGGAGGGAGGGCCAGAGGGCAGGAGGAGACAGTGCTTGAAAGGGGTAAAAATACAAATTTTCCCACTAATATCTGTGGCTTAGGGCGGCTCAGGCAGGATCTGAGGGTAACAGTGGCTCTGAGGATGGGTCCCCCGGTTGCCCAGGCTGTGAACTGGGGGTGAGCAGGAGCATCCCCATATCTGCTGGGGTGCCAGGGCATGCAGAGCTGGCACGGGTGGGCAGTGGGTGCTGGTTCCCAGTCCCAGCCCCTCGAGGGCTGAGCAGGTGAGACACCACAAGCTCCATCTGCCACACAGCCGGGTGGCACTGCTGCCACGCAGCCAGGGGTGACATCACTGCCACACAGCCCGGTGACATCACTGCCACACAGCCGGGGGTGACACCGCTGCCACACAGCCCGGTGACACCACTGCACAGCCGGGTGGCACTGCTGCCACACAGCCGGGGGTGACACCACTGCCACACAGCCCGGTGACACCCTGCCACCACCCCTGCGATGCCGGTGGGGAGACCTTGCAGGGGCTTTCTGTGTGCTCTGCCCTCCCAGAACCAGATCCAAATTCCCAGTTTGCCCGACAGGAAAAACTTCTCCTGACTTTGGCAGAGCCACGCTGTCCCCAGGGTTCCTGGTGCCATCAGGAGCTGGGCAGCGGTGACAGCTGTGACAGCCGGCGTGGCACTGGGGGGAAGGAGGAGAGAGGGAAGGGAGCGCTGGGCGATGGCAGAGGCTGAGCATCCCCTGCTGCTGCTGCTGGAGCAGCTTCCACCCCGCTCGGAGCGCGGCCGCGGCCTGGCCTCTGCCGTTCGCTGCGGGAACAGCAGCGCGGCGCGCCCGAGGCTGAACTGGTCCGGGTTATCCCCCCAAAGGCTGAACTAGTCTGGGTTATCCCCCCCAAAGGCTGAACTGTTCTGGGTTATCCCCCCGCGGGGGATCTGCTGCCTTCCAGGGGAATGGTGGCAGCAGGGACACACGTTTTGTGACCCTGAGGGAGGTGGGACTATAAAGCAGGGCAACCCCGACAAAAGGGTGAAATGATGCATGTGACTCTATTGATATCAGAGGGCTAATTAATTATTTTATTATAGTATATTATATATTATTATATAATAATATAAAATATAGCATATAATGTAATATAATAATATAATATAATATAATATAATATAATATCATATCATATCATATCATATCATATCATATCATATCATATCATCAATTATATTATATTATATTAATTTATATTATATTATATTAATTATATAATATAAGCCAGGCCTGGAGGTTTCTGGTGAGGGGGAAGATTAAATCCACAGGATGCAGAGCTCTTTTCCACAGGGAGCAGGAGCCTCTCGGCCCCAGCAGCTCTCCCAAAACACAACAACGGGGTTGATGCCACGTGTCACAGCCTTGCTGGCCCCTGGGTTTGCTCAGCAGCATCCTTGGGAAGAAAAACCAGCTGCCGTGCCTTCTTACAACATACCTGAATGGCAATAAAATCATAGGATGGTTTGGGTTGGAAGGGACCACAAATCTCATCTGCTGCTACAGGGTACGTGGCCAAGGAAGGTGGGGCTCAGTTTGCCCCTGAAAATCCTCTTTAAAATCCCCTGAAACCTTCCCTGCTGTGGTTTCTAGAGAAGTCTGGTGCTGCTCAGGTGTCCTGCAGTGCCTCCACACCCAGGGACAGGAGCTGCCCCAGCAGCAGCCCCTGCCAGCCTTGGGTGGGCAGTGAGCAGCAGGGCCTCGCTGGCTCTGGGCTGCTGCGACTGATCCCACGCTGGAGGGTTTCACGGCGCAAGAGGAAGGAAAATCTCTTGCCCAGAGATATCCCTGGGCCCAGCACACCACTCTGGAGGCTTCCAGCACCCTGCACAGGATGGTGTCCCAACCCTGGGCTGCACAGTGCTGTGTCCCCTCCCTGCTGTCCTTGGAGCCAGAACCCTTCTGGCCAGGCTGTGGAGCCGTTTGCTCCACAAAGGGAAATGCTCTGCCCTGCTCTCCCCAGCAGTGACGCAACACCCAGCAAAGCTCTAACCTGTCCTTGCTGCCTTGGGCTTTTTCAGTCATTTCTTTTGCTTCCTTATTGCCCAATACTCAGCAGGGCTGGCACAGGTGGCAGTCACCCTCCTCTGTGGGCTTTGCCATCCTGCCTGGCTCCTCCATGGAAAGATTCATCCCACAGGACACAAGCTTGAAGCAGGATGGGCCACAGCAGTGTTTTGTCAGCCGTTGTTTATCCCACCCAAAGGTTGTTCTGTCCCTTCCCAAATCTGGGAGAAGAGCTGGCACCTTGGCACAGGTCCCTGCTTGCCACCTGCACCTCACCCTTTGCTCACCCCTGAGTCACGGGCAGGGAACACCCCCAGCCCCAGCCCTGCCCGCGTCGGGCTGTCTGTGCCCAGACACCCACCCTGGCACCTGCCAGGCTCTCCCTTCCCCACCCGCTTGCAGCCACACCTTCAAAGGAGCCGGCAGGAACCAAGAGCTGCCCCCACCCTCCTTTCCACCAGGAACCAGGAGCAGATTTGCTGAGCGTGAAGCCAGGGAAGGCTGATGAGAGCACGAGCTCAGTGCCTGAACAGGCACCCGTGAGTCCAGGCTGCGCCACCCAAGGTCAGGCTTAGCACAGTGGGTGTGCAGGGAAAAGAAATATGAGGGGAAATTGTAGTTTTGGACAACAAGGCGTAAAATTCCTCGTCCTGCCTGGTCCCAGCTGTAAATTCAGCTGGTGCTCACCTGGAACCTGTAGCCAGTTGGGAATAAAAAATTTATTTTACGGCAAAATCCAGGGTATATTTTCCTCTATAGACCCCTCAGCAACAAAACCATGCCAAACCCCATCTGCAAAGGTGTCGTCTCAGCCCCCACATCCTGCCAGCACCGTCTCCCCCTCGGGGATGGAGAGAGCCGAATGTGAGGCTGCTGCGGCAGAAGAACAGCCCAGCTGATGGAGATGGAGCAGCTGCAGCTGCCGAGGGGCTGAGCTCTGCCAGCCCCGGGATGAGTCAGGCTGTGAAAGCCGCCGGGACCGGCCCCGCGGCCGCTGCCCGCTGCCCTGCCCGCCTGGGCGTCACCACGGCCAGCGGAGGGACAAGCCCGGGCCCGCAGAGCCCGGGGGCTGTGCCAGCCTGGCCCTGCCCACCGCTGGGATGTGGGGTCAGGGGGCCGTGCCTTAGAGCCCTAATAGTGGCCAGTTCCACTAGTGATGGGTCCTAATAATGACCAGTCCTAATACTGAGAGTTCTGATAGTGACCAGTCCTGATGGTGGCTGGTTGTAACAGTGATCAGTCCTAGGAGAGGCTGATCCTAACAGTGACCAGTCCTAACAGCGACCAGTCCTAATAGAGACTGGTCCTAATAGTGACTGGTCCTGATAGAGCCTAGTTCTTATAGTGGCAGGGCCCCATAATTCCCCGCCCTCATGCTTACCAGTTCTAATAGTAACGGATCCTAATAGCGGCCAGTTCTAATAGTGACCAGGCCTTATAGTGACCGGTCCTAATAGCATCCAGTGCTAACAGTGCCCAGTTCTTGTGGTGGCTGGTCCCAATAATGCCCAGTCCTAATGCTGACCAGCCCTAATAGTGACCATTCCTAGTAATGACCATTTCTAAGGGCTACCAGTCCTAATAGTAACGGGTTCTAATAGCGGCCAGTTCTAACAGTGACCAGTCCTAATAGTGCCTGGTCCTAACAGTGACCAGTTCTTATAGTGGCAGGTCCCAATAATGCCCAGTCCTCATGCTGACCAGTTCTAATAGTGAGCAGTTCTCATACTGAGCAGTCCTAATAGTGACCATTCCTAGTAATGACCATTCCTAATGGTTACCAGTCCTAATAGTAACGGATCCTAATAGCGGCCAGTTCTAATAGTGACCAGACCTTATAGTGACCGGTCCTAATAGCATCCAGTCCTAGCAGTGCCCAGTTCTTATGGTGGCTGGTCCCAATAATCCCCAGTCCAATGCTGACCAGCCCTAATAGTGACCATTCCTAGTAATGACCATTCCTAATGGTTACCAGTCCTAATAGTGCCTGGTCCTAACAGTGACCAGTCCTAATAGTGCCTGGTCCTAACAGTGACCAGTCCTAATAGTGCCTGGTCCTAACAGTGACCAGTCCTAATAGTGCCTGGTCCTAACAGTGACCAGTCCTAATAGTGACCATTCCTAGTAATGACCATTTCTAAGGGCTACCAGTCCTAATAGTAACGGGTTCTAATAGCGGCCAGTTCTAACAGTGACCAGTCCTAATAGTGCCTGGTCCTAACAGTGACCAGTTCTTATAGTGGCAGGTCCCAATAATGCCCAGTCCTCATGCTGACCAATTCTAATAGTGAGCAGTTCTTATACTGAGCAGTCCTAATAGTGACCATTCCTAATGGGTACCATTCCTAATAGTAACGAGTCCTAATAGTGGCCAGTTCTAATAGTGCCTGGCCCTGAGAGCGTCCAGTGCTAACAGTGGCCAGTTCTTATGGTGGCTGGTCCCAATAATGCCCAGTCCTAATAGTGGCCATTCCTAGCAATGACCATTTCTAAGGGCTACCAGTCCTAATAGTAACAGGTCCTAATATCGGCCAGTTCTAATAGTGACCAGTTCTAATAGCGCCTGGTCCTGAGAGCGTCCAGTGCTAACAGTGGCCAGTTCTCATGGTGGCTGGTCCCGATAGCTGCCAGTCCTGGCAGTGCCGGTACCGGCGGTGCATGGGGCCAGCTCCCGGTGCCGCGGGGCGGCCGCAGGGCTCATTCCCCATGGGGCATTCCCGTGGATGGATACGGGGACCGGGGGAGACCCGGCTGGGGAGCCGGCGGATCCCGGGGGGAGACCCCGCCCCGGACACGCCCCTGACACGCCCCCGGGAGCCCCGCCCCGGGCCCGCCCCCAGCCCCGCCCGGCCCAGGTGGAGGCGGCGGCGCTGCCGCGGGACCGGCACCGGGAGCGGCACCGGGGCAGCACCGAGGTGAGCGGGGCCGAGGAGGGGAGCGGAGCGGGGCAGAGCGGGCCGGGGGTCCCGCTGCCTCCGCGCCGCCTCGCTCCGTGACCGCCCGGTTTGTTGCTGCTTTGTGAGCGCCGCGTCCCGCCAGCTTCCTCCTCCGCCCCGCGCCTCCCGCCCGGCCCGGCCCGGCCCGGCTCGGCCCGGCCCGGCCCCGCGGGGCTGCGTGCGGGCTGCCCCCTCCCACCCCGGACACTTTGCGGGCCCCCCCTGCCCGGGGCCGTGCCCCACGCCTCCAGCGCGGGCATCCGGACGGATGGCGGGGGCCGGGCTCTTCCTCCTCCTCCTCCTCCTCTCCATCACAGGGGGAAGTGGTGCGTGTCCCGGTGACCCGGCCGGAGGGAAAGCCCTGCCCGCTCCCGGGCCGAGGCAGGCAGGAAAGCTCTAACCTACTTTCCGGCGCTGCCGGCCCGATAACCCGGCGGGTGCTTTTTGTTTGTGCTCGCTGCTTTTCCCCTGCCCAGGTGAGCGCGGCTGGCAGCGCCCCTCGGGAGGGGCAGGTGGGCAGCGCAGGGGGCCGGGTCCTGACCCCCGGCGTCCCCCTGCCCTCCGCCCGCCGGGGCTTTGTTGTTGTGGCTGCTTTGGGGGTTGCTGGAGGCGCTGGGGCGCTCGCACGTGCTGCCTGGAGTGGCCAGTGCTGCCACCAGCCCTCCGCAGGCGAACAAAACCCTTACAGAGCGGAGGGTCGGGTCATCCTCCGTCCGTGTGTGCATCCCGCCGGGAGCAGAGGGATGCTGTGCGGGGGTATTTCAGTCAGATTTTTGCTGTTGGTCCTCCAGGTTTGGGATAGAGGGGTGAGGCTGTGCTCTACCCCATCCTGCCCTGCCTTGCTGCCAGGCCAGCAGGACTGGGCAGAGATTGTCCTTCCAGGCTCCCTGCAGCCAGGTTGAGGTGCCCTCGGTGATCTGAGACCCTGCAGCTCTCGCTCAGCCCCCCAGGCCCACGTCCTGCAGGGGGAAGGGACCTGAGAGGCTGCGTTGTCACCGCTGGGTCCCTGTGGCAAGAGGAAGTGTCTGCCTTCTTCCCCAGCGTGGCGTCATCCTCCTCACCACTAGGACATTGTCCTGCTTGCACTGTCCCAGTCCCTGGACGGTTGCTCCTGGGGATTTCCAGGGTGAACTCATCGTGCTGCTGCTGTCCTGGGCACACAGCCTCCAGCCCAGCTGGGGACTTGGGCAGTGCACCCCACCACAGTGCCACGGCTGTCCTGAGCGAGGAAACGCTGCTTTGTGCCCTCTGAAGCAGCATCCTTTGGCTGCTGCCTTTCTCCCAAGTGGGAAATAACCAGTTTGGAATTATCCCACCTCCAAAATGAGCTGGAGGGAGCCTGGGAGAAACCAGAGCTGCCTCTGCCTGTGCTCCCCTGGTCAGCTCTGGCTTCACATGTGGCTCCTTGGGCTCCCGGCTGCTGCACCTGGGCTCTGCCCTTCCCAGCTCCTTTGCAATTAATGGGGTGATCAGCACCTTTTGCTGCTTGCTGATGTGGCCGGAGGCTCCTGCCAGCCCTAAAGCAGGTGACCATCTACCACTTCCCTTCGCGGGGCTTCTCCGGCACGGCTGCAGCTGCGCTGGGGCACCTGGAGGTGCTGCAAGCCCCGGGGCGAGAAAGGGCGAACCACAGAGTGGGGTTTGACACCACAACAGAGCCCAGATGCGAGTTCTGCGAGACGGGGCCGAGCCCGGCGTGGCTGTGCCGTGCACGTGTGAGCGCTGAGCGTGTGCCGGAGTGGAACAATAGATGCCTGTGGATGCCGGGAGAGCAGCTCCGAGCTGGGGATGCAGGGCACGGGGGCTGAATCCGCTGGGGAGGGGTCTGCTGGGTCGCCCCAGGGGGAATGCACTCGTTGGGATGCGCTGTGCGATCTGGGGAATGTGGGCTGTGTTTGGGCTGGGATGAAAGCTGAGCTGTCGTCTGGTTCTGTGTTTTGTTCGTGGATGCTGCTCCCGTTTAGCTCTCACAGTGAAGCTGAGGGATCCCCCCAAATACATCCTCATTCCTTCCCTTTGGTTGTTCCTGAGCTGAAAACAGCCCTTGGGACAAGCCAGGAATCCAAACAGAGCTCATTACCAAACAAAGTAGGAGACAGGTGATGGAGAACCAGCTGCTGGGGAGGTTGCAGAGCTGCCCAGACCAACATGGGGCTCGTGAGGCATTTCCACGTTTCCCGTGGGCATTGGGAGTCCTGCAGAGACCTGACCCGGAGGAGTGAGTGCAGCTTGGTGCTGACAGGGGCTCAGCACTGAAGGAGTCAATCAGTGGAAGCTGAAAATTAATTACTTAAATCTCTATGAGCCCACAAGTGATGGGATCATGAACTCTCCTGCTCTGGAGGAGCTTTTTACCTAATGACTTTCAGTTTCCGCTGTCCTGCCGGCCGTGAGATGTCTGATAACACAAGCAGCTCCCAGCGGGGGTGGGCACAGTCCCTTTTAATTACAGGCATCCAGGAGCTGTGGTCATTTGGGGGTGTGCAGTGCTTTCAGTTATGGTCATTTCCTGGCCTTAAAGTCAGCCTGGAGAGCGCTGTGTGTGCTGGTGGGTATGGAGGAAACCCTTGGCACTGGTACCTCTTTTTCCCACTTAATCCCTCTTAAAAAAAAAAAATACAGTAGTTGTTTGGTGGTTGTTCTCTTAATGAGGCATTTAGGGTGGAGAATGGGCCCAGGGAGGACCCCAGGCCACCCCTGCCTCTGCTTGCCCACCACACAGGACCCCTGTGTCCCCCTCGTCCTTGGGGACTCGCACTCCAGGGTCAGGCTCTGTGGGGTGCTGGTCACATTAGCTGAGCACAGAACTGAGGAAACCCCCAAATAATTGCTCTGGGAGGTGAGGGGAGCAAATATTTATGGGGTTTGCATGTGAGGGCTTCCTCCTCCACCCTTGTCCTCCAGGAACTTAAAACTGGGAGAGCTGTGTGGGCTTCGATGGAGAAGGAGCCAGCTCCCTGCCTGTGGAGCAGCAGTGGGCTGAGGAGGCAGGGAGCTTTACTGTGCCTCAGTTTCCCCGCTTGTGAAATGCCACAAAGGAGTGACAAAGCACGGAGGTGTCCCGTGAAACCACAGCTTGTCACCTCAGGGACAGTTTGTGCAGCCACAAGAGCAGGGCTGATGCTGTGGCTGTGCCCTGGGAGCAGGGGCAGTGAGCTATAAACCAGCCCACTTGATGCTGTGCTGCAGTGGGGCAGGAGGGAGCAGGACAGTGCCCACGGATCTTCTTGACCTTTTCTCAAGCTGCTGACGTTGGGTGGGAGGAAGAAACCCACCAGTGTGGAGGGCACACGGGCTCTGTGCTGGATGCCCAGCCCTGTGAGGAGCCGTTCAGTTGGGTGGTGTGTGGTCCCCCAGGGGATGCTCCTGCCTTGTGGCCATCCCCCAGGACCACCCCTCCCATCTCCAGGCACCTTTCTCAGCTGCTGCAGCCCCCAGAGAGATGGAGCCCTCCTTCAAACAGCCTCCGTTGGTTTGTGTTTTGTTGATTTATTGCTTAAAAGTGATATTTCCTGGTGTAATTCCTCTGGCCTGACAGACCCACTTGGGGCAGAAGAGATGTAGCCAATGTCCCCCAAGGTGCCCAGTGCCCCCTCCCATGCTGTGGGGCTGGCTTCAGTCCCTGTGTGCCAGGCTGCAGCTTGTGCTGGGGGCCTGATGGAGCTGTTCCTGTAAGGGAATTCCTGCAGGAATGCCAGGCAGGGCTGGGAGTGACCTCCTGTCACGTGTGAGCCCAAAAGCTGTGCTCTGTGCCCATGGGCAGCCAGGGGAATCCCCAACCCTCGGTGCTGGTGTGTCCTGCCAGCCTCAGCTCCCCCATGGAATGAGCAGGGACGTGGCACCAGGGCTGTGCTGTGGTCACACAGCTTCTCCAAGGGTGATCCCATAACCAGTCATGACTTAACCAGTCCAAGCTCTCCTGGGCAGGACATGGAGGTGGCTCCTTGAAAAGCAGCATCTCCAGCCCCTGCTGAGCTTCCCTGTGGGTGCAGCACCCCAGGGGGGGATAGCAGGCAGGAGGAGCATGAAGATGCTTGAGGAGACCCCATCTCCAGCTCTGGGCAGCTGAGAGGCTGCAAAGTGCCTGGCTGGCACAGGTCCATGGAGATGCTGTGGTGGGAAGAGCATCACACTGCACAGGCAGCAGTGAGTGGGGGATTCCCTGTGCAGGTTTGGGGATGGATGCTGCATGGGGATGAGCTGCTCCCAGCCTGGGAACCCTCTGCAGGGTGCAGGTCTGGGTGCTCCAGGCCTCCTGCAATCAGGAGTGGAAGGAAGGAAGCTGAGGAGTGGCCCACCCACGCTTGGCTGTGCTGGCTGCGAGGAGGGAGGAGCAGCTTCCCCAGCTGTCCTGGGGCCAGGGAGCTCTGAGCCCTGATGGGCTGTTTGGGGGACAGCCTCCAGCCCCCTGCCAGCTGAGGTGTCACCAGCCACAGCCCAAAGGGACACCACAGGGTCCTTTTCCCTTCTCCTCAGGGAGCTGCTGGCCCTGGAGTGGGAAGGAAGGAGGCTGCTGTGTCCACCCAGGGCTCCCCCTTTGCACTGGGCCTGTCAGGGCGAGCAGCACTTTCTAAAAGCCTTGGAATGGCTGTGTTGAGATAAGGAGTCTGTTCCCAGAGATAGGGAGCTGCAGCCACGGGGGCTCCAGCCCAGAGCTCATCTCATCCCTGGGCTGAGCCAAATTCCTGCCCAGGGCTGAGCACCACCTCCCACTGCTGCCTCCCACACAGCGTGGGGATGGCCAGAGCCCAGGGCAAGGGAACCCTCTGTAAATATGGGGCATTTCTGCCAGTCCTGCTGCTCTGGGTGGCTTGGTGTGCTCTGGAACGGGCAGCAGGGGACTGGGGAAGCCTGCAAGCCCAGCCAGGGCACCGAGAGCTGCTGGAAGAACGAGTGTTCAGCAGAAGAACCAAAGGGAGGAGTATCCCCTCCAGCCCCACTGACCTTTCATACCAAGAATTTTGCTTCGAGGAGGGAAGTGGGAGTGAGCTCAGTGCTGACCTGCAGCATGGGGATGGCAGGCACGTGGCTGCAGGCAGGCTGTCCCCTTCCCTTGGGTAAACACCAACCTGGGACCCCTCAGCCCCCTCCAGAAGGTGCAGCCAGGGCTGAAACACTTGCATGTCTGTGCCCTCTGTGTTTAAGCCAAGCTAATAAGGAATTGGAGTAGATTTGAGTAATTAATCAGTTCTTAGATAAAACCAAGTTAAGTCAATCCTGGTAGGTTGGGAAAAAATGAAAAAGAGCTTTTCTTGTGTGTCTGTGACCCTGCCTGTGGAGCAGCTGATCCCCTGCACATTCACCATTGAAGCTGCTGTGCTTCCCTCACTCCTGGTGGAGACTTTGGCCCTTTGCTGTCCCCAAAGCCACTGGGGTGACCCAAAATCTCCACGTGCATGTTCCTCACTTGGCCTGAGCTCCAGCCTGAGGAAGGGGGCAGTGGGCTGAGGGTCCCCTTGTGCAGCCACAGCCACTCCAGCAGCTCCCCCACCTTGGCAGGAAGCAGGGAATGGGTTTGTGCAGTGCTGCCTGGTTGGGGTGGCTGTGCTGTGAGGTTTGTGGGCTCCAGGGAGGTGGGGACACGTGGGGTGGGTGGCCCAGAGGGACCCCAGCCCACCGGGACTTGCCACCCACACCAGCAGGCTGTGGGAAGCCTTTGTGTGCCAGCACTTGCTCTGCTGGGGTGGGTGGGGTTTTTTATACTGGTAAACATTAACGAGAGTGGGAAGTGGGCTGTGGGAAATCCTCCACATGGCTTTTTCCACCCGCTGCCAGGCACTGCAGGCAAATCCTTCCCTCTCCGTGCCAGTAGGGATGGCGTCACCCAGGACTGCTGGGGAGCCCAGGGCCACATCCCTGGCCCTCCAGCTCTTGAAGCAGGGAAGCCCAGCTCAGGCTGAGTGAGTGGCCCTGCTGCCCATGTCCCCCTGTCCCTGTGTCCCCCTGTCCCTGTGTCCCCATGTCCCCCTGTCCCTGTGTCCCCCTGTCCCCGTGCAGGGCTCTCCTTATCAGCAGGCCCAGCGTGGCTCCCTGCCCGCCATGCTCTGTCTCCCCAGCCACTTTCCTTCCTCCTGGGGCGTGCCATGCTCCCAGCTCAGCAAACCTGCTGCCATTGCCCAATGTCCTCCCTGATGGAGGAAAATGGGAGAGGATGTTCTAGTGGTGGCGTGGGTGAGGCGTGTGCTGGCTGCCTGCACGCCCTGGGCGTCAGGCAGGATCTCATCCCTACCCCATCTTCCTCCCCCAGGCAGGATTGGAGCCCCTGTGGGTGTCCATGCTGACTGTGTGGCTCAGTGATAAGGGAGAGGGCAGCTAACCATCCCCTCTGAAGCACAGAGGGCCTCTCTCAAGACTCAGAGTGAAACCCTGCGTGTCACAGCTTTGCCATCCAGTGCTGTTGTGACAGGGCTGGGACACGTGGGGAAAAAATGGAAGTGTTTTTCTTTTTTTTCTCCAATAATACGATTTTATTTCAAGAGCTGTTTGCGCTTTGTCTCCTTTTCTCCAGCCCTGAAACTTGAGACTGCAAAATGGCAAAAAGCTTTTTGAAAGGGAGCAGAAGCAGAGAAGGTGCTGGGTGTGAGTCCACAGGATCTCGATGCTCAGAGCAGTTGCACAAATTGAGTTTTCTGTCTGGAGCTCTTAATAACTGGAGCACCTTTTAACGCGGCTCCAGCCTTGAGAGGTCTTTAACGTGCTCCTGAATCATTTATGGGCAGCAGCAGCAGCTCTGCCTGATGGGCTCCTGGGTACCAGCAGTGCCAGAGGCTGTGGGGCTGTTTGGGTGCCTGGGGCATTGCTGGTCCCTTTCTCCCTGCCCTGTGGAGGTGCAGAGGAAGAGCTGGGCTCATGGTGCTCGGGGTGATGGGTGTGTTGGGTGCTCTGGGGGTCCCTGCCCCACACCCTTGGGTGGCTCAGAGCTGCTTTGTCCTCCAGCTGCCACAGTTCAGTTATTCCAGTCCCTTCCCCCAGTGCCAGCAGGCTCAGGGAGAGAGATGCTGATCCTTCTCCAAGCACCCATGAACCCACTGCACACACCCCCCTCCAGCCAGGGCTGCTCTGCAGGGTCATTTCTGCCCTCCTGTGCTATAGCTGTCCCAGTTCTGCTCACCTGGCCTTGCTGCTGGTCCTTTTGTGTTGCTTGGACCATCCCAGCGTGTCCTGCAGTGATGCTTTGTATGAACCACATCATTTTTTCCATCACTTTCTTCCTCGGGTGTGCTTCCTCTGGTCAGTGCTTGTTGTGATTCACCCTGGGGCTGGGAGCCAGCCCTGGTCACCCTCCTTGTGCCTTTTTTGGCTGAAGGCTGAACCCTTGTCCCAGTTGCTGGACAGTGGTGCCAGCACATCTGCCCTCTTGGGAAAGGCTGAGGCCTTCACCCCCGTGCTGCTGTTGGAGCACAGGCTGTGTCCCTCGCTGCTGGGTGTCAGCTTTGGTGGCCTTCAGTGGTCAAGAGCTCTGGGAGCTGGTGATAGTGGGGGATCTCTTCTCACCAACCAGACCAGCAGCCCTCCCTCCATGGCCTGCCCATTTATCACTCCAACAATGGCAACAGCCCCAGTGCATGGGGATCTTTTCCAGCCTAAACTGACAACATGCTGCCCCCAGGACCCTTCTTCCAGCCCAAAGCACAGCTCCTACCAAGCTCAGGACATGCTTGTGGCTGCCCAGTTCCTGCTGCTGTGACCTGCCTTGTCCCCACAGCAGGACATGTGCTCGGCCATCCCCCCGTGTCAGCTCCGCACGTCGCCTCTCACTTCCTTTTTCTGTGCCCAGGACAAAGCCACCACATCCACCCAGAGTGCCCGAGGACTGGGCTGAGGCTCCCTGGAGACCCTTTCCTGTGCCCTGCAGTGGGGTGGCTGATGCCAGGGCTGCCGGGCAGGGAGCCATGCTGCTGCTGGCAGAGCCCTCCATGCCAGGGCTGGGGGTGACAGGGACCTGCAGGGATCTGGAGGGCTCGGGGCAGGCTGTCTGTGTGTGGAGGCACTGCCTGGCCCATTCCCACGCTGAGCATGCCAGCTCCAGAGGGCTTGGGCACCAGCACCAGGCACGTGGTGAGCTGGAAAACACCTTCCCAGCACCGTCCCCTGGGGATTTCTCTGCCTGGCACGGGATAAGGCTCTTGTGGCTCAGGATCTGTGCTCAGGGGGTGGCTGCTGCTGCAGCCTGTGTGGCAAAGGAGCCTTGAGCCCTCGGGGGTGCTGCCCTCCTCCCCCTTCTCTCAATGCCAAGTGTGCCAGGGCACGGAGCCGTGACAAGCGTGACCGTGACTGGGCAGCAGGTGCTCACCAGGCTGTGCCAGCTCCCCCGGGACTGAGTCACCTCAGGAGAGGCCAGGCCAGCCCTCCTGCATGGGGAGATGGTGGGAAGCAAGACCAGGGTTTTAAACAGGCTGCAATGCTGCTTTGCTGGGAAGCACAGAGAGCTGGGGCTGTCCGGGGTGTGATGGGAGCAACTGGGGATGGGATTTTGGGATGGGAGTGTGCAAGAATTTGGCTGCAGTTTCTGTGCTTCAGGCTGTGCTGGTTGTTACCACTCAGAGCCATTCCCCAGAGCTGGAGGAGGAGGAGGGTACCCCAGGGATTGCTCTGACCCCAGAGTGTTCCCATTCCCAGCTCTCCAGAGCAGCTGCCATCTCAGGCTCACTGCTGGCTGCCCTGGGAGGAAAACAAACAGAGCCTCCAGCTCACCAATGGGATGGAAAGTTTTACTTGCTGGGGCTGGCACTCTCCCAGTTTAGCAGCTATGAAATACCCAGTGAGGCACTCATATTCCATGCCTGGGTATCTTGCTTCCCAAGAGACAGGAAAGCAGCAGCAGGGGAAACCTCCCTGCCTGCCCCAGGCTATTCCCTGCCATGGGGCATTGCTGTAAATGGGGTTTTTTCCTCCTCCTGCTGCCCTGTGCCAGTGGCTGATCCCTGTCCCTGGTGTCCTGCCACCTGCAGCCCTGTCCCCAAGGTCTAGGGAGCACTGAGCTCAGTTCTCCCTCTGCCAGGATGCTCCTGCAGCCCTTGCCTGCTTTCCCATGCGTGGTTTTCATCACAGCCTGTCCCCACAGGAGGAATTCAGCCGTGTCCTGGAGCTCCTGTGTGTGAAGGACAGAGGCAGAGGAAGGCTGCCGTGGCTGTTTGCCATCACTGCACAAGATCCCTGTCACTCTTATGAGGTGAGGAGACCCTCGTGGGGACCAGCACTGGCTGAGCCCCCAGGGGAAATTTGGGAGTTGATTGCTCCCAGCTTTGGTGCTGGAGAGGGAGCCCAGCACCCGTTTTAATGCGGGAAGAGAAGACTCTCACAGGGCCCAGGAGCTGATGGAGGGCAGCAATTCCTGCCAGTGCTGCCCACTCCAGGCTTTCCCCTCCCTGAGGAGCTGGTTCTGGACTCCTGCATCCCCATGAAGCTGATCCCTTGGGCACCCCATGCTGCTTAAGCCAGACTTTGCTTGTGGTGTGGTCTAAGGGGAAGGTTGTGTTCAGGACTCCAAGTGCCAAGGGAGCTGCAAAAGTGTCCCTGTCCCTGACCCTTGCTGTGGGAATGGGCTGCCAGTGGGATGCTGGTGGGATCTCAGTCACTCATCTGGTTGCTCAAGTGATGTTGCCTAAGGAGAGCAGAGCTGGAGGAGTGTGGTCATTGGGATCTTGGGCAGGGAGAGGAACCAGGCCTGTGGATCAAGCTTTTGCAGCCAGTGGCACTGGGCAAACGTGCCAGGTGACACCATTCCCATGGCCAGGCTGTCCTGGGGGACAAGAGATGCTTGTGAGAGCTGCGTGAGTCCCCTGGGCACTGCCACGTGGTCAAGCAGAAGAGGTCAGAGAGGGCTGTGCCTCCCTTTTGATTGCCCTCATAGTCCCTAATAGGATCTGGGACTTGTTCTCTTGCACTCTGATGGAATTACTTTTCCTGCAGAGCAAGCCCTGCCTGGAAGAGCTGCCTGCAGGGACCCTTGGGAGGGGATTTCTTGAGGAATTAACCACATCTTGGCTGTTAAGCTTCCCTCTCCTTGCACGTGGTGCCAGGGAGGATTCAGTCTCCCAGCCTGGTGTTCATGCACGTGCCAGAGGGGAATGTCCTGCACCTCCCCTTCATGGGGCACCCCAACAGGTGACAGGTCCACGTGGGAGCTGCAGTGCACGTGGGGATGTGGATCAGGTGTTTCCAGGCCTTGTGCCCTCCCTGCCCAGGCAAGAAGAGCTCCTTGCAGACCTCCCCTGCTATCTCCCCTTGGCTGCCTTGCCAAACTGGGAGGGCTGGTGTTCCCATGTGCTGCAGCTGTGTGCCATGGGCCTGGCCAGGCCTTGCTGGGATCCCCCATATTTCCAAGGCACATGGTCAGCCTCATCCAGGCGGGGTGTGAAACCTGGGTGTCCCACTGGAATGTGCTGGGATGATGTGGATGCTTTGACCTGGTCACTGTTGCCATCCCTGCCCTACTCCCAGCAGGTGAGGGGATGGTGTTGGTGACCCCTGGGGGACTGGGAGTGACTGGTTAATGTAAGCCTTCCCATCCACCCAAACTCTGGGAAGGAATGTGGGTTTTGGGGATGCAGCAGCTGGGTTCATGACGGCAAGACTCACTTTTCCTCCACTTCCCACCAGCACAGCCAGGGACACAGGGTGCTCAGTCTGGTGATGTCCCACTGATGAGGCCCCATCTCTTACTGGCACCCAGCCTTTCCTCGCACACAAGCTCCTGGGGGAATACTTCTCCCCCCGTGGCTGACTCCCTGCGCCCTGCCAGCCTGCTGACCACCCCCTGCCCGAGATGTCAGCCGGGGACAAGAACGGGGGCAGCCGCTCCAGCAGCAGCCGCCTGCAGAGCAAGAAGCCCCCCAACCTCTCCATCGTCATCCCGCCCCGGGAGGCCGAGGAGGATGGTGCCCACAAGGAGGTGAGTGCTGCCTCCATCCCACGCTGGGCTCGGGGCCCTGCCAGGTGCCCTCGTGTCCCTGATGCCCTGCTCTGCCTTCCAGCCCTCCAAGGTGCCCATCTACCGCAAGAGCAAGAGCCTGCAGGAGCCCCGCCCGGAGCGCCGGCCCGGCTTCCGCCGGCAGACATCCCTGTCCCAGAGCATCCGCAAGTGAGGGCAGGCTGGGCTCCAGCCGTGCTGGCCCGCTCACGGGGGGCCGTGCCAGGACACTGTGGGCACTGCCCGAGGATTTGGGGTGGGGTTGGAGGGTTGTGTCTCAGAAGGGAGCGCAAGAATCGCTCTCCTCTGCTTCCCTTTGACCCACAGCCAGGTGAGAGCTGCCCTGCTGCAGGCTGGGCTGAGACACCCCAGCTTCTGCCAGAGGGGATCGCTGGGCTGGGTGGGACGGTGGTGCGTGGTGTGGGGGACCAGCTCTGTGACAGCCGTGCCCACCCTGTGTCCAGGGGCACGGCGCAGTGGTTCGGCGTCAGCAGCGACTGGGAGGGCAAGCGGCAGCAGTGGCAGCGCAAGAGCCTGCAGCACTGCAGCATGAGGTACGGCAAGCTGAAGCCTGCCTATCGCGACATGGAGCTGCCCAGCCAGGAGGTGCCCTCCTTCCAAGCCACCGAGTCGCCCAAACCCGCCAAGATGCCCAAGGTAGAGCTCAGGGTGGGGCGTCCCACTGCCAGCCTTGCTGCCCCAGCACTGACACCTCCTCCCTGCCCCAGATCGTGGACCCGCTGGCCAGGGGCCGTCCCTTCCGCCATCCCGACGAGACCGACCGTCCCCACACGCCCCACCACGTGCTGCCCCCGCTCACCCCCGGCGTCGTCTCCTTGGCCTCCTTCAACAGCATCCGCTCGGGCTACGGCCGCCTGCCGCGCAGGAAGAGGGAGTCTGTCGCCCACATGAGCTTCAAGGCGGCTGCAGCCCTCCTCCGGGTGAGTTTGGGGAGTGTGAGGGGGAGAGGGGGATCGCCTTCCTAAGCTGGATTTCAGTTCTGTCCTTCACTCGTCATCTTTGTTTCTTGGCTGTTTGCTGTGCGTGGAGACTGCTGTCTCTCCAGGGCGGGTTTGAGGGGGGAGATTGGTTTTTTTAACCCGAGCTCTACTTAAAAGTAGAGGTTTTGGTGGAAATTGGACAATCTGAGAAAAAAAACGACTTCTGGGTTCCATTGCTGAGGGGCAATGAAACCTCTCCAGCAATTTTGAGGAGGGCAAACCTTGAGGATGGGTTTGTGGGTATGAGCCCAGATGAATTCAGAGGTCACTTGTCATGCTGACTATTGTGGCCATGGTGCAGCATGGATTCTGAGGTGCTAAAGGCAGCATCTTCTGCCAATTCGTCCCCACACGAGGGGCTATGGTGGCTGACTGGGATTTAATCTTTGCCACTTGGCTTTGGAGAGGGAAGATCTGACAAACCCTCAGTGCTGCAAAAACGGAGGGCTTCTGGTTGCTTACCTTCATTTGCTTGTGCTGCCAAAGGGGCGCTCTGTCCTGGAGCCACTGGCTCCCAAGCAAAGGAGCAAGAGGAGCTTCCTGTACCCCAGCTTCATGGACGAGGACATGGTGGATGCTGCTGATACCCTGGACTCGTCCTTCTTCAGTAAGGCAAGCAACTTTCCATGCTGGCTGCTGGAGCTGGGGCGTGTCCCAGTGCCCTGCACCGGGGGCTGGGTGTGGAGCAGGGCTCTCACAAGCACCCCTGTGTTGGCACTGCACCCAGCAGTGATGCCTGCCCTGCCCCAGCCCTGGTGACAGCCCTTGGGTGTGACAGGGAGTGATGTGGCCATCTGGGCACATTTCACAGCCTGTGATGGGCCATTAGTGTGGTGTCATTGGGAGTCACCCACTCCCCCTGGCCAGGGGGATGCTCAGTCAGGGGGATTCTGACCAAGGACACGTATCCATCCCCTCTCCAGATGGACATGCACGACGAGACATACTCCATGCCCGACGACGTCTTTGAGTCACCTCCTCTATCAGCCACCTACTTACGCATGCACCAGGTGGCAGAGGAAGCCAGGGTGTCCCCTGAGGTGGAGCAGCCCACCCCGTGAGTACCAGCCCTCAGCAGGTCTTGCCCCCAAGGCTGCCAGATGCCCTGCTGCAGGCAGGACAATGTCCCCAGCTGTCCCTGCCGTGAGCACCGGGCACTTCCATGATGACCCTGGGAGAACAACGGAGCCAGGAGGCGCTCAGAGCCTCCCCTCAGGGCATCCTCAGGACTCTGTGTCTCAGCCGGTCCTTTTTGGGGGTGTGATGGGTTTCTCCTCTTCCCCACAGGCGGGAGGGCGTGCGGCTGGCCTCGGTGTCGGGCCCGGCGCCGCGGCGGGGCAGGCGCATCGCCTCCAAGGTGAAGCACTTCGCCTTCGACCGCAAGAAGCGCTACTACGGGCTGGGCGTGGTGGGCAAGTGGCTGAACAGGAACTACCGGCGCAGCCTGAGCAGCATCGTGCAGTCCCAGCTGGAGATCACCGACAGCCACCGGTGAGGGGCACCCCCCTCACATGAGTGTCCCCCTCAGTGCCTGGGGATCGGCCTTTGGGGGACTGCACTGTCCCTTTGCCCAGACGTCTTTGACCAGCTCCGTTTTTGGGTCCTGTCCCCTCCAGGCCGTATTTCACATACTGGATCACCTTTGTGCACATCCTCATCACCCTGCTGGTCATCGGCACCTACGGCATCGCCCCCATTGGCTTCGCCCAGCACGTGACGACAGAGTTAGTAAGTTTGAGAGCCATCCTTCAGGGGCACTGTAACCACCAGTGCCCCATGGTGTCATGCTCCCTGCGAGGACTGGGAGCATGACACCAGGGGACACTGGGAGAGAGCATTTGAGAGGCTCTGAAATGGCCAGGGCACGGGGATGAGCAGCACCGTGTTGCAGCACAAAATGTGCTGGGAGCAGAGCTGTTCCCCTCTCCTGCCTTGCTGGTGGGACCCTTCCCCTCGGATGAAGGGGCTGCTCAGCCCCTTTTGAGTGGAGGAAGACGGGGTACCCCCCCTCAGCACTCATCCCCTCAGTGGGAGCTGACCCTGGCCTCTCTTGGCAGGTGCTGAGGAACAAGGGTGTCTACGAGAGTGTCAAGTACATCCAGCAGGAAAACTTCTGGATTGGGCCCAGCTCGGTAAGGACCCTGCCAGACCCTTGGCCCCTGGTCTCACACTCTGCCCTCTGCTTCCCCTGCCCTGAGCTGGGGGGTTCTCTGTGGTGCTCCTCTCCTCAGGGGGGCAGAGCTTGACCTCCTCACTCTAGCCTGCTGTCCCAGGCCCCCATCCACATGGGACATGTGGCATCGCAGTGGGATGGTCCTGCCTGCACTGGGATGACAGAGACCTTTGTGTATTGCCTGTGGAGACCCCCTGCTGAACCCTCCCTGGGGGTGGCTGGAGCGAAGGGAGGTGCACAGACAAATCCCCTTTACCGGCATCTCCCTGCCAGATCGACCTGATCCACCTGGGAGCCAAGTTCTCCCCGTGCATCCGGAAGGACCGGCAGGTGGAGCGGCTGATCCAGCGCGAGCGGGACCGCGAGCGGGGCTCCGGCTGCTGCGTGCAGAACGACAACTCGGGCTGCATCCAGACCCTGCCTCAGGACTGCTCCGTGCGTGCCCCTGCCGCGGGAAGGGCTGGGCAGCCCTGGGGAGAGCAGGGGAAACCGTGTCAGCAGGTGGGGTCAGAGCCGTGCATCCCCTGCTGCATCCTCAGTCTCTCCCTGCTCCCTGCAGGAGACACTGGCGACCTTCATCAAGTGGCCGGGCAGCAATGCACCAGCCGTGGGCTCGGGAGAGAGGAGGACCTCGGGGGCTGTGTGCCTGCTCTGCAGCAGGGCAGGGTGCAGAGGGGGACAGAGCCGTGCATTCCCTGCTGCATCCTCAGTCTCTCCCTGCTCCCTGCAGGAGACACTGGCGACCTTCATCAAGTGGCCGGGCAGCAATGCACCAGCCGTGGGCTCGGGAGAGAGGAGGACCTCGGGGGCTGTGTGTCACCAGGACCCCAGGTAGACGTAGCAGCAGGGTGGAGGTGGCCCTGTCACCTGGCTGTGTGTGGGACACAGCAGAAGGAGCTGCCTTTCCAGCTTGGATGCCTTGAGTCCTCTTGTCCGAGGGGATGGGAGGCTTTTGCACACTGGGAGAGTGATAAAGAAAAGGGAGTCAGTGGGGAAACTGAGGCAGGGCCTGTGTTTAACACAGGCAGCAGCAGATGATGCTGTTGTGTTGTGCTTGTCCCTGTCCTGCTGGGATGGGAACATCCATGGGCATCAGCGGGGTTGTCCAGCAGCTCTGAGTTCTGTGGGATTCACTCGCAGAAGGAGCTGCTGGGGGGTGTTGTGGGGCACCCACTGGTGGGCAGGATGGAGGCAGGTCCCAGAGCTGTCTGTGCCTGAGGGGTTACTGCTCTGCAGGGGGGTGTGATGGGGGTCCCACCCGACTCACCCCCCTCCTCCTGCCAGGACATGTGAGGAGCCTGCATCCAACCCACCCCATGTGTGGCCAGACGACATCACCAAGTGGCCGGTAAGAGCCCGGTGCCACCATCAGCTGGTGGCTCCATGGTGGCAGTGGCAATGAGCCTGGGGCTGGATCTGACCAGGGCTCCTTTCCCTCCTGCCTCTAGATCTGCACCTACGAGACCAAAACCAACCACACGGGCTTTGCCCACCTGGACTGCGAGATCAAGGGCAGGCCCTGCTGCATTGGCACCAAGGGCAGGTGGGTTGTGGCAAAGGGGGCACCTGGCTGGGCTCCCCCCTCTGCACTCCTGCCTCGTGCTGTCCCATCAGTGTCCAGAGCTGTGCCTGGGGGCAGAGGGAGCTCACGGAGCCTTGTGGGGTGGGAAGCAGAGTGGCAGCAGGCTGGGAGCAGAGGGGGATGCTCAGGGGTGTCCTGAGTGTGCCCTGCCCCCAGCGAGCCCCCTCCTGTCCCCTGGCAGCTGCGAGATCACCACCAGGGAGTACTGCGACTTCATGCACGGCTACTTCCACGAGGAGGCAACGCTCTGCTCGCAGGTGAGCAGGGCCAGGGAGCCACGGCAGGGCGTGTGGGGTGCAATGCCAGCAGCCATGCTGATGCCAGAGGCCTTCAGAGTGTCCTGCTAGGGATGGGACATGGTTGGGATGGGCATGAGCATTGCAATGTGTGGGGACTTGCCCAGCTATTGGTGGGCTCCTGCTGCTGTGCCCACCTTGCTGGTGTGGGGCAGGAGGCACCTTTACCAGGTGCCCCACACCATCCAGAATCCCCTCTCAGCTGCCACATGGCATCCTTGGCAGCCCATCCCTGTGACCCAGGTGGCTCTGGGGACAACCCTGCTGCCTTTGCAGGTGCACTGCCTGGACGAGGTCTGTGGGCTCCTGCCCTTCCTGAACCCCGAGGTCCCTGACCAGTTCTACCGCCTGTGGCTGTCCCTGTTCCTGCACGCCGGGTGAGCCACAGCCCCCCTGTCCCCAGGGAGGGGGGAACTGGGCACTGGGGTGCCCACTGGGATGGGCTGGGAGGGAAGAGAGAGGGGCACTCCCAGACTGTGACAGGAGCCTTCAGTGGGGGTGTTTGTGAGCTGTTTCATGCCCCGGGGCACTGGGTGGGAGGACTGGGCAGGGGTCTCTAACCCAGGGCCTCTCCCCAGCATCATCCACTGCCTGGTGTCGGTGACGTTCCAGATGACGGTGCTGCGGGACCTGGAGAAGCTGGCAGGCTGGCATCGCATCTCCATCATCTTCATCCTCAGTGGCATCACGGGCAACCTGGCCAGCGCCATCTTCCTACCCTACAGGGCAGAGGTGAGGCTTTGGGGCTCTGTGCCAGGGACCAGAGGACACCCCTGTCCATCCCCACCCTGGGCAGAGGTTTGGGGAAGGGGCTGGGGCACAGATCCTCACCCCCTGGCAGGGTTTGCTGCAGGGAGAGGGGGAGGGGGTGTCCCTGCCCCACGTGTGGGGTTGACACATGCCATGTGTGTCACATGTCACCACGTGTCCCTGAATGTGCAGGGTCCCTGGGCAGATGGCTAATCTGCTGCCAGCCAAACCCTGTCAGGCTTTAAATGAGATCATGCCAAGGGCCCTAATCCCCCCACAGGTGTGCCAGGATGGGGCTGTGGTCTGCGAGGGGGTGATGCTGTCTGGCTGCCAAGTCACAGAAAATACCAGCTCTGCCAAAACAACACCCTGCTCCCCTCCTCATCCTCCTCTGCCAGGGCTCCCACCCCTGAGCCCCATGCAGCATCCTGCACAGGGATGCAGGAGCCAAATGTGCTTTGCTAGGGGAGGAGATGATCCCTGGGGGACGTGGGGTGTGTCTGGGGTGACACAGAGCCCAGCCCTGACTTCCCCCATCCCTGCAGGTGGGCCCTGCCGGCTCCCAGTTCGGCTTGCTGGCCTGCCTCTTCGTGGAGCTCTTCCAGAGCTGGCAAGTGCTGGAGAAACCCTGGAAAGCCTTCCTCAACCTCTTTGGCATCGTCCTCTTCCTCTTCATCTGCGGCCTCCTGCCCTGGATCGACAACATTGCCCACCTCTTTGGCTTCCTCAGCGGGCTGCTGCTGTCCTTCGCCTTCCTGCCCTACATCACCTTCGGCACGCTGGACAAGTTCCGCAAGCGCGCCATGATCATCGTGTCCCTGCTGGTCTTCGTGGGGCTCTTCGCCTCGCTGGTGGTGTGGCTCTACGTGTACCCCGTGAACTGGCGCTGGGTGGAGTACCTCACCTGCCTGCCCTTCACCAGCAAGTTCTGCGAGAAGTACGAGCTGGAGCAGGTCCTGCACTGACCCTGCTGGCAGGGATGGGGCTGGAGGTGTTTCCCATGGGGTGGGTCCTGCCCAGCCTCTGGGAGGTGCTGGTGGCTGCTCCAGGATGGGGCAGATCCTGGCCATGGCTCCATCATCAGGGAGGCTGGGTTTGGCTACCCCTTGCTCAATGCCCTTGGCCCCCTTTGGGGCTCCCTCCTGATGCTGGAAAGCCGTAACTGGTTTGGGGACTGACTCTGGCTGCTGCCTGTGTGGGGAGAGGGCTGAGGGAAGAGGGATTTTGGTGTGTCCGTGGCCAGGCTGGACTCCCAGTCCTGGGGTGAAGTTGCTGAAGTCTCCAGCCTGTGCCCCTGCCTGCCTGGGGCTCCGTGCCACCTCGGTGCCCTGCAGCTCATACTGTGAACACAACCCCCTTTTTGCAGGGGCACTTTTTTTTATCCACAGCTCTTTGGGCCAAGGGTTTCCCCATTTTGGGCTCCCTGGAGTCTGTCGTGGCTCCAAGATGTTCAGGGCTGACCTTCAAAGAGATTTTTCAGGCCTGCTCCCCCTGAGGCCAAGGAGGCTTGTGCCTTCCCACCTGGCTCCTCACTGGATGGAGAGGCAGGACTTGGGACAGGGGGCTTCTCCTTCCCTTATTTCAGTGAAATTGTCCTTTTGGAAGGGGAGGAGTGGCAAGAACCATGTTTCTAGTGCCATGGTGGGAGGCAGACATGGAGAAAAACCCCCTGGGGGGGCTCATGTGGCTGCTTCTGGAGCCCACAGACCTCTCAGGAAGCTGTTGGTGCTCCCACCTTCTGCCTTGAGTCCCTGCTGTTTCCCTTTTTCAGAGCTTGGAGACCCAGGCACCCTTCCTTCCTGCAGTGGTGCTGGTCAGATGGGGAAGTGCAGGATGGGGCAGTCCCCTTCCTTCTTCCCTGCCCAAGGCTGCACATTCCCACCTGCCCCCAGCCCTGGGCTGCTCTCCCCAGCATCTCCTCCTTGCCACCAGCCATGGCACGAAGGCAGGTCCTTCCTGGGGTCCAGGTGACCCCTCTGGGCTGGTTTGGACCCAGGTTGGTGCCAGGCTGTCTCTCCCCTGAGATGTGTTGCTTTGGTGCTGGAAGCCTCAGTGCTTTTAAGTGGGGGCAGGTGGGAATGCCCCAGTTAGGATGTCCTGGGATAAATATTCAAGGACTGAGAGCCTGGCTCCCTCTCTACAACCACTTTTTGAGAGAGCCCAGGAGCATCTGCACCTGTCCCTGTATCCCTCCCTCCACCCTGGGCCAGTTTTCAGCCCCACTCTGTCCCTCCAGTTGCTGCTCCAGCCAAAGACAGACACTTCACCTCATTTGTCTCTTTTTGATACTTTTTTAAAAAGCTGTGGGTTCCCCCCCATCCTTAATAAATTTCTACCTGTATTTAATGAGATGCACAAGGTCTCTTCTCCCTTCTTGGGCATGGGGATGCAGCACTTTTGGGGGTTCTGGTTGTTTGGTGATGGCTGCTGTGGCAGGGAGGGAGGACAAGCTGGGCTGGTCCCTGAAGGGCCACTCAAAGCCCTCCCTGGGAGGAGACAGGGTTTGGAGGGTCTCAAGCAGAAGGAGAAGCCAAACATTTGGATCCATGGAACCTCCTGATCGTGCCTGAGGGCAGAGTCACCCCTGCCTTTATCCCACCCTTCACTGAATGACCTGGGGCTGGATTTGCCCCTTCTCCCCTGAGGCTGAGGAGCCCCCAGGGGTCCTGGATTGCTCCCCTCATGCAGCTGCTGCCCTCCCTCTGGCCATTGTGGTGATCATGATCAAAGCAGGGCAGGAACACACATGGGCTGTGTTAGAAAATCACCACCACGTCTTTATTTGCTGCTTTCCAACAACCTGAGTTGTTTGCAGAAGGCTTGTCCTGGGCTGGTTGTGGGTCTGGGACAGGGAGGACCAAATGGTTTGGGCTGGTTCCCTGGGGAGGCTCTGCAATGTGCAGCTGAGGGTGGCTGGGAAGGGGGCTGGAAGGATGGCTGTGGGCAGGGAGGTGGCTGCCATGGCCCTGCCTGGCCTGGGGGCTGCTCAGGGAGGGCTTGGCCATGGTGTGCTCCACTCGTGGTGGTGGTGATGGTGGGAGGGGTGCCAGGCTGGGGCACGTGTTTGCAGGGGCTCTGCTGGGTGTCTGAGCAAACCGTGGTGGGTGGAAGTGTCCCCACACCAGCAGAGCCCCCCAGCCATTCCCAGGGCAAAGCCTTTCCATCCCAGGGGGCTCATGGCCCTGCAGCCCACCCAGAGCTGCCAGCAGAGCCCAGGCAGCCGATGCTTCCAGCCGGACCTGGCAGGAATTCCTGCGCCCAGCCCCGCAGGGATGGGACGGGGCCAGGCTGGTGCAGCTGTCAGGCAGATGTGGCAGAGGGAGCAGCCACATCCAGAGCCAGCTGGGGACGACGGATCGCAGGGGATGCACAGGGGCTGCAGCCTCTCGTGCCCCGGGGCCTCAGCAGCCGCTGTTCCTGCGCATGAAGGCGTGTCCCCGCACGGCGTGCTGCATCTCCACGAAGGCCATGTCCCCCACGGTCACCTGGCAGGGCCCCAGCGCCTGGAAGCCGCACTTCTGGTAGAAGGGCACGAGGAAGGGCTGGCACATGAGCAGGGCGCGGCGGGCGCAGGGCAGGCAGCGCAGGTGCTGCAGGTAGCGCCACATCAGGATGGAGCCCTTGCCCTGCTGGCGCACGGTGCGGTGCACGGCCAGCACGTGGATGTGCACGGCCGAGCCCTGCGGCTTGTGCAGGGTCAGGGCTGCCTGCCAGGGGGGAAACAGGCCTTAGCAGGGCTAGAAAGTCCCATCCTGCTTCTTATTCCCCACCCCAAAGAAGCAGGGTCTGCATCCTACCCGCCCCGTTTGCCTCCCCCTCATCGCCTCCCCCCGTCATCCTCAGAGGGTTTTTAATTTTAAAATGAATGTTGAGGGGGATTTTTTACTTGGTATATTTTTCAACAGCGTCGTTTAAATTAGTTAATGAGAAAGTTTGTTTCTACCAGAGCAGCCCTGTAGCAGTTAGTCATGGGAGAAGATTTTGGGAGTAGCCTCAGGGTCCCAGAGAGCTTCTCCTGGTCCCCAGGCTCTGGCAGGGCTGGTGCCCTGATGGGCCACTCAAAGCCCTCCCCGGGAGGAGACAGTGAGGGTCTCAAGCAGAAGGAGAAGCCAAACATTTGGATCCATGGAACATCCTGATCCTGCCTGAGGGCAGAGTCACCCCTGCTTTTATCCCACCCTTCACTTGGGGCTGGATTTGCCCCTTCTCCCCTGAGGCTGAGGAGCCCCAAGGGGTCCTGGATTGCTCCCCTCATAGCAGCTGCTGCCCTCCCTGGTGGTGCACGAGGTGGGAAGGACTGGGTCATACCTGGCTGAGCCTCTCCTGGTCCCAGAGGGAGCCAATGATGAAAGCCACGAGCCGCCCTTCCTCAAACCAGCCGAGGGACAGCTCCGGGCACAGGTTCAGGAAGTGGCGGATCTCATCCAGGTGCAGGGGACAGTCCCCAGAAACCGATATAAAGGCTGGAGGGGGGCGGTGGTGAGCACAGGGAGACACAAAGCACACCCGACCCAGAAACACCCCCAGCACTGATGTAGGGAGGGGAAAGTGGGATGTGATGGGGAGAGATTGCATGTGTCCTGCTGCCTGCTGGGTCTAAACTCTGAGGGACACAGGGAGCAGTTCTGCCTCTCCAGAGGCAGCTCCCCATGGCCCAGTGACCAGCTCCTGACTCTGCTGATTCCAGAGCTACAGCAGCAGGTGCTGAATTGAGCCCACTGGATCCAGGGAGCAGTTCTGCCTCTCCAGAGGAGCTCCCCATGGCCCAGTGACCAGCTCGTGACTCTGCTGATTCCAGAGCTACAGCAGCAGGTGCTGAATTGAGCCCACCCTCGCAGCCCTCCCTGGCTGCCCCTCTGCTGGGAGAGGAGGGAGAAACGGGCTGGGTGAGTCTGAGCTATGGGGAAAGGTTGCCAGGGTGGCATCTCAAAGTGCCCCTGCGCAGGAGGAGGCAGAGCATGGTGTCCTTCCTCCCACCTCCCCTTTTCCTATCCTGCCTTTCACAGGGTTGTTTTGGGGTCCTACTCAGCATCCCCACCCCAGGGTGAGCTGGGGCCGTGGTTCTTCAGCTCATTAACCACAGATCCTCCTTAGGGAGCCCGTGGTGGCCACAGCCACTGCATCCCTCCCATGAGGGAATTCACCACTACAAGGAGCGCAGGAGACTGGAGACAGATGCTTCTGTGGGATCCAGAGGGATCCACAGATCCAGCTGATGGGATCCAGCTCCCCGGCTCCCCGTACCTTCGCGCTCGATCTCGAACACGCTGGCGGCGTCCCCGGGGCCGAGGCAGCGGAACTCGCTGGCGGGCAGCGTGTGCCGGCGCTGGCCCCCGGGCGAGCTGCGGGGCGACCGCAGGTGCACCGGCTTCAGGAAGGGCAGAGCGCTGAGTGCCGACATCCTCCTCCTCCTCTTCCTCTCCTCCTCCTCCCGCCGCTCCCTCGGTTCGGGGCCGCCCCTGCCGGCTCCCACGCTCTTTATTCCAGCCGAGCTCCTCCAGCACTGTTAGCCGGCAGGAGTATCTGTTGTTCACAGGAAGAATTAGGCTGCTTGTCCCCCTTTTCCTGTGGGTATTTGTTTGTATATGCAGCAAATGTCTGCCCACAGTGACACCAGCTGCTCTCGCTGTCAGCCAGGGGACGCAGGAGGCTGGCACGGAGCAAACCCCAGGGACAGAAGTACAGTGATGCAGGTGGTGGGACAGAACAGGAGAGGAGGCAGAGCTCTTAGAGCTGGAGCAGGTGGGGGGCTGAGCATCCTGCCCAACACTGCCCAGCCCATGGCAGCACCAGGCAGTGGCATGGGCAGGAGAGCCCTTGGGACAGGCAGGGTGGGATGTGCCTGCAGGAGGCCAAGAGCTGTAAAATAAGCATCTATTTCAGTGAAAGCTCCCTGTGATGCTCCGTTTTTTGTGGAACAGCTGTGCTGGAGTAGGAGGTCACAGGGACACACACCAGGCAGCCAGAGCCACCTCCTCCAGAGCACAAGCTGGCAGGATTTCCCCCCTTCTCTGACTCACTGAGCAGGTGAGTGACACAGCTTCACTTCTCTTGGCTTCTTAGGTCACGTCCACACCCTCAGAAGTGGGTCCCTGGCAGGGCTGAGCAGGTGACTGAGGCTGAAAGCCTTGCCTGTCCTCCCTGGTGAGGTGGCCTCAGGCTTTGCCCCCTGCCCCAGCAGCTTTGGGCAGCATCATCCCACCAGGCACAGCCCAGGCCAGGACACTCCACCTTCCACAGGCTCTCCCAAGAGGGTCACCAGCACCCGAGGGCATCTGGCAGCACCCATCCTGCACAGCCCAGACAAATCCCTTGACCTGGATCAGCGCCTGTAGCTTCAATCTGCCTTTCACGTGTGAGTGAACCGAGGCAATAAACCCAGAGAGAACCACAAACTAGTGAATAACTTCACTAAGCACACGCATCCTGCAGACAGAAATAGTGGGAATGGCTTTCAGAGCCACCCGTTCAACCACCCATCCAAACTCAGAGCAATATGTAAGCAATTTTCAGTGAAGCCAGAGCAAAGCCAGGTCATTTTTCATTATTGTTTCAGAGGTGCCGGCTTTCCCTGCTAATTATAGGCTTGCCTCCAGCTAATAGGATTTATGAAACAAAAGCATTACCAGCACAAACATTGCACAGGGCACAACTGGCGCAGGCTGGGAATTTTCCATCCTGAAATGCCAAGGGCTGGATGCTTGAAATGCCAGTGTTATCCAGCCTGAGGTGAGACAGGGTGGTCAGGATTTATTTTCAATGAATGGCTGCTTTGGCTGTGGGTGTGTATCTAAGGGATCAGATCCATCAGGGACAGAGGGTTTCCTTGGCAGGGGAATTATTTAGCATCCCCAGTGCTCATTCCAGCCACCAAGGACTGACTGAATTCATGCTGGGAATGGGTGGTTCATGTTCCTGCAGGAGGGAAGCAAAGCAGGGTGAGCTGGCAGGGAGAGTGGGGTGCTAGGGGAGTGGGTCTAGTGTTCATAGAGCTTATTATCAAACCTTCTGGAACTCCTCGTCCTACTAATTGGATTAGGGACTCTTCTGCATGAATAAATCCCAGAGTAGGCAAAAGAGTAAGCTCAGGATCAGGGGAAAATGCAGTGGTGGTTTGATCCTGGGGGTGCTGAGTGCCTGGGGTTGATCTGGGGGTGCTGCTGGACCAGGCTGGGATGGCTGTGCAGGGATGGCAGGGCAGAGAGAGCAGTTGAATATGACCTCAGGCAGGGCCAGCACTTCAGTTCCCATGGGAATAATGGAGCTGGATTGTGGAATCACAGGGTGGTTTGGGTTGGAAAGGACTGCTAAAGGTCATGCAGTTCACTCCCTGCAGGGAGAAGGGACACCTCCCACCAGCCCAGGTTCCTCAGGGGTGTTCAACAGCCACCATGCAGTGCTCACTGTCCAAGAGCAAGTCTTTATCCCAGAGCACATGGAGGCTGGAAACTACTGAGTCACAGGAAGTCTCTACAGGGACAGCCACAGAGCTCAAGGTTCAAAACCTGCCGTTTGAGTGGCTGCTCCAATCCCATTAGAGAAAACTGGGAAAGGGCAATCAGGTTCCTCCAGCTATTTTTAGGAATTACCTGAGACCCCAATCAGCAACACCCTGGAGCAGTAGGCAGGGAAGGGGAAAGGTTGCTCCTTGTTTGTTTTCCTTGTACTTTTTCCCCTCCAGCATGTTATT
Organism: Passer montanus; assembly: GCF_014805655.1. Taxonomy (NCBI): domain Eukaryota; kingdom Metazoa; phylum Chordata; class Aves; order Passeriformes; family Passeridae; genus Passer; species Passer montanus. The sequence goes on from NW_024368263.1 coordinate 2,020,509, forward strand.
CCTGCCAACCCAGTTTATACAGCTGAAGGGCTGATATATTTGTGTTTGTTTTCTGGAAATGAACTTCTTGCTTTGCTTCTCAGCTCCCTGAAGAGTTGAAGTTCTTCTGGGGAGGGGGGGATACATAGAACCTGCAGAGCACAGAGGAACCAACAGTGCTCCCTAACCCTGGAGAAACCCACGAGCCCTGCACAGCCATGGGGGTACCACGGGAAGCATCAAACCTGCAGAAGTAAAGGAAACTCTGCCCAGGTCCCAGAATAAGTGAGAAACAGCAATGAAGAAAACTCTCTCTCCATAGCTCATCTGTCCTCTGATGCTCCAGCACAGCCTTCTGTATTTGTCCATGTCACTTATACCCCAGGCTGAATTTTGTGCTGTGACTCCTTGCCAGACCTGCCTGAGATGAGCCCACTGTGTCTGTGTGTCACAGCAGTGAACCAAGAGCTTGCTCTGTAAATTTTTCCTGCCATCACTTGTGTTTGTGCACCAGAAATCAGAGCATCCCTGTGGTACAGAGAGATGCTCACAGATAAATAAACAGGCAGGTGCACAGAGCCCCCCTGGCAATATCTTTTACTAAGTTATGAATTGTCTGCCTGGATTTGGAGCTGGATTTTTTTAATTAGTTGGCAGTACAGAGTTATTCACTCAGTCTTAAAGTCAAATACTCTGTATGGAAGAGCTCAGAGAACAGGGAGGGTTTCAGTGAGAAGAGTCCCTGCAGGATTTTGGAAGCACATGTTGAAAATATAGGGGTGAGACAGGAGCTGGGATGAGAGTCACACCCTTCCCTGTGCCAAAACCACTTCTCAGCAAGCCAGGCTCTGTACACCAACCTCCCACCCCTCCGGGGAAATCCCCCCTGTCCTGGGACACAGGAGCAAGCTGCACTGGCCATGGGACCAGGAGCTGTCCCCGAGGCTGCCAGTGCCCCTGGGATGGGGCAGGGATGTGGGTGCTGTGCCCCTGGGATGAGGCAGGAAGATGGGTGCTGTGCCCTGGGATGTGGGTGCTGTGCCCTGGGACGTGACAGGGATGTGGGTGCTGTGCCCAGGGATGGGGCAGGGATGTGGGTGCTTACCAGCCGGGACGCTGAGCTGCTCCCTGCCCTCCTGCCTCCAGGGGTGCCGTCTCAGTGCTGGCAGCAGAGGAGGATCTGGGCTTTTGCCTCCTCTCCTCCATCTGCTGCATCCTCCACAGCCCCTGCTTATATATATTTGTTATTTATGGAGCACGTGATGACATCCTAAGGAGTTTAGGACTCCGATGAAAGACAGGGAGAGGTGAGAGGCTTTAGGTGTCAGGCCAGCAAAGGGATCACTTCAGGCTCCTTTCTATTATTTTTTTTCTCCTTCCCCTGGTGTGAGTGGCTGCAGAGGGATAAAGCATTTAGCTGATTGCTCTGCTCTGCGGGCTGGGCAGGGAGAGCAGGGGACTCAGCCAGGAAAGGGGAGCACTGTCCTGTTCTGATCCTGACCTCTCCAACAGCACCAGGAGCCTGCCCAGAGTGGATGAGCTTTGTTTGGGGAAGGATGGGGAGGCCTCTGGTTGTGCCAGCCATGATCATGGCTTGGGCTTGAGCAGGGGGGAGTTTCTCAGCTGACTCCTTGTAGGATGGGGAGTCAGATCTAAGGTTTCTTGCCCAAGGAGCTTATTCCAAAAAGCAAGCACCTCTCCCCCATGCAGCCCTCTGTCCCTGGGAGCTGTTACATAAGAAACTGGACAGGCAGAACCAGCAATGTTTGTCCCCATCAGGACACGTGTAATAAAAGGGAGATTATCCCAGGCAGGAGCACGATGTTGGCATCATCATTATCATTGGGAACCAGATGCAGCCCTGAAAGAAGCCTGGAGCAGGAGGCAGAGCTGGCTTTGCTCCACTGGAGACATTTCCAGGGCAGCTCTGGACCTGCTTTAGCTTCCAGCCATGGGCAAAATGACCTGGAGCTACGCCCTTATCTCTCTCTTTTAAGCTTTTTCATTGAATCGAAACAGAAATATGACCCAGCAGCTTTTTGCTCTTCAGAAATGGCATTTTTTGGAGCAACTCCCAGCCATTAAAAGAGCCCAGCAGAGCAGAGGTTGGCCCGTGGCTGGAATAGTCAATCAGGGATGCCGCATTCCACAGCCTGTCTCTTCCTGCTCCCACACAGCTGCAGAGGGTCAACAGCTCCATTAAATCAGAGCCACAGCAGCGTGCCTAGATTTGCATATTTAGCAGCTCTCTCAGCATCTTCAAAGAGCCCCGAGCTGTCGCTGCGGGCTGGTCCCTGTGTCGCAGTACCCACTCAGGAAGGCAGCAATTATCTCCGGCTAGGATTTGCTGCGAGGGGCGACATGTGGGAGGCAGATGAATCACGGCTCGGCCCCCCCTCTGCCAGGGTTTGGGGATGGAGCCGTGCTGCCTCTCCGGCCCCATTATCCCGGTGCTGAAGGGATTAAGCTGCTTGTGGTGTCTGCAGCCCTGGCTTTGAGGCTGGCTCTGCCATCACGGGATTCAGATGGCATCGGGATCCTTGCCTGCGTGACGCCGTTGGAGAGGTTTCTCTCTCAGGCTCACGTAATTGCATAATTCCCAGCTGGGTGCTGTTTACATCCCTGTTCAGCACCTTCCTCTGGCTTGGACCCACGTTTCCAAGGGGGCGATGCTTTTTTCCTGCCAGTGACCTAACAGCAGGGCTCTGCATTTGGGCATTGCTGCAAGGTCAGCAGTGGGCTCTGATTTCCTCCTCCCTCACCTCCTTTTCCATCACTCGTGCTGGTGCTTGCTGTTGCTGTAAGTTCCCAGCAGGACGTGGCTCTTTGGACACGCTCACTATTCTCAGCTCTTGCCAGGTTGCCCACCTGCTGCTTCTGTCCCCCAGTGCTCCCTCTCGAGCCGCCAGGAGTGGTTTTAATTCTCCTGAGGAGCCAGCGTGCCTCCAGCCCTTCCTCTGGAGCAGGACATGGTGGTTTAGGAACCTGCCAGCTGCTGCTCTTTCAAAATAGCAATAGAGGGCTCCTGTGGAGGGTGGCCAGCCCCCAGCCCCACGCTCTGAACAGGCCCTGGAGGGCCTCTGTGCTCTGAAGTGTTTATATATGTATATCTGTAATATGAATAACATGCAAATATACATGTATACGTCTTTCCTCTGGCATATTCCCCTTGGCCCATCAGTGGTGAGGCTGATTCTCCCCACAGACACTCTCAGGGAGCTGGGGAAGGGATGAAGGAATGAAAGGATGTTACTCTTTTTTGGGTTCTCAGCAATGGTTAGAGGAACAGGCTTTGACCTGCAGTAGATAAGCACGTGCCTTTGCAGGCCTGGTGTATCTTGCTGCTCTTCTATCTTTGAGGAAGGAGAACAAACAAGTCTGGCGGATGGTTTCAGCCATGGCAACCTCAGCCAAAAGCAGGAGGTGGGTGCCAGGACCCAGCCAGGACCTCTTTAGTCCCCTCCCTGGAGCAGAGCACTGCTGCTGGTTAACCTCCTCTCCTCTCATGAGCTGGGGTTTGTAACTAGGTCACACACTCATGGCACAGTCCTTGGGGGAAGGTCAGGGGGGCTGCAGGAGCTCCTCTGGGAGCAGAGGGCTGGGCAGGGGGGAAGGAGCTCAGCAGTGGCAGCCCCAGAGCTCCAAGCAGTTTAGAGCCAGTGTGGCTTTGGGAAAAGAAGATTCCAGCCCCCTGACAATTGCTGGGGCATCCTGCTGCTTGCAGGATCTGTCCCGTCCCCAGCCCTAACCCTGGCACATGCTGCTGGCAGCCAGGGTGACCCCTGGACATGGCTGGGGACAACATGCCACCCACAGGGAAGAAAAATCCTGGAGGGCAAGGCTGAGCCTGGACCAAGGCCATTGGGGGAGTTCTGAGGTCTTGTTGTCAGTGAAAAGGGTGAGAGGCGGGAGAGGAGGAGGATCAGGCTCTCATCGGGTTGTTCATGTACAAGGTGATGCTGCTCTGAGGTTTTTTAGGAGAGCCAGCAGCGTTTGGTCGGGGCAGCACAGCCAGAGGGGGAAGGGCTGGGTGATCACGATTCCTGCAGGATCACAGCATGGCTTGAGGTGGAAGGGATTTCACAGACCATCTCCTTCCCTGCCCACCCAGCCTCCAGAGCTCTCTGGGATCACAGAGACAGGGATTGCCATGTGCTGCATCACATTCCTGTTCCCTGATGTTAACGGGGACACGGGGACTCCTGCTGAGCCGTTTGTCTGCGTGATGATGAAGATAAACGCCCAGCTCTCCCTGTGGGAGGGTCTGGAGCATTCCCTGTGACACGAGCTGCTCTGAAAGATTTTCCCGGAGGCACCAGCTCTTCCCAGCAGGAAAAGGAGGAGGACTCTGCCTCTGCGAAGCAGCAAAAGAGGGAAACACCGGGAGGACTGGCCAAGGAGGGGCTGCAGAGCTGGTGGAGCGCTCACCTGCGTCTGATATGGAATTACATCAGCTCAGAGGAGCTGCTGCCCCTGGGCAGCCGCTGCCACCGCTCCCCCCGCCGGCCCGGAGCCACCGGGAGGCGACAGCCCACGAGGTGGCACCAGAGCCCCGCCGCAGCCGGCACCGAGCGGGCCCCGCGGGCACCCCCGGCCGCGGGCACCCTCCGGGGATCCCCGGGGGACATCCCGGCACCCACTCCACTCCCTGCGGGCATCGCAGGGCCCGGCAGGCATCCCCAACACCCAGCAGACATCCTGGTACCCTGCTGGCATCCTTGGCACCTGCCATACCTCCTCGTACTCTGCTGGCATCCTTGGCACCTGCCATGCCTCCGTGTACCCTGCTGGCATCCTTGGCACCTGCCATACCTCCTTGTACCCTGTGGGTGCCTCCAGCACCCTGTGGGCACCCCAGCACCTGCCCCTTAAACCCTGAGCAAAGAGGCCCTGGGAGAGAGCCAAGGAGGAAGGACAGGGCTTGCTTTTCAGCAGTATCTCCACAGGGGGATAAGGAGTGTCCTGGGCATCCCAGCACCTGCTGGGCATCTTGGCACCCTCTGGGCATTCTGGCACCCTCTGGGCAGCAGAGCTCAGCAGGGGGACGCTGGTGATCTAACCTCAGTGCCATAAGGTGGTTAGATCACTGGGACAGCCTGGTTCCAGGGAGGATGTTCCCCTGCAGAGTAAAGGCCATCCCTTCCCAACACAGCAAGAACTGTCCCTGAACTGGGCAGGGAGGCTGCTTGGCAGGTGTGGCTTTGCACAAGTGCTGCGTGTTTTGCTGGGTGGTGTGGACTTGCAGAGATGCCTCAGTGGACATCTGAGTAGTGATGTTAAATAGGAGAGGCTCCTTTTGACACCCAGGCACTGCAAAATCTGCAGGCCCTCAATATTGTGACAGCCAAGGCCCTGGGCTGTTGTGTCCTAAAAAAAGCAATCAGTCCTCCTTCAGTGCCACTTCCTGATGGAAGCATGTCAGAGCTCCAGCAGGGATCAGAGTGCACAAACACACCCAGCTCGGCTGCTGCTAACGAGCAAACAGCCCTGACTTGTCCCCATTACAGAGCCCCTGCCGTGAGCCTGGCCAGGGGTATAATGTGATTGTTTTCGTGGCTATTTGTGGCTACCTGAACCCCCACCACTGCTCTTCAGGACATAATAGCCCTGAAGAGGGACGGTTTCCATCTCCACACATGATTGTGCCCATTACTGTATCTATATTTTATTAGTGGCTGTTGTAATGCACATTAAGGAGACGGTGAGGAGCATCACTGTGCTGGGTAAAGCTCTGCTTTGAAACCTCCAGAAGGCATGGCATCAGATTAAATGAAGCCAAAGGGCACTTCTGCCTTTCTCAAGGGCACAATTCTCCCTGGCTACAGAGGGAGAAGGGCTGGTACCTTGTCCTCAGCTCCAGTGGGCTGGATGAACGCCCTGGGGAGATGTGTCCTACTCCCCCCTCCAGCACAGTGATGGTCAGAGGGTGAAATCCTCGTGCTCTAGAATTCTGAACGCTGCCTATCAACCCTACAGCTTGTCCACAGAGGTCAGGGCATGTGGATGCAGGTCTGCATTCCCAGGAGCACAGCCCTGGAAACAGCTGTAAACCCCCAGTGGCACTGACTTGATATTTAACTGCCTTTCCCTGTGGGGCAGGCTGCTTTTAGCCACCCAATGGTCCCTTTTAGCTCTATTCTGTTTCTTATCCCTGGAGCTGAAGCCAAAAATGCTCCAGCAAGGAATCACATTAACTGATTAACACATTGACTGATCACTTTCTGATTAACGGGGTGCTCTGGGGAGTGATTAAATGCTGGGTGGAAGCTGGCTTGGCCTGGAAGCAGACAGGGGCTGGAGGGCTTCACTGCCTGCAGCTCCCTGATTTGGAGGCAGGGCAGGGGTAGTTTGTACCTCTCCATCCCTTGGAGCATCCTGCTGCCCTGCCACCCACACCCAGGGGAGGGAGGAGCTGGGCAGAGCTCCCAGTGCCCCCATCACCCCCACACTGCCTGCCCCAGCCTCTTCTCAGCTGCTTCCCAGGGCTTTAGGGCCGTTTGGAAGATTGGAAGATCCCAGTGTTGAGGAGAGGGCTCCAGAATTGAGGAGGTGAGCACAGGCAGAACTTTATCCTGGTTGATTTTCCTGAAAGGAGAACCTTGGGAGGTGGACTGAAGGCCAGTTGGTTGATCCAGCCGAGGCAGAGCAGTCTGGGAGGGAGAGGACAAGAGGGAAAACTGCTCTGCTGCTCCTGGGGTCTTTTTGGCAAGAGAACAAATTAGGCTGAGGATTTCAGGCATTTTCTTGATATTCAAGCCAGGGCTGCACAGGCAGGAAGGTCTAGGGAGAAAAGAGGCAGGGTGTGTTGTGGTAAAAGATAGGCAGTGAAGGCTATTTTGGATTCCTTTAGTCCTTTGCCTGCCAGAGCAGCAGGGCCTGCTCAAAAAAAACCACAAACTTTTCTGTTTACAAAATCTCTGCAGACAGAGGGGAAAAATCCTCAGAGTCAATGAAGCCAAATATTCTGCTCATTTGCACACCCTAATGAGGGCTTCTAGGAGCCATGAAAAGCAAGGCCAGGCTTTGATGTCAGCTGGAGAGCAGTGCCCGGTGCCAGGACGGACCCCAGCTGTGCCCAGGCAGAGGGGGCTGCAAACTGCACAGCCCCCATCTCCGGGGAGCAGGAGGGGCTGCAGGGCAGGGGCTGAGAGCTGGGGATGATGCAGAGCAGTGTCCCCGATCCCTGGGGACCAGGGACAATGCAGAGCAGTGTCCCCCATCTCTGGGGACCAGAGGGTGATGCAGAGCAGTGTCCCCCCCATTCCTGGGGACAATGCAATGCAGCCTCTCCCCCCAATCCCTGGGGTTCTTGGGATGATGCAGCAGAGCCCCCCATCCCCGGGGTCAGAGAATGATGCAGTGCAGCCCCCGCCATCCCTGGGGATGATGATGATGCAGTGCAGCCCCCCAAATCCCTGGGGATGATGATGATGCAGTGCAGCCCCCCCATCCCTGGGGATGCTGATGCAGTGCCCCCCATCCCCGGGGATGATGCAGAGCATCCCCACACCCCTGGGGCTCAGAGGAGGATGCAGCCCCCCCCATCCCTGGGGCCAGTGGCGCAGCACAGCCCCCAATCCCTGGGGGAGATGATGCAATCTCCCGTTCCCGGGGATCAGCGGGCGATGCAGCCCCCCCGCCCCGGGCCCGGTAACGCAGCGCAGCCCTCCCGGTCCTGGACCCGGTCCCGGTCTCGGTCCCGGTCCCGGTCTCGGTCTCGGTCTCGGTCTCGGTCTCGGTCTCGGTCTCGGTCCGGGTCCGGGTCCGGGTCCGGGTTCCGGTCTCGGTCCCGGTCCCGCCCCGGTCCCGTCCGCCCCTCCCCTATGGGCGTGTCCTGTGCCCGCCGTGGGCGTGTCCTCCCTGGCCCCGCCCCTGGGCCGTTACTTGCCGCCCCTCCCCTGCCCTCCCCCTCCTGCCGGCCGCGCGCTCCCGCTCACCGGCGCCATGGCGGACCAGCCCGAGGAGGGGGCCCCGGCAGCGCCGGCCCCGGCACCCCCGGCTCCCCCCGCCGCGCTGCCCCTCTCCGCCCCGCCGGGCGGCTCCCAGCGCCTCCTCTTCTCCCACGACCTGGTGTCGGGCCGCTACCGCGGCTCCGTGCGCTTCGGCCTGGTGCGCCTCATCCACGGCGAGGACTCGGAGGAGGACTCAGAGGAGGGCGGGCGCGGGGCCGGGGCCGGCGGCGCCGCCAGCTCGGGCGGCTCCGAGTCGGGCGGCCCCGGGGGCGGCGGCGGGGACGAGGGCCGCGCCAGCCCGCTGCGGCGGGGCTACGTGCGGGTGCAGTGGTACCCGGAGGGCATCAAGCAACACGTCAAGGAGACCAAGGTAAGCGGGCGGGGGGCGGCCTGCGCGGGGCCGGGCCCTCCCCGCGGGGCCGGCGCCGGTTGCAGGGCAGCGGCGCCGCCTTGGAGGCCTCCCCGGGCAGGCCCTGCCCGGCCTGCGGGGTCGGTGCGTTGGAGGCTCCCGAGGCGGAGGTTGCTGCCCGGTTTCCCCCGGGGCGGGGAAGGGGGGACGGCGTTCTGCAGAGTGTGAAATCCCGCTGCCTTCCCTTCATCGCGCTGCCCCGGGCAGCCCAGCGTGGATGCTGCCGCTGCCCTGCGCTGCTGGCAGGGCACGGCTGCTCTGCTGGGGCCGTGGGGCTTGCGGGCCTGTGAAGGTGATTTAAGCGAACTTCCAGACAGCTCTTACTTGCTGGAGTTGTAGGCCGGTGTCTCAGCCTTTATTGAACGGTGTCGTCACCGCCTGTTCCAGGGGAGTCAGCAGTCGAGCAGGGAAACCACCCCTGGATAAAGATTCCAGCAGGAAGGAAGCAAGCACGGTTTGGATCTGCCCTTGTTTACGTGAGCATTTACCCCTTGCTAATGAGTTACACATAAATCTGTGGTATCTTAATTATATCTGACGAGCAGTAAGGTGTAGGTCTGCCATGTAATATTCGCACTTCCCAAAGTTGGTGTGGCCTGGGGTTTTAGCCCAGGCTGACTGGCAGCTCGGAGACAAAAGCGGGCGAGGGGGGCACTGTAATGGAGCACAAAGGGGCTGCCAGGGATGGGCGTTGCACTGAGCAGCACGGGTGGCTGCTCTGTCCCTGCAGGCTCCCCCTGCTCCTCTGGGCACTGGGAGGCAGGAGGCTCCTGGAGAACCGTCTGCTTTGCTGTTCCAGAAACGGCCCCACACGCTGCAGGAGAGAGGGGAGACTGAGAGGAAGAAAGGTGTGTTGCAGTCTTAAAGGCATCGCTAGGATTGCCAGTGCTACAGAATGAGCTAAATTTAGGTGGTAGTGTCATTAGACACGTGACTGCTTGGAGATAAGGAAAACGAAAACAGGTATTCTGAGAAGATACTGCCACATGATGGATTTCTACCTTAAAAAAAAACCAAACCACCTCTTTTCTCTAGAAAAGCTTCAGTCACTGCAGCCTTCCACTAAAATCTTCATGTGTTATTGCAGCAAAAATTTGTCCCAAGTTGTGATTGGTTTTCAGCATCTAAACAAAGCCACCTCCATTTGGATGAGTAAACACGGATCTAGTTGGTGCTGTTGGGCTCCTAAATCCAGAAGTATTAGCTCTGACTTCAGTCACTTGGTAACTGCACCCATTGCAGTGTTAGAAAAAGCTGGACTGAGGAGGCTCAGAAATCAAAGACACTTATGTAAATAAACAGTCTGTCTGTTTTCCCTTTTAGTGCTGCTGCTCTGCTGTAGGTGCCTTTACCACTCGGGTAATGGACCCTGGGGAGAAGTTTCCTGAGTGCTAGAGAAATTTAGGTGTACTTGTATTGATTTTTTTTTTTTCTGGAAAGCTGCCCACTAACCAAATTGAGAGGCATTGTGTACAGTCTGCACTGCAGTTTGGGTTTGCTGAAAACAAACCTGACACCACTGGAAACATGCAGTGGGACTGATCATGGTTCTGTGGTTATAATTGGGTTTTTTAGCTGTTTGCTGACCCAGCCTCTTTTGGGTTCCAGTGATGTGTGAGAACCAGCCAGGTAAGCCTGACAAGCTTGTCCTTGTCTGTGCTGGTGCAAACCATAGGCATTATATGGTTATCCTGGGTCTGAAGTTTGTTTTTGGTGCTGTTGCCTACAGGTACATCTTTTGGCAGTGCCTCTCTAGCATCTTTGCCTGTGAGGGTCTTGTTTGAAGCCTTTAAAACATTATCCTGTCCAGGTGACAGCTCAGCCCTGGACTCCAGAGGATGCTTGTTACACTCTTTTATTTCCCTTAAGTCTGAAATGGGCAAAGGGTGAAGGTGCTCTTGGGGCCAGGGCTTTTGTGTGTCTGTTTAGTGTATCAGATCCTGATTCCACACAAAAGGCTGGCAGCCTGTCTGCCTCCTGCTTGTCAGGTGCTTCAGGATCTGGGAATCCTGCTGTGTGTATTGGATAGAGCGAGTGTTGTAAACAAGGGAGAAATAAAGTTGTTAGAAATTTTGAGTCCTATGAAACAGCACCTTTGGCTTCCAGTGCAAAGGTCAAAAGCAGCTTTCTGTACCCAATTAATAATCCTCAAGCTTTCCTGTCTTTTCTTGGACAGTTTGGGGTTTTTTTGATGTAGGTTGTGCAGTAATTTTTGCTGTTGCTTCTGGAAGTTCAACACTTGCTGTTGCTCTTTCAAATAGCAGAAGCTTTTTTAAGTGGCAGAATGCCACTTAAACCCAGGCACACAACTACTGATATTAATCAATAATAGAAACTGTCTCTTGAGATAGAGCTGAGCAGTTGGTGCAAAGCCCCACCAGCTCCTCCAAGAATTGTGCATGTGAGCACCTTCCTGCCTTTGGTTCCCCTGTTGATAGTCATTAGCAGCACAACAATGATGAGAATAAAAAGAGCCAGGATTTCTTTCTCTCTGGCTTCAAGTGCTCCTTTCCTGCTTTCCATGGCCATATCACCCATTTAAGACACTGGGAAATATTGAATATTGTAAAACCTAGCAGACCTGGAAGGATAACATTTCCCTTTCCAAATATATTTGTCATCCATGTCTTGTCTGACCCAGCAAATCTGCAGAGCAGTTCCTCTGGCTGGCTAAAGCCATATCACTGGAGGTAATTTGGAAGGCAGTTTTGGAAGTACTATTAACTGCTGTGAACACCTGATGCTTTTTTTTAATAAATTATCAGGAGTACTTGAGGCCCAGCTGAATTTTAATTTCATGATTTCTCCGCTGTAGTTCAGCATTCCTACTGCACACTTGAGGTGCCTTTGGGAACTTTATGGGAATGCTTGGAACATCCTAGGTATTAGTCTGGCTCTGGGGACTTTAAAATGCTGCTGCCCTTTGTCCTGCCTCTCCCCTGAAAGCCTCAGAGCTCTCTGTGTCCTTTCATTTTCATAAAGCCTGGGCAAGGCAGAAAGACCTCTTGTGCAGCTGGGGGAAATGGAAAGTGCAGGTGTTGTGTTTCAGCACCTTATCTGAAGGCCTTCAGCCAGCCAGGCCTCCCGGCTTCCCTGTGCCTGCCTCTGGGAGTGAGGGCTTGGTGTGATGCTGTGATACCCTGGCAGTGCTGGGTGGTGTGTAGGGACCATTGCAGGACTCCAGGTTTGCTCTAAGAGTCTGGATGCAATTTTAAAAAAGTTTTTTGCAGCCTTTTTTTATAAGGTCCAGAATATATTTTAGTTTGGATGACTCTCTTACCTCATTCAACTTTGCTTTGGAAACAGATTCAAACTATCAGGACTCCTCAGACATAAGCTGGTGGCTGATAAACTCATTATCTGGAAATTATCTGATGTTATCTCCAAAAGGCTCTCCATGAATTCACCTCTGCTTCATCCCACACAAACCTACTGTTCTTTTCCCCCCTTTGCTCCTGTAATTTCCTGACCTCAGATATTGGGTCATGGATCTAATACGAGGTTACAGGAGGAGTTTCTGAAGATCCTCAAGGTCTGTGTTTCCCTCTGTCCATTCACATCTGGGATCCCAGCCCACCAGCATGTGCCCTTCAGATGTTAATCCTGGCTAGTGACTCTGCAACTTATTTAGAACTGAGGCATGAAAACAGCCTTAAAAATCTCCTATCTTCCATCCTGGCGAGGTGTTGGCTGTCTGGAAGTGCAGTGTGGGAACGCTGGGCAAGTGAAGAGGGATAGCAGGATCATTTTTGGGGCTGTGAGGAAATGCTGGCCACAGAATGAAACTCTGGTTCTGCTGCAGCACACAAATCCCATGCCCATAAACTATTAACAGAGGGTTTTACTGCGTGAGGAAGCTGTATCTAACCCTCTTCTTGCATCTGACATTTTCAGTTAGTCTCCCAGGGGGGTTCTTTGAAACCACCTGATGTTTGTAGCTGTTAGAGACAGAAGAGAAAAGGCTTACTGGAATTTTTGCAGTTCTGCATAATATAGAACCAATTAATGTGTGACCTTTCCATCCTGTGGGTATCCATTGCAGGGTTAGGTACCCTTGGGTCAATTCCCCGTTTTACTTTGATTTGTTTGGCTCTTGTGATATAGACTTGGGGATCATCATTAATATTTTACTGCAAAAGTGGAATCCGGCACAATTCACAGAGTGGAAGTCTCAGGAGTACTAAATATTGTGCACTGTTACTGCTTTGTGTACTGTGTGCAGAGTGAATTGGTAATTCAGGAGTTGAAAGTGGCCATCTGGGCTGAGCCATTTATTATAATTATTCCAAATGTGGACAGGAGTGTTATTTTTAAAATGAACGAAGCCTGTCCTCTAGAAGCAATGTTTGTGATTTGCTCTCTTCTAAGGTGTGCTCCCTTTCAGTGTGCTGCTGTAGCTTAAAAAAACCCCAAACTAAATTAGTAATGCTTTTAGGACTAGTAAACAAACTAATGTGCACTAAAAGCTTTAGAAGGAATCAATCGATGCCCGTGACAGGCTCTGAAATACCTGTGTGGGTGAGACATTTTGCTGCAGCTTTCTCATACAAATTTATTTGCTGATGCGATGCAGCTCCAGTGCAGACTTTGGCAAGAAAAGGGACTTCAGGCAATTTTATAAAGTTTCTTTTTTGGCTGAAGATTCTTTATTGAAGTTAAATAGCAGCAGCTTTGACAAATGCTTTTTGGGACAAGGTCTTGTTGCCTATGGCAGCTGTCCTCAGCTCCTCTGCTCTCTTCAGAGGAAAGACATTATTTTTAATGTTCAACATCTGTGTTGGTGTGGGAAATAATTGGTGTTTGGGAAGCTAAAAGCCTCTTCTCCTTTGACTGTTTAATTGCTTGGGGGATTTCAAAGGCTCAGAAGGTGATGACACCTTCCTTAAATGCTACTTAGGAAAACCCTGCCTCATTTTTTCCATTCTGCTGTTACCTCCCACCATGTGCAGGGTCTTTGCCCAAAGGGACCTGTGTTTAGGTCATCCTGAGTACAGGAGCTGATCATTTGAGCTGAAATCCTTGTGCTTCCTTTTGAGGTTGGCAGTCCTGACTTTCCTGGAACTGAGATGTGAGGTGATGGCTCAGCTTCTGCATTTTACATAGTTCTCCAGAGTACTTGACCTGTAACTCAGGCTCTACTTTGTGTAGCTGGTGTGTCCCATTCCCGAGACCTTTAGACCTGTGGCAAGGTATGAGAATGCTAACTCCTAGGGGGGAAAAAAAAAAGTGAAGGGAGGCTCCATGGTAATGTTTGGGCTTTCTTCCATTTGCTTTTAGGCTACTAAATAGAAATGTGCATGTTTATGTCTGAATCAAAAATATTCTGCTAACTTGAATTTGTGAAGTTAAGCAAAAGTGAGTTTCTCTTAATGACAGTGTCCTAGAACTCAGATAGGGCTTTTTCTTTCTGAGTGTTAAATGTTTCTGTGAAAGGAGCAGGAAACTTTGAGGGGTAATGATTGTTAGGGGTGATTTAAAACATCAAAGACTATGAACAGCATGTGGTTTTGACAGTAAAGATGCTAGGGCTTGCTGATTACTGTAATAGCTGCAGCATTTTCAGATGTGCCTGAGTTTCAAGTTGACAGGTGTCTTTAGCTTTAATGCCATTTCTGGTCTGTGCTGACTGAATTTCAGAAGCTGCTGTGCCTGTGGTGGTACAGAATACACACATCCCAGCTTGGTGTAGTTGGAGACTTCAGACTTGGATGCATTTCTGGATAGAAAGCATCTCTTCCTGTGCATTTCAGGGTTATTGTTACCTCCCATGTGTTTGACTGCACATCTGGCCAAAAGAGAGTGATCCAGTCATGTTTCTGCTGTGCTTTCTCCATGTTTGGGAGCACTTGGACCAGGCTTTGGAAGAGACACAAGAGGAAATTGTGAACATTTACTGGGCTCAAATCTTCGTGTGTGCTGTAGATGGAAACAAATATGGATGTGGATTTGATAACTATTCTGGACATGTGCATGTGCAGGAGAGGTAAGGGGAAGGACAGGTGATGTTATCTTTGTTTTCTGCCCTTAATTGTATTAGGGTTTAGAGCAACTTAATGGAGAGACCGATCCAATAAATACCTGTAGATGGAATTTCTTCCTCACAGAATGACCTGTAGATCAAGGCCAAAACCATGTGTTGAGAGTGGGCAGATTTGAAGGCTAAGAAATCTGTACCTCTGTACATGTTTTGGATTGCTTTTTAAAGAAATGGCATCACTTGAATGCTTTCTTCAGCCTTCTCCATCAGTCAGGCGCAGGTTGTACCAGGGAAACTCTGACTGCAGGGAGCTGCAGTTCAGTTCAGGTTACTGGGAAGACTTTAGCTAAATAACATTGATGCTTCTGTGCTGAGAGATAAAAGCGTGGACCTGCTGACCTGCTGGTCTAAAATTTAACAAATGAATAGTTAATGTGTGGAAGTGATGTCTTAGACCAGTATCTCGATGAGCCTCTGTAGTTTTGGTGGGTTTTTGGATTTGCTTGCTGTGTTAGCTGCTGGCATGGTGTGTGAGGTTGCTTGGATATATAAGGTGGAAGCCAAGATATAAAATGCTTTTTGTGCACATATGCTGAGATCTTGAAAGTGGGACACATCAAGCTACACCATAAATAATCTGTCTGGTTTTTCAAAGGGTCTGAACAACCATCTCCCTGATGATGTATGTTGGATGCTCTAGGTAGGTAGGCTTCTTTGAGATTGCAAAGCTGTTTTTTTCCCATGTTTTTACCATTGTCTTTAAAATCATGACTTCTGTTTCTTTCCTCAACAGCTGGTGCTGCTCTCTGTGTGAAAGAATGGGCAGTGTGGAGGCAGTTGGCAGGAGGTGAGACCAAGGACTGGCAGGCAGCAGAGCAGGCCAGGAGAGGACAGCAGCATTGGTGTCTTACTGTAGCTGCCAGGACAGGAAAAATTAAATTCACAGGAGTACATTAGGAATGAGGAAACCATGCTCAGCTTGCATTTGCAGTGGTATCACTTCACAGCTTCTGGTTACAGCCTCTTGAGTTGAAGAGAAACTGCACAGCCATACCCTTGGTCCATTAAGCAGGATTGGTTTTGTACAATAAAACTGCAGCAGTGGTACCGTGTGGTTCTGTATTCAGCACACATCAGACACTGTCTCAGTGGTTTGCTCTTACTGCTGCCTGTAAAACTTTTGGCTTCTCTGCTTGTGAGGGAGGAGTTTGGAGACAGACAAGTGAAGAGGGCTATTTAATCACCAGCTGAAAAGATGAGCAGCTTAAGGCTTTTAACTGTTTTTCTTAGCCTGGAGCTGGGAGTTGTGGTACCTTATTCCTGTGGAAGAAGTGACTGGATACAGTTGTCATTTGTCAGTGGATGATGAATCTTCTGCTCAGTAAAATACACTAATATGGTGAGCTGGAATTAGTTCCATCATGACTGATTTATTTTTTACCTACTTTTGAAAGGATAGAACTTCTTTGAGAATAAAAGAATTTTGTGTATGAATCATTTGGGTGTAAGAAACGGTGCTGCTTTTCTGCTGATAAAGGATACTTAGCAAATAAGTAGCACTTTTCATCTTCAAAGCATTTCCTGGGCTCTGATGTGGCAGTGGGTGTTGGAAAGGTGACAAAAACTCTCCCCTCAGGTGACTCTGGATAAGGCAGCCAGCATTAGTGCTGCCAGGTGGTGTTTTCTTAGTGTGTGCTCAGTGCTTTCTCTATTTGACCATTTCCAGGACTCAAGAGCATGACCTGGCTGCTCAGTGGAAAAACTTTGACATTCCTCAGTGCAGTTACAGCTAGAGATTTGTCTGGGAAAATTGCTCTCAGGCAGAGCCACAATACATTGGTTATTTGGTGTATGTGTGACATTGGATGCTTGGGAACTCACCATTTGGTATTGAGTAACTCAAGTTTGATTTGGTTTCAGTTATGTGAGGAGCTAAACTGAGTTACCTAGTGTTTTAAAAGTTAGTTTAGGTGTAAATCTAGTGAGTTGAGGGTTTTGCAAGGCTGGGTGAAAAGTGTAGTCAGTGAAGAACAGCTGAGATTAACTCTTTAGTTAGTTCATAGTGGTGTTTCTAGAATCAAGTGGGTGTTTCAGACCTGCTGTTAGAGAACTGGTCCTAGATCTCAGTCCTCAGTGAAATTGTTGGCAGCAGCTGTACAGAAACAGTTGGAGCTTTAGTACTGATCACCAAGGAACCTTTTTATTTTCATTTACCCTCCTGGCAATGGCTATTCTGCTTTACCTGCTGCTGGACAGGGGTTGGGGGTGTCAGCAGTGTGAGGGGCTGCTGCCCATCCCAAGTGTCCAGTGCTGCCTCTGCTCTCTGCCCTCTCATCTTTGCTTTTCAGTATTGCAGTGAGTGTGCATGGAGCACTGCTTAATATTTTTGTCGAGAATTGATGGCATTTCCAGCAAGGCCCTACTTGTCCTTTGGCTTTGCCCTTCTGTCTGCTTTTGAAGATGAAAGTTAGGGTTTTTTCCCTCTTGGAAGGCGAGTTAAGTATCAATTCCAAGTGAATAAATCTCATAACTATTGCAAGTAATATTTATGCTTCTGTTGAGCCTCTGAGTCCAAGTTCCTTGAAACAACATTAGTCTTGAGACAAAATAGCCACATTTTCTAAATTTAGAGTTACTACGCAGTTGGATAACTGGCTGGAAAGGATACATCATGAACCTCCTCTTCAGATTTGTTTTGTCCTTAGCACGTGTAACTTCTGTCAGAGGTCTTTTCTCTGTCCTTGTGCTGCAGGTTGTTGAAATCTTTCTGATTTCCCATGCTGTGGTACAGCCTTGTCTTAGTGAACTGTCCGTGGGTTCAGTTTAAAGCAGAAAGTGGGAGCAGGGAAGAGGGAGGAATCTCCATCCTTTGTTTAAAACTTGCTTTTGTGTATTTTGTGTCTTAAAGTCTGCAGATGTGGATGATTCATTTGCTTCCTGTTAGGGGCTAGTCTGCCCAGCATTTCAAGTGTATTCCAGAGAGCTTGGGAAGCTCTTCCTCGTTGTAGTAGCACATAATCACAGAACTTCCTCGGCTGTGCATCTCTGTACATTCCTGAAATACAAGAAAGAAGAGAGGACCCTGTGGAATGCCACAGCAGGGAAGGTGACACTGTACAGGAAGCACCAGCATTCCTGGCTGCTTAGTTTAGGAAGAAACTTCACAATGGCTTTCTTAATTCATTAACTGATATTTTATCACTTCCATGTCAATGTTGTGAGATCTCACTTTGTGTTAAAACTGGACAAGCAGATCCAGACTGTGTCATTGACTCAGTAACTGCTTTTTCACCCACAACATCTCACTTGCACAGCTGATTCGGCTTTTTGGTGCTTTTGACTCTGGGGCCAGAAACTTCCTCTGTTTTGTTTTGTGTGGTGATGGGGATTGTGCTGGCACACGATGGAGAAAAATGTCATTTGGTTCACAAATGAAATCTGCCTTGTAATGATAAAGCAAAGTGTGGGGTGACCTTATTGTAACAAAATGTGTGCTGGCCAGGAACTCCCTGTGAGCACCCTGGGCTGGTGCTGCTGAAGGCATCCCTGCAGGAGCAGCCTGCTCTCTCAGAGAAGTTCTATTAAAGAGTTAACTCTTTGCTTTGATTCCTTGAATTAGGAACCTGTGTCAGCCTGGATGAGAAAAGCTGTAATTTCTAGTATAAACATCCAAACAGCTTACACCCATCTCCTCTAGTAAAAAGTAAATGTAACTCCTAAATAGCTGCCTGTCTTTAGAAATGTGCTATTATGTGCTGAAGCACAATTATTTTCTCCCTTTTCACACTCAGCCTGTACATCACTAACTTCCTTCCCAGAGAGGCTCTTTCCCCACTATTCCTGCACCCCTTGTCCACACTTACTCCAGTTCACACCATGCTTTCTTCACCAGAGTTCACTCTGGCTGCCCTGATCAGCCTCAAGTGCCTTGTTGAATGCTGTTAATCTTTTTTTCCTGAGCCCAAGTGTTAGATGAAAACAATTCCCACACCAGGCGCTCTTTGCATTTCACAGGAATATTATGTGTTCTGCTGTCATGTTTCTTGTTCTGTTGTGGAGCCTAGAGAAAATTTAATTTATGGAAAATAAATACCACCAAGATGGTGATTGCTCTGGTCACTTCAATGAATGTGTAAACTCTTTAGTTAGAAGAGTCTTTCTGGTTTTTTTCAGTGTTGACACTCTGAACTTTGGAAGAAATCCAGGCTGAATTCCTGGCTTCCTCTTAATTGTGCTGTGTTCTTTTTTCTGTTCTCAGTAACTTAATTTAGTACCAAGTTGCCATCCATAGGTATTGGTTACCATTTGAAATCTGTCTACTTGTGCACAATCGTTAAAACAATTGTGATTCGAATTTCCTCTTATCTTAGTGTAGTGAATGCAGAGTGTTTGTGTTGCACTAATTCGTGTACTCTGCTGCTTCTTTGGCACTGGGTGCAAACCCAGCAGAGTATTCACACCTCCTGTCTCCCTCATAGGGATGCTTTGGTTTTCTTTTGTTAGTGCCCCACAAAGTTGCTTTCTTTTGAGCTCCAGCAGTCTCTGATTAGCATATGTACAGCCATGCAGGGCAGCTCTGGAGGAAATGCTCTTATCTGAGAGCTCCCAAAGTGGAGCTGCAAAAGCGGGGTTTTTTTCTCTTTTAGTGGTTGTGCCAGATTGGAAACTGGTAATGCTGGAAACCTGTTGGATTTAACAAGCAATGTTTGTCTTTGCCATGGTCAGCTGGGTAGAGAGGTCTCATCACACACCCTACCTCTGACAGCAGCCATTGAGTGCACATCACTGTCCTGATGTCTGACAAGAACCTTAACTTTCTCTTGTGATAATCTCTTCTAATCTGGCAGTGATAAGTGCTTGCTGTCAGGAGAGCTGTGATGAGAAAAGAAGGGACTAAAAAATCAGCTTTGAATGTGGTGTTTGTAGGGCAGATTCCCCATCTCTGTGCTCCTGTTCCTGTGTCTCTGTGTGAGTGTTGTGCTCTGGTTCTGCTGAGGGCAGCAAACTCAGGGTGGGGAATTCTTTTCCAGAACTGGGATCTTTGTGGCTGCTTGGTACTGTTTGGGCTAGCAAGCCATTCTGTAAAAGCATTTATGAGCAGTCTTAGAACTCTGCTGTGTGTCTCCTTTCTGCTTCTTGGTGCTGGAAGAATTTGTGATAGTGGCAGCAAACGGAACACCCCAGGAGCTGAGGAGTCCATAATACTTATTTGGAAAGCAGCCTAAGGAATCTGTATGAATTGCCAGTTGTTCTCATTAGTGCTGCTAACTTAGCCCAGCTTTAGCACAGTTCGCATTGCCTGCCTCTGATCTGCAGTGCTGGCAATGCTTGAATAAAGCCTTAAAACAAAAGATCAAGGATTAGAGACAAATTTATATTCAGAACATCATTGTCTGACCTGTGTATTTAACTGAGCATGGTAGAAAACACACCAAATTGCAAATTGTAGCTAGGGATAATGGCAGGACAAAGCACCTAATCAAAAACACTATTAAATAATTAAGTTGGTTCCAATAATTCAACTCTAAGCTATGTAATTTTTCTCTGAAGCAATAAACTCACACTAAGCAGAAATAAGTAAGGTAATACATAGAATTAGTAGCATGTGAGAGAGAGGATGGTGACTTAGAACAATGCATCATCAGTTCTGTGAATACTGTACCATCACCCAGAGTCTGCAACAGCTGGCAAACCTCATTTCACAGTGAGGACCTGGAGAACCATTCCTGGGCAAGGTCTCCAAGCTCACTTCAAAAGGGTTCTTTAATATTTGCTAGCTGGGCTCTTGGCTCAGCTGGTCCTGCTGTGCTGTAGGAGGATCAGGTGCTGCTGCTGCTGCACACAAAAGTTTGTTGTTGTAGCAGGTTGTTTTTTCATAACTTTCTTTGATTTTGATACCATTTGTCTCCTTCCAAGCTCCTGAAGCATTCTTCCCTTTGTTTAGGTTTAGTTTTCTCTCCACATCTGGAGGGACACAAAGACCCTTTCTCTTCACATCTTTTATCTTTGCTAGTTTCATTGTTCTCTGAGAATTAAGTTATGCAGGGCAATAGCATGTTCATTGCTCTTGAGAGAGGTCCCTACCCTGCTCTGGATGGCTGGCAGGGCATCCATTTGCTCTCTCAATTTTCCAGTTTCACCAGAAAAAGATCCCCAGATATTCTCAAAATACTTAATTGGTTAATTATGACCTTCTAGCCTGGGCGTGTTGCATCTGAATTGAGGAGTGATGTTGAGCTGAGATTTTAGGTTTTCCTGCTGGTGAATTGAGCTAAAATAACATTTCCCCTTCCCCTCCGCGCCCCCAAATTGCTTTAGGGTGTATAAAATGAAGCAGGATTGTCTGTGTTCTGAAGAAGAATAAAACAAAGGATGTTTCTTCTGTTCTCATGGAAATGAGGCTCTGGAGGAACATTGCAAGGTTAGTATGTGCTGTGTGCATACCTAGTGCAGCTGCTTGAGCTTAGTCACATTTAAACAGTGCCTTTGAGTTTATCTCCTGCTTTCAAGAAAACCAGGCACCTGCCACGTTCAGCTCCAGTGTGATTTAGCAAAGTGGCAAATCTTCATTAGAGACCAGGAGGAGCTTTTAATCAGAAATGACAACATGCAGTCTGTGATTTACACCCAGGCCTCAAGTGATGGGAGAAATCACCCTTCTCAACACCCACCTTGCTATAAATAGCTGTTTTCACTGGGGGCAGGTGCTACTGAAATGTCACTTGGGTGAAAGCTGAGTGACACGTTGAGTGTGTGTCTCAGAGCCAAAGAGGCATTGTCTTTGTCGGGTGTATTGAAACGTGCAGTGTCTCTGCCAGGAGATGTTGTAATGGTGAGATAGATATCGATCACAGCTCCTCTTGAAGTGTTTTGAAACTCGAATACTTCCTTGAATCATCTCTGCTCCATTCACAAAAGCTGCCGTTGTTAAAATGTTACACTGTTAGGTTTGTCTTGGTTTTATTCCACCCTGTTCTGCCACCATAAGGGTTTTTTTTCAGGAAACTCTATATTTTTCAGTTCCCTACTTTTGTGCACATCACAAGGGGTTATTTTCTCCCCATTGTTATGAAAAGAAGTGTTGTTTGAGTGCCCAGACAGTTGGTAACATCTGGCAGTCTGCTTTTTGGTGGAGTGTTAAGTATCTTCACAGTTCAGTTTTTATAATTGTCCTCTGAAAGAGCAAGCCATGATGACTCTCCCAGTGGAATATTTATCTGTCACACTCTGTCTCTGCAGTTTTTGGTGGGACTGTACTTCTGACACTGACAGTTTCTGCAAGAGGAAAATTAGTTTGTCTTGATCCATCAGTTCAGCCCTGGAGTGTTTCTTGAACTTTGTGGAAAGGGTCTGAGATGGGTACATGTGGTAGAAGAAAAGTAGGATTCAATTGCAAATTGCCATTATTGCAATCACTTTTTGAGATGAACTCTACCAGTCATCACTTGGTCTTGAGATGAGAGCAGCAGCTTCTTTTTAAACTTCATTGATGTCTTTTTTTAAAAGCTACTTTATGGAAAGCATCTTTGCTAGATGAAATAGATTTGGGACTTTTGAATTACAGACTTTGATTTTAAGCAGATGTCAGATCTTCAGGCTGTTCCAGTTCAAAAGGTGTGTGACACTTCAATGCTTTAACACTGAGGCTTCTGAGCACCTGTCTGGAGAACTTGGACACCCAAAGCCTGCAGAAGTTACCCCTGTTTTGCCCTGCTTTTGGCTGTCAAGGAGGGTTTTAGTGCAGAAGCCTGTGGGTAATGGCGTTGTGGTGACAGGGTAGTCCTGAAAAGGATCTGGAGCATGGCTGTGGTGGCAGACTCAAGCACTGATGGGCAAGAGTATAGCACACCTCTGTAGAAGTGATTTTTAGTAATTCCTATTTTTGTCTTACCATCTAGCTCAGCCTGGTCTGCTGACCAGACTGAAAGCTATAAAGAGCTCTGAATCTGGGGCTGAAGGAGCATGTGTGTTGTACAGAGTGCTTGCACACAGCTGGGTTTGGGAGATTTGTTTTATTTCTCCAAGGCTGACACACAGGATGGAGAAGTTTGAGGAGATGAGATGCTGAACAGCACCAGGAACCTGAGATGTGCTGGTGCTGCAGTGAGGGGGTGGATGTCATAGAAATGGTGTCTGTGGTGCTGGGTCCTGCTGCAGACAGGGGCTCAGGTTTGTCCTGCCTGGATTTGGATGTGGTCTGGCTGCCAGACCTGCCTGACCACTGCAAAGTTCTTTTCACTGACATTTCCCAGCCAGCGTATCAGAAGAGCTGCCTGAAAAAATGAAGGAATTTATAGCATGAAAAAGGAGAGTATGAGCTTGTTTCCTTCCAATTACAAGGAACTTTAAGCCTGATCTCTCCTTAGTTTGTTCTGTTTGGAGTGATATGAACCAGAAGAAAAATCGTGGGATTTTCTTCATCTGTGATTTTCTTACCCCGCCCCTGGTGATCTCATCTCTTCAAATCTGAGACCTATTTCTGTGCAACATAATCCTTGTTGTTTTGTGACAGCTTATTGTATGCACATTCTGTGTGCATCTGCTGCTCTTAACTGCTTAGTGTGTACCAGAGCAGGAGTTATTTTTACTGCTGTCAGTGGTGTTGAGCTTTGCAGCACTGGGCGTATCCTGCTCTGCATCCACGAAGCAAGCAGCCTTCAGAGGGACCAGGGGCTTGCACTGCTGCTGGTGATGGAGAGGGCAGAAACATGATGAGGTTCAGCATAAAAACTGTTGGGTTTTTGAATGTCTAAAATGAATATGGGATTGAAAAACATAGCTGAAAAAAATTCCAGTGGGGAGAATGCGCTGCTCAAGTGTGTGTTTACCAAAGGCTGTGGCAGTGAGGTGTGTTATTCTGGCAGTGCTTTTTCTGCCTTTTCTCAGTGTCTGTTGCATTCTGATGGCCTCAGTGTGAGCTGTTGTCCCTGATGCCCTGCTGACAGACTGTGTCCATGTCCCTGGTGTGCCGTGGGGAAGCTCTGAGCAGCTCAGGCTGCAGCTCTGAGGGATGGGCCTGGCTCCCTGGCTATGCTGCCCCAGAGCAGCTTTACACAAATTCTCTTATTTTAAATTCTCTTTACACAAGTTCTCTTTTGAACTTTCCATGTTTCATTTTTGGTTTCCTGGGGACTTTTTTAGGGTGAGTTGGGTGTGTGTGTTTTGGGGGGTTGGTTTTTGCTAGCTCTGCATTAGTAGAGGCTGGATCTTGATAGCAATTTGAATTTCCCAGAACTTGTTGGACACAAGGGTTAGATGTAATCCTTATATGTGAGTTGCTGCTCTTTTTTTTTTTTAGTTTTCTTTTAGTGCAGCCCATGAGTCTGCTTGCCTTTCTTGTCCTCACTAATGGCTCCCAGGCTCCTTTCCTGAGGAGACAAGAGTTGAGCTCACTGAGTGCCCCAAAGCCACCTCCTGAATTTGTCTTCCTCCTCAGAACTGATCTTGACTGCAATTTCTCCAGGAGGGAAGCTCTTGTCCAAGGTAAAGCAGCTGGCCAGGCTCACTGAGGGCTTTGGTGTTCATCCATCCCAGTGGTCTCTGGAGCAGAGGGTGCCCATCAGACCAGGTTGCAAGTACTGCCTGCCATTATTTGAACCTGGTGGCTTTTTTATCACTCTCTCATGGAGCTTCTGTGAGTTGTTATCTGAAGAGACATAAGGCCACTCCATCCATCCCTGCCAAACCCTGAAAAAATGCTGGAGCTGGTTAAAGAGGCACATTCCCTCTGGAGATGGGGCTCCCTTGAGCAAAGGAATGTAGGTCATGGTTAAGTGTATAAAATGAAAAGCTACTCCATTGTAGTGCCAGCATTTCACCACAATAATCCAGTGAGGTCCTTGCACTAATAGGAAACCTGGTCTTATATATATGCTATTTAATATGACTCATTAAACAAGCCTAATTAAACAGCAGCTTCAGCCTTACTGAATGACATGGCACTTAAAATCCTTAAGGCTTTAGTGCTGGCATCCTGACCAGTTCATCCTCCTGTGTGCCATGTTTTTGCTGTCCAAATCATGGTTCTGTGGTGTCAGAGCCCAAGGCCAGCATAGAGGGGAGCAGTGAGCTTTGAGGCCCTCTTCAGTGTCAGGTGGGATAAAGGTAACAGTGCATCCATGGCAGTCTGAGCCAGGCACAGAGCTCTGGGGTAATGAGAAATGAATCCAAATGCAGGAATGAAGGGGGATGGAAGCTGGCTGTGTGGGGAGAAGGAGGTACTCTGGTCACTGCTTGACTATTGCAAAGGTATGTGTTGTAACATGCAGGGGACCACTCATGCACACCTGGTAGGGGATGTATCCCCCAAAAAATTCTGACAGGAAGATGATGAATGCCTGTCAGGAGCAAGCCTCAGGCTAGTGGTTGTTAGGCAGATGTTCGTGGTTGAGGACTTTTCAGTAAAGATTCTACTGCATCAGGTGCCTTCTGTATTTTGTGGGTCATTTCATAGTCCTTGCAAGTGTCCCTTTCATGTTGTTTTTTTCTGTATACTCAACATACTTTTTCATCTTGACAGTATCTTGAGTACCTGAGTAAATACTTGAGTATATGCAGAGTGTTCACCTTTGCAAGGAGAAGTGCCATTTTCTTGGTGTATTATTGTCCCCAGTGTAACTGTGCACCTGGTTTTTCATAGGTACCACTGTTCAACCCCAGTGCTGCTGCATTTCAGTGCCTGATGGCACAGTACCTTGCATATGCCTGCAAAGCTGAGCAACCTTTTTAAGTAAAAATCACTGTTGTAAGCATAGAAGTGTTCTGGCAGTGCCTCGTGTGACTTGGTTGGAATTGCTGCTGGGGGTTACATCTCCTGCTCAGGAGCCTGCCACATCTGAGTAGTACAGAGTGGCAATTAATGAGCAGGGGCAGTTTTAAGGAGCAACTTAGTTTTTGTGTTTAATTAAGAATGACAGGCCATATAATGCAGCCTAAGGCTTATCAAGCCATGGATCCTTCCCAGAACAGGGCTGGGGCTCAGCACCTCGGAGCAGTTCTGCTTACTGTTGTGCTAACGCTGCTCAGTTCATGCCGTGTGACTCTTCAGCAACTCTGAAATCTGCTGTCCAGTCATTCCTTTCCTCAGTCACAGGCCTGCAGCTTTGTCCCTGTTTCAAGGCTTTTCAGAGCACTCCTCACTGTGGCATTTTGTCAGTGCTGGGTAAGGCAGATTCAGTTCACCTCCATTTTTCAGAAGAGGAAGAGGCAGAGCACTCTTTCAGCTCTCAGGGGAGCAGAGCCCTCTCTGTCATCTTGCAAGGGTGTTTTTATAGTGTTTGCAAATCTGCTCTACCTGTGTTTATGGCTCAGTGTTTCACTGGGGTTGTGATGAGCTGAAATCCCTCTCTTACAGCTGAAGTCATTAAAGCCAAGAACGAGTTATGTATGTATGGCACATAGCAGAATCTGGTGTTAAAGCACAATACCCACTTACCTGCTATATATGTGCACAGCAATATATCCTCAAAAAAGGTAATTTTAGGAAGTAGGCATCAAGTGAATTACAGTTCCAGGAAATATGGGGCTTGCTGTCAAGGGTAGCAGGTTGGCTTAAGAAGGTAAAATTTATTTTGCAGAGGAGACTATTGATTAGCTGTTCACCAGACTGCTTTTATTGTTTGATGTGTAGATGCAAAGGCATCCAGATGTACAAAGCATGCACTTGGAGTCAAGCCATTGCCAGGACAGGGATCAGTGGCTTTGTAATGGATTAGCTTTATCTTTTAGCCTAGTATTTTTTCTTCTTGGTTAAGATATTTGCTGTTAGGTACAGTGCATCTGTGCTAGGACCTGGTACCTTTCTGCTTTGAAAGATGCTCTGGATGCTTTTTTTTAAAAGGGGAAAAAATGGCCTCTCACTGCCTGGCCATTTGGAGACAGAAGTGCTGACTTTGGGCAAACAGGCTTTTGGTGCTTTTTGCTTGTGCTGTGTGGAGTGAGCACTTACTCCTCTCAGGGCATCTCAGCAGAGCTGCTTACATCCAGTGAGGTTACACCTGAGAGGGTCCACAGAGGCAGTGAAGGAGCTTTAGATGAAAGACCTTGGCTCCTCTCAGACATTAGGCTGAGCTGGCACATCTGAAGGAAGGGTGGGAAGGACAGGAGAGGAACAAATGCACTTTGTAAATATGAAACATTTGACAGTTTCCAAGTCAAACATATCTCCCAATCATATTTTAGCATCTTCTCTAACCAGCTCTGCATTGAAATACCTTACAGGGGATGTTACTGTGTGATGTTGGTGACATTGGGCCAAGAAGACACTAAAGAAATTCTCCTGCTAGGAGAAGCTTCCTGATCTGTATGCAAGGTGAAAGATGCAGCAAAGCATCCCTTAAAACAGTTTTAAACTCCAGTTTGGAAAATTCTGTGCCTTTAGTCTTTGACATTTATGGGGAAATAGTCAGCTCTGAGGCGAGTTCTGCTAACAATCGATCTCCCCTTCCTTGCCTGTAAGAGGTGACCTTTCAGAAATGTTTTCAGTGAAGGGGCAGTTCCAGGCCTCTCAGAAATACTCCTCTTGTTAAAAATAATATTTCACAGCTTCCTGGTTGGTCTAGAAGTATGTTACTCCCCTGGGGACTCTTCGGATGCTGGGTCTCCTAAACACTTCTTTGAAAACTGGATTTGAGTATCCTGGGAGATACTTTTTCCGAGTAATTTGTGATTGCTCTATAGCTGTTGGGCTGTAGAGCCTGTGCAGAGCAGAGGAGCATAAAGATGTATTCCTACAGGAATTCTGTAGCTGTCTGTATGTTATGTCCAGAGGAAAACCACACTGGCAGGGATTAATGCACATAGAAAGGAGTTTGTCTTAAAAGATCTGTAGAGGAGAACTTAATAATCTACCTTGAGCAGGTTTAGAATGGGAACTGTGTGTACACTGTACAAAACCAGGGAACATCTGGCTTGATTACTCCTGTGCTTCTTGTGCCATTGCTGTGTTTACTTACCCCAGGGGCTGGGTGAGTTCTCTGAGCCATCTCTACATGTGCTGATGGGTTGCTTAGTTCCCAAGGAGGAGATGGGGAGAAAAGAAGATTCCCCAAGCTATAAGCTTGAATTATTGCCACATCAAATATATTGCTGAATAACTGAACCTGCAGAGTAATGTGGAGAGGAGAGTGGTGTTTCCATGTGGGTGTTGGATGTTCTGCTGGGTAAATGCTGTGTTGTCTCAGGCTGCTGGCAGAATCTGGAGAGCTTACAGTAAATGGTTTAGAAGTCAGCCAAGAAAACACCCAAAGGCAAAATGATACAGGAGGGTTATTATGATGACATTGATGAGTTTTAAATATGGTGCTGAAAGCTTTGTGCTCTGCTGAGATGGGAAGGAAGAGAAAGTCAGTCCAGTAGACTTACCTGTGCAGGAGGGGAGAAACATGGCTTTGCTCCAGGGGTATTAAGTCCAACTCTGCAGGGCTTTTATATTTCTGTCTCTGTTGTATCATAACTGTCACCAGTGCTTGTTGAGATTTTTCTCAGATTTATTGAAAGGAATTGAAGGTTGGTTGCTTTTGTGTTGTGGAGTGTATAAACAGAAGGCAGTGAATGAAACCTCCTGTGGCTGGGAGATGTTTTAGTCTTCCCCCAGCCATTCTGCAGGTGGTGGATCCACCCCTCACAGAAAGGGATGTCACAGTGCAGGGGTTGCAAAAATCCAGTAGTTAAATATCTGGGCTTCTGTAGCTTGGTGTATGCTTTCAGTAGGGGCTGTTCCTCCTTTTTGTAATGGCCAATACAGCATTTATGCATGTGGGGGATAACTGAAACTCTTTCAGTGAATAGAAAATGCAGCTGAGGTTCTTTGGGCAATGATGCAATTGTGCTGCATTGTCCCAGTAGCATTCACATACTCTTCTGCAGTGTGAGCTGGGGGAGTGGCTTTGCTGTTTATCAGAAATAAATGCATGCACGGGGTACCCACACTGTCACTGAATTTTGGGTGGATTCTCTTTAGCATTCCAGAGGTTGCTTCAGATGAATGTAAAGGCATTGATTTTTTTATTTTTTTTTTAAGGAATGTATGACTTAACTGTGGATACAGCTGGCTCAGAAGGAGTGTTATTTAACAGGAAAGTCTTTGAATGCTTGCTCTGCCTTGGAGCAAGCATTGGCCATTGTACTTCTTAAAGCAGTGTTTGCCTTTGCTGTGTGCCAGGAGGGAGCGAGGTGACCCCAGACCTCTGCCCTGGCTGTGGCCCCATGGGGAGAAGTACCACTGGTTTCTCTGTCAGCTGGACTCGGGTGTCCCCAGAGTGCTCTTAATCACTGGCTGTGGAAACTGCCCTCAAGGCCAGCCTGAGCATCCTGTGTTTCTGAGCTAAGCTAGCCAGGTCCTGATCTTCCTCTGGAATCAACTGCCTCCCTCTTCTGCTGGGGGTGCAGGCAGTCTGTCTGTCCATGCAGTGTTCCTCTGTGTGACAGAGCACTGAGGCACTGCAGTGTGTTTGGGGAGTGTGTTCTGCATGGGAGATGAGCCAGGAATGTTTCTCCAGGGGGATGCTCTGATTCCAGAGCAGGGATGAACCTCAGAGAAGGTACAAGGGAGGCTGGCCAGCTTCATGCACTGGCTGCCTGGGATTGACTTGGGAATGTGGCATGACACAGCATTTGCTGTGCTTTCATCTACAGCTATTTATACATTGCTTTTCAGGGTTATTTTGTCTCCTCTAGGAGATTCTGTACTTGATAAAATATTCTTGCTCAAGTTTATTAAATTTGCCGAAGTTCCTAGACTTATTTGAGTATTTTAGCTCTGTGGCAGTGCTCTAACTCTGGATCCAAACAGGGCTGAATGTGAAGGAATTTTTTCTTTAAGATACGTCTGGATTCAGTCCCCTAAAGTAATTTGACCTGCAGACTGGGCTTGCATTGAGTCTCTATGTGAACTAAAACAGGCACGCTAGGGATTTAAGGATAACACACTAATACCTTCCCTCTTCCCTAGGAGAGAAAATTGCAGTAATTGTGGGGGAAGGGACTCCTGTGAGGGTGGTGGTGGAGGCTCTGGGTGAAAGGAAGGGAGAGGAGAGTGGGCTGTATTACACTAACCATCCTGTGTCAACCTCCTCCGTTCGGGTGTCGCATGGCTGACATCCTATCAAAGAGCTCTGGCTGTGTCCAGAATTTTAAGCAGCATTATAAATAGTGTTGCTCAAACAGCCTGTGTGTGCACAGACTGTGAACGACTGGGGTAGACCAAAATATTATTGGTTTAGTTTTTGAACAAGTCCAAAAATGGGAGCAAGAAAGAGTAGAAACCTGAAGAGTAGGAACACCCATGGATTATCTCCTTCCTCTGCAATGCCAGGCATACATCTGGGGGGTCTGTGAGAGAGGCAGCATTGCTGGAGATGGCAGGCTGTGAGACTTACAAGGCATGAATATGTGAATCTTGTCAAGGCATCTGAAACCATTCTTTCTCTCCTACTTGCCTGACGTCTTCCTGCTTGCAGGTTATGCTGTGTCTGAATAATTGTGAACAATTAGAAGCTAATTTAAATGGCTGGTTTGTATTCACAGCAGCAGCAAATGAGCTAACCAGCTGGAAAGCAGACACGGTGATTTTCTGTTGATATGTCTCCCTCTTGTTGTTCCCTGGCAGTTTTTGCAAGGTGGATTTTTTTGCTGTGGGCTAATAAGGACTTCCTCCTGCATGCTGCTGACCTGATTGCAAAGGGGAAGGAGGATATTTTGTGTCCTAGCACAGGTTACCACCAACCCAGCAGAGTCCAGTTTAGCTTAGCAAAAGAGCCCACCCTGCTTTGCTCTAGGAATGTGGAGCAAAGGAGTATTTTTTATGGATACACTATTTACTCTCAAAGATGTAGAAAGGTGAGGCACACTGTTGTGCCTCAGGAGTGAATTGGCCAGCAAGAGTCACACAGATTTCCTCACAGCATCCTTTTTGTCCTCTGAAAGGCAGATGGGATCTAAGCAGCCCCACTCTTTCCTCCAGAGCTGGCGTATGCCCCAAATGCAGCTCAGAGTGGCCAGTGACTAATTTGTGCTGCTGATGCTGTCCAGATGGCATCCCCATCCATCCAGGTCCAGCAAGAACCTGGAAAACCTGTTGTATAACAACTGCCATCTCCCTCCCAAGGCAACAATTTGAAGAATTCTTTTGCTTCAGGAAGAGCTACTGGACAGACTATTTTTGCCCACAAGGAAGAACACAGCTTAACTGGCAAGTTAAAACAGCAGGCTGTTGGGAATCCTGGGAATCCACACTGGAGGCTGAAATGGGAATCTCTTCTTCCTGGAAGAGAACACAGTGGATGGTGTCAGCATCCATGTGAGCTCCTCAGGGGAGTTTCTTCTAGCAGTGAAATGCATCTCCCTTAGAGCTTATCCCAGAAGAGCTGCACAGCCCTTGCTTTCACCTGCGTGGTCAGATGTTCACCAGGCTCTGCAGCCATCCCTGAGGTCCTGCTGGAACCAGGCAGCCCTTGACACACCGGGCTTGGGGCTCTGTGGAGCTGCTGGGTTCCTCACAGCAGTTTCTTCTGGGGATTGCTGCCTCTGATCTGTACTTTGGGTGAGGTTTTACTGCAGGAGTGTTGGGGCAGCCTCTGTGAGCAGTGTTGGCTGAAGTATAGGCAAAATGTTGTCCATTTTCCTGCTTACTGCTGACAGCCAGCTTCTCCTGTGCGTGTAACTCTGGTCTCCTGTGGTTTTCCTCAGGTAACAGTGCCATCTGGTGCTGGAGCACTGCTCTTGGTCAAGCTTTCCTCAAGTACTTGGCCAGAGGTGATAGGAGAGCAGTACTGCTTTTACTCAGCCATCTTGCTGTAAGAAGATGAGGGGGTGTCCTGTAATAATCTGTGCTTTGGGGACATTGCACCTGGAGGTGATCCTTTTGTCTTTTCTGTTTAACAGTTGATGTTCACAGAACTGCTGTACAAGAGGCAAGAACTGTAAACACTGAGAAGGGAGATAATTTTTTACTTAAAACTGCTGCTAAGAAGTAAAATCCAACATTTAGATTAAATTCTGTAACTGGGGACATATTTGAAAGAGTCCCTGTAGGACTCTTAAGTGATTTCCTAGTCACTAAATCTTCTCTTGGAAGATCTTTTACATATTTTCTAGTCATAGCCATGTACTTTTAAACTTTACCCTTCTATATCTTTATGCTGAGCATTATTATGTTCATGCTGTCTGAATTATTTTTACTTTATTATTTTATTGCTTTTATTTCCTCTGAAGTTTTGTAAACCTTTTTGCAGACAGGGTTTGATTATGTTCCCAGATGAAAGTCCTGGTTATTGGTTGATGGGAGTGAGTATATGGAATGTACTGTTTGAACAAACAGCACTTGGTGACAAGGTTGGCAAAATTCAAACTGTGCTGTAATTTTTTTCTTTAGATACCAGTTTTTACCCCTTTGTCAGGTGTCCAATCCAGGCTGGCACGTGTGAGTGTGTGGTAGTATTGAGCATTTACACACCAGATAGAAAAGTGAGGCTGAGGATACTGAACAGCTGAGAGTGGCTGTTGTTTGTGCAGCTTTGCTTGTCTGCTTCCAGGATCCTCCTCTCTCCCAACCACATTCTCTCTTCTGGGAAATGCTCCCAAACCTACTTATTTTCCTTTAAATAACAACAACCCAGTAACCTTCCTGTTGTCTTATCTTCCTTCCCTTGAACTACTGCCTTGTACTTCTTTTTCAGAATGGTGTGTTCACTGGGCCAGGGAATCTGTGTTGCAGTGTTTTCCAAAATGTCATGTAAATATGCAGAACCACAGAAGTGATTTGTTGTCAGTAAAATAAATATGCTTCTTGGACAAAGGAAATCCAAGTGGAAGCTTTACTTTTGCTTAGCAAAAGATTTCTGTTGAAGCCAAATTCTTCTGCTTCAAAGTACAGCATTTACCCACATTATAATTACAGTGAAATTTTGTTTCATCCAGTGATTTATTCAGACTTTTTAACTAAGTTCTACCTCTTGGCAAAGGAAAGTAGAATATTTCAGTGTCTTTCTGCCAGGAGGCTCAAAGGTGATATTTGGTGGGAGGAGGGGAAGATCCTGCACTGTGACTGAAAGACCAGAACTTTGCTGTGGAAGGAGTTTTGTACTTTATTAGCCAAAAATAACGTGGAAGACAAAAATAAAAATAGCTTGTGTGGTCAGAAATATGAACAGGAACGAAAGTACCTGCAGGTTCATTGGGGATCAGTGTGAAAATAGGGGGAGGAAGCTTCAGCCTGCAGTTGGAAGGGACTCAGCTGAGTGACTTCAGGTTTCTGTGTCTCCATAATGTGTCATAAAGACAAATTACAGAGCTGTCACTTTGTCTTATGAGAGCTGCAGGTCCCCAGGGAGGCTTCACAGCA
This sequence comes from Passer montanus, assembly GCF_014805655.1. Classification (NCBI taxonomy): domain Eukaryota; kingdom Metazoa; phylum Chordata; class Aves; order Passeriformes; family Passeridae; genus Passer; species Passer montanus. The sequence continues at coordinate 2,053,166 of NW_024368263.1, forward strand.
CTGGGAGATGATCAGAACTAATGGCACAGCTGGATTTTGAAGCTGCTGTGTTACAAGGCTCCCTGCACCTCTGGCAGTGATGTGGTTCTCATTTTTCAGATTCCCTGCTCTCCTGTGGGTGTCGCAGAGACTTTTCTTTGCTGCCTGCCACGAACTCTCTTGTTGTTTACTCAGTGACTCTGCATGATGGCAGGTGCTGCCTGGCTCTGGCAGCCCTGGGTACAATTCGTGTGTAATTAGATAAAAAATCATGTTCTCTTAGTACGGGGGGCTTGGAGATTTGTAGGCATTCAGGTGTGTTTTAGAGCAGTGTGTGCTGGCCTGGGGCTGGAAACTGCAGTGTTCATCCCTACCACTGATGGAATCTTCATGAGCTAATTAGGAAATTCTGCTTTAGGCCATGCCTTTTTCTTGTTTTCTGAAAAAAAAATGCTATGTTCAAACTGTACAATCAATCCACAGTAGTTTGCAGTAACAGGCACTGCTTGGGCTTGGCTTCGTGGTGAATCTCAGGTTGTGCTGCTGTGGATGTGCTGAATGTTGGATGATTGGCAGATTCAGAGCTGCTTGCATGAACAAAAGAATTGTAATGTGTGATCAGGTGACTGCCTGCAGGTAGAGCTGCTGCTATGCAAAGCTGTCTTGGTTTCATCTTGGCCTCTGTGAAGTGTTCTAAAACATCTCTTTCAGATCAGGGGAGCATTTTAGCACCCCCACTGCCTACCCCTGTGCTGTTCTGTACCTGAAGTTAATCATCAACCTGACCTTTCACAGAGGGATGTTTTGCACTGTCCAAAGCAGCCTCATGAGCAAGCTTTTGGACTCTTGTACAGAATACATGAAACAAAGATCCTGCTTGCTGTCCTTCCCCTGCTTTGACCAAACCAAATGGAACTGTGTGTTCCTGAGTCACTCAAGGCTCTTCAGAGTTAGTTCAGTTGTTCATATTTGAACAAATTTTTAATCTCCTGATGCAATTCCTAAGTAACTTAAATATTTTCTCCTTTTGTCATTCTTTGAGTGCTTTCAGGTGACAAGCAATATAATGATATTATGAAAATGCAGAATGCTGCTAAAGTAAAATGGGTGAAAATCTCCACATGTCTACAGGTTGCCCAGAGAAGCTGTGGCTGCCCCATTACTGTCGTGTAGGAGTAGCCAGGCACTGTCATAGGCAGAACTTTGGTACCAAACAGTGCAAAAGATTTATTTTCATATTTTTGCAGCTGCATCCCTCCAGGGTTGTTTTGAAAACCCTCTGTATTGTGTAGCTCATTGTTCAGCTGTTCTGGGTAGTAGAATTTTAGTTCTCAGGAGTCTTAAGTTTCTGTTAGTCTGTCTTCTGTCCCATTTGCCCATCTCTCTTTCCCATAAAAGCCCAGCATGGCTGGAAAACTCCAGTTAGAAGTGAAGCAACATGTGCCACTTTAAATGTCACAGTGTGAATCAACTCTGAGCTTCCAGGGGATTCTCTGCTGTTGCTTTTCTCCTTGCTTTTCACAACTGCTCATGTGCAGTGCAATCTGATCAGTGTAACACAAGTCTTTCACGGAGGTGAACTTTGGATATGGAACATATTTTTCCAACAGTAGTATGTGATGCCATTGGTAATGTGTTGATACTGAAAAGATATTACAATATCTTGGCTTCAGATCTTCTGGGTCATTGAATTTCTGAACCTTTGTCATCTAACTTGGTGTATCCCTGTTATATTTGGACAGCTGACTTGTGTTTTTAGACACCTAATCTAGATTTAAAATAAAAACAGCTTGTGTTGAGTTGATTGCTACCCTACTGTTTTAGTTGAAGTGAATTTCGGTGTTTAATCAGACCTTGGAGTTAAAAAAAACAAAACTGGGGATGCTGAGTTGGGTTGGCTGCTGCCTCTTGTGCTCCCTCCTGCCCATTTCCATGAGCACCCACCCCACAGCCCTTCCAGTGCCAAGGCAGCTCTGCAGCTGCTTTGTTTTCTCCTGGTGCCTGGGGCTGGAGCTGGTGGTGGCCAGGAGCTGCCTCATGTAGGAAGGAGGATTCCTCTTAACCCCCAGGAAGAGCCTGGCAGTGGTCCCAGTCACAAACCATTGCATCTGGTGGAGGTTTCCAAGCCACAGCTTCAGGACTGGAGGAGAAAAGGATCTGTTTGCTTTTGGGTTTAGAAACCAGGCATGGGAACTGTGGTACATCATGTCATGTTTCAGGTGCTGAGAGGATGTCCAGGTCTCACCAGGCATTTGGGTTTAGCTTTAACTGGTGCTATTGAGGTTTGGAGAGGTTTCCAAACACCTCCAAGGAGCCTGTCTGTCAGCTCAGTGAGACAAGGCTTTACCTTTTCCCAGCACCAGGCATTTGGGTTTGGCTTTAACTGGTGCTATTGAGGTTTGGAGAGGTCTGTCATGCCTTGTTACCTGTCACTGCAGTAGTTGCTTTCCCTGTGGTTTGCTCTTAACCTAGGGGTTTTCTTCATCTTCTGAGCATTGATGTTACAAGTTTCCATGGCAATTTCCAAGCTCTCAAGTAGGTGCTGTCCATTCAAAACAGAATGCTAATGTGGGGTTTGTAGGACAGTGACAGTCCTGGTGACCCTGGGGGAATGTTCCAGGGAGTGGATTAATTTTTAACTTCAGAACATTTCAGATATTGACTTGCCAGGAGAACTCTCCAATGCAGTTTAAAAAAAAAAGTCCATCTGTGTGAGTCTAAAGTTCTATCTGTTGATGTTGGACAGAAATCAGGTACCTAGTTCATATCTGCTCCATCATAGTATTTGTCCATTGTCAAAAATACAAGTGTGATGTGTTTTCTATGGATAAAACCTTGGCTTGACTAGAAAGGAGGCCAGAAAATGATAATACATCTTAAAAAGGCATTATTATTTTTCCCCTCACATTTTTAGTCCCATTGAGGGAATTCAAAACAGGCTTCACAAAATTGCAAGTAATTTTTTTTTTTTGTTACAGTTGTAGGTGCAGAGCCTGGGAGCAGTGCTTGAAATGAGATCAGTTATACAAGATTTGCAAGGGGAGGGTTGGGACCTGTGAGATGGGCAAGTAGCCCAGAGCGAGTAGAAGTGACAGATCTGTGCAGGTCACAGCCTGGCCTCTCTGCCCTTGTGGTGGCCACTGCTGTCCAAGTCCTTGCTAAGTCAAGAGGCAGAAGCAGCTTTCATAATAGATAATTCACTTCTGAGTCAGCTGGATAAACATCTCAACCATCATACAGCAGTTCAGGTCAATGTACAGAGTTTCATATCCAGCATTGTGCTTTCCTCCATTTTTTTGGTGGTGCCTTGTATTCTCATTTTTATAAGCAGATACCAGTGTGTGTGTGCTGCTTTTTCTCCTCCATCTGTATGAGCTCATTTCCAGGGCTGTTGTTTTGGAGGGTGAAATTCAGGATGTGTCTGGAATAGAAAGTGATGTTGTCACCACAGTGACTGCGTTGGAGGGAGAGGCTGTGGGATCACTATCACCACTGCTGGGTACCAGGGATGTTATAAACCTAAATTGCTAATTAGTGAATTTAAGCTCTGCTTTAGTTATGCAGAGAGAGGACAGGGATTTAAGCCACTACTGAATATCTCCAGTACTCTGTTTGGATTCTCACCACCCAGGGCTTGTCTCTGTATCAATCCCAGCAACTCCCATATTATTTGCCACTGAATTTCAGAAGTGACTGTTGCTTATTCACCTGCCACAATATTTGGCATTTGTTGCTAGTCCAGATCATCAAAGTAAATTGTTCTGCTTTTGAGCTCTTGCAGCAGGGAGCTGCTGGAGAGGAAAACTGGCACCATATCTTGCATTTGTTCAAGGGAGGTGAGAGAGAGTTGCACTGGGAGTTTAGCCCACCCATGCCTGGGGATGTTTGCACCTCACTGCCAAATTGTTTGCTAAAGTGGGAATTCATTTTTCTGTCACGGACATCTCTCTCAACCTCTGCTGTTAGTTTAAACAAATAAAACCCAAACCACAAAGATTTCGTTTCAGATGACAAGTTTGTAATAAAAAAATAGGCAAGTGGATGAAAGCAGAAAGCTCCCAAGGCTTAATGAGCTGGCAGTGTCTGTCCTCTCCCAGTCTGTCCAGTTCCAGGTGTGAGCCCTGATGGCTCCCTTACTTTGCTGAGGTGAGATGACTCAGCTGAGAAGGGGAATGTGGTCCTGTTGGTGCTTGTTCTCTATGCAGAAAATGAGAATTTGTGTACTCCTCCCGCTGTGTGTGGTTTCAGAGCATCATCAACCCTGCTAAAGAATCAGGTGTTCTCCAGATTGCAGCTGCTGCCTTTTGATGAGTAAATGTGCTGTGGAGCTCAGCCACTGATTCAGTGCTGAGCACCAAGAGCATCTGATTAGCAAAGGAAATAAATGAGGCCCAGAGCTGTTCTGCCACTTCTCTGTGCAGTCAAGGCCCTAAGGAACACAACTGACTCCAGGCTGGGTGTGTCATCCCTCTTCACCAGGGTGAAATGAGTGTCTTTGGTTTGCCTCATAACATTTGTAATAGTGAATTTATTTTTTAAAAAGCAGCACAAAACCCATCTTGCATTTGAGGAGGGAGCTCAGCTTGGCGTACAGGAGTATAGAATTCCTCAGAGCATCTCTGGGAAACTGCTGTTTCTCATTCTTGGGGCTATTACTGAGGCACATGGATAGAACATAAACCCAGCCATGTTAATACTGACTTTCATAGAGGTAAATATAGCAGCAGCGAGGACCTATTTTAAAAGTGCTTCTGCAACAGAATTCCCTCAGTGCTGAGGGAGGGGGCTGTCCATCACATTGCTCTGGGTATGACAGAGGACAGGAGGAATCACTGAACTGCTGTGTTCATCAGCAGCCATTCCAGCTCACTCTGGTTGAGTTTCTTGTGGGTTTTGAGTCTTTTGTGACATGACAGACCTGTGAAGTATTTATTGTTGATGCTGGCATTCTGCCTGCTCCTTGGCTTGCTTTTTCCTGCCACTGAGACAGGTGAGTCTGGCACATGAAGCTGAAAATAGTGCTGCCTTTAAAAGCCAAGAGACCTGAAAATAGGTTAAATATAGTCCCCTTGTAGAGGAAGTTTTATGCTTTGCTTTGGGAAGAATTGGTATGATTATATTCTTGAGGAAGAATCACAAAATGGGAATGCTGCTGATTGACAGCTTCTGTGTTTTACAAGCATTGACTAACCCAAAGATGCTGCTGCTGCTGGGTAACATCAAATCATCTTGATGATCTGGGTTCTTCAGAGGCTGCATCATAAGGAACAGTATGGCTGAGTGATGTGTTGAAACTTAATGCATCAATTTAAGCCCTAATGCATTTTGAAATGAAAGTATCATCATACACTTGGAGCTGTGCAGTGAGAATACTTCAGTTACAGTACCCAAACTGCTGCTCATGCTTGAGTACTTACTGAAATGTAAATGTTGCAGCCTGATTATGGATTTTAAAAGGTTGCCTATACAGTACTTACTGTAACAAATAATTTTAGAAAGCTGTATAAAAATTGATGTCTATCTATATACCACAGTGGGATGTGGGAGGCAGTGAAAACACTTCTACAATCTGGAAATGTGCTGTGGGCTTCAGGTTTCCCACTCCAGTGTGGTTCTGACTCCAGAAGTTGGGTCTAAAAGCCTGGCTGGGTCTCTTCCCCTCTTGCTGAAGCACACAGTCAAGAAGATGATAAATACTCAGGTCCTTTGGCTTGATTCCAGATCCTGTTCTTGGATTATAGATTTGTCTAATTTCGTAAAGCAGGCTGTAAGCCAGGGAGTGGGTTAGGATGAAATGCTGACAGGGCACAGTGGAGTTCAGGCTGGGATGAACAAGGAGAAGCCAGGAATGCAGCAGCAGTGGCACGGCTGGGTCTGAACGTGACATGTGGGAGAGGCTCTGTCCCTGATGGTGCATTCATGTGGCACTTCCCAGAGCACATGCTGTGTAATTAGTTTGTTAGCAGGGCTCAGTGATGTACCAATGCAAATAACTTCTGGAGCACTGAAATGCAGATGAGGCTTTTCCATGCTCAGCAGAGGGAGATTTTAGCTGAGTTACTGGGAGGCTGAGCAAGCCTGAAATTGGAGTTCAGTCTTGTGGCCTCCCGTAGGACATCATCCCTCGTGTGGCATTCCAGTGTATTCAATGGCAGCTGCATTTTGTAGTTTTAAGCTTGTTGAAAACACTTAATGAAAGTGCCTGCAAGTAGTCTTGAGGTCAGTGAAACAGCTGGGTGAAGGACCACTTGTGGAAGGACATCACTTGGTTAATCAGTGGAGATTCATCAGGTGATCCATTCCCTTTCCAGGAGCACTCCTGGTGCCCACAGGTCTGTGGGAGCTGCTGTAGGGTACATAAGGATGGTCCAACCACATCCTTTGTTTCCAGAACAAGCTCTTTGCCATCAAGTGCTTTAGCAGGAGCTGGAGTCAGCAGTGCTTGACTTCATCCATGGGCTTATTGATGTTTTGATACCTGCTTGTACCCGAGAGCTTCTATGTGCAGAAACAGCTATTTCTTTTCCTTTTTTTTTCCAAAACAAGTGCTTGCTGCAGTGGATTTGTCACCTATTCTCCTGCCAGCCAAGACTTCTTACTGTACAGGACCTTGCTTTGTGTCCCAAGCCAAACAGGCTTTCCATGGATATTTGGGAGTATCTTGGGTGAAAAGCGTGCAGGATGAGACAGAACTGTGGCGTGATGTGCTGCTTTGTGTGTCTTCTCTGCTACATAGACTGGATGTGGGAAGGAAATGATGCGTGGTGCAGGCAGAGGAAGAGGAGAGGGAGACTTGAGGGGATGAATGAGTCAATGTCTGCACCCTTTTTGATGTGTCTGCTGACTTAGAGCACAGTCATGGATGGATCCCCTGGTTGCTGATGTCAGATCTGTCAACTGGATTTGGCAACTATGCCAAGGGGATTAACTCTGTGTATGGAAGTGCCTCAGCGTCCTCCACTGCAATCCTCCTCAGTCTGGAGGATTGGGATACTGTGCATTTGTATTTGTCATGTTATTTCTGACTGAGTATCATCTGGGGTCATCACTAAAGCCAATCTCTCTCTCTCTCCTTAGCTGAAACTTGAAGATCGCTCAGTGGTCCCTCGAGATGTGGTCAGACACATGAGCTCCAGCGTAAGTGCTTTTTTCTTTGTCCCTTTTTGACTGTGGTACTGCTGCATGGATTTCTAGGACTTGCCAAATTGCCTCAATGGAGATGGACAGTAATGCTTTGAGGATGTTCTATTTTTAGTGTGTTGGATAGACTTAGCTCTCTCCAGTGAAAATGCAATTCTCCTAAGGCTTCCTCTCTACAGTTGCATATCTGCAAAGGTCTCCTGAGCCAGCAATGCTGAGTATGGTCAGAGAAGGAGACAAGAAGCCTGTCTACCCTACCTTATTAAAGTTTTACATTAATCCATTCTGAGATGTGGGGACTGTGGACCTGCTCTCCCAGACCTAACAGGGAGGTTGGAGTTGGGGGCAGATCCCAGTTCCACAGCTTGTCTTTGCCTCTTTGTGTGCTCTGGTACAGAATTTGGAGAGAATATTTTCAGACACACCTCTCAATCTACAGTAAACAGCATCTTTTCCAGCTTCTCCCAGAAATTCAGCAAACCCAACACTGCTGGAGCATCCAGCACAGCTAGGTTGACAGAAAGCAAGCTGTTTCTTAAGCAGCAGCTGATAATTGTTCCCTTTGCTCTTTCTGGATGCTGTTCTATGTCCCAGCCCCTCTGTTCTAGTTGTATGGCACTTGTACCTATCAGAGATGTGTGAATCTGGGTTTTGTGTAGGGAATACTGGGGAGATTGTTGAGTATCAATGATCAGATGGGATGTGCACTCTTTAGGAGCTCAGCAAAGTTGGCAATTTCTTGCTGTGGCTCAGAGCTAACCTCTAACCCTGAGCCATATGGCCCTGCCATGTGTTTGCCTCCATCTTCTCTTGACTTGCTTCCAGCAATGTGGCTACCAAGGCTGTGATGAAGGAAGCAGCTGGCCACTAACTGCTGCAGTTGCACCACATGGTGTGCAGCCTGGTGCAGGGATACAGAGGGCTGTTCTCTGACCTGTCTGGCTTGTTTGGGTTTTTGTTATTTTTAAATAAAGCCTTTTTTGTCAATTAATTAAATTTAACCCACCCCCTTTTTCACAGAATATTACAAAGAAAAAAAGAATGAGAAGCTTGAATAATAATTTGAAAATTGCTGAAGCAAAGTATTTCCTTAAGAAATTTAATGGTTGTTTGAAGTGGAAATTTGAAGTCAACATATTTTTCTAAAACTGCAGCTTTATGGAAGAATTCTCATACAAAACAATGAACAGGTAGAAACTGGAATTATAGGCTGTTAACAGTGTTGTACCTGGCACAGCTGGAGCTGTCAGAATGTTCTTCTCACTCAGGGGGATGCTTTGAGTCTTGTCTCTCAACTGTTTGTTATCCAGTGCTGCTTAAAGTCATTTTAAGCTTTCAGGACAGCAGGTTGTTCTCCTCTTGGCAAACATGGATGTGCTGCTTTTGTTTGCAATTTCCATTCTCATTTGAGCAGAAATTGGCTCCCCGGGCTTGCTGCACATGCTTTGGTAGATATGTACCCAGCAGTTGTCTTGCACATTCATTTTTGTTGGTTTGCATGTTTTATAATGGTATCTGCTTGACCCTTGTGTCCAGTGACTTCATTTTTTAATTGATGGAATGGTGAGATTGTAACTCAATTTCTTCTCTCTATTGAAAAGCCTATAACAAATCTGAGGATGACTTACATGTCCTCACCCTCAAATGTTTCTAAATGTTAGTGGGGGTAAATCAAACAATAAACAATTAAACAAAAAACCCTCTTTATCCCAAAGAAAACCTTCACTTGCTAACAGATATATTCCAAAATTTACAGGAGCATTTAAAATAGAAAACCTGCAAGTGTCAGCCTGCCAAATTCAGGATGTGGGATGGTTGCCCTGCGCCAGTTGGCCTGGCAAATGGAGAATGTGGAACTTATTCTGTATTCAACACACTCTCTTAGGGCTTGTTTTTAACCTTGAGCCAGAAGGACTCAATCCTCTGTTCCTCAAGAGAGGAGAGCTGCCTCAAAATCCATGTGCTTCTCATTGAGCACTGAGTGTGGGAAAAGACTGCTTCAGGGGGAAATGCATAAAATGAGATCGTTTTCACTGAGTGCAGTTGGGCCTGAAAGTCTAATCCAGCTGGATGAGGAGCACAAGAAGTGGCAGAGGTAATTTTTCTAGGGGATATGCTAATTTGGGGAAAAGATAAGAGGTAGGTCTGTAATCTGTGAGACACCTGGATTTTGTTGCTTCAAAGGATTCTGGGCTATGTTATTCCTTTTAAATAAAGGAATAAGGGTGGTGTAAAGATCCTCTTATTAGAAAAGAGAGTGCTGAGGAAAGAGTGGAAGGATGGGAGGTGGAAGATATGGCATTGATGGCTGTGTTTCCAGAGCTGCTGAGCTCTTAGATGGGAGTTTGCTGGTCTGCCTTAAAGCCTTGTCTCTGATGGGGAAGGAATCCATTCACTGCTTAAATATTCAGTGTCTCCAATGTGGTGCATGATGTCAGGGTACCAGAAGAAGCAGGAACAAGGTCTAGGGAGTGCATTCAGTTGTGGAGTGAGTGAGGCTTGAGGCCATCAGCTCTCCTCACTCAGTTCAGTCACCTCCCTTCTCCAGTTCTGCTGTTGGAATTGATGGAAATGGATTTTTGTAACAGAGCTGTGAAGTGTCAGCTTTCATTTGGCCCCTCCTTTAATGGGATCAGCTAATGAAAGAATGGGTGTGTTTGAGCTGTGCCCAGCTGAGGGCCTGCCCTGGAAGATGAGACAAGTTGGCAATGTCTCTTTCTGGGACTGCACTGCTATCAAGTCAGAGTGATTCAGCAGAACCTCTCAGCCTGCAAATCTGCATCCTCTGTCTCAGGCTGATGTTTCATGTGACAGGGAAATAAGTAAACTCATCATAAAGGAAGGTTCAGTGGCAGGTAAGGGAGGAGAACTGGGATTTGACAGGACAGCAGGTCCTGGGGCTGGATCACAACACTGATCTCTGCATTCTTAACCACAGACAGGGCTCTGCACGTGCTCAAGCATTTTATAATTGGAAGGAGAAGCAAGCTGAGCTAAACCTGTTGCTCTTGGCCATGACTAATAGCTGTGTTAGGTGGGAGGCACCTTTAGGGTGGTGCAGGTACCTTCTCCATGAGGAAACTCACTTAGGGAACAGGCTGAAGGGTGCTGGAGCACATCAGTCACTCCAGTCCTGGTTTTATTGCTTGCTATACTTTCACCATCCATTAAAGGGATTTTAGACCAGGAGACAGTATGATCCACAGAAATCACAGGTGTTGGATTGTATCATGTCTCAGAGCTGCTGTCGTGTTGGCTGCTGATAAAGAGGGAAAAATAATTTTGAAATGCACAGTGTAGGGCAAGGAATTTGTTTCTTGAGGGGTTTTTGGTTCTGACTAACAAACAGTGTAAAGCACAGGGCCTGAACTGCAAAGCACAGCCAGAGGATGGTGTGGGTATTCTTGTTTTAGCTGGCTCTGGAGGAAAAGCAGGGCAGGTGGCTGTGCTGTAGCCTGCAGAAGCTGTGGGTTTGTTGAGCAGGTGCCACTTCTGAGCAGGCCTCACTCATCCCACGGCTCGAATCGTGCTGGCAGTAGCTGTTGTGAAGCCAAAGTAGTTCTGGCCAACCCTTTTCAGGTGAGAGTGATGGTACAGCTCTGCTGGGCTCTTTGCTGGCAGCCTGTGCAGGCAACAAGCTTAGCTGCAGTCTGTTGTGATGGAGCTGGAGCTGGGAAAGGCTCCCTTTGCTTCCCACCCTTCTGGAAGGGCATGGGAGTGATCTGTGGAGCAGCTGGAGGGAATGAGCCCCTGCTGCTTTGGGGTCTGCCAGCCTGGCTCTCCCAGCCCTCCTGGCTGTGCTGGCACAGCTCTGCCTGGGGCAGGCCCCCCTCTCCTGATCCCACTGCCTTGGGAGCCTCGGGGCTGCAGGGCACTGGGCTGGGTGGGGTGAGGAGAGAGCTGGCAGCAGGCAGGTGGCAAACCAGCCAGAAGGGCTGAGCAAGCTGTCCAGGAATTACCCTGGACTGTCTTTGCTCCAACTGCCAGTCCTCAAGATGAAACTGCTGAGTTGAGCACCAACAAACTCCTGAACTCCCACAAGGCTGCCCAGGGCTCTGAGTGAAAGCCTTGACTAAAGATTTCCTGTGGTTGAAAGAACAGAACTGAGCAAACAAATCCACTTCTCACAGGGTATAAGCCCTTTAAGTGTTGTGCTCAAGTCCTGCTGGAGCAGAGACCTTGATGTTTGAGATAAGGACAGCTCATAGCAGGGCATTTGTCATGCTGGCCCTCAGTCAGCTTTGATAATGGACTTGTGGTCTTTAATAAATAAGACTATCGATTGTCCCAGCTGTCAGGAGGCCAGGGCAGCTGCTGCCTTTGAGTGTTTGGGTTAGCAGCCCTTCCTTGCAGGCCCCCACCATATGTGTGAGCAACATGCACATTGTGTGCTCCCTGCCAAGCTGCCCCCAGAAGGCTCCTGACAGCATGCCTTCTTTTCTTGGGGACAAAAAAGATTAAAACTTCGTTAAAAAGTGAGGGAGATAATGACAGACTATCTTATAATTAGACCAACTGTGAATTATCTGGCTGCAAACCTTGAAATTTGACCACAGGTGCCAGATTTTTTTGTTTTTTCAGTATGACACAAAATAAAGACTATTTATAATGTCCTTCAGAATTGTGAGTTAAAGTCACAACAGCTTTAAAGAATTTGTTTTGTTGCTGATCTATCTCTGCCTTTTCTGATTCAAGGCAATACCTGCATGATGGTCCTGTGGAGCTGGGAGCAAAGCAGATTTTAAAGCAAGTAAATACTAATCACCCGAGACAGTATGGTCTTATTTGACCAGGTGTAGGAGACTCTGCTTTAGCATCTATTTTCTATTTCTACCTGGGAAGAAAACACTACAGGTCTGTAATAGTGATGTCACCTTCTGAGCTCTCATAGCATTGTATGAAATGCCCCTGCAGAGCAAGGACCTGAAGGGTAAGAGGGGGTTTAGAGTTGAGGTTTATTTGTCTCTGAACTTACGACTTGTGCACAAAACACACACATTTGTATGGAGGACCTTCCCTAGGTAAGAAGCCTCTTTTCCCTTTTGTGTTTTCAGGACAGTCAGTGTGGAACCGTAATTGACGTCAACATCGAGTGTGCTGTGAAGCTGGTGGGAACCAACTGCATCCTTTACCCTGTCAACAGCAAAGACCTGCAGCATATCTGGGTGAGAACACAGCCAAAACACACGTGGGAGCCAGGGCCTGCTGTGTGGAGGGATGCTGCTGTACTTCAGGTCTCTCTTGAAGGCGAAGCATCCATGTTGTGCAAGAGGCATCTGCAGTTTGGTTTTATTTTAAAAACCTCCCTAGCAGAAGATGATGCAGCATCTCCTCATCTCCCCATCTGTTCTGTGTTTCTCATCACATTGCTGAGACCAAATTTTCTTGAAGAGCTAGACTGACATTAAATTATGTGAGAATTCCTGCACTGAGTGTGGAGAGCTGCTGTGGCAGCCTGACCAGGGCAGCCCATGGCCGTGGCCCAGAGCTGCTGGGCTGTGACACCACTGCTGTTGAAACAGGCTATGAAAATGCTGAGATGAGTCAAGCATGTTTCTGTTGAGCTGGAACAGTCTCAAACATATCTGTTTCTCTCTTTGAGTGGATAGTTGGTTTCCAGAGAACAGGTGGGGTAGGATTTCATTGTTGTTTTTCCTCTGAGATAAAGATAATTTGGGAGTGAAGAGCAGGAATGTCATAACTTGTCCCAAGTCACAGCCTGAGGGAAGACAGTAGGATATGAGCTCCTCTGGGATGAAAAATTAGTCTTAGTGATAAAAATTGGCTCCAGCTACAACAATTACTTAAAAAGTTTTGTTTCCTGTTTTCATCACAGCCTTTCATGTATGGTGACTACATAGCCTATGACTGCTGGCTGGGCAAGGTCTATGACTTGAAGAACCAGGTCATCCTCAAGCTCTCCAATGGAGCCAGGTACTTCTCTCCTTCCTGTGGAAAACTGTCCCCGTGGTTTTCACAATCCTGATCTGTTTTAAAAGAACAAGAAACAGTTTGGACTTCATTGACATAATGATAAGTTCTCTGCTTGCATGATCTTCAGATATAGAGCAAGAGAATACTTCTCTGAAAACATTGAGACTCATTGACAACCCTCTGGAAAAGCTGTAGTCTGAAAGGTGACAATTGTTTTCAATCCAAGCAGATCAGTGCTCCAGAACTAAAGCACATTGGTCTTTAAACTGTGCTTGTCCTCTGCAAAAGTAGCTGTTTAAGATGGGTGGTTGTTCCAGACTATTTCTCAGTAGGAGAGCATAACTTCACTGAGATGCAGGGAGAATTCTTACCTTAAAAAAGGGTCTGTGAAATGATGGAAATTTGTAGGCTTGTGGTTTTTATCAAAGATGAAAAAGCAACCCAACATAGAAACAGCTTTTTCACTGAATTTTTTATAAATGGAAACACAATCCAAAGTCTAGAGAAAAATTTCACCACAGATATTGAAAGAAATATGTGGTGAAATTTCTGCAAAGCCAGCAAAAGAATCTGAATTCTGTTCCTCTTGCTAACGGTGCATTGCTAACCCTTATGGATTCACTACATTCTCTGTTACTGAGACCTGTCTTATCCAACCAACTCTTGATGCAAGGGAAGGAAGGACCCAGTGGAGGGCCAAGAGGTGTATAGGCCTGGGGAATAACCCATCTGTCTTGTAAACTGAGTGTTGGCATTGCTTTAAACACAACAATCAAATCCCCAATCCTGCAGCCAGCTCTGAGTCTGTCTAAGAGAAGTGAGTAATGTGGGAGCTGTAGCAGATGACTGGTGGATGCATCGGAGAGTTTGACTCTGTTACTGTGCAGTTAACCCAGGCTGGAAGGTTCTTAGGTCTGAGTTGAGCTAGGAGTGAAAAATAGCCACACATCTGTCTGTAGTGCCTGCAGTTATTGGTGCAATTTAAAACTTTGCTTGGAATCTTGTAGCAGCTCCTGCACAGCTGTGTAAAGTGAGGTACTGCTTGCAAAACCTCTTCCTAATGAATCATTGGAAATGCCACCAGAACTTACTCTGGAAATGAAGCTGTTACTGAAGGAAATATGCCCTAATTGCCTTTAGGTCCCAGCATGGTGTGGGTAACAGATGGGACCTCTGCAGCAGACAGATCTTGTCCAGCACCCAGCCTGTTATTTAGTTTGGTTTTTTCATGTTGAATTGGACCTTTAGATACCTTTAATGCTTTTACAGTTTGTCTAAAGCAGTTTTTCTCTGGCCCATAAAAGCTCAGTGATACACTGTTGGGTGCATGGCCAGGCTCAGGCTGTGTCAGTTCCTTGGGTGCTGTTTGCTTTTGGGATGGATGGCTCTGGAAATGTGACCCCGTGTCTCCTGTCTGCTTTCCAGGTGTTCCATGAGCACAGAAGATGGAGCCAAGCTGTATGATGTTTGTCCCCACGTCAGTGACTCGGTGAGCTGCTGCCTCGCCCGAGAGTCCTTTTGATCAACTTTGTTTGAAAAACTTGTGCAGGAGGGAGGGAGAAGGCAAAATTCATTGGCCTTTACTAATCCTAAGAATGTATCACTAACATGTAACAGTTTAAAGGTGATGTTAGTCATGAGCAGGGTTTGAGGGGGTATTACAATTGATACATCCAACTGGTTTCTTTGTAAACAACTCGTGTAACACTGTCAGATGGCTGGTGGCAAGGCAGTTCACTCACTGCTCCTTCTATCTGCACCTGCTTCTAAAGGCTCTTAGTCCATTTACTGCTTTTACAAACTGTTCCTCTTCTGGAAAAAGGGGTTTTGTTTAACAGGTGTTCTGTTAGAAGCAGGTGCTCAGGTCATGTAAGGTAATGTCTCTTGTTACTGCAGTCCATGGTGTTTTTTGAACAGAGACCTGCCACCACACTGGCATTTTCCAAATCACGTGGCAGGGAAGGTTTTGCCTGCTTTTGGGTAAAACAGTTTGCTGTGTGATGGGATCTAACCTCTCTCACCTTCACAGGCTGATGACAGCTTTCTTGTTCTTCCAAAGGGCCTTGCTGCACTCCTGGCAGCAGTGTTGGGAGATGACAGAGGATGACGTGTGATTCTTAGGAACTAGCAAAGCTCTGAGCTCTTATCCTTCCCAGCCTTGAAAGCAAAGGTCCCTTTGATCTAAAACTGCACTTCTGCTAAAACTCGATGCCAGCTTGTTGAAGAGTAAATGGAATATCAGTTCAATAGGATGTGCTGCTGTGGTTTTCTGGTTCTGTACAGAAAAGGAGTGCTCTGTCACTCGATATTCTCCAATACCTCAGTCTCTGCTACTTTGGATTGTGCAGTGTGTTTTCTGCTCACTAAATGGATGTTGTAGCAACATTTAGCTTCTGGTTACCCAATTTTGAGATGGTTTGTTTTGAGTTAGGCTGCCTTTAGAGTGTACAGAGTCCTTTGGAGAATCACAGGCTGTCTCCATTGTTACTCTTGATCCTGTGCTCAGAATTACTGTGTGAGATGGTTACCTGACTTGGATCTTGTCACACTGCTCTTATCCCTTCTGACAAATTACAAGACTCGATGCAGTTTTGTGCTCAGTATTTTATCTACCCTAAACTGCTCTGTCCGCCCCCACACTCTGAATCTCAGTATCAGTGGGAAGGAGCTCTAGGAAAGCAATTGTTGTGTTTACTGTCCTGTTTTTGTTTTCAAAGAACTGTCATATTAACTAATCCACCTGAGACGGGAATAGTATTTACACACTTAATTTGACAAGCAGAGGAGTGAAGGCACACATTCTTTCCCTCTGAAAGATATAAGTGCTTGAATTAGAGCATGGAAAAGAGATGTCCTTGCCCTGCTGACCTTGGCTACCTCTGTGTGGAAATATGCATCTTTAGTTTCTTGCAAGTACCTTTGCTTCTCCTGCACTAAGTCCTGCTCCTGTTTGGAAGTGTGACAGAGCAGGTTGCTATAGGAACTGTTGGGTTGCCTTCAGGAGAGGATGAGATACAGGAGATGGGCATCTTGAAGACGTTACCTTTGTAGTTAATTTTACTGATCACAAAAGGGGGCAGGGAAATGCTGGAATATTAAACCTTAGAGTCCTTTATGCTGTTTTTTTCGCCTCTATTTCTCCCACAGGGTCTCTTCTTTGATGATTCATATGGCTTTTATCCTGGACAAGTCCTCATTGGGCCATCTAAAGTGTTCTCCAGTGTGCAGTGGCTCTCGGGTGTGAAGCCTGTTCTGAGCACAAAGAGCAAGTTCAGAGTGGTGGTGGAAGAGGTAAGGACTGACACCCTGACACATGGCCACCTTCTGCCTTGCATGGTCCCTGGCTGGCTGTTTGGATCAGAGTCAGCTTGCCATGGTAACCTCCCAAGAGCAAATGTGCTGTGGCTGTGGTGTTCTGAAGTGACAAATTTCTCACTGGGGACTGGCAGGACTTTTGAGCATCCTAGCAAGGGTCCCTGCTGGCACCCTGTAAAGTGATCATGTGTCAGCACACTCAGAGGGCAGTACTGCTGATCATTAGGGCAGTAGGAGCACATCTTCTATTGAAACTTAATGTTGCACGCTGTCCAAAAAGGAAGAAATATTGCTGATTCTTTGCTTAAAGAAGGAGCAGCTCCAAGTCCATTAGCATATCTCTTTGTGACATTGGACTGCTGATTTACATGTACCATAGCTTCCTTCCCAAGCCACTTGTCTTTGCTTGAAGTTAAAAGCTGTAGAATCTCTGTTTTCAGGGATCAGACTCTCACAGGGGGCACTGTGATTGTCCTGGATGTGGTGAAACTTCACTTGCCCATATTAAATGATAAAAGCAGGTTTGCCACTTTTCTGTATGTAAACTTTGAGATCTGAGATATGGGAAGTCTCTGGGAAAGTCTCTGAAATGTGTAATTGCCTTTTCTATCACTACATTATAGGTACAGGTGGTAGAACTAAAGGTTACTTGGATCACTAAAAGCTTCTGTCCTGGAGGTACTGACAGTGTGAGCCCTCCTCCCTCAATAATCAGCCAGGATAAGCTGTCCAGGTAAGATCTCTTGAAAACCCCTTTTCACTCCCAGCACTCTGTCACCCCTGCAGACTCTGGGTGACAGGCCTACCAGGTGAAGGGACACAATTCTTCTGTTTCCAGCAGGATTTTTTTTTTTCATGTTGCATGCCTGCATATCCCAGGGCTTTAAAAATACGAGAGCAACTTCCAAATTAGTTTAGCAGACACTTGAGTTACCAGCACGAGGGCAAGCATCCTGCTAATGCCAAGTTCTCTCCAGCTGACAGGTGCACAGAGTGGTATCTGGCAGCAGCTCCCTTCTTCCCTTGCCCTCAGACTCCTGCCTGGAGCAGGCTGCAGCTCTGTGTGTGTCAGGGGTGGAGCTCAGGGGTGCGGCTGCAGCCCAGGCTGCTGCTCAGGCAGTAACTGGTGCCCTCTTCAGGCGGCTGGAATGTGCTGGGAAAGCTCAAAAGACAAGTCAGATGACTGTCAGTGTGGGTCCTGCCTGGAGCTCCTGTGCTGGAGGGGAGCAACTCTCAAATTACAGCAAAAAACCCCAAATGTCTCTTGGCAGCTCTCTCTGGGGGGAAGAGGGGAGCTGCAGGGAGAGGAGTGACTTTTGTCCCACCCAAACCCTTTGTATCCCCACCCAGTCCCTGGTGAGATTCCCACTTCTCCTTTAGAATTGTGTGCCTGGAAATGATTTGGTGTGCTGCTCTGCCACCCCTGCAGCAGCACTGTTGGTGGAAGGCCATGCCAGCCTTGTCACAGCCCTGGCCACTGCTGGGTTCTGTGCTCACACTTCTCCTGTTCTGCCAGGGTAAAGCGTCTGGGGTGCTTCGACCATGCCCAAAGGCAGCTTGGGGAAAGGTGCCTCTACGTGTTCCCAGACAAAGTGGAACCTGCAAAAATCACCTGTGAATGTCCAGAGAGGAACTGTGTCCTGGGTGAAGGATCAGTTGCCAAAAAGGTGAGTTGAGGGGTCGAGGGAGGCGTTGACTTCTCTAAGCATTTGTGGTCGCTGTGGCTTTTAAAGCAGAGATCTTCCTGGTAGTCATGTGGTCTGAAATGTGACTCCTAAAGTGGTTGTGAAGAGTAATGGCTTGTTGTTGCCAGCAGGGAAGTCACCTTGTGGAGCAGCCTGACTGCTCTGCGTGAAGCGTGCAGCTAACACCTTGAGAGAACATGAACAGGGCCTCAGCACAGAAATGTCACCTTGCAGGGGTCAAGTGTGCTCTGACAGCTGGGTTTAAAAACATGTTTTCCTTAGCATTCTCATGGAGCTGAAGTGTTCAGTTAATCCTTGCTTCAGTGAAACAAGGAAGTTGGTTTTGCTTTCTAGGCCAAGTGAATCGTGCTGTTGTCTGTACTTGCTGGCTGTAGAGCCATGGTGTTCCTAGAATAACAGGATGTCATCAGTGTGTAGATGGTGACCTCTCTACATGTCTGAGCACGTTACATGGATTTATTTGTGCAGCTTCTTGTGACCTTCCATAACAAAAAAGATCAAAACATGCTTAAAATAAGCTGAAGGGGCAAAGCTCACTTTACTTGGGCTATTGCAGTGCTGCTCCTGAGCAGAGCACTGTGAGTTGCTGGTTTGCAGAGTGGTCTGGTGCAGGGGAAATTTGCAGAGCCCTGTGGGTGCTGTTTTTCCTGCACAAAGCTGAGCATTCCCCAGGCTGGCTGGCAGCCTGCTGGGTGTCCAGGCACAGGTCTGACCCACATCTGCTCCCTCCAGGTGAGACGGCTGCTGAAGAAGCAGATTGTGAAGATCATGTCGTGCTCCCCGGAGTCTCAGGGCACCAGCGAAGCCCCTGACAAAGAGTCTGCTGCAGCTGCTGACCAAAAATCAGAAGAGCTTAAGCCTGAATCCAAGTGTGAGCTGGATGACTCTTCCAACAGTGCACCAAGTCCTGGGGAGAGAAAGGAGGAGCAGCCTGAAGAAGCAGGGAAGGAGAAAGGGGGAGCAGCAGCGCGGCAGCAGCAGCCTCCCTTTCTCCTGAAGGATGAAGGGCTGCCCGACTACCGGCTGCAGTCCATGGAGCAGGATGCTGATGATGAGGCAGCTGATGACACTGATGACACCAGTTCTGTCACCTCTTCTGCTAGCTCCACTGCCTCGTCCCAGAGTGGCAGTGGCACCTGCCGCAAGAAGAGCATCCCTCTTTCCATCAAAAACTTGAAGCGGAAGCACAAGAAGAAGAAGACCAAGGTTTCACGAGAGTTTAAGCCAGGAGACAGGTGAGCTGTATTCCCACACCCATGTGTAATTGCCAAAATCTCCCTTCCCAAGTGCTCAGCTCTAAAGCACCACCTGAAGTGGGGTGCAGGATGATGGGGAGTTTGGTAGTAACTGACAGCAATTATCTTGTGATGACTGTGCAGTGGCTCGTGTGGAATCAGCTTGGTCTCAGTCCAGCTTCTGATGAAACTGGGGCCATGTGACTGACACTGATGCTATTCCATTTCAGCTGTGCCTCAGGGCATCAACAGCATATCTGTGCTGTGCTAGATTCTGTGTGCAGGGAAAGAGGTGAATAAAGATCACACAGCTTAAACATGACACTAATTTGTTACCTTATTGGCAGCTTCTGCAGAGAGGCTGAGGACACACCACGCTGGGAATGGACAGTTTATCCTAGAGAGCTGTCTCCAGAGCAGCACAGAGCTCTGAGCTGGCAGGTGGTAGTGCTGCCATGGTCTCTCTTATCCTGGCCCTGCTCTGCAGAGATCTGCAATTTTTGCCAGCAGTATACTTAATATTAGAATTTTTTAATGAATAAATTGCACTCGCTTCTTGAGAGCCCTGGAGGAATTTATTTCAGTAGCTTGGGGGAGGGAGCACTGCATGTATCTGCCCATTTCTAGATAAAACTGCAACTCAGCACCTTTTGCCTTTAACTTAGGAATGTTTAAACTGTTTTCATGGGGTGCAAGAACATCTAACAAGTGGTCTGCCTGTCTGCAGGCTTCCCTGGGCTGCATATTGTGTATAGATTCTGTATCAACTGATGCAAGAGAACATGGGAGGATTCTCCCAGGAAAGTGACATTATCAGAGATTATTCAAGAGATTCACTAGTTTGAGAATGAAGTTTGTGACATTCTCATTTTTTGTAGGTATTTAGCCTTGCCTGTGAGTGATTCTTGTAGTCCTTACAAGTTCTGGAGAAATTAGATTTGAAGGTCACAAAACCCAGCAGAGCAGCATCCAAGTGTGAGAAAAAATGGGAGCGTGTGATAGAGTTCCTGGGAGCGGATTCTCAGTTCACCCTTCAGTCTCACTCCCCCACTGAGTGTCTCTGTTTTACTGAAGGTTTTGCTAAGGAGAGCAATGCTAGGGCACCTGGTGGCTCCCTGCACTCTACAGGCAGTGGGGAGAAATCCCTGTGGCAGCCCCAAGAAATGACACAGAGTAAGAGTTAGAGGCTTGTTCAGCACAGACTGAGAGCCCCAGCTGATGCTGTGCAGGTACATGTGGCAGCTGGGCACAGCTCAGTGAGGGGGCAGTGCTGTTGAATATTCCTCTGGGGTGCTGAGGAATCAGAGATGTTTGTCTGGTCATCAGAGATGTTCTGCCAGGCACTGCTGAGAAATGCAGAGTTCTTGGGCTGCCTGCACTTGGTCACCACGTGTGATGTGTCAGCTCCTGGGCAGTCTGGCTGCAGGGGCCAGCTCAGCATGTGGCTTTGCCATCAGTGAGTGACCTGCTGCAGCTCTCTGTGCAGCACACAGACTGCTGGATATCTTTTAGTGAGGGTATGCAGGGATTTTTATTAAAATCAAGTCTTGATTTTTGTTTGCAAAAATCCACAGCTGCAGACAAGAGTGCCTCATTTCCTTGCACAGCCTTTCCACTCCCATCCTCAGCTGCACATGTCCTGTGTCCCCCAGACATGTCCTCTGTCCCCACACACACACTTGGGCTGTTACAGACCCTTCTCTGATAATTTCTGCTGTGGAATGCTGGCCCTGCTGAAAAACTTATTGTTTCCATTTAAAAATATTTCTCTGACATTAATAAAAACAGGGCTGGGGGCAAACAGCTGTATTTGCCTATTGTATCATCATTCTGATTTGATTCTGAAACCAGCATAAATCCAGCACTTGTGTTATTCTGGAAGGCCTGGCCAGCAAAGTAAAGGGAAGATTTAGAGCCAGTGTAGGGTTTTGGTTTGTTCTGTAGGAGAGATGAAATTAGTGGAAGGCTCATTAGAAGAGTGTCCAGCTAGGCTGTCCCTCGTGCCCCAAGCCTCCTCAAGCATCCCTGTCAAGCCCCACAACAGAGAACCAGCCTGTGGTCCATTGTGGTGTGTTTGGGTTTAATTTCTGAGCTGCAGAGACACGTGTGTGTTTGAACAGCTGTGGATGACATTTTTCTCTTTTAAACAAAATCCTTTTGCTTTACTCACATTCAATGTGTAGCCTCTTTATTTTGTTTTTTTTTCTTTTTCTCTCTGGAAGGGCTGTGATGATTTATCTTTCCAGTTATGTGCTCTTCTAGTTTCCAAGACTCTCAAAGCTGGAAGGTGCTCCAGTAGAGAAGGTCTCAAGCTTCAAACTATTTGAAGCTCCTGTCAGGGGCAGAAAGTGGGTGCTAGTAGATGTTAATTTGCCTCCATAGGAATAAAGGTGAACTCAGCAGGAGCTCCCTGGAAAGTCAGTCCTCCTTCAGCAGTGTAACACCTATAGGGGTTGAGAGCCCATCAAGACAAAGCCTGCTGTGTAGCTGTGTCCATGTGCTTCACATGGGCTTTCCTGACTTGCTTCCCAGCCTGCAGATCCATGTACCTCCATGTTGCTCAGGTCCATGTTGATGTTCCCTTTGGTAACTCATTGCCTTTGTGTGCTGCCAGGGTTGCTGTGGAGGTGGTGACCACGATGACTTCAGCTGATGTGATGTGGCAGGATGGCACCGTGGAGACAAACATCCGCTCCAACGAGCTGATCCCTGTCCATCACCTGGACAACAACGAGTTCTGCCCCGGCGATTTTGTGGTGGACAAAAGAGGTATTGGGTGTCAGAACAATGCTCTTAATTGCAAAGTATTGCTCACTTTGGATCCCCTAATTTGCTGTGTAGCTGTTGGTGCTCACTTGAGGTGGGCACCTGACAGGGACAGTGATTCAGCTGACTTGGTGGGAATGGCACCATCATTTACATACCAAAGTTGAACTGTGACACCAGGAAGGATGTGGAAAGAGTAAATGCCAAGGATGCAAACTAGGATTTCCAGTATTTCTGTAGAGCAGGAGTTGCCCACCTTGAAAGGGCCAGCAGCTCTGAGTTCTGTCCCAGAGTGAGGGGAGAAACAAACAGCTTACCTCAGCCTGTTTTCTCTGTTGTTGTTTCTCTGTCATGACCCTCACAGTTTTTTCATGGAAAGTTTTGGGATCCAGAGGCCTCTTCTTGAATCCTTTTTCTTCACCAAACCAATTGGTGATGCTAGTGAGGGCTACAGGACAAGTTCAAGGAGACTTAGAGTTTTTGGATATGAAATATTGATGATGCCATCTGGCTGTCAGCTCCTTTTCTAGCAAAGGTAGACCCTCAGCAGTGGGGACCAGAAGACACTCAGGGTAGGCAGCAGGAAATCTGACTTAGCATAAATAGAGGCTGTTTTATGTGGCCATTTCTGATGAGTAATGTCTGACTGGTCTTCTGGGTTACACGTAGTCTGTGGAAACTAAAGTTACCCATCGGCTCCAGCTCTACCATTCTAGTTTGGCAACAATTCTCACTGTGTAGGAAGTGTTTTTCCTCATGCCATTCACAAGTGGAAGGCTTTAGCCATGAGAGCCCAGGAGCTGACAGCCTCAGTCACTCAGCAAAATCTGTGCTCCTTTGCCTGATTTGTTCTGTTTTCTTCCCTACCATTGTGACCAAAAGTTCAGAGCTCCCAGGATCCTGGGTTGTATGGAGTGGTGCAGTCTGGGGACCACATCGGCCGTACCTGCGTGGTGAAGTGGTTCAAGCTGAAACCCAGTGGAGATGATGTGGAGGTAAGTGCAGGAGCCACAGCTGCAACCAGCTGAGAGAAAGCAGCCACAAAATAACACAAGCCTCACAGATAAACCTGGAAATCAGCTCTGCATTGTGTGTCCTTGAGGAAGGGAACAGTGCTTATGGGCCTGGGAGACTTAGCTAGAGGTGATATCACTTCATATTTGTAGATGTGAGGTAGCCAAGACCAGGCAGATAATTTACATCCTATGGTATCATTGGGTTCTGGTATGGATGAATATTTTTGCTTAAGTTGTCACAGACAATTGATTTCTTGAGTTCACCATAAGAATTTTTCCTCTCCATGTCTTTGCATAGTTCATAGAAATAGGATCAACTATTGCATGTTGCTGTGCTTGCCTCTGCCAGGTACTATTGCCCATAGTTACCCTAATGCGGAAATAGGATCAACTATTGTTGTTGTGCTTGCCTCTGCCAGGTACTATTGCCCATAGTTACCCTAATGCCTTTTTCTTGGGATTTGTAGGAATGCTGTATTTTCCAGCATCTTGATAGACTGCAGTCTAGTTGGAGATGAGAGGGGGCCTTGACACTGCTTTGTTTTGGCCTGCCAGGCCACACTGTCATACCTGAGCAGGGCCCTTCACATGCAGAAGCAGAACATGTGTCTGGTCTGGGGTTGTGCTTCACTTATTTCTCATAATTTGTGAGCTCCTAGCTCTCTTTCTCCAGGAGAAATCAAAGGAAAGATGCTTCCCATTAAATGACGAGTTTTTTTGTCATATACTTCCTCTTGCATTGGATAATTTAAAAAATGAGCTCTTGCCCTTTGGGCCCCAGTGAACTGCCTTGAGAAATCTGGCTGTTTAGAAGGGAATAAAACACTGTGGTTGCATGTCTCCTTGTCATGGTGACATAAATCCTGAGGTGAGAGTGAGCAGATGAGACAGAATATCTGCTTCCTTTCATTGTTGTGCGGTGACATAAATCCTGGGGTAAAAGTGAGGGTGAGCAGATGAGACAGAATATCTGCTTCCTTTCATTGTTGTGCCTTGATCCACGTGCCACTGGCTGAGGTGACAAAGAGCGACAGCAGCAGCCCCTTGCAGGCTGAAAAGGGCTCAAATAAAACACCCAAGTGCTTGGGAGGGCTGCAGGTGTGTTCTGGGGCCCGTGGGGCTGACGTGTTGTGCTGTGTCTGGTGCAGCTGATCGGGGAGGAGGAGGACGTGAGCGTCTACGACATCGCCGACCACCCCGACTTCCGCTTCCGCACCACCGACATCGTCATCCGCATCGGCAACTCGGACGGCGCCGCCGCCAAGGAGGACGAGGTGGGTGCTGGCCACGGTGCCACGGCCACAGTGGCACCAGGTGTCGGTGGAAACGCCTGGAAGGGTTGATAGGAAGGTGTGAGGCCCCCACGTGGGCATCCTAAATCAACTCCCTGGCTTCCTGATTTTGTGTCCCCTGATGTCATGAGTAACGCATCAGGGCTCTGCTGGTGGAGATGCAACCTTGAAATCCTTGATGACAGTCTGTAACAGAGCAAGAGTGGAGCTGAGACAAGGACTGAACACATGCCTGAGGGCTTTTCATAGAACTCTTGCTTTGGATTTCAGAGTAACTTGTAATAAAAGGATATTCTGTGGGCTCCTGAGCAACCATGAGGTGGATTTGTCATGAAACCGGTTTCACTTAGCAACAGAAGACTGGGGTTCAGCTGTGGTGACTGAGCTATGTTCATGTTAATTTTGTTGAGCTGCTTGATTTCCTTGGGGGAAGAAAGAACAATTTGTATTGTAGACAAAACACCTCTGGAGAAACCTCCAGCTTTTGAGCCTGCTGCCCTAAAAAAGTGTTAAAAGGTGTAGTGTGGCTCTTGCAGCACAAAACACATCCCAGCCTGCTCAGCTGACCTAAATAACCTGCTGCAGGGCAAGGTGCTCCATGCATGCACACCCTGCAAGACTGTGGCTTGTTTGTTCATGCCTGTACTCTCCGAGGAGCCCCTGGTGCTGGGTGTTGGGGGAGCTGAGGGAACCCCACTAGAGGGCACCCCCATTCCACAGAGGACCTGTCCCTTGCTGGCACTGAGAGGCTGCTGGTCCTGTCAAAGATCAGGATCTCCTGCCAGACCAGCATTCCTGCTCCTTGTGGAGAAGAGTTCTCCCCACCTCCGTGGCAGAGCTTTGTGGTTTCTGTATGTAGGGTGCAGGTGTTGCTCTAGGTGTTCTCCAGCTGGGGAATGTGTTTCTCAAATCCTTTCTGCTCTGCACTGAAGTGCCTGGGGAGGAAAAGGGGCTGACAAACCACTCTTGTCTCCACAGCCTTCGGTCGGGCAGGTGGCTCGTGTGGATGTCAGCAGCAAGGTGGAAGTGGTGTGGGCTGACAACTCCAAGACTATCATTCTGCCTCAGGTGAGGTCCTGTTCCAGCTCCCAATATCACTGTAGTTGTTAGCTGACTACAAGATGTGATTTAAATCCTGTGTGTGAGGGATTCATGGGTTAAGGAACTCGTGCTCTATTGATTGGTGCAGTCCCATATGATAGGGTGACTTCCCAATTCTGTTATCACAGGAAAACCCTTTTGTCAGGTGGCAGCTAGTTGGTCATAACTGCTCTCTAATCTAGTGATTAGGAAAGCCTGGACAGGTTCTTTTTGCCTTCACAGGTGCCTCCAGCTCTGTCCACAGCCCTGCTCCTGGCCTCCAGCACCTGGAGCTTGGCAGACATGTTCTGTCTCTCATGTGAAATGCCACCATAGTGGGGTTTTTGCTAAAGACCCCACTATGGCCAGGACCTGGGCCAGAGCCATAAATTGTACCTTAGCTAACCTAGGGATCAGACTCAAATCTTATCCCAGGGCAGGAAGGGAAAGGGTTGAATGCAAGCTGAAAAATACAGATACAGCCACACTGCTAATCCACTGCACCCTGCTGATTTGTCTGGGGTTCTTTTAAGGCTTTTGTTGTAATGTCTTGCTACTCCCCATACAGTTTCATCCCATGTCTTCTCTCCTTGTTGCCTGGAATGAAGGCAGACAGCCTAAAGATACAAGACAACCTACATCTTTAGAGTCCATTCTGTCACTGACAGAGCAGCCACTGCCTCCACTGCAGAGATGCCTTAGCAAATACAATGCACTTGAGCAAGATTCCTTTCTAAACCAAGCAGCTCTGCATTAATTACAGTAGAATAGTCAATGCCTGCACTGTGGCAGTGGGCTGGGGCATACAAAGCAGGCTGCTGTCTCCCTTGCCCGTTGTCACATGTGCTTGGATCACAGGCACAATCAGAGGTCTGATGTGTGCTCCACAAAGGCTGTTCTCACTCTGCAGTGCTGGGGCTCTGCAGCAGCTCCTGCTGTGTCACGCCAGTCCCTTCGATTCTGCTCCTCTGCGCAATTATGGGAGTTAGGGAAATGTCAGCAGCATGAATTATCAGTTGGTAAAACCATGATTTATCAATGCCTGACCGTGTGCCCAGAGACGAGCTGTCTGGGTGCTTTTTCACAGCTCTAAAAATAAAGATGGCATAACAGGCTAATTAACTTTCCAACTCAGATCTGGATTAGCTTTGAGGGCAGTGAGTTTTGATGGCTTTTCGTGCCTGCAGTCACTTGTGTTGAACCCAGCTAACCTCTACTGGCTGCCTGTCTCTGGCTGGCACAGGACTGGCTCAACAGTGCTGCTTCAGTGGAAGGCTTTGACAAGATGACTGAGGGTCCATGTGCTTTAGCCTCTGGGGTTGTATCTTGCAAGATTAAGAGGATTCTTGGGCTGTCACTCAAGTATCAGAAGCTTGTGGATAAAATGCTCCCATCTTGTCACTGCAAACACAGCCCTGTAAAAGTGTTCTTGCTCCCCTGGTTCTGTGTTGGTGCTTGAAGCTGGAGGAGGTCTGTAAACCTCTGCAGAGAGACCTCCTGAGACACAGCATGTGCAAAAGCAAGTTGTAGGAGGTGAGGCTGGCTGGAGTAGGGATGTGTTCAGCTTCCAGTAGTGAGAGGGAAGAGAGCATTTTATGTAAGAGCTTATTCAGCAACTTGGGTGAGGCTCCATTGTCTCAGCTGAATTTTAAGCAGTAGCCACATATAACAGCTAAAGCAGCCCAGCAAGGCTCTGTTGGCAAGTATTGTGTGCCACAGGAGAGGAGAGCTGCTATGGGAATGTGTTCCTGGTTCCAGCATTGTCTCTGTGGAAGGACAGAGTGTGGAGGCAGCCAAACCAGGGCTCTGTGCCAACCAGTTACTGGTGCAGAAGCAGGACTAGAAATACCAACTCCTCACATGATACCAAATACCTTCTGAGCTCTGTGTTCTGAATCCCTGGGGCATCCAGGGAGCTGTGGGGCACCTGCCTGCTCTCCAGGGCTGGATCCCCAGCACTGGGAAGACACCAGCCCATCTAGAACTTGCCTAGTTTTACCCCCAATGCTGCAGTTGGAAAAGTGGAGGATGGGACTGTGTGGTTTCATAATCCGTGCCAGTATAGATGGAATGGGTTTAAACAGCCCAACCTATTCCAAATGGAAAGTCCTTTTTCATTACTTACTTTTGAAAACAACTAAAACTGTGCTTCAGCCTAAGTCTTGTGTAACTCTGTTCTCCTTTAGCACTTGTACAATATTGAATCAGAAATTGAGGAGTCAGACTATGATTCTGTTGATGGCAGCACCAGCGGGGCATCCTCAGAGTGGGAGGATGAAAGTGACAGCTGGGAGACAGATAATGGCCTCATGGAAGATGACCACCCAAAAATTGAGGACTTTGAGCCTGAGGAACCAGCAGCAGAGGAGGTGAAAAAAGTAGAAGAACAAGTCCAGGGAGCTGTGGCTATGGCAGTTGCAGATCTTGCTACAGAAAAAGCTGGCAAGGATGGAGCCCCCAAGAGCTTCCGGGAGCTAAAGGAGGCCATCAAGATCTTGGAAAGCCTGAAAAATATGACTGTGGAGCAGCTGCTGACTGGCTCTCCCACCTCCCCAACTGTGGAACTGGAAAAACCCACTCGAGAGAAGAAGTTCTTGGACGATATTAAAAAGCTGCAGGAAAATCTAAAGAAGACCTTGGATAATGTGGCTATTGCTGAGGAGGAAAAGATGGAAGCCATGGTAGAGACGGAGAAGAAGGAAGAAAAAGCAGAGGCACAGACACCAGTGAGGTCAGAGTGGCCCAGTGAGACACCAGTGCTCTGCCAGCAGAGTGGGGGGAAGCCTGGAGTCACCTTCACCAGTGCCAAGGGAGAAGTGTTCTCTGTGCTGGAGTATGCTCCAGGTGAGTGTGGGATACTCCTTCACTGCTCTCCTGCAGTGTTTCTTTATTCAAAACCTCTGCCTCAAATCTTTTGGATTCTGTATCCTCTCTTCCTCTTAGTCCTTTCCATAGCTCATTAACTAGAGAAGAGAAATTAAGCCAACTTCTGTAGCACAGTGTGTTCTGGGACCCAAGCATGGCTTTTAGATAGCATCTCTGGGCACTCTTGCACCTTCCCAAGCCTCAGAAGTGTGCTTCCCTCTTTCCCAGGGTGGTGACTAACTTTGGAGGGCTGCAGACATCAGTTGCTTTCCACTGCCGACATTTCCTTGCAAGTTGCAGGGTTTGTTCAGGCATTTTTTTCCCAAGGCTGAATTGGTTGAAAAGCAGAGCAAAAACAGCTGCTGTTCTCATGCTGGCTGTCCTTGGAGAGTGGGTGTCCTTATTCACTGGCACCAGTGTTAGTGGCCAGAAATAAAAAAGAGCATCTGGCTGTGTGGAACATTGGTGAGAGGGAGCCCCAGGTGCTGCAGCCAGGCCAGACCTGGGTGGGAAAGGTGGCCAGGCTGTTGTGAAGCTGCAGGACTGAGCCAGGGAGAGTGGAGCTGGGTTGTGTTTGGCAGGGAAAGGGCCATTGCTCTGTGGGATTGTCCCAGCTGTGGGAAAAGTTTCCTTGCTGGGCCACAGGGGACAGAGTTGTGTGGGACAGTGAGAACAGGAGATGCAGGTTGTGGTTGCTGTAGTGTGTGGGAAATCATCTCTCCTGCCTCCTGGCTCAGCACCAAAGCAAGTTAACTCCTCTCTTCCACAAGATGCGTATTACACACGGGTAGATTTGCCTTCAGGAGGAGCCTGTGGCAGTTTCCAAAGGCAGGCTGTAATTCTGTTGTCTTCCTTGTCCCACAGATTCCCATGCCTTCAAGAAAATGGAGTTCCAGCCCCCAGAAGCCAAGAAGTTCTTTAGCACCGTGAGGAAGGAGATGGCTCTGCTGGCCACCTCCCTGCCCGATGGCATCATGGTGAAAACCTTCGAGGATCGAATGGCAAGTGCCTGCTCTGATGCCTCTGTGCTGGTGCTGGGCTCAGCATCTGCATCCCTGTCTTTGGAATTCCCTGCTTAGCCCTAATCCTTTGCATTAGAGCTGCAGGAATGTGTGCATGACCTGTGGCAGTTTCCAAATGCAGGCTGTAATTCTGTTTGTCTTCCTTGTCTCACAGATTCCCATGCCTTCAAGAAAATGGAGTTCCAGCCCCCAGAAGCCAAGAAGTTCTTTAGCACCGTGAGGAAGGAGATGGCTCTGCTGGCCACCTCCCTGCCCGATGGCATCATGGTGAAAACCTTCGAGGATCGAATGGCAAGTGCCTGCTCTGATGCCTCTGTGCTGGTGCTGGGCTCAGCATCTGCATCCCTGTCTTTGGAATTCCCTGCTTAGCCCTAATCCTTTGCATTAGAGCTGCAGGAATGTGTGCATGGTGTGAAACAGGGCTGTAATTGCCCAAAATGGCTGCTTTTGCATTCACTGGGTCAGGGTGGCAAAAAGGGAGCTGCTGATTGCAGGGAGCCTGTTCTGGGTGCTGAGTGGGAAGACAGCCAGCAAGGAGCTGTGTCAGCAGGGAGTAAATTTGGGATTTTTAGCCCTGTTCCAGTTGCAAAGGTTCACTTTGCTCTCAGGGTGCAACTTCTGGCGGGGGAAGGTGCCCTGAGATGTGCTGCTTGACCTGACACTTGAAAGGGCCAAGTCAATCACATCCTTACTCTCCCTCTGTGCAAACACAGCTCTGCCAGGGTGTTTCCCAGTGCCTGACCTCCTGCCTCTCCCCACAGGATCTCTTCTCAGCACTTATCAAAGGGCCCACACGCACCCCCTACGAGGATGGCCTCTTCCTCTTCGACATCCAGCTCCCCAACATCTACCCCGCTGTCCCGCCTCTGTTCCGCTACCTCTCCCAGTGCAGTGGGAGACTCAACCCCAACCTCTACGACAATGGCAAAGTGTGTGTCAGCCTCCTGGGGACCTGGATAGGCAAGGTAATGCTGTCCTCCACCTGGCCCTGGGGAGCAGGGCTTGTGCTGGGCTGCTTTTGGAACGAGTCACTGCCTACCAGACCTGGGTGACTTCTGTCTTGGGTGGTGCTTGAGCTGGGGTGGCCTGGGCTTTGGGCACTGCTTTAGGTGTCTGGAGCAGATAACTGGTGTAGTTTGGTTTTTTCTGGGTCTGTATTTGGCTCAATGAGCAGTCTGTGGTCAGTCCAGCCATAGCAGAGATGCCAACACCAGCACGGGGTGTGCCTATGGGTTAGAGCTCTGTCTTCCACACTGTGGACAAAAATCATGTGGCGTGGTACAAAGTCCAGCTGGAGACTTGGAATAAGCAAAGCCAGGGAAGTAGGTTTTGAGCAGGACAGGGCAGCTGGGAAGGGGTTGGAACTGATGGCTGGTGTGTAAGGTTACACAGTTCCAGACAGAGCTGGCCTGAGGGGGTGTGGTGCTGGTGAAAAAATAACGGAGAGATGTGTTGTTGAGATGGGACACCAGCACATCACGTGCTTGTGGAGTCAGTTCCTTGTTCCTGCCGTGAGCCACAGGATGTCAGCAACAGGAATGCAGAGCAACTGGGGCCTCACTTCATCTGACAACACTCACAGAGCAAACTGGTGGTGCTTCAGCCCTTTAACATATTTGTGTTTGCATTTCAGGGGACAGAAAGGTGGACCAGTAAATCCAGTCTCCTTCAAGTACTCATCTCCATCCAAGGTAAATGTTCCTGCCAAGCCTGTGGGGCAGGAAAAGGCAGAGGGAGGAAGGGATGTTGGTTTATGGGGGGCTCACAATTGGGACTGCCACCCCAGCTGGGTTAGTGCTGCCTTTTGGTCTCACCTTGCTGGACAAAGCAGTGTCCTTATCTCTGTGCTTGAGCAGTGGAAGCAAGTGCCAGCTTTTCTCCTGCCCAGAGTTCTGGCTGCATCCCAGAGCTCTGACACAATGCTTTCCCTTCTTCTCACTGCAGCAGCCAAGCAGAGTTGTCTGCTTGTTACTCTGAGCTGACAGAGGTGAGCCACCGTGTCCTCAGCCTGTTACCAAAGTTAGTTGAAGTTGCTAAACAGGGCCACGTTTGCAGGACTCTTTTTTTTTTTTTTTTTTTGTCCTCACTGAGTCACCCGCCCATCCTACTTGGGACATGTTTTGCACATGATGCTGGTGTTTATGCTCCTACCAAAGCAGAGAATAATCAGGGGTGTGCCTAGACGAGCCCCAGGGCTTCCTGCCATGGGGCTTTGCTCTGCCCTATCCAGTTTGGGAGCAGACAGAGTAAATCACATAACTTCCTTATGGATGGCTTTCTGTGCAGGGAGCTCAGGCATGTGATGAGAAACCTTTGACACAGAGCAAGGGTTCCTGCTGACTGGAGGCAGCTCCTTCTCCTCTGAACTCCCACAGTCCACCTGTATCCTCCTGTGGGGGAAGGACACCACAATAAAAGCCTTTTCTCGTTTCCAAAGCCAACGATCCAAATTTAGAAAACGAAATACTAAATGTTTTACTGGAGCAACTTGGTGTTAAGGGAAAATTTCCTCTCCTGCTGCCTGGGTTTTGAGAGACACATGATCTCCCCAGCTCTAATGCAACTTGTGGCAGGCTGCCAGCAGCCTGGCAGTGCTGGGGATATTGCTACATACCTGTAATTTCATTAGACCAGAAGTAAGCAAGAGAAATCTTGGTAAAGGTGACTTGTCACAATCTTCTGTGTCTCAGAACTGTAATGTCTGGTGGGACTCTGCTGGACAGAGCAGAACCTGGCCAGCTCAAAGCCTGTTGCTGCAGTCTGGCTTTTGTTCTGGTTAAGAGGAGGAAGAAAAGAAAAGCTTTTGTTGTGTTAGTGGGGGTTTCTGCAGGAGGGAAGTGAAAGGAGCTGTGAAACCTCTCCCTTCCTGCCCTTTTGATCTCCTCTGCTGTTGTGTGCCCTCTGCATTGTGCTGGCAGAGGGCTGTCCTTGCCAGCCAAGGAACATGGATGCCACTCCCTGCAGAGTCTGAGCTCCCACCACGTCACACTATGCTCCCCTTGCAACACCAGACCTTTGCACCCTGCAGCTTCTGGGGGTCTCCCACCCAGGCTCCCACCATGTCACACCGTGCTCCCCTTGCAGCACCAGACCTTTGCACCCTGCAGCTTCTGGGGGTTCAGCCTGCCCTGTGCTTGACCCTTGATCTTGACCCCCTTGGCGGGAGGGCATGGCCCCGGTGTCCCTGCCTTAACCCCTCGGTGTCCCGTTCTCCCGGCAGGTCTCATCCTGGTGAACGAGCCCTACTACAACGAGGCAGGCTTCGACAGCGACCGGGGGCTGCAGGAGGGCTACGAGAACAGCCGCTGCTACAACGAGATGACGCTGATCCGCGTGGTGCAGTCCATGATGCAGCTGCTGCGCCGGCCCGTCGAGGTCTTCGAGCACGAGATCCGGGAGCACTTCCGCTGCCACGGCTGGCGCCTGGTGTCCCGCATCGAGTCCTGGCTGGAGACCAACGAGCTGGTGGAGCGCAGCCACGAACAGGCCAACGGGGCTGACGCTGCCTCCCTGCCGTGCGCCGGCAGCAGCCTGGCCGAGAGCCCCGGGGACGCGGAGGGCAGCGCGGAGCAGGGCGCGGCCGCCGAGCTCTCCGACTCCAAGGAGGAGCTGGACGAGGCGGAGTTCCCCACCAGCAGCGACCTCCAACAGTACTCGGACTCGGAGAGCACAGGCCAAGCCAGGGGGGAGCTGGCCAGAGACCGAACGGACGAGGGGAAGGCTGCCCAGGACTCTGCCTCGCAGCCCAGCGTGAAACCAAAGAAAAGGAGAAAGAGCTACAGGAGTTTCCTGCCGGAGAAGAGCGGTTACCCTGATATTGGGTTTCCCCTCTTCCCTTTGTCCAAGGGGTTCATTAAAAGCATCCGCGGTGTCTTGCAGCAGTACCGGGCTGCCTTAGCAGGGGCCAACATCCCAGAGTGGACAGAGGACAAATAAACCATCAGGTTAGGGACAGGCAGGTGCAGGGGAGAAGGGAAAGCAGCAGAAAGTAAATTGGCAAATGCTGTTATCAATCAACTGGCTTCTCCTTCCAGCTTTTCTTCCTCAGCTTGGTTTGTTCCAAAGAAGGTGGTAGGCCTGACTGCTCCTCTGAGGAAAGGTTGTTTAAGCATGAATAACTCTTTTCCCCTCAACCCCTCTTCCTTCCCCCTGTCCCATGTACGTGCTCTTATTGCAAGTTTGACCCTGCAATGGTAAGATTTGAGACCTGCACAGAAGCAGTCTTGCAGCCACGTTCCCTCTGCACTTTCATCTTGGGGCACCTTTCCACACGAGGACTCTTCCCACCCAGCGTACACCCAGCAGTTTGTTCTGGTGGGGTTCCAGCCAGGAGAAAGGATTGCTGTAGTTTCTGGTAATGAAGGGCAATGCCCTCCCAGTCTTTTCTTTTTCTCGGCGTTCCCATGGGTTCTATGAAGTCTACCCCAGCTTATCTGTACTTAGACATTGGGTTGTGTTTGCATTGGAGTTGTCTACACCATACAGAGTTGCTCTAGTCTTAGTTGTTCACCCATAGCTACAAGGTTCTTCCAGTCGGGGTTGGTAGGCAGGGCCAGAGCTCTGCCCTGGCACTTGTGCTGCCCTGGGAGTGCTGCAGACTTTCCATGCAGTTCTGCAGCTTCCAGGTCAGTCTCCTGGAGGCAAGTCTAGCCATCCCCACTTCTTTTTCTCCAGAGTGAGGCAAACTTCCCTTTCCCCACCACGCATGCCTGTCTTCTAGAAGTACATGGGATTCAGGGATCTGTCCCTATTATTGCTTAGGTATCTCTCTTTTGTTCCCAGCCATCCCGGCTGTCACACAGCACTGCACCCACCCTGGATCCCAGCCCCACCCGGGCAGGCAGCAGCCAGTGATCCTGGGGCCTCTTGTAGATCTGGATGAGCCTGGTGTGGCTGCTGCTCCCTCATCCAGCTGCACACGGGGTTCAGGAGCCGTGGGAGTCAGGGTCACCCCAGGGAGGCCGTGTCATGGCCAGGCCCTGTTGTGGCAGCAGCAGTTGGTGCTGGTTCTGTGCTGTTACAGCAGCTGCTTTGGGCTGTTATCAGCTCCTTGCCTTGCCAGCTGTTTCCCATGGTGGCCTGGTTGTGGCCAGCAGCACTGTGGGCACAGCACTTCCCATCCCTAGCCCCAGCCATGGTGCTGCTGGATGCTCTGGAAAGGAGAACCCCTGGTGAGGGCAGCCTGTGGCTCACAGCCTGAGCTGTGACCATGAGCACTCTGAGGCAGTGACTTGCCAGAGTCCCCTGCTCAAGTCCCTTCCTGAGGCCTCTGGTCCAGTCTGCACACACCTTCACTTGGAGCTGGGGGGTCACTGCAGCCCTGCTGCCTTTGCCCAGTGCTCAGGCATTGGAGAGGCACCCTTGGGTGCCTCCCTGTCTCCCAGTGTCAGGGAGAGCCCTTCCAGCTGCACAGCAGGGCAGTGGTGCCAGGCTGCCAGGGAGGAGTCGGGCTGAGCAGATGGCTCTGCCAGAGGTAAGGATGGAGACAAAGCTCTCCTTTGCTTTTGCTCTTGCTCAGTGTGGCTGCAGTTACAAACTGATAATAGCAGGAGAATCCCAACACGTTGGTGCAGTGCTTTTTGCTCCCAGAACCACCAAGGGCTGCACCCAACAGCCCAAATCCACCCCCTCCCCTCCTCCCCCAGCTCCCTGTGCTTTCCTGCTGCCCCCATGATGCTCCTGAGCCAGGGGCTGGCTGCACAAAGCCCTTCTCGTGTCCCCATCCACCACTGGGATTTTGGAAGACACGTCCTTCTCCTGGTGCTCCAGAGGCTGCAGGGCTTGGCTGTGATGAAGACCTGGGCTGCAGCGCTCTCCAGACCCTGCTCCAGGAGCCCTCCCTGGCAGGAGGGACGTCGGGCAGGTGCTGATTTGGGGTGCAGAGAGGTGCTGGGGGCCGTGGGGGGGGCAGGGCAGGCTCGAGCTGTAACCACGGCCACGTTTGGCAGTGAATGGATCCCTTTGAGCAGAGCACAGAGTGTCTCGGAGGGCTGGGGGCAAGAGGTGAGGCCCCTGCTCCAGGAAGAGCAGGCAGAGGCTGATTCCAGGCACAGCCATGATCCACACACTGACACCCTCTGTCCCCAGAGCCAGGCTGTGGCTGCCCCATGACCCACAGGAGCAGGGATGGAGGGAGGGAGAAACCCACAGGGGATGGAGGAGCTGTTGAGTTCCCCTTTTTCCCCTCCTTTACTCTGCAGCTTTCATCTCACAGGGCAGGCACCACGTCCTCCCCTTTGCCCAAAAAGTCTCTGATCCTACACGAGAGCTTTTGCACAGGCTGGGCTCCCTCTGAGGAGGTGGATGTTGGCCTTTGGAAGGGGACACTGCTCCCCCTGGCAGTGCTCTCTGCAGCTGTCCCAAACCCGAGCGTGCACAGAGGTTTACAAATTTTCTAAAGCTTTTGATAATGTGAAGCTCCTGGGTGATGAGGTTGGTGGTGAGCACACTGCAGCTATGTAATTTTTTTGTGTATGTATGTAATATTTAAGGGTAACAAAATTTAAAAGGCTAAAACCTTAAAAAAAATTTAAAAACACACAAAAAAAGCCAAAGCATGATGCATATTGTTAGCCTTAAAACTGGCTACACGACTGTGTGATGTACAAATGAGAGCAGCCTGTAACTGTTTTAAGTGCTGGGGAGGGGGAAGAAGCATTACAAAATCAGTTTGTAGCCTTGATTCTGTACAGTATTTAATGAATAAAAACAAACCTGACTATTGAGGCCATGCTTAGAGGTGTGTCGTTCACGTGCAGATGTGGATGCTTGGTTGCTTATGATATATGTATAAAGTGCTGTGTGACCATTAAAACTTTTTTTACCTGCAGATTTTTTTTGTTTGGCTAACCAAGGTGTAATAAAGGAGGGAAGATGACTTGCCATTAAATTTTGCCTCTGTGAGTAGATCTGTGAGTTGTCTCTTTCTTTCCCCCACCACCCCCTGCCACTCTTCTGGCACTTGTTCCCTGTCCAGCACATCCCTGTGCCAGCCTCGGGGCTGGACAGGGTCCCGCTGGCTGGATCCAGGCAGGTCTGGCAGGGAGGGGCTGCCTCTGTGGCTCTCCATAAACTGTTCCCCAAGATGCTGATGTGCAGACTGGGATTTTTTGTTTTCTGTGCTCCTCGCTGTGCCTGGTGCTTGCGGGTGGCTCAGTGCATGCCCCAGCACAGCTTCTTGTGGTCCCACTGCTCATAGCCAGGCTCAGGCAAAAAAAAAAAAAGCTTTTTGCAGCCCCCAGCTTGACCCCGGGAGCTCTGCCCTGCCCCTCACCTCAGCACCCAGGTAAGTGTGTGATGGATGGGGCTGGACGCGGCCGGGTGCGGTACCTGCCGCAATCTGGAGCGGTGCTGTGCACTCGGGAGTGCTGACTTACATTTTGTCCTCGCTGCAGGATGCTCGAGGTGCCAGTGCGCGGCACGGGCAGTTCTCGGTGTGCTGGCCTTGTTCGTGCGGGAGCAGGGCCGGGGGCTCCCCGCCAGGAGCCCCTTGCTGGTTTTGGAAGCAGATGGGTGATGGCAGAGCGAAACCCGGGCCGGGGAGGGCAAGGGCAACGCCGGCCAACCTGCTGCTGAGAGCCACGCAGGAGCCCGGGAGGAGCCCGCGGGGAGCCTTTCGGGGCTGTGACCCGGAACGGCTCCGCTCCCGTGCGGGGACAGAGACAGCGAGAGCTCGGAGCGCTCCCCTGCCTTGGGCGCTGCCTCCGGCAGCTCAGCAGCGTTAGAGAGTTATTGCTCAGCCTGTTTCTACACCTGGCCCGATGCCACGGGGGAAATAACTTTATTTTGGGAGGTGGTTCCCAGCTGCTGCCTGCCCTGCTGGCTCAGGAACAGGGCTCCTCTCCATGAGCAAGTGAGGCCATGGGGGGAGGACAATCGTGCTCTTCTTTCCCGGATCTGCCATCCTAATTGCATCGTTTGCAGTTGAATAAATGCAAACAGCTACCCTGTTTACTCTTCTGCTTTGTACTTGAGCGCTGAAAATGAGGTTTAATTACTGCAATTTTATATCAAAGAGGCTGAGTAATCCCCCCAGGCAAGCCCCAGGGCAGGGACCTGTAGGAGGGCTCCAGCTGGCCCTGGGCAGCCGGAGGAAAGAGATGCAAGGGTCCCCCAAAAGGGCCCTGCTGCAGGCGGAAAGCCAAACGACCCCTCCTTGAACCTCTTCCATGAGTCCTTCTCTGCTGTCGCTCGGAGGCACCGAACTTTCCCCAGGATGTCCCCAAGTGTCACTGCAGGGCTGAGCTCCCTGGACACGATTAGCCCCAGCATGAAGCTGAGCAGGGAGGCATCGCTGCACCCCAAAAATGGGGGTGGCTGGAGGCAGCAATGCCCGTGTCCTGCATCCCCAGCACCTCCCCGGGCCCCTCGCTCCGTGCTGCTCCTGTCAGGATGTCAGGGAGCAAAGGGCTGCGGGGCTGAGCTAAACCTGTCCTGCCCAGCCCCCGAGAGCAGCCCTGAGCTCGGATTCAAAACCCAGGAAGGATTTTTTTTTTTTTTTTGCAAACGCTAGATATTTTATTTTGCAGTTCTCACAAGAATAAACTCCGCTTCTACAGGAAGCTTTGGGTAGAAACATTCTTTAAAAAGTCGGTTTATTGTATTAGATCTATTGGTCCTGACCCTCCCTGGGGAGGTGGCACTGGCTCCGGGGCGGGGACACAGCAATGCCACCGTGTGCGTCCGAGCCGGGGAGGGGACGGGGCTGTGCCGGCGCAGCCGCCTGCGGGCCGGGACCTCGTACCAGGATAAAACACGCTGGCATCTCGCCGGCACCGAGTACCTGATGGGGCTTGTGGCTCATTTTTGGAACAGTTCCGGTGGCTGTCCCAAGGGGGTAAAGCTAAGCGTGGGGGCAAGCGAGGGGATGAGCCCCACGCCCCCCCAAGACCTATTGCTATGGAAGGAGGGGGTTCCTGAGTGGGAGGAAGGCTCTGCCACCCCCGCGCCGGGCCGTGCCGGCAGCTCAGCGCCGCAGGGAGGGCGAACGGGGAGCTCAGGAGCCGCTGAGGACGCGGCAGAGGCGGGCGTGGACCTGGCCCTGCACGGGCTCGCAGGCCAGCGCCTCCCCGTCCACTGTCATGATGCCCGCGGCCACCCGCGGCTCCAGGCGGAACGCCCGGACGGGGACGTAGGACAGGTGGGGACAGTTCAAGTCCAGGTGCGTCCCCCTGGACATGGCCAGGAAGAGCTTCAGCAGCGTCACGCGGCTGATGCCGGCCTTCATGTAGAAGAGGTGGATGCAGCCGTCGTGCAGCCGGGCCGCCGGTGCCATCAGCAGGTTGGTGCCCAGGTGGGACTGGTAGATGGCGTAGACCAGGACAAACTCCTCCTCGGGGACCACGGTCCAGTGCGCCGGCACGGGCTGGCCCAGCGGCGCCAGCAGCGAGTCGTGGGGCGGGGAGCCGGGTGCCTCCGTCCCCGCCGGCTGCGGGATGTGGCCGTTGGTGACGGGCGCGGGGCCGTCCCGGGGTGCCGCGGAGCTGCCCTGCTCCGCGGTGATGGGCAGGTAGGACAGGCGGCCCTGGTACACCCGCAGCTTGGCCAGGCACTGCAGGGTGCCCAGGGTGAAGCGGGCGCTGCCCAGCCAGCGGTACTTCTCGCTGTCGATGTCCACGTCCGAGATGAAGCCCCAGCCGAAGCCCAGGAAGGAGAAGAAGCGCTTGCCCGAGGCCGTGCTCAGCGACACCAGGTCCATCTGCGTGTACAGCCCCTTGCACAGGATGAAGGTGCAGTTCGTCAGCAGCTTTTTCTTGGCAACGTGGTCGTAGCTGTGAGGAATGTGAGGAACGTGAGGAATGAGTGAGTTTGGAGCTCAGGACCTCTCCTGCTGCCCCAGCATCCACCTGCAGATGTGTCATAGCTCATCCTTGTGTCACAGCTGGGACAAGTCCCTGCTGGGTGACAGTGTCCCTCAGAAACAGCTGCTGGGAGTAGTTTTGCTGGGGGTGGGAGGAATAAACCAGTTCCTGAAAGAGGGAACCGAGCCAGGGCAATCTTGGTCCCCCACAACTTGGGACTGGCTGTGCCTGGGGTGGGTCCTTTGGGTTAAAGCTTTACCAGTCTCTGAGCCCAAAGGGAGTGGGGGGAGCAGGATACACAGGGACTGATCCCTTGCTCACAGCTGGGGCTGTGCTGCAGCAGCCTGTGGGGGGTGAGGACCTTGCCAGGCACTCCTGGGCATCCCAGCACCCTTCCCTGGGCTGCAGCCCCACACAGCCTTTCTCTTCCCTCATCCCTGCCTGGTTCCAGTGCAGCCCCGCAGGGGGCAGTGGGTGCTGGTGGGGCTGGGACTCACCCTGCATAGTAGTTGATAGAGGCAGCCAGGGCGTTCCCAGAGCCTCCTGGCAGGATGCACAGCGGCTTCTTCATGGCCTCCTTCCAGTCTGGACGCTCCATCAGCCCGTTCACCACCTGTGGGGATGCAGGAGCCTGTGGTACCCAAGGAACCCAGCAGCCCCTGCCCAGCCCGGGGGCAGCAGAGCCCACGGTGCCCTGGCCAGGGCAGGACAGAGGTGATGGCTGCTTTGCTCCAAGCTTGGTGCCATCTCTCCTTTGCCATTCCCTGCCTGACTTTGTGACTCAGAGCTTGGCTCCTGCCCCAGGCACCCTCTGCCCAGCCCCGAGGTGGCCCTCACCTCGAAGAGCAGCCCGTCCCCAGACATGACCACCAGCGTGTCCCACTGCGACAGGTCCTCATCTCGCACCTTCTCGTGTGCATGGTGGGGTCTTTCTGTTGGGGAGAGCAGAGAGATTTGGAGCATCACCCTCCATCCCTCTGCCCTTCCTGCTGCCACCCCCCAAACAGTGACCCCAGCCCCAGATGTGACCCCAGCCAGGGATGCAGGAGGCATGGCAGTCACTCTGTAGGATCCAGAGCAGTGCTGATGCAGAGTCAGGGGCCCTTGGAGGAGCCTGTCCCCATGTGGCAGGGGACAGGGAAGGGATCCCAGGGAAGGGAGAAGGAGGAGGAGGAGGAGGAGAAGCTGCTCATGGACTCACCGGTGACGAAGACAGTGGTGGCAATGTCAGCCTCAGCCAGCATGGGCTGCACCACTGCCTGGAAGTCATCAAGGGCACGGCCAGAGCCGCTCTGTGGGTTCAGCAGCACCAGCGCGTGGCAGGGCCGGGGCAGCACCCCATAGCTGTCACCTGGGGGGGACAGAGGGGACTTTGTGACTCAGAGCTCGGCTCCTGCCCCAGGCACCCTCTGCCCAGCCCCGAGGTGGCCCTCACCTCGAAGAGCAGCCCGTCCCCAGACATGACCACCAGCGTGTCCCACTGCGACAGGTCCTCATCTCGCACCTTCTCGTGTGCATGGTGGGGTCTTTCTGTTGGGGAGAGCAGAGAGATTTGGAGCATCACCCTCCATCCCTCTGCCCTTCCTGCTGCCACCCCCCAAACAGTGACCCCAGCCCCAGATGTGACCCCAGCCAGGGATGCAGGAGGCATGGCAGTCACTCTGTAGGATCCAGAGCAGTGCTGATGCAGAGTCAGGGGCCCTTGGAGGAGCCTGTCCCCATGTGGCAAGGCCCAGGCAGGATCCCAGGGAAGGGAGAAGGAGGAGGAGGAGGAGAAGCTGCTCATGGACTCACCGGTGACGAAGACAGTGGTGGCAATGTCAGCCTCAGCCAGCATGGGCTGCACCACTGCCTGGAAGTCATCAAGGGCACGGCCAGAGCCGCTCTGTGGGTTCAGCAGCACCAGCGCGTGGCAGGGCCGGGGCAGCACCCCATAGCTGTCACCTGGGGGGGACAGGGGGCTCAGGGTGCTGGGTCATGGCCCTGC
The DNA here is from genome assembly GCF_014805655.1 of Passer montanus. Lineage (NCBI taxonomy): Eukaryota > Metazoa > Chordata > Aves > Passeriformes > Passeridae > Passer > Passer montanus. The sequence goes on from NW_024368263.1 coordinate 2,094,303, forward strand.
CCTGGGAGGGCTTTGCCAGCCAGGGCAGCATTTGCCAAAACCAAAAGGGGAAGGGGAACTGGCCCTCCCCCATCTTCAGAAGCTCCCTGGGCTGCATCCCTACCCAGAGAACACGGGGGTGAGCAGGGATGGAGGCCCCTGCTGGGAATGCTGGGGAGGTGGCAGGACAGGACACAGGGGCCTGCAGGGACTCATTTGAGCTCCCCTGCAATCTGCAGAGATGTTCACACCCAGGATGGAGCCCTGCAGCACTCCAGCCATACCAGAGCAGGGAGATGAGAACTCCAGGTCCCAGTTCCCTGCATCCACCCAGATGGAGCGGGGCCAGGACAGACAGCTGTGCTGCCAGACGGACACTCTGCTTCCCCTGCTCCCCACGGGGCTCAGGTTTCGCCTGCGAGGGCCGGGCTGTAATTACAAGCCTGGCAGGGGTCCCACCCCTCTGCCTCCCCAGTTGCTTCCAGTCTCTCCTTCCCCAAGCCCAGTGGTCCCCGTGCAGGGGGACAGGGGGAGGCCACTGAGGTGCCCCGTGAGGAAGGCAGGGGGAGGAGGAGGAGGGCAGGAACCCCGGGTGCTGCTGGGCACCCTGAAGTGAGGAAGGGCAGCAGCCTCAGGCTCCCCCAGCGCCTCTGGAGATCCCTGGCTCTGCAGTGAGGAGCCAGTTTTGGGATTGTTGGGGATGTCCCCACCAGCTCTGTGCCCCCTGAGCTGTGCCCTGGGCCCGGGGGGTGTGGGTGCCCACCCCAGCCCATGGGCCCAGCTGCAGGCTGCACCTGCTGAGTCAGCAGGAAGAGCTGCTGAGTCAGCACAGCAGAGGCCTTTCCCAGCACCGTCCTGGGCAGGGAACCCCCTCTCAGCCCCTGTGGCACTGGGGGTGCCCCCACCTCACATGTGCAGTGATTTGAGCTGTTTGAACACACGAGCTGGGGCTCTACAGCTAAACCCTCCCAGCACCCACAGTGGGACAGTGGTGGGGAGAGCATGGGGCCACGGAGAACACCACGTGTGTCACCTCCCCTGGGTGACATCCAGCATCACACCAGTCACGGCCATGAGCTCCACAAGCTGCCTGGAGGGAGCTGGGACTGGAGCATCCCATCTCCATGCCTGTCCCAGCCCTGGGAGCACACAGAGCTCTGCTGACTTCATCACCACCAGGATTATTTCCTGGCCCCACGGATCACCCAGCACTGCTATCACCCTCCAGGACACCTCCCTGTCCCCTCGCCAGCTGCTTGGGACCTGCCACCAAGTCCACAACAAAGATCTGCCTGTGAGAGTCCCAGGGCTGAGCCTGGCTCTGGGCACTGGCTCCAGGCTGGCCCTGGGTGCCAGCTCTGGGTGCTGGCTCCGGGCTGGCCCTAGTGCTGGCTCCAGGCACTGGCTCCAAGCTGGTTGTCCCCACTGCTGCCCAGGGCCAGTGGCTCCCCCTCACCTCCCCAGCCCCTTATCAGTGGGTTCCAGACACAAGGGGACCAGCTGCCCTCGGGGAAAGCAGTGAAGGGCCCAGAGCAGAGGCCACTCCAGTTTGGGTCAGGGACAACAAAAAGCAGCCCAGAGCCCTGCTCTGAGCCCTTTGGAGCTTCCCTGGTCCCCACAGACAATAAATCCCCTGCAAGCAAATGCAGACAAGCGCCCACACAGGGTTTGAACACAAGCCCAGCTGCTTTCTCTCTGGGGGGGAGTTTCTGTCTCTTTCCTCCCCGAAGTCCTGGATATTGAAAAGCAAAAGCCAAAGGCACTTCAAAGGCCTAAATGCAGTTTTTAACCCTGCAGTGTTAACCAGGCACACTGATTCTCACACAAACATGGAGCTGCAGCTCAGTCTTGCCTAAAAATCCTGCCCAGACCTGTGGGTGCTGCCCTGTGGCCTGCTCTGGGCAGCAGGGAGAGGCTGGGACCCCGAGGATCAGCCCCTTGGCTGGAGGGGGAAAACAAACCCTGCTCGGGGCACAGAGGGATGCCACAACTCCCTCCCAAGGGACACACTGTTGGTACCAGGCTGTGAGTAGTGACAGGAGTGATCCCAGCCTGGGACTGGTGACACCAGCAGCACCAGGCTCAGCCCTGTGGTGGAAAAAGTGCTGGATCAGAGCTGGAGCCCAACAATGGTGATGCACAGGGAGACAGATTTCAGCAGCATCCTGACCCATCCAACCCTTCCTGTTGCACAACACCGGCCAGTCCCTGGCATCCCAGCAAGATTCCACTTCCCAGCACAGTGTGGTCGCTTTCAGCCTCAAATGCTGAGTAGAGCAGAATCTGAGTCAGCAGGAGGAAGGGGCTCCAGCTGCTGCCACAAACTCTGCTCCACTCCCTCTGCCCACATCCTCCCGTGTGATGTGCCCTGGCTGTGCCCTGGCCGGGACCACACTGCCACAGCTCTGCTGCCTGCAGCCCAAGCCACCCCACTGCATCCCTGCCTCCTTCTAGAAACTCTCTGGGCACAAGGAGCAAGCCTGCCAGGTGGCGTAACGCTGGGGCTGAGCTTCCCGGGGCTGGATTTCCCTGTTGGGACACGAGCCTGGGGGCAGTTTGTTCCCTCCTGGATAGCTGCAGTTTGGGGCACGCTGCAGGCAACCCCAGCTTTGGGGTTATCAGCTGCTGAGGAACTTTCTGTTTCTCCCTTGGGGTGAAACGAGGAGGGGGAATCATCCCTCCATCCCTGCTGCAGCATTCCGCAGGACCTGTATCCCAGAGGATGCTGCAGCTGCGACAGCACCAGGGTGGGATGGCTGGTGGCTGCCCAGGTCCCCTCCCCATGGGGACAGGGTGACAGGACTCTCTGCACGGACTCACCCTCAGCTTCCCAGCACGGCCTTATCAGCCCTGCACAGGCCTCCCTGCCGGCACGTGCAAGCCCTGGGTGTGGACGAGGGGCATTTTTAGCTCTGTCCCAAATTGAGGGAGGAGGATTGCAAATCCTGATGGCCCTCAGCGAGGAAAGTGACTGCAAAATTCTGCACTGCCTTCTGCCATCCTCCTTCCCCCTGCTGCCCCTGCGTGCCTTGAGCTGCTCCTGCCCCACAGCCTCACACCGTCTGCTCGAGGGTTGGAAAGCGCTCGGAGACTTCCAGCTGCAAAGTTCAGGCTGGAGGTAGAGCTGGGGAACTGGTTCTGCCCTCACCCCATTCCACTGGATTTTTTTGTAATTCTTTAGGAAGAGAGACAGAAAGTTGTTTTGTAGCTGCAGGTCATGTAAAAAAAAAGGGCTGCATTTTAAAATCCAAGCAAGGAAGAGCTGGGCTAAATGTGATTTGACAGGATCCCTCTAACCGCATGCCTCTTAATTTCCAAGTCTGATCAGAGCGACTGGACAGCAAATAAATGAAGTAGTGCATATAATTGAATCTCTGCTCAGATGTTCAACTATCTGCCAGCACGCCCTGCCCTGCCTGCGGGAGCTGGGGGATGCGGCCCCCGAGCAGGACCCTCCCCTCCCGGACACTGAGAGCTCCCGAGGGCAGCAGGATCAGAAACACAGACCCCGCCAGGCTGCCCTGAGATCCCGCTGGGCCGCGGAGGTCCTGGGGGGATCTGCCTGTCCCCAAATGCCAAGTGATGGATGGGACCTGCTTGGGGACAGTGCCTGGCTCCCGTCCTGCCTGCGTCAGCAATGATTACTTTTTTTCCTTGGATCATGCTGCCCTTTGGAGCTTTGGAGTTATCGAACGGGAGCAATGGGGATGGGGGGTGCAAAGGGCCCCCACGGTGTTGCCACGTCCCTGCTGCCCCTTCAAATTAAAGGTGAAAGGGGAGAGAAACAACAAACCCCTTCAGGGGCTGTCCCTGTCCCCCCAGCCTCGGCGAAAGCGGGGGGTGTCCGAGTGACCCCACGGCGGCGCGGGTCACCCCCGCTCTGCGTCCCCCCCGTGTCCCCGGAACGCCACACCGCGCAGCGCCCGCGGCTCGGGCACAGCCTGGGGCCCGGCGAAAGCGGAGCGACCCCGGCCGCGACCCCGACCCGGACCCCCGCACGGCCCCGGCGCAGCCAGCCCCGCGGGGAGCGGAGCCGGGCGGGCGCGGCGCGGCTCGGCGCGGCTCGGCACTCACCGTCCTGCGCGGGCACGGCGGGCACGGCGAGCTCGCGGATGCGGCGGCTCCAGGCCTGGGCGATGCGCAGGTTGCCCTCGGCGTCGGGACCCCGGCAGACGCGGAAGGTCCGCTCCAGGCGCTGGCGGGAGGGCGGCCCCCAGCGCGGCCCCCGCAGCGGGTAGCACACCAGCGAGAAGCAGGCGGCGGCCGCGGCCGCGGGGAAGGCGGCCGAGCCCACGCAGTCGGCCAGGCGGAGGGAGCGGAGCGGGAGGCACCGGGGAGCGCCGCCCGCCGCCGCTCGCTGCTGACGCCCGGCGATGGCAGGCGGGGCGGCCCCATTCATAAAAATTTAACCCACCCACCCCCCTAGCCACCTCTTCCCCCGCCGAGGGGGGCCCGTCCCGGGGCCGGGCCGGAACCCCCCACACCCCCCGGCAGATGCCTCAGTTTCCCCAAGCGCCGCCCCGCGCTCCGGGCAGCGCTCCGCGGGGGAACCGGCTCTGCAGACGGGCGGGGGCAAAGGGACGCCGTGGGTTTGCCGCGGGTGGTTCTGCGCTGCCGGGGTGGGTGTCTGGCGTGGGTGCAAAGAACAGACCCACGGTCACGCCGGGAGAGGGGAGGCAGAGCAGCCGGCAGCCACCCCCGCCCCAGTTCCTGCACATCATTCCCAGCAAGGCACGCATGGGCGCTGGCAGGTGTCCCCGGAGCCCCCACGCTGGCCTGAACAGAATTTTGATACCATTTCTGCATCTCTCCAAGCACAAAAGGAGTGAGGCGGGGGCCTGGCGAAACCGAGGCACGGTGAGGGGTGAGGACAGGGGCAGACGGCCAGGAGGAGGACGGAGGGGGGTGATGTCCTACCCATGACTGGTGGCTTGCCATCAGGTATCCCTGGGGGCTCGAGGTTGCCATGGGTGTGAAGCCCCGTGGAGGGAAGTGGGCTGTGCTGTGAACCCCACCTTGGGGCACAGAGCTCTGGGGACAGAGCCCAGGGGACTTGTCTGGAGAGTGCCAGCAAGGCTGTGAGTTGCTTTGTGTTCACGGCAGCTGGCAAAAATCATTGACAGCAGTTTTTGCTGGCAACAGGACTGACCTCACCCTCCCAAGGGACTGCTGGGCTCCAAGGGGTCTGGCCCAGCCCAACAAGGATTTGTTTTGTTTTGTTTTTTTTTTTGGCCAACCAATTCCCCATGGATGTAACTCTGTCCTAACCTTGAGCTTGCACCTCAGGGAGGCATCACTCCTCACACTTAGGGCAGTTTAATTAGCAGGAAGCCCTCTGTCCCTGTTAAAACCTTCTGGAACTGGCCAAGAAATTGCAGGGAGGGTACAGGATGACCAGCTGGGCAGGTAACATGGTTGAGTTTTGTTTTCCCAGAGCAGACCCATGAGGAGAGCCGAGGTGCTGTGATTTGGAGCATTGTGCTTTCCAGAAAGACTTCCCTGGGCGCTGTGGGCACAAAGGGATGCTCAGAGGGGCAAAACCTGCTCCCAGCCCTGATGCTTTTGGCTTGGGAACTACAGCACTCGCAGCTGACTGGGTGAGACTGGGGCTCAGCCGCTTCCCCAGGCGCTGCCATGACACGGTGCAGCGTTTGTAAACAGCTCGAGGTTCCTCAGCAAGGTGTCATGGGAGGAAACGGCTGGCTGCCGGGGAGTGCAGCGTCCTGACCTGCCCCTCACCCTTCTCGGTGACTAACCCGCTCCCAATTTCCGCTCAGGAAGCCATGAGTCGTGTCGGGAGGATGTGAGAGCAGCTGTCCCATTGCTCCTGGCAGGTGCCATGGGACGATGAGGCTGCTTTGGGCTCTGTCCTCACCACGCTACATCCGTCCAAGGCCCTGTGCCCTGGGGCTGCAGGGATCCCCCTTCAACCTGATTTAAATAGGAGTGGAATGCCTGTCCGGGCTCTGCTGGCCATGCTCGTGCTGTGGAGACAGGGGCTGAGAGTGGCTTCATGGCGAGGTGTCAGGGCTGGAGGTGGGTGCAGGAAGGGCTGGGGAAGGGCTGTGCACAGTGGGAATGTCAAGGGCTGGGGGCTGCAGCCAGGTTTGTCTCAGAGGGGGAATGGGACTGACAGGCTCAGCCTCTGTGACCACAGGGGAGACACAGACAGGGCTTTTCCATCTCAGTTCTGATCTCTGGGGATTTCCCAGAAAACTGACGTGGTGCTGTAGCACCCTTGGATGCCCACCCCATGCCGTGACCAGCGCCGTGGCCACCACCAGCCCCAGGCAGGTTCCTTTGCTCTCCACAGCCACAGGCTGATTCAGCCCGGGCCCACACAAACACCACTTGCCTCTAGATGTGATGTCTAATGTGGAAGTGGGATCACTTCCCTCTCCGTGCTGATAACCAGTCATTTGGCGCTCTCTTAATTAGGAGAGCCTTACCGAGGCCCCTCGACCCCAAGGGCAGCCTGGAGGGTGCTCAGCAGCTCCCAGGCTGCTGCAGGTCGGGTTTGTCCTGATCGGCTCCATTCCCGCCCGCGTGGCGCTGCTCGGGCCCTGTGTGTGGGAGGGAAGTGCCAGGATGCGACGTGGGGATGTGGCACGGAGCTGGCGTGGTGGGGGACAGCCCCTGGAGAATCCCCCCACTTCCTCACTGCATGGAGCAGAGTGTCCAGTCCAGCCATGACCACCAGTCTCCCTTCAAGAGCAAACATCCCTCCAGCTCCTGTCCCGGGAGGAGCCCTGGGATATCCCAGACTCTGCAGACATCATTTGGTGGAGAAGGTTTGTACATTTGAAGCCTAGGTTCGTTGAGCAAGATGATGTGTGGCCTGAGTTTGGGGACACTGAGGCAGAAACACCAGATAAGGTTTGTCTTGAGTTGTGCAAGAAGCCAAGGGTTAAATACAGCAACAACCTCCCTCAGCTCCCTCCGGCCCCTGGGCTTCTCCTGCTCCTGCCCCCAGCTGCTGGAGGAGTTGATCTGCACTGGGAGTTACCCTGAGGGAAGAAAAACACAGAGCCTGGGGGCTTCCCACGCCTTCCATAACCCTTCGTGCCCCCGGGCGTGCCCCCGGGGGCTGCAGCAGAGACCTGGGGCCCTCGGTGCCAGAGCAGGCCCGCATTTCGGGGTCCCACTGCCACATCACAGGAGGCGTGCAGAGGACGTGCCTGATGAACTGCAGCGTTTCCCTTGGAGGCACAGAGCTCCTGCACATCCCTGCCCGCTCTGCCGCGTCCGCCGGCAGCCACCCGGGGACGGGGACGGGCGGGGGATGCACTCCTCCCGAATCCATCTCTTTTAGCATCGTTCCCGCTGCTGAAGGTACATGTCTCAAGGTGGAGCCAGAAATAGCGCGGCTGGCGCTGCATCGGGGCTGGCAGGGCTGCAGGCTTGGCAGGGGGACAGGCACCGACTGCAGCAGTGGGAACTTTCCAGGCAGCTCCTGCGGGAGCGGCCGGTGCGGAGATGGAGCCATTTCCAAGCAGAGCCGGCCCCGGAACTGCGGATCAGCCCCGCTCAGCCGTGGGGTTGTGGGGCTGGGGCTGACACGGAGGACAAGCACAGAGCAGGAGGGGACACAGCTAACAGAGATATCTCCTGGAGGAGAGTGACTGGGATCACATCCCAGCTGAGCTCGGACACGGGTCCGGGCTCTGCCACTGCTTTCGTGCAGAACTCAGGAAAGTGGCTGCACCTTCTACCTGCCCCCGTGACCCGGGGTGGCGGGGCAGGTTTTCCCCAAAATCCATCTTCTCTCAGCCTCCAAGGAGCTCAGTATTTTTGTGGCAGCTCCTAAATCACAGCCAGGTTCTGCAGCTCGTTGGGGGCTGCTCCCCTACACTGACCCTCGGCTGAGCTCCCCGCAGCAGCCGGCACAGCCCGGAACTGCAGGGCTCACCGGGAGGCCCTGAACAATGCCGACGAGCTGAGCTCATTCCTCCCAGCTGATAATTTGCTTTAAAATATTTCTGAGCTCAGGCCTCCTCAGGGAAAACACTCCCAAACGCCAGGCAAAAAGCTGCTGAGTCTGGAGGAACCACACACCCACCACTTGCTGGCCGAGACATCCCCCCGATGACAAGCCCTGGCGTCAGAGGGACTGAGGCCAAAGGCTGCCGTTTGATCTCCCCCTTCGCTGGGGAAAGCCGAATTTCAAGCCGTCCAGGGGTTTTACCACTTCCCGGTAGCGGTTTCCTGCGATGATGTGAGCGCAGGAATTTTTGGGAGGTGAGTCAGAGGCTGCAATGAGAACCACCTGGCTGGGGCTAGCTGGGAGGCTCGATCCCGATCCGGGGTGATCCCTGCTGCGATGCTGGATGCCGGCAGGCAGCATTCCCAGAGTGGAATTACTTACAGGGGCACAACAACCCATCACAGACCCCATTGCTGGCCTGGAAGAAGAAAGGGATTTGTTGCCTCAGTTCCCACGGCTCCTCCTTCCTTGCCGGGCTGGGATCGGTACGCTCTGGCCACCCCACCCGGGCTCCAGGGAGAAACTTGGGTAAAAATAAAGAGCAAAACCTCGTCCAGCTCTGCAGGAAGCCGCCTGGAATGGCTGTCCCGCCCCAACCCTGTCTCGGAACCGGGTTGTTCCAAGAACAGAACTGCCCCAAAGCAGCGCCGAGGCTTGGTTTTCCCTGGGGAGCAATGCAGGAGTTGGCGGAGCTGAGGAACTGCCCTCCCTGCTCTCTGAAATTCAACATATAAAATGAGTTCCTGCTAAAGGAACCTCCCAGTTTTGTCTGCTGGGCTATTAAAGCTCCATGACCCCGTGCCCACTCTCTCCCCAGCATTACTCAAACCCCTCCATGTAGAGAATAAGTGAATTGAGTCCAGAGAGTGAGACTGAGCCAGGATAAGCCTTTGGAAAGGAGCTAAACCTGCTCAAAGCCGGCACTGTTCCCTGACCCGCCCTCCTAATCCTGCCTGGCTGATAATGGAATAATAAAGGGCTGCACAGCCTCACTCTCTGCTGCTCTGTGGGGGAGGTTCCTGCTGCCTCGTACATGCCAGCAGCTGGGATATTAATGACTCCCTAAGTAAACAGAATCGCTCCTTTCTTCTTCTTTGCGTGGCTGTAAAACCGAGTGTGACCTTCAGCACGCAGAGAAATCAGAGACCCTTTCCAGGAGAAAGGCTGGCTGTGGCACTGATAACACCAGTGATAACACCATGATCTCTGCCCGCCACCCTTGCCAGGGCTGATCCCAACCCTGCAGCTCCAACAACGATCCCGGTGGGACTCGCAGGGCCACCCCCACGAGGCTCTGGCCTCTCCTCACGGGGATGAAGCAGGTGATTCACTGAGGGGGAATCTCAGGAGCACAGAACAGGGGGGTTTGGGACACCCAGACCCTCCAAGGTGTGCACACCTCGTCAACTGTGCCAGGGGCTGCCCTGTAACAGAATGTACAAATTTGTTGGATCTCAGCCTCAGCAGTGGGAAAAGGGCAGGGAAGTGACAATGCTGTTGAGAGCCATTCCTTGTGTCTGGGAAGGCTCTGAGCACCTATGGTGACAGGGGGAGGGTGCTGGGGGACCCAGAGGGCAGAGCAGAGGCTGAGGGCACTCAGATGCCACAGCATCATCCCTGGGCTGCTGTGCTGAGGCTGCTGAGTGAGGAGCCAGCTGGGAAGGGAATAAACAGTCCTTCCTTCTCCACACGCCTGATTCCAGGCAGAAAAGGGCGTTAAAGAGGACGGCTGAGTGCTCTGCAGAGGGATGTGCCATGGCTCCTGCAGTGGCACGATTCCCTCCCCAGCCTTGGGGCATGCCTCCCCTGCTTGTGTGCCCCTGCAGCAAGATTTCCTGGCTCTCCTGGGAACTGCCATTTCTCTGGTGGGTGCAGGAGAGACCTCAGGAAGCAGCCAGCTTCCTATGTCACAAAAAGTCTGTCTCCATCAAATTTTTTGAAGGACAAAGGCAGCAGCAACCTGTGAGTAGTGACTGCCTGTGCCATGGGTGCCGTGACTGCTCCCAGCCTGGGTTGGGGTGCCCAGGAGGGGTGTCTGGGCTCTCTGGCTGATGGATGTTGTGGATTCATCCCAGGATGATGCCAGCCTGGAGGGCTGATCAGAATCCCACACCTGGCTGTGCTGCCTCCTCAGAGTGACCCCAGGCAGCTGATGCTGTCAGCTCTGGCCTCGCCCTGGGGGAATGAGCTGGAATGAGGGAATGAGCTGGAATGGCCTCTACAGCTGAGCTGGAATAGCCAAGGCACCAATTTAGGGCCTGCAGGAGGCACAGCAGGAGGGAGATGTGGGGCTGGAACTGCAGGGACAGGTAAGGTGTCACCAGGTGTGGTGGAAGAAACTCTCCATCCCAGTCCTTTGGCAGTGCTGGCATACAGAGGGGACAGGGACAATTCTGTCCCGTTTGCATTGAGGATGTCTGAGGGAGACAACCTTTAGTGAAGTGTCAGTGTCAGGGGGCTGATGGCAGCAGCTGAGGCTGTGACAGGGACTCACTGCTGGAGGCACCGTGGCTGTCACAAACTGGAGCAGCTGCAAAGCCACTGGGTCAGGGAGGGGAACTTCATCCATGTCCTGAACGAAGCCCACCAGGCCTCCTCCTCCTTCTCCCTCACTCCCAGCTGCGAGGACACGGGCCAAGGGACAATGGCATTGCACAGCAACTCAGAGAACTGCCAGGAGAAACCTTCCAGGGTGAACCAAGGGATGTGGGGTGATGCTGGTGATTAAATTAATGCAGTTTGCCTTCCCTGCAATACATAATTTCTGTCATGTACCCTCATTTCTGCTGCACTGTGGGGTGCTCTGATCCATCCTGACCACAGGGGATGGGTCCTGACAGTGTTGTCACCTCCTGTCATTTTCCCAACTGCCAAGGCTGAGATGTATATTATACATATATTAATTTTTTTTTAAATAAAGTGTAAATATATATAATTTTTTTCAGCCAAGTTTCACCTTGTCATATATATTGAGATATATGTATTCCATGCATATAACATATATAACATATATTTTATATATAATTACTATACACATTTATATAATATGCATAATATATGTGATATGTACACCATATATTATGTCATATATTTCATCTTTTTAAATACGCTATGTATTTTACCTATAAAAGTGTATACTATTTACAATATATGCGTTATTTAATTTAATTAAATTTAAAGAATAATTAATAATTAAATTAAATTTAAGTTTAATTTATAGGTGTTATAGATGTTATATATAAGCACACTCTCAGTGCACTGAAAGGTCAGCCCAGCGCTGTGCCAGATGGGCTGGAGCTGACCTTTCCCGTTTAACTAAACCATCGAGCGCCTGTACCCGTGAGGATTCCGGAGCGGACAGCGGAGCGCCGGGCACGGAGCGTTCCCTCAGGAAAGAGGTGCGGGAGCCGCGGGCCGGACGGATCCTGCCGCCGCCGCCGCCACAGAGCGGGGCCAGAGCGCCGCCGCCGCCGCGCTTCCGTTCCCCCCGCCGCCATCTTCGGCACGGGCACTTCACCCACCGCCTACGCCCAGCGCCTCTCACCGCCGCGCAGAAGCGGGAGGCGGCCGCGGTGCGAGCCGCCCTCGTAGCGGCGGGAAGTGTAATTATCCCCCGAGGAGGGACGTTTCTGCCGCTGTCCTCCCCAGGTACCGGCGCAGTTCGGGTGAGGGGATGCCGTGACGGGGGAGAGCGGCGGCGGTGCCCTCACCTAAGATGGCGGCGGGGGCGGGCTTTTCCCGCCGAGAAGATGGCGGCGGAGGGAGCGGGGCGCCGGCCGGGCGGCGGAACGTGCTCGGCTGGGTGAGGGGAGCGCGATGGGACCGTCCCCCCCAAAGACCTCCCCTTCCACAGGGACTTCCTACACCGCCACCGGGACCTCGGTCCAGCCCCGCTGCATCAGAAAGAACACCCCCAGCCTGCCTCCCTCACCTCATCCGCACCTTCTCCAGCCTTGCTCCCCGCCCTCATTTTGGGGTCATCCCTCCCCTGCTGCATGAGGGGCCACTGGGTGGGCGTGGGGTGGAGTTACCCGTTGCCTGGCCACCCCTCTACTCCCCAAGGCAGCCGCTGCTCCATTTTTATTTTAATAATCATAATTTCCACCCTCCCGTTCATACTTTGCCGCAGGAATGGACCAGCAAGTCCATAGGTAGCGGAAGGGTCCCCACCCTCCTCTTCCCCCTCCTCCTCCCCACCCCTTAAGGGGCGGTGATCGCCGAGGAGAGGAAAGAAAAGGATGCCACGGAAGCTGTTGTTGCCTTATAAATCTGTTTTTTCTCACTTTCGAGCTCCACGGGGCTTGCATGACGCTTTGGCGATGAACGCGGCCAGAAGTGGCTACCGGGTCTTCTCGGCCAACTCCACCGCAGCCTCCACCGAGCTGGCGAAGAAGATCACGGAGTAAGTTGCCTTCTCTTTCAAGTTTCTTTCTCCCCCATCGCTCCCCTGCGCGGGCAGGAGCCCTCCGAGAGGCTGGAGAAGCTTCTGGCATCCCCCCGCCTTCCCAAGGCTTCTCCTGCGAACACCTTTGTGGAGATTTTGCGCTGGGAATCCTCGCCAGCTCTGCCTGACCCAGCGATGGAAATGGACCCGCCGCTTTCTCCCTTCTTTGACGTCCATTTCGCTGCTGGAGAGGCTAGGCTGCAGCAAAAGCTGTTACTTTTGGGGAGGGTGGAGGTGAAACTTGGCTGGACAAACCTCAGGAAAGCGTTTTTAGCAGGTTTGGGAGATGCTCAAAACTTTCTCCGGTTGCTGACCTTGTTTTTCGCAGCAGCTTCGGTGCCTGGGGCAAGGGGAGTGTCCATGTGCACACCGGCACAGCACCTTGCACTGACCAGAGCGGATTTGGGAGGGCTGGGCAGCCTGTGCTCTTTGGTTCAGGGTAAAACTTTGCCCCATTTTCTTCAGCCCGTCAGTTTAGGCAGAGTTTGACCTTGCCTTGTTGGGGATGGATGCGCTGGGTCCTGCTGAGTGAAGGGTGTGACAGCTGCCTCCAAAATGGGGCTCTTGGTGCGCAGAGCTCTGAGTTTCCCCCAGCACTTGAACTTTGGGGTTGAATGAGTTTGGTTCAAACTGGGGTAGTCCCAGCTGAAGGGACTGTTCTGAGAAGGGCATCTGTGTATTGGGCTGTCAGCTTGGAACAGGATCTGGATTTTCTTTCTGCTGTTTCTCAGCTACAGTTCATAGGCAGCTGATCCCAAAATCGAGGGCTCTCAGTGCTTATTTCCCTGCTGCAGATTACAGCACCCCAGTTATCTTTTCTAGGTGTCTGCTGTCCCATTCCCAGCTCCAAGGGTGTGCTTAAATTGGAAGTAGGACTTAAGTACAGGTGTGCTGCCACCTTAAACTATGAAAACACTTTGCTGTTCATCCTGTTCGCTTAATAAATAGTGTTCAATCCTTAGCACAGATTATCTCCACGGAGCTGACTTGGCTGCTTGCTGGGAGGTGTGTTGGATAATAGTGATGAACTTGTCTAAGTGTGAGGCTAAGAGGAAAATCCTTGTGTTTGGGAGTGGAAAACTTTTTTTTGGCTCATGTATTCTTGCTGTATTTGGTCAGTTCTGTTCCACATTTCCTGTTCATTTTTCACTGAACTCTGAAATTAATGTATCTCTCTGGAAAAGTAAGTTTTGCTGCAGCAGATGGGACAGAGTTTTAGAGGACTCATTCTGTTGCATCAACACAGCACAACAGAATTCCCCTGGGGGTGAGCTCCCAGTTCTCAGGACTGGAGGAGCAAACAGGCAATCCTTCCTTGCTCTTTGTCTTAAAAATAACTCCTTCTTTTTAAAGATGAAATGAGAAGAGACGCAGAGAGGCTTCCCCAGGCCATGGCGCTGGCTGGAGTGATGTGCTGATGTTATCCCAGGGATGCTCTGAGGGGGAAAGAAGCATGATCTGGATCCAGAATGACCTCCCTGCTCCCTCCTTGATCTCTCCCCAAGTAAATTTCTGATAGGAGCAATGTGGGTTTTTTCCCTTGGCTGTGCCATCAGTGGATGCTCTGGTGGTGGCAGGAGCACAGCCCTGTGACACACAGCTGCTGCTTAACTGAGGCTTAAGGACATTTCTCTTTGTTGTGGGTGCAGAATCTGGAACTGTGTGCAGTACAGATTTGCCCACAGTAAAAAGTCTCCCAAAATTAAAGACATTTACAGCATCTAGTGCAGTGGTTTTGCACTGCCTTCCCTTGGGAGCTCAAGGGCTGTTTCAGCTGATCTGTAACACATCCCTTGTTCTTTCAGGTTGCAAAAGATGCGTGGCTGCTGCCTTTTTCCCTGTCTCACATCTCAGCCTGTTCTTTGCTGGGGAGGTCAGTTGCACCTTTAAATAGTGTTGGAGCAATCTTACAAGGGTGAGTCTGTCCTCTAATATTGTGTGTTCTTTTTAAAGTTTTTTTATGACCTTGAGTAAAAGTACTAAAAGAACTTTAAAACAACACGCAGTATTAGAGACACCTGTCCACCTGGGCTCTGTTCTTTCCCTGTAGGTGTGAGCTTAAGATCTCTACTTGAGTGGTTCTGACTTACCCTTTTTTAAACCTCAAGCCTGGAGAGGAGCAGTGTGACACTGACCAGTTTTCAGACACCTGATTTATCTCCTTGCTTTGTTCATTGCAAAATTTCCAGAGCTGCTTTCGTTTCAGGCTCTGAGCATCATGTTCTGGCACAGATCTGATCTTCATCCTTCCCCTTGAGCATTCTCTAGTTATGGGACAGTGATTAATGGTCAGTCTTACTTTCACTTTAGGTTTTCAGAGCTTTAGTTGATGGTAGTGACTACCAGGGAGAGGAGATGGTGCTAGATTATGAGTACCTTGTGAAACTTGAAATAATGAAGATGTTCCTTAGATTCAGCACCACTGAAACATAAATAAACCCATATATTTACTTTTCCCTTACAAATTGAGAGTGATGATTATTTTATTTTAAATTCTTTCCATGATGGAAAGAAAACTCTTGCTGTGATTGACAGACTTGGGGCCTGATGACAAGCTGTATTTTCAGGGGAGAAAGATAATTTCTGTGACCTAATGGCTCCTAATTCTGCTCCTTAATGGGCCTGTGTGCTGCTGGGGGGAGGGAGATCTAGGAAGTCTTTTTGATCTTTAATCCAACAGATGCATTTAGATCTCTCTCTGACTGCAGTGCTTGGCTCAGCAGGTACAAAGATTAGATTCTTCTCACTGCTTGTGTGTTTGGCTTGGAGAGGGGTGGTGATTGAATCTTGCTAATGCCTCCCCAGTGCCCCTGCAGCCCCCTGATGTGGGATGTGATACTGTCTCACTGCCAGCCCTGGATGTGAGTATTCCAGAGATTCACTCACTTTGCAGCATGGAAATTGCTGGTGATCTGAAGATAAAGCGTTGCCATGAGCCTAAACGACATGGAATTAGGAAAACATGGGGATTTGTGTTTTGACCTCTGGCTGCAGGGAGCTGGGTCACAACACTAAACCCATAGTGGTGTCTTCTGTGACTGGGTGGGAAGTGAGCCCTGCTTTGGAGGGAGACAGTACATTCAGAGGACTTGCAGCAGCCTCCCTCAGCTGAAGGAGGATTTCTGTTAGGAAATGTATTCTTTAGGTCATCTTGCCAGCACGTGAGAAGGTGGCAGAGGGGAGTCAGAGCATCTCTGTGCAGTTTAGGTGGAGCACAGAGTGTGGATGAGCAGTTGGGCTCATGTGGAGCTTTCTGTCCTGGCCAGCACAGCTCTAGAGGAAGTTCCTTCACCAGGAGTGGGCTGGTAGCAGTAGAGAAAAATCTGCCTGGTGTTTGCCAGTTGGGCTGCTTGGCTTTGGCATGGCTGGAACAAGTGATTCTAGTGGTAGATGAGCAATAAGGACTTTTCTTCAAATAAGCAGTCATGCTGGATGGATGGAGAGAGGCAAAGGAGAGCTCAGATAGTTTTAAGGATATCTAAACAGATTGTATCCAGGAAGCTGCCATTCCCTTTCCTTTCCTGGCTGTTCTTATGCTGAGGCATTAGGAAGTGCACAGCAGAGCTGCCATTGTGCTGGCTGGACCATGACTGATCTTTATTTGAAGATTTGTTAAAGTTTGAAAAGCAATTCAGAGTCAGTCTGTGGCTTGATTTGGCCACAGTCAGGAACAGCACAGACCTTCTGTGCTCTGCTCCAGCTCCTTCTGAGTCTGCACCAGTTCCTGGAGTCTGTAGATGTGGGAAGAGTTGGGAGTTTGCAGAGCTGAGACCAGGGAAAGTGTTTATAATGAAGAGGATACGCCAAAATAAAATATCATAATTAAGAGCTTTGTGTGGAGATTTTTTTTTCAAATTGAATGTTTGTGCTGTGAGCTGGCCGGAAGCTCCCTATGGAGATAACCTGACAAAACTCTTGGATTCTGGTCACAGAGGGGAGAAGGAAACACAGCCTTGCTGAGGGCACTTCTCAGTGGCACTGACACAGGCTCTGATGGCACAAAGTACTGGGAGCACATCTGCCCCTTGAAATTTGATTCAGCTCAACACGGAGTCTCTTGGGCTGCCCTTTGTCTCAAGAGCCTGGTACAGTGGTTTTTGAGTCTTCAGTGGAGCATTTTACAGAACAATCTGATACAGCCTCACAGTGTTTCCTAAAATGCTGCAGTGTGTCACTTCCTCATTAAACTATAGGCAACTCCTGAGCTGTTTGCATTGAGATGTGAATTTGAGACAAGTTTTATAAACACTTTTGTATTCACAGCTTAATATCCTCTTGGCATGTTTTGAGACTGCGGAAAGTTAGATCATCCTTCCTGGGCAGTGTTTACAGAGAGACTCCAGATCAATAGGAATTTTTACTGGCCAGTTGCTCTGAGTAGGATTTTTAAAGTCATAAAGATTGGGTTTTTTTTTCTCTTAGATGCTGTCATGCCCCAGAGGAGTTGGTTTAGTGATGGAGCTAGTGTGAGGATAGCAGCTCATTTTGCTTGGAGATGTGATTTATCTGCAGGACCTAAAATGTTATTTTTCCCAGAAGCAGCTTTATTTCTGCTGGGTGTGTGGTCTGGGTTACCTGCAGTGGCACTTTCTCTGTCCTAGGGCAGGTCTGTCTGTGTCTGCAGATGAGTGATCAGTAACTGTGGTAGCCCAGGTTCATGTGATTATGCTGTTAGTGCTGGAGCTGGATGAAAGCAGTTCTTGCTGTCAGTTCAATTCCTCTATCCTCTAAAGCAGCAACCATTTGGGAGCTTCAGGATAGAGAGGATTTTGAGAGAAAAGATTTGGGATGGAAGAGAAAACAAGGGAGAGGTAATAGGAAGGGGAAATTTATCTTTGAACTCTGGCTGCTGCTAGGCTGTGTGGTTGATAAGGTTGTGCCCTGCCCTTGACTTCCATGCAAATATCCCTTTTGATAAAAGTCCTCTGGAACTTGGTGCTTCACAGCAGGAGTTGCACCAACAGTCCCCTCTTTATTGTTCTTGACTCAGTCAGGGTTTATCAGACTCCTTCCCTGGCTGATACCTTGTCTAGCTGAAGCCTGGAGGAGGGGATTTGGTGCAGGGTGTGCCCCTGGGGTGCACACCTCAGCTGCTCAGGGGGAGCTGCCTCTGATCCTGCTGTGTCTGTGCCTCCCCTGGAGTGCTGCAGGCAGGGATCTGGGGCTTTCATGGGCAGTTTTATCTCATATCCACTGCTCTTGTTTACTTACAGTCAACAGTTGGAGCAGAGCTGGGATTTATTGTCTGACTAGAGCTGCTCATTCCCCTAAGCTGGCATCTGTGTCTTGTTTCTTCTGCTGCTCCCCGCACCCAGGTTTGACAACTGAGCTGTCTTAGTGCCCCAAGCCAAGCTGGTTTAGTTCCTCTTGCCATGGGAGCAAACTTGTGCTTCTGGCTTCTTGTTTCAGCAGCACACAAACTGCATTGCTGCTCTGTGGTGAGTAGGAGAGCACTGGGCTCTGGTTTCTGCTGGCTATATCATGGAATCATGAAGTTGGAAAATACCCTTTAAAACTGAGCCCGGCTGTTAACCCAGCTCTGCCAAAGCCACCACTAAACCACATCCCCAAGTGCCACATCTACATGTCTTTTAAATCCCTCCAAGGATGGTGACCACTTCCCTGGGCAGTGTGTTCCAAGGCTTGACAACCCTTTCATGGAAGCAGTGTTTCCTAATATCCAATCTAAACCTCCCCTAGTACAACGTGAGAACATTTCCTCTTGAGCAACACAAATACAGTTTTGTTTGCCACCACTTAGCACTGAAAGTGCCACCTTCCAAGGGGTGTTTTGCTGAGATGAGTCTGGCTGGACTGATTTTGAAGCTTTCCTTCCTGCTAAGAGATTCAGGGCTGACTAAGAGCACTTGCACAGTCTCTCCAATGGATTTCCTTTCCCCAGTACTGAGGTAGGATTGTGCTGTCTGCAGTGAAGTCCAAAGACTGAAGCTGTCTGCACACGTGCCTCCAAGGGGAGCTTGCAAGACTTGCCATGCAGTTGTGGAGGAACAAGAGTGAGTCATTAAACATTTCCCACCACACACTGCTCTGGGGGCTGTGTGTGTGTTTCTGAGCTTGTTTGGACTCACATGCCTTAGCAGTGATTAGGACTAAGCTTGGTGGTTGCAAATGCCAGATTATCCTCATCAGGACAGCAGGATCCCACCTGCAAAACTCACCTCTGGTGTCAGTCTGTCCCTGAGGTGCCCAGGCTTGCTTATATTTGACCAGCTGCCAGCCCTTTGGAAGGTACAGAAGGTACTGAGGATGCCTTTGCATTGCAGCTGCAAGTTTTAACCCAGCTGAGCTGAGAGGGGCCCAGCCAGAGATCTGTGAGTCTTGTCTGGCCTGGGCTGCAGGGGGATGCTGCAGGTGGTCCCCAAGCAGGGCTGGTGACAGTCTGGCATGTCCAGCTCTCGAGGTGGCAGTTCAGTCACCAGCCCAGGCATTGCAAAACGTGCTGCCAGACACTTGGTGGGGAGGGTGTGTGTGCCAGAGACGTGCTTTGGAGCCAGCTAAGCAAACACATCCCGTGGCATTCAAGTGTCTGTTATCTCAGCTGTCCCAGGCACACTCTCCAGGCCAGCTTCTAGCTGGGACTCCAGCTTGGGCTCACAGCTGAGCCCAGCAGTTGCTGATGGGACAGAAGCATGCCAGGGTCACATTGTGTTGCTCTTCCACTTCTAAAAGCACAGATCTTTGTGACAATTGAAGTGCAAGGCCCAGTTAGTGGGTAAGGAGATGGAGTGAGACCAACTGCTGAAGGCTGGAGACCAGGAAAAAAAAGCAGCAGAAGATATGGACTCTTCTATTTAGAGTTAGTCCTGATCTGCAGAATTTTGGCACATATCCAGGTAAATATAGTACAAGTGCAGGCAGGAAACTGCTGCCATAGTCAGCGTGGTGAACAAAGGTATTTTTCAGGCTGTTTCCCAATTCATTGTGTGGCCATGGCCATAGAGCAGATCCTGGGAAAGGAGGGAATTGCCCCACTCCATCTCACTTGGCTGAAGCATCTCCACTGCTGCAGGGTCTCTGAGGCTCTGGGTTGAAGCACAAAAGCCTTTAAGTGCTTACTAATGGATTACTTGTCAGTACAGTTAAATACTGAAGTGTCACCTGAGGGAAAAGTCTGCATTTTGGAGCCTTTTAAAATGCTCTTCAAAGTGAGTCTTTGTTTTATAAGAAAGAAATTAAAAAGAGAAGGAGGGTGACTAATCTTTGTTGCAGATTTGATATTTGAGAAAAGGAAGGAGTAATTTGATAAAATAAAAAAATTTGAAGTTAAAATCTCATTAATCACTTGAGTTATTTCAGAAGGAAGGTTCAAGGAGAAAAAAGAAAAGGAAAAGAGGTGGGAGTCAAAAAAAGTGACTCAGGGGCCATTAATTGAGTCTGAGTAAATCATTCAACTCTAGTTGCACATCAGACCTGCCCAAGGGGGCATTGCACAGGCTGGCAAGGTGTCCTTTGCCATCAGGAGTCCCAGCCTGTGGTCAGTCACACAGCTCTGGGTACAGCAGTGACCTGCTGCAGAGCTGGGTGTCCAGGGCCTGTCAGGGACATCAGAAGGAAGGAGACCCCCAGGGAAGGGGAGGATGTAGCTCTGCAGCCTGGCTGGCTCTCTCAGCTCCCTCTTGGGCAGTGCTGTGTTTGGGGGTGTGTAACATGCTCCAGTCCTGCTTGGCAGCACAAACTGCTGGGTTCCTCCATTTCTAATCCTTTCTTTCTTTCTTTCCAGGCGTCTCGGTGCTGAGCTGGGGAAATCTGTGGTGTACCAGGAAACCAATGGAGGTAAGAGAAATCTCTGCTATTTGCAACTGTTTTGAGGTAATCTTAGAAATGCTGGGTATCTCCATTGGGCAGACCTGTCTAAGAAGTGCAGTGATTCAGCTGTGGTGTTGCTGCTGCTCCTGGCACTGCTAAACCTCCATGGCTGACCTTGGACAAGGCAATTAAACATATTTCTTGTTTTCTCTGGTTATCTTGTTTGTCTGCCCATCTGCAAACTCTCCTCTAGAGTTCTACCTCAGGTTTTACCTGCTGCCAAATCTTCTCTGCTCCTACGCTGAGCAAAACATCTCCAGATTTAAAAGTAATGCCTTGCTTTTTCAGTGTCTGCCTTGTGAGCTTTTAAATTATCCCTTCTCTGCCACACAGAATTTACAGCTGCCCTTGCTTTTAAAAGTGCAAATTCATGGCTGTGCTGGGGAAAATGCCTCTTGGAGGTTGCTTTTGTTTTTAAGGAGGTTAACACTCTGCAAGCGTCCATTTTCAGATGCTGGGCTAAAACACAAGGATATTGGCCAGCAGGATTCTGTAGCCAAGAGTCATTTACTGTTTCAAGACCTCTGATACCTTGTTTGCAAGAGAGTAGAACCAGAGAGCTGCTACAGGCTGAAGGGGTGGAGGATTTGTGGTGCTGCTGTTGCGGCTGAATGGGCCTCACAATGGGAGAGCTGCTTTGGTTATGGTTGGGCTGGCTGGTGCATTCCTGCCCGGGAGAGTTGGTTTTAAATCAGGTTGCTTGCCCTGAGGTCTGAAGTAGTTTTTCATCACTGCACAGCAAATCAGTGTGCTCTCAGCAGAGTCCTGTAGGGTTACTGCCAGGGCAAGGCAGTTGGATTTGGAATTCCATAGCTGAGGAGCTGTTTCTCTCCTTATCCTTGCCCCTGCCCTCTAGCTCATGACTGTGTGGGAAATGAATGGCTGAGGCAGGCACCTTGGGAAACCTGGAGTCATTGCTCTGGCTTTGCAGAGCTGCTGGAGGCTCAGCTGCTGCATTTGAGCCAGGGACTGCAGGAGTGGTGCACAGCAGAGACCCAGACTTCCAACCTGTGTCAGTGCTGGAATGCAAGAGCAAGAACTTGTCAGTCTTGACCCTGACAGTGAGACTGACAAGTTCTTGCTCTGAACTCAGTGCTGCTGGTGTTGCCTTGAGCTCTCCAGCCAGCATGGAGCTGATCTCATGGTAAGCTGAAAGAGCAAAGTGCAAAAAGTGCTGAGTTACTTTCTTGGAAGTACTGAAGGTTGTTCTGCCTTGGGTGGTTAATTGCTCACTAATGAATGTGCTGCTGACAGCTGTCAGCACTCCTTGGAAGCATGAAAAGGATTTCTCATTGAAAGTTAGGTAAATTGTCTTCTCAATTTTAAAATTCTAAATTCTAAAATTCTAAATTCTCTAAAAAGTAAACAGCTATTCAGCCTGCTTTTGCTTTGTAAATACAGCTAACTCACTGGTATCTTATGCCAGCTGTACCCAGCTCCAACCTTTGGAAAATCCACTTGGCTCATCTGTGTACATGTGTGCACAAAGGGCAGAGGAGCGAGTCCTCATCTGCCCTGACCAGGGGGCAAGGTTGCTGCTACAACATGGTGTGTTGTCACTGTCAACCTGATGTTTGGAAACAAAACTGACTCTGCTTTCCATCCTTTTCAGAAACAAGAGTTGAAATAAAAGAGTCTGTCCGTGGCCAGGATATCTTCATCATACAGACAATCCCCAGGTGAGGCACTTGGGACTCAGTTTTGCACCTGGGATGTGTTTGAATACCTGGATCAGCAGATGGTTCAGTGGTTTGCTCACTGTAAACCAGCACAATAAGCAGTGGAACTCATGCACTGTTGTCATTGCTCTGACTTGGATGAAGGCCTCACATAGTGCTAAGCTGTTAACATTCCCAGGGGATTGATTGCAGCACTGAGATGTTTCCCATCAAATAGCTGGAGTGTGTCACTCGAGGCAGGAACAGGAGTTTCAGATGGTTTCCACTGAAGCATCCCTGCTCTGTGTGTTGATGGCCTGTCAGGCTCAGCTGTTGGATGATTCCTGACTGGCAATTCCATCCCAGGATGGGTGATTTCCTCTGCCTCCACCACCAAGCAACAGAGCCACCACCAAACAGAGTTGCTGCTTTCATTGCAGGCTGGATTATTCTTCCCCTTTTATTGTAGTGGTGTAAAACTTACCTCAGGTGGAAACCCATAGCCTCCCTTGTGTGCTTTTACAGTTTGTGATGATGGTGAGCCTTTTTGGGTTTTATTTTGGGCTGTTCTAGGCTTGGAGTAAGAGAAGTGTTGCAAGTAAGCAGGGACTAGAAAACCATGTGTAACCCCAGGAACCTTGCTGCCTGCTGGCTCAGGAAGAGTAATGGGACAGCACTAGGGTGAAGGGAAGGGAGCCTACAAATAAATGATAACTTCAAATTGACCTGCTGTGAATAGGGGAGGTGCTGTTTTCAGAGATGAGGTATTGATATTAACAGAACAAGGACATTCCTGCTCTGATAGCTTTTTCCAAGTTACCAAATTCTGCTTAGATTTTGGAGATCACAAGAAGTGATAAGTTAGCAGAGCTCAATTTTAGCTCAGAAGTAGCAGGGAGCAGAATTGCCTGGATACAGGATTTTTCCTTGCTTGCCAAAGAAATAGAGCCCACTGAGAATTCAAGTTCATTTCCTCTGTGAAATGCTTGGCCTGTTGCAGAGAAATCAGCAGGACTGCTAGACCAGCTTACTCACTTCTGGAATTCCTGTTGCAGGCAGAAACATGTTCCTAGGGCTCATCTCTCTCCAGAGAGATGCCCCAAGTGTTTCCTCCCTCAGGGAGCAACTAAATCTCTGCGAGATGAAAACCCCCTGCTGCAGGATTATGTTTCGGGTGAATGGTGCCATTCTGCTGTCCCTTGTGAAGGAGTTCTCTGGAATAACTTGTAACTGAGAGCTGTGTAAACATGAAACAGATCAAGTGTTCAGAGAGCTAACTCGGCATTAGGGACAGGAAGAGTTTGGGAAGGGAAAACCTCCCCTTTTGTTTTAACTAGTTGATCCCCCTTGATTTTCCATTAACTAAATTCATTGATTTGGGCCAAGAAATGGATTTTTTTTAGACAGAATGTTCAAGGCCCTCCAGGTGAGGAGCCAGTGTTGTGCAGCCAAGTCATCTTTCATTCCTAAGCTACAGCTGTGCCTTGCTGCATTGCTAGAGAGGACAGGCTCAAGGACATCTCAGTTTTACAGTGGGTTTCAGGGAGCTTTTCAGGAGTCAAAACAACAACTGTGTGGAATAATCTTAGAACAGGACTCCTACACTCAGTAGTGGTTTGAAAAGAAAATATTAGGACTTGTTAGCAGAGAGGGAAACAACATTGTTATGCTGCAGTGTGAATTCACAGTCTGCATCTTAAATGCACAGAGATCACAGAAAGACCTGAATATTTGATACAGGCTCTCTGTCATAAAAGCTGTAGCACAACCAAAAAAAAGGTGACAAGGACAGTTACCATCCAAGAATGGTGTGTGGACTGGCATTTTTGTGAGGGAAAAATCAAATAGCACAAGTTTAGGGAATAGAAAAATGAAGGAGTTGGTGATTTTGTGATACCCTAAAGGCAAAAGGAGCCTTTTAATGCTGAGTGTTGGTGCTGATTGTTGCAAAGTCCATGGAGAGTGTCACATAAAGTGTTTGCTCAGCCTCCAGAGCAGGAGTGTCCAGGGGTGGCCCAGGAGGAGATAAGGAGCAGCAAGGAAGGCTCTGGTGTGGTAAGCAGGGGGTGGGGGACAGCTGAGCTGTCTCTGAGTGTCCTGGTGTGAGCTGCCAGCCCTGTGTGAGGTCTTGGCTCAGCCCTCCCAGCAGTAACTAACTGAGCATGGCTTCAGGAGATGAGGGCAGCAAGGAGCCTGGGATGCTCTCTTGGGTACCTGTTTTGGAGATGCTGGGGCTGGGCTTCCTCCACCAATGTCATTTTCCCCAGCTGGTGCCCCTGCTTGGGGTCAGTGCCCCTGGCAGAGGAGCAGGTCAGTGATGGCTCAGCATGAAGCCATCTCAGCCCAGCCACCCTGGGCCCTGCTGGAGGGACAGACACATCCATCTCTGCCCAGTGCCTGGCCAGGTGATCTGCAGGAGCTTCCCAGAGTCCAGCTTGGGATCCTGCTTGAATACTGGGAGAAGTACCCTCCTTGAATAACTTCTCCATCATTATGGCTACTGGTGTCCTGCAGCAGCACCAGGACTGCTGGTGCCTTTTGAAGTCCCACTCTTGTTCTCTACCTGCTTTCCATACTTCCACTTCCACTTACTTCAAAGAGTAAGTTGAAAAATAATGATGAAAAATACGAAATTTCTCAGGTGAACTTTAAATAGGCTTCAGTTTGACCACTTTGTTTTTATATGACACTGATAGTAGCATCTTTTTCTTCTCTCACAGCCCCACTGCACAGCTAAATCACCAAAGGGAAGAAACAGTTCTTTGTTGTCCAGTGTGGCAGGGGGCTGTGTTTTATGTAATTCTTGGCTGGGTGCTCCAGAGCCAACAAAGCTTTCTTGTGTGTAAATGGCATTGTGTGCACAGGCTGCTAGGGCCAGCAGGACAAAAGAGACCCAGAGCCTCACAAAAGAGGAGGCACAAGTGGAGGTTAATTTCCAAAGGAGGGGAGAGCAGTGGGGAAATTGAAGTGGTCAGAGGTTTGTCATGGGTCATGTCTCTGGGCATTTGGAGAAGCTGTCTCAGGAGGAAAACAGGGCTGAGCAGTGTCTGGGTGATGTCCAGAAAGCTCTGCAGAGCTTTTGGCTGCTCTGTTTGCTCCTCTGCTGCTGTGTGGAAAGATGGCCCAGTCAGCCCTGCCCTGTCACCGTGGGCTGCACAGCTGAGCCCCTCCAGCAGTGCCCTCCTCACTGGGCTGGGGACATGTGTGTGTCCCTGGGAGTGTCCCTGCTGGAACCCCCCAGGCAAGGGGGTCTGTGCTGCCTGTCCTGCCGTCTGAGGCACGTGCTCTTCAGTTCCCAGAAGTTCTTGAGTCAGCCTGTGGTGATGCAGACAGTGTCTCTTGGTGTTTGCCTTAAGAATTAAAGGGGAACTAAGGGCTTAGCTTCTTTCTCCATCCTAAAATTAATTAAATTGGAGATTAATACACTCCAGTGATTGTGGGGGAGCAGATATTGTGGGGGATATTTCAGTCTCGTGACCAGTGACAGGACTCAAGGAAACAGCATGAAGGTGAGTCAGGGGAGGTTTAGGTTGGTATCAGGAAAGGGTTTTTCACCCAGAGAGCTGCTGAGCACTGGAACAGCCTCCTCAGGGAAGTGGTCACAGCACCAAACCTGTCTGAGCTCAAGAGGCATTTGGGCAACACTCTGAGGCACAGGTGGGATTGTTGGGGTTGTCCTGTGCAGGACTAGGAATTGTACCCCAGATCCTGATGGGGCCCTTCAAACTCAGTATATTCTGTGATTTCTCTGCCTAGGTTACTTTTTTGTTTTGTTGGTTTTAATTTCAGGAAACAGTCCTTTATCATTTCCTGTGCTGTTGTTCCTTCCATCTCTAGATAAGAGTGTGGAGATGCTGATGTCCACCAGAGTGCTCTGTCTGGAGTTTGTACTGCTCAAATTGCAGTATTTCTTAAGGCAGGAAAAATAACCTGCCTTACACTGTTAAAGAGGAAAATACCCTAAGAAATCCAATGTGGATGAAATTATGTTGGCTGCATGTGTCCTGCTTCTTTAAAAGACTATTTTATTTCAAATTACACTGTATCAAGTGACATGAGTTCCCAAGTAAATTCTATAAAAAGCCTTTTCTTTTGGATTATGGAGGGAAATCATCATACACCTTATGTTAAAATATAAAATCACATTGCAGTCCACAGCTCTTTAGTGCTGGTGTCATGTCCTGTATGTGTAAGAGTTGATTGTAATTTGTTGTGGAAGGAGCTGTATGGCTGCAGTCTGGGTCTGGGATACATTAGCCTGAGATGTAGCATTATTTCCTTGGAATTTTGGTGAGGGGTGGTCTGGATACAACTGGAAAAGGACTTGCATTGGAAAAACACCTGCTAATATTTGGAATTGTGTTCAAATCTCCTAGAGATGTGAATACTGCTGTCATGGAGCTGCTGATCATGGCCTATGCACTGAAGACTTCCTGTGCCAGGAACATCATTGGGGTCATCCCCTACTTCCCCTACAGCAAGCAGAGCAAAATGAGGAAGAGGGGCTCCATAGTCTGCAAGCTGCTGGCTTCAATGCTTGCCAAGGCAGGTGAGTGCCCCAGGGAGCAGCAGCACAGCAGGCTTGGTGCTGCTGGGCATCCCACAGGTCACCTGTCCTTCCATTCTCCTCTTTGGTGTGGGGATGGGTTGCTGAGATCTCCAGCCACATGGGGGAATTGATTTTCTTCAGCTCTCTTGTGTTTCTTTGTAACTTGCACCTGGGGAAGTGGCCTAGAAATGTTACAGTGAAATACAGTGTCAGCCCAGTGCTGTGGTTTATCACATGTCTGTTTCTCATTAAGTCTGTGGAACTTTCTGTGTTAATCTGTTTATGGTTATTTTATGACATGGCATAATAGTCTGAGTAATAGCTAAAACAGTCTGGAAAATGGAGGTGTTGAAGGAACTCCAGCCACGTGGGAATATTTTCAATAAATTGTTGTCTTTTTTGCCCTTTAGGTTTAACACACATTATCACTATGGACCTTCACCAAAAGGAAATCCAAGGCTTCTTCAGTTTTCCAGTAGACAACCTGAGAGCATCCCCTTTCTTGCTTCAGTATATACAGGAAGAAGTGAGGTTACTCTAGTTCTGTGTACATCAACTTGTCTGAACTCATTTTAATGTGATGGCAGCATTGGGGCTCTGCTTAAGTAGAGGTGGTGGTGTCAGTCTAGGTCAATCCTTCTGTTAATGAATTCTTTCTCAGGGGGTTCCTATTGCATGTTTCATGGAAAGATGTTACATTTCTGTGATTGGATAGAAACTGAACTGCAGCACAATCAGGAGAGGAGCTTGCTCTCTGTGGAGTTAGTGCCATTTGAGAGATGATACTTGTGCCTCTGCCTCTAATCACCTCTGAAATCTTGTTAAACTGCTCCCCTTCTCCCTTTGTGCTGTGCTGGATTTCTGTCTGCTCTGAATTATTGATAGACTTTGTCTTGGGCTGAGTGTAGGAGTGCTGAGCACAGCAGGGCTGGGAGCAGGGCACGGAGGTTTTATTCTCCATGTGCAAAAGATGATGATTTATTCCCACATGGTGAGAGCAAGGCTTCCCCATATGGAGAGGGTTAAACATAGTGAACATTCCCACCTTTGCAGAATGCACAAATACTGGTGTTGGAAGCACGTGCAGTTGCCAATCTAGTTTCTTGTCACAGAATGAAAATTTGGTTCTGGGGAGGAGGATGGGTGAAATTATTCAGCCATGTATCAAACCAGTTGCTTCCTAGCAAGAAGGCCTTTTTTTAATGAATTAATTTTTTGTCACATCCAGATTCCAGATTACAGAAACGCAGTTATTGTAGCCAAATCTCCTGGTGCTGCTAAAAGGTAAATGAATGCTTTGCTAGCTGGTTAAAAGTTACTTGGAAAATACCTGAGCTGGTGGAAAATATACCAGGGAAAGTGTGGGAGGGTGGCAGATGGATCGACAATCTGGTCATAATTCTTTTGTGGCTGGAAATGGGACGGATATGGTGCAGATAGCTGAACTTTGTATTCCCATCCCTATGGGCATGAACTCTGGCAGTCTCACTGAAGTGGTTCACCTGGGGTTCACCTTGCTGCTGGAATTTCAGCAGTGCCTGACCATCTCAGAAAGCATTTGTGGAGGAACACTGTGGTGGAGCCAAGGGGCAGAGTGGGCTTTGGGATAATAACGAGGAATGAAGAGTCACATCCAGTGAGGTTTCTTGCAAGAAACAGCCACAGAGGTGCAGCCTCTGCTTGCTGTTGGTGTGAGTGAGTCTTGCTGTGGTGGGCTGTGAAGCTGCATGAGCCAGCACCTTGCTGAGGGGCTGTTCTTGCCTTGCAGGGCTCAGTCTTACGCCGAGAGGCTGCGGCTGGGGCTGGCAGTGATCCATGGGGAGGCTCAGTGCACGGAGCAGGACATGGACGACGGCCGCCACTCCCCTCCCATGCTCAAAAATGCAACTGTGCATCCTGGCCTGGAGCTGCCATGTAAGAGCAAGCTTCTCTGCTTACCTTTGGGGGAGGAAAAAAAAAGTTTGGTGGGAAATTTCTGTTGGTTTATCTGTGTGGGTGTAACCAAGCTAAAGGCAGCTAGACCCGTGGAATTTTTTTTCATAGAAAGGTTGATATCAGTGAGTTGTGGGAGAAGTCACAGGGGAAGGTTTTTATTTAACTCCTTCTGGCCATGCAGAGTATTTTCTCCTTGCATCAGTATTTTCTCCTTGGCTGTGCCTACTCCATAGTGTTAGACTGACAAACCTCTGATAAAGGTGGTGCTTTTAGTGTTCAGCAACAGATTTCATTGAGCTGATGAAACAAGGGAGATGTAAAAGTGTAAGTAATGAGATAACAACCACTGAGACAGGCTGCTGGCTCCATTGGGTGGGGCAAGGCTGGTCTTTGTCTTCCCCTCTCTGTAGCCATTGTTACTACTGGAAATCTTCACCTTGGCACCCAGATGATCATATTCCAATGACAAGGTTTTGAGCTTTGTGTGGCTGGGGTGAATAGGTTCTCCAAGAGCATTGTTGACCTGCTTCTGGAGCTCTTGCCATTGATTTAGGAGCAGAGAGCAAAAGAAAAAGTGGAAACTTGTGTTCTGGGGAATGCCATCCTCAGGGTTGCTTATACTCCTGCAGCAGTCAAATAAGAACAGTGCA
The DNA here is from genome assembly GCF_014805655.1 of Passer montanus. Taxonomy (NCBI): domain Eukaryota; kingdom Metazoa; phylum Chordata; class Aves; order Passeriformes; family Passeridae; genus Passer; species Passer montanus. The sequence continues at coordinate 2,123,329 of NW_024368263.1, forward strand.
ATCAAAATCCAGCTCCCTTTTGGGAGGATTTTAGCTTTCTAGGCAGGTGCTGGCAGGACAGAAATTGGGAGCAGGAAGGTGGCTGAGAAGTGCCCGTGGGAAAGGCTGGGTGCTGCTGTGTGTGGCAACACCAGCAGTGGTTTGGGCTACTGATAATCATCTAATCTTTGGAAATTCAAGGAGAACATCCAACCAGTTTGTGGGCAGCTTGTGGAGGGGAGGCAAGTAAGACTGCAGGCATTTTGCATCACCCCAGTTGTGTCTCACTGGAATACAATCAGTTAAACAGTGCTTTTGTTGCTGGTGAAACTCCTCTTGGGCCTTGGGGGGCAGGTGGGGTTTGGCAATGAAGTTTGGGACTTTATTGTTCTCCTTCTGACGAGGGGAGTTTTTCCATGCCTGTCCAAGAAAGCAGGAATTTGCATGGTTATTCTTCACTTTCTTCCTCCCCTCCTATTCTGGAGAATTTTGTCCTCCAGAATGTCAGCAGCTGACATTTGTCTGCTGTGGAGGAATTGATGTGACTGTGTGTTTATTTCCAGCCATGTCACTTCAAAGAAGCTCAGCTGTGGAAGGTTGTGCTGCTGGAGAACCCTGTAAATGGTTGTTCATACAGAAACGTGCCCTTGTCCAGTTTAGTTATGAATCCAATGGAAGATTGTTTTCAGTCCTCAGCTATCCAAACACAAACTAATTTGCTGTGTATCACCACTTCTTATTTTATCTCCTGCTGCACAGACTCAGCACTTGACCAATGACCTTCCATCCCAGCATGCCTAAGGCACAGTATAGAACAGCTGAGCTGTGGCTTGGCAGCTCTCTGTCATGGGCTGGATTGTGGGGCTGACTTGTCCCAAACTCTCAGCAGAAGTTGCTTTTCTCTGCAGTTTTCTAACCTGAGAGATACCTGATTTTGAGTGAGCTGGGTTCTGGAGGTGCAGAATTGAGGTTATCCCTATCTAAAAGCAGTCTGTACATTCTGGTTGTGTCACAGTCTCTGCCAGACAGGTGAAAGTGCAGCTGGGATGGCAGTGCTGTGAGTGTCTGTGCTGACCCTCTCTGCTGTGCCTCATTTCTTGTCCAATTCAGTCATTTGAAAAGCATCTTCCCACCTCAAAAGTCACATAATTCCAAACCCTCATTCAGCTCTCCCTTCCTGATGGTGAAAGCTCTGAGGGCAGAGTGTAGCAGGGTTCAGCTGTGTTGTGAAAGGTCAGACACGTGCTGCTGCTCAGAACTGGATATTCCTAACACCAAAACTGTCCCCAAACCCTCCAGTTGTCAAAACAAAAGCTGTGAGTCTGCCTGGCTCAGCAACCAAACCTGGGCCTGGCAGGGAGGAGCTTGGGGATGTTCCTGAGACTTCTTGTGGAGCATCCCACTGAGCTACAGCCACATCAGTGTGGAGCATCCCAGACTTGGCAACTGAAGCTGCAGACAGTTGTGTGAGAGCCAGGAGAGAGGTGAAACCTGTGTTGGGGAGCAGCCCCAGAGCTGTGGCTTGTGCTCTGTGCCATTCTCCTTGGGCTTCCTGGTGAACTGGCCAGGCTCCTGTGTCCTGGCATGCACCTTCTCCCCCTGTTCCTGCAGGGATCATGTGCCTCCAATTAATGAGTGCTAGGCAGTGTAATGGCTTATTTATTGTCCTGTGAGTATGGCCTGATGTGATATTCTGATTCGTAGGGAGCCACAACAGAAAAATGCCAGAGGTGCTTCTAATTGCACTTAAAATGCTTCACTGGAGTGGCAGCAAGAGCCCCCAGCAGTGCAGCCCCTGAAATCAGAGCCTTGGAGACAGGATGTCACTCCAAGGTTATTCCCTTTGATTGTGTGCTTTTGTGTCCCAGAGCTTGCAGCTGGCTCGGGGCTGTGCCTTAACAAATGCACGGGGACTCTTTGCCCGTTTCCTGGAGAAAGAGTGGAGCACCATCTGTTAAATCCCTTCAGTGGCTTTGGAATTCAGTACTTTATACAGAGAGCTAATGGTCTGCTTGAATCCCAGAGCCCAGCCAACTGCCACAAAGGGAGTTTGGGGGAGAAACTGGAGTGACCATGGGTCTGGTCCTACTTCCCTGCCCCCATCTTGCCTGTGTTTAGGCTGGGCACAGGGGTGTTTTCTGTCCTTCCAAGGTTATCTCTGCACAAAACAGTTCATTCTTGAGCAGCCTTTTGCTCCCAGGTTCTGTCATAAATGCAGCATTACATTTCTTGGTGATTGTCACTTTAATTTGCACTGTCAGCTCCAAGCAGAATTTATTTTAGTATTTCTTAACCTGTTTTTGACCACTTAATTAAAGCAACATGTTTACACACCTGGGAATGTTCTTTCTTAGTGCCAGTGATCCTGCCTTTAACATGTGGTACTTTGGTGTATATTATGCACATCTGAATGAAAGTGTTCTTTGATATTCTTGTTTTATAAAGAAATGGTGGTTGGTCTAGTTTTTTCTCTTTTATTTTTCCTCCTCAGAAGCTACAGATACCACAAGCATCTTTTCTTACCCTCCAGAAAAAGTCAGCAACTCTTTAAACCAAACTTGTACATGATCCAAGGGGTTACACCATGCAAAAGTACCACCGTGGCTTATTTCTGTTACCCTCTTCTGACTGCAAACATAGAGGGTTTGTGTCTGGGAGGAAAATATTCTTTTGTTATTTGGATCATTTTTCAAGGCACCTCCTCGTAGCAGTTCTGACTTGCACATCTTGATATGTTCAAAGATTTTGAAGAAGAAGCTGGCTGCACTAACCCCTTCTCATCACCTTGGAGCAGTTGAGATTTGATGTGGTTGTGGGTAGATCTTTAGCTTGCAATTTTTTTTTCTTTTTTTTGCAGAGAAAATTGAACAAGGAAAAGGGAGAACATCTCTTTAAGATCCGGGTAGGTCGACACGTTGCCTACCATTCTTTAAAAATAAACCAAAAGTGAAATACAGCTTTTAAAAAACAGACAGAGATGCAAAGCACTGCTAATGTTGCTGGTTGCCATGTTAGCCTTTAAGCACAGCAAGGAATGTGTCTGCTTCCTTCATGGAGTAGAAGGATATTGATTTGCTGAAACTCCATATTCTGTGAGTAAATAGTGCTGAATTTCAGCTCCCCAGGCCTGTTCACCATTTGTGTAGAAAAGTTTCCCCTGACCTGGCTGTTGTAAACAGAGATGGCACTCATCAGTGGATACACACAGAGGCTGGGATGGCAGCCAGGTGGATCCTTTTGATACTTCACAGGTCCCACCAGGAGCTCTATTACTGTCCAGACTAGACAGTAAACTCATAACTAATCTGAACAGGTCAGTAGTGCCTGTAACTGAAATTTATGATCTGCTTATCTCTGGTGGTGCTTAATCTTCGTTTATTACAAATAATCTTCCTTCTCATAAGAATATTTTTCCTTCAGGATTTAGATGTGACTTTGCATTTGATAGGAGACTCAGAAATAACCATGCAAGGGAGGCTGAGGAGTCTGTGCCATGAAGAGCTGTTGATTAACTCTTCAGTCCAAGGTAGCTGTGACTTTTACTCCAAAACCTGGCAATGAGTGATAGCACTTCGGGCAAAACAGAATTACTGGACACCTTTTCATACAGTTTTGGTAGGTTTATGGAAAACCAGCCTGTGGGGTAGGTCATGATGTGAAGAACAGCTCTACACAAGAATCTTCGAAGTTGTGGTGCTTAAAATTGCTTTCATCATATCCCTCAGTGTGAGTCATTCACCCAGCTGTGCTTGCACTCTGAACATTCCCAGGCACGGATGAGATATGGGAATAGTACTGGATCATCCTGATGTGCAGGATGAGGAGTTTGATGTAAGACTTTTTTGGTGAGGAGAGCAGAGATCGATATTTAGACAGGCTTTTTGGTGGGCAGTGGCTTGTGTTCTCCTGCTGCTCGGGTATTACACTGAAGTGGATTGTCCTAAAAGAGAAAAATCTTGCTTTGTCTGAAGTCCTTGAGGCACTTGAGAAGCCTCTGTGGCTGGAATCCTGGCAAGACCTGAGCTTACAAAAGGAGGGGCACCAAGTGCCTTGGTAGGATACTTTGCACTCACTGTGGAGAGTATAAAACAGGGCTGTGGGGTGTGGAGGTGGGCCAGGTAAGTGTTCCAAAATGCTGGAGGTGCCTCTTGGCTTCAGTGGTTAGATCAGCCCAGATGTCAGCTGCTGACACATGTCTGCCCACCACAGTGTCCCTTCCATGCTGGAGGTTTTTGTACCTGCACCCCATGGCCAGTGAGAGGTTTGGCAGGTGGACAGCAAGTCCTTGGCCTGCACTGGAGCTTGGTTGCTGTTTGGTGTAAGTCTGCAGGCTGTGTTACATCTGGACACTCTCAGTGCATCTCAGTTCAGCTCTCTGGTATTTTCATGATGCTGCTGGAATTTTGGCAGGGTGTGGTTTTGCATGAGCCCTGTCAGTGCAAAAGTAGTGTCAGGAGGGAATGGAATTTTATTTCCCAGTACATCTCTTCACTGTGTGCCAGGTAGCACAGCTTGTCAGGGTATGCTTTGATCCAATTGCTGGTTGCACTGAGCTTGTTGAACTGAGTTTCAACTGGATTTTGTCCTACTCTTTCCATTAATCCACTTAAAAATAATCAGCAAATTTGCTTCTGCAAACTTCCTTAAGCTTTCTTTGCCTGAGCAGGTGGTGTTAAGGTTCTTACACCCTCTCAAAGACCCCTCTGTGTTTGGTGATGTGAGAAAGCAAATGAGCTGCAGTGCAAGTCTCTGGTCCTACAGATGATTTACTGAGTCCAGGAGGTGAAAAGCTGCACCTTGTAAAGCACCTGCCCTTTGAGAGGTGCTGCTTGAAAAGCCCATTTGTTGTTCCCAGTCATGGAATGGACCCTTTTTCAAGTGCTGTGCTGGAGCACAGAGAAGGTCACTGATATTGCCCATAAACCAGGTGCTGCTTTGGAGCTCTCCTTGCACAGGGGTCTGTTAGAGAGTTGGAATTTCTTTCTGTTTCTGAGGTCAGTACAAAATCCCCACAGAAACAGAACTTCCTCTTTATGCAGCAGTGCTGTTCATTTGAGGAGAAAAATGATGGTTAAATGAGAGTTTCTCACTTAGGTGGGTGTCAGGATCACTTAAAGCACATCTGTGTCTGCATCAGTGTAAGATGTTTAATGGTTCAGCCTCTTGTCTGGTGGAACTGTTGGGGTTTGACTCAAGCCTGAGTCACCTGGACTCTTTTTTTCCCTTCTTCTTTAGTGATGATGGCCAAGGAGAAACCGCCAATAACTGTGGTTGGAGACGTTGGAGGAAGAATTGCCATCATTGTGGTATGAGTGTGAGGGGAACAGGTGGGGGGTGCCTTCTCACAGCCTCTTTGCTTCAGCTCTTGCATCCCTGAGGGTCAGAGGGATGGCTGTATAGGAGTGGGAATGTCTTTTTTAGACACTCTTTTCCCCAGTAGTGCTGGTGGCTTTGATTATTTCAACTTTCTGTTGAAAACCATTTGCACTTCAGCTCTTTAATCCCTAAAATGTCCTTGCTGCCTTGATTCTAAGTGTCAGATGTCTGCAAGTAATGAATAAATCCAGGGCACACAGAAAAAACTCCTGAAGTGTTAAAAAAACCCCAAACAAAAAACTTGCCAAGCCTCTCTTACTTGCTATGCCATGCTGCAGTGGAAGTAATCAACATGCAGCTCCTGCCCCACGGAAAAACACGCCTTGCTGATGATAAACTGAGTGCATGTGCAGGGACTGATTTGTTTCCAAGACACAAGATTTGTTCTCCACACTAGCAAAAGGGTCATTAAACCAGGGAAATAGCATTCACAGATTAGTCATGCATGTGGCTGTCCTCATCAGCAGCTGAAGTAGACAGGGATTCTATTTTTCATCTGTGTGCATGGCCAAGCTGCAGTAGCCTGCAGATCCACTCCTGCCCTGCAGGCTCTGTAGACTTCTGGCTTTGATGTTGTTTCTGTTTCTGCTCAGGATGACATCATTGATGACGTGGAAAGCTTTGTAGCTGCTGCAGAGATCCTGAAAGAGCGTGGAGCCTACAAGATTTTTGTGATGGCTACTCATGGGCTCCTGTCAGCAGATGCCCCTCGTCTCATAGAGGAATCCTCCATTGATGAGGTGAGTCTGCTCTCCAGACTGCAGAGTGGGGGCTGGCACCAAAACTCCCAAATTGATGTCCTTCCCAAGGCACGTAGCTTATGTCTGGAATTACTCATTGAATCAGGTGCTTTCAGTTAGCTGCTGCTTCATTGGAACAAAAAAAAAAAAGTGTATGTGATTAATACTTACTCAGATCAGATCTGCTTCCCTACTGTATTTTCTCCCTAACAGAAATATTAGTCATCCCTGCCTGGACCCTTCCCTCCCTGCAGCTGGGGCTGTGTGGCTCTCACTGTGCAGCCCCTCTCCCCCAGCTGGTCAGGGGCTGCTGCTGCTTGAAGAGGACAGGATTTCAAGCTTAATAATAGATCCTGTGATCTGAGTGGGCCCATCAGCCTGCTGGAGAGTGCTGGTTATGCTGGTCCCCTCAACAGACTGTCACAGAGGGGACACCATTTATTTTAGTCATTTTTCCTAATATTCAGAGAGTTCTCCCCCTGAGCTGTGAAACAGCAGCACACACCCCTCAGGCTGCCTGCTCATGGAGGGTGAACCTTCCAGCAGCACAACTTCCTTTCCTTTCTGGCCCTCCATAGGTGGTAGTGACCAACACAGTTCCTCACGAGGTGCAGAAGCTGCAGTGCCCCAAGATAAAGACTGTGGATATCAGTTTGATCCTCTCGGAGGCCATCCGGCGGATCCACAACGGCGAGTCCATGGCTTATCTCTTCCGCAACATCACCGTCGACGACTAGACCTGGGCCTGCCCCTCTCCTGGGTTCCACAAGAGAAGGAAATCTGCATGGAAAGGCAATACCATAAAACATAGGCATAACACAGCTGTTTATTTTTGTAGGAGTGTTGAGGTTTTCAGGGTCTTGAGCCGTGAGATCTAATAGAAAAAAAAATCAACCTGACCAGCACTTTACAAGTCAATAGAAGGGGCCACTGGCAGTGGGGGGAATTACACCTTAATTGAGAGAGATGGAGAAATGAGGTGGTTTTGAATTTTTAAGTTCCTTTAATGATTTTTTTTAGTGTGTTTTCTCTTGCCCTGTAGGGGCAGAAAGAAAAGCTAAACAGAAGTAGCTGTCAGCTTGTGAGAAGGGAACAGGGACTGCTCATTGCTGTGTGGGCAGCGAGAGCAGCCTCTGGGGTTGTTTCTGCCTGTGTCTCACCCCAGAGCACAGAAGGGAATGTTCAGGCTGTGCTGCTGGCAGAGCTGAGCCAACAGCAGCTCCGTGCCAGCTCAGTGGCCTCTCCTCTCCTGCACAGCAGAGCAGGGACTTTCATCAAAACTAAGTTAGCGGAACATCCCGAAAGGACGGCTTGGGGCACCCCATTGGCAGGGCTGCTCCCATCCCTGGGCCAGGGAGCTGGGAACAGGCTCTGTGTGTGTCCCAGCAGAGCAGGGAATGCTAGTTAATGTGTTGGCCTTTTCATTTTGCGAGCTTTGGATCATTTTTGCTCTTCAGTGACCAATCACGTGAGGGTCTTGGTCCTCTCTGGAACACTTGTCTGCACTGCAAAACTAGGCGTGATTTTTGGAGTTGCCTGGGGCTGAGTTTGTGGCAGAGTCTTGTGGGGAAGGGAAGTTGGAACAATATCTGCTTCTAATGCAGCTGTGCTCTCCAAAACACTAACACTGAACCTGCAATAAAAAGTCTAAGATTTTTCAGTTTTGGTGCTTCCTGTGAATCCTGTGCCCTCTGAAGAGCTGCTGTGTGTGTTCAGTGGGGCTGCTGCTGTAACAAGGCTCACTTGGCAGCTTGCAGCCCTCTTCCATGGATGTAGGACTGGCTGATCACTCCTTTCTTGAGTGATGCTAATTTTTGGGTGGAGGGGACACCTGAGGAAGCAGCACAAGATGCATGTGGAAGGCTTTGTTTCCAGGATGATGTAAGGATAAACTCCCAAACTGATCTTCCCCCTTGATGAGACAAACACACTCCAGAAAAGCCTACACCACTAGTCTGCTGATGTGAGGAACAAATAAAAGCTGCTGGAAGCAGTTGCTTCAACAGCACAGGAACTATTTAATTGTTACGTTTTGGTTATCCTTATATTACCCTCTTCTATTCCACTCTAACATATAAAATGTGCCAAGGGGCCAGCAGTGACTGAGCAGGACAAGCCTTGAATGCCAGGCAAGCAAATGGACCTTGGCATGGAGTGCTTGGACCACCTTCAGTACCCAGCATGGATTAAACCTCCATGCCAAATTCCATGAGGGGTGTGCAGAACTCAGTGAGTTATCAAACCTGTTGGTGGGTTTTCCTGCATTTTCAAAGTACCACAAACAGAACTCAAAACTCAGCTGTGCTGTGACCACAGCCTGGCTCCTTGGCCTGGAGGGGTAACATAATGCTGTACTGCAAGTATTGAACAGAGGATCTGGAGCTGTGGAGTCCTTGCAGATGTCTGTGCCCCCTTTATTCTGAGCCAGTGCTGGACAATGTTCATCCTGGAAGGCAGTGTTAAAAGTGGGAGCAGTATTGTTGTTCTCTCCCCTTCAAAGTGCTTGTCAGACCTGCCAAGAGCAACGCTGGGGCTCGTTGAGAGTTGTTGCCCCATTCAGGCTTGCTTTTGCTGGGCTGTATTTGGGTAGGAACCGTAGAATCACAGCACCACTGAGCAGAGGGTTGTGCCTGTGTGCCCTGGGCCCTTGTCATGAGTGAGTGTTTTATGAAAAATCACCAGCAAAGGTATCAGCAAAAGCAGGTTTAGTATAGAAGTGAAAGTTCCACAGAGTTGTTGGCAAGGTTCACTCTACTACTTACTGTGTGGTAAAAGCAAACTAAAATCTAAAACCAGGCAATCTAAACCCAAAATCAATCAAAAAATTATCAACATTGAGGCTAGGGAGGGGGGAAGGGGAAGGGTAGGAAAGGGCAAGGATAAAAAGGAAACAAGGTTCAGAGTAGACCCCATTGCAAAACTGAGCCCCAGACTTGACCAACAGTTTAGGCCCAAAGGTTTAACAGCATAAGCTGTTAAACTGTTGCTTATGCTGAAGTTAAACAATTTAACAATTTCATATGGCATTTACTTAAAATCTAAAGTACTTCAGGAGCTAGGAGAGCAATGTCCACAGTAGATTTGCTGTTGTGCATTCCCACTCACACACAGACCTGAAGCAGCCTGTACAAGGAACCTCTGAAGAATTCCCCTCAAGCTCCTGGAAATACATCAGATGTCTTTGCATCTTCTCAACAGGCAAAGAGTGGAGCCTCAAGGAATGGTTGTAATTCCTTTCCATCCTGGCCACAATTCAGGTCAGCAGCTTTCTTTGAAAGTTCAATAACAAAAATGTTGTTCTGCTCGGGTTGTTATTCAGGCAAGAAAAACAGTTTTCCAAGGCTGTTTGTAAGAATCAGGAGTTTGTTAGACAGCACAAGTTCCTGGGAGCAGACAGTGTTTCTGATAAGATTGAGAGTTGCTCAGCCCAAGTGCTGTTCTCAAGGCCAAGGCCTAACAAGCATTTCTGAGATCATAGTGCAGCTCAAGAGCTGGGGGAAGGCACCACCAGAGTCCACCCTGTGACTAAAAACAACTTGTCTTGCTCCACAGAGTGGCCATGTGGTCACCTCTTGCCTCTGTGCTTATAAACACAGATTTATTATGTCCAACTTAAAAATTGTGAGAAATTTTTGATCAGGTTGACAAAATACTGTGATTTTTAAGACTGTTGAATGTGAGGGAACAATATTATGTATGCAAGGACATCTGTGGGACAGTGCTACCTGTCTAGCTAATATTAACACTCCTGCATACAGAACACTACAGTACATTAAGCATAAAATGACAGAAATCAGCAAAATTACAACAGGATGCAATGTTAAATCTGGAATTCCTGTTGCAAACAGCACCCCACCAGTGATGTTCTCCATTTCTCATCCCATGATATATGTATTCTGTACTTGATGAATTGTGGTTAGAGCTCTGTGTCCATTGCTTCAGCCACCTTCCAGCAGTGAACACAGCTCTTTGTGCTGCAGTAATTTTTCCACCAGTGCAAGGTTCATTCCAGTGGGGGTGAGCAGGAAATCTTGCTGGGATGTGTAGGTAGATTGTTGCAATTCATGGGTTGTGACAGAACTGAATAGATGAAGTCACATCCTCCAAATCTGGAGAAAACTACAAACCCAAATGTTTGGCTTATTTCTATAGTGGTGTGGTCTCTGTGGAATCACAAATAGTTCTTACTCTTCCCAATGTATGTAAGTACAGTTACAAGCATTCAGCAGGACCAGTATTTCAAAATGACAAGCATTTTGTTCAGTGCCAAGACAAATGTCTTGGGCATTAGATTGGTGTTACTTTCACAAATAAATCCCTGTTGTTCCTGTACAACACACACATCAGCAGTGACAGCTTGCCATTTGTTCCCATTTTGTTGGCCCTAACCCCCAAGGTCTGCTCCTGCTCCCTGCACACCCACCAGGAGGCACAGCCTGGCACAGGCAGAGCCAGGGCAGCTCCAGTGTGCTCTCTGTTTCCTGCTCAGAGAAGGGCTGTGCTCAGGGTGATGGGAGAAACAGCAGGAGCCTGGGCCAGGCTGCACTGGATCCCAGCCCAGCCCCTCCATCCCACACAGCCCCTCCTGGGTGCCTGAAGCCCTTGGCTGGGGAAGAACCTTTTGGAATTCAACAAAGGCAAGGCCATGTCCTGCGCCCTGGGGTGTTCATCCAGGATCCCCCAGCACCTCCATGCCGTGGGTGCAGCCAGCACGAGGCCACCCAGCAGCACAGACCCTCTGCCCAACAGTGTGGTGGGACTCAGCTGAGTGCCATGGGGACAGCGATGGCTTTGGGGACAGCTCTGGCCCTGTTCCCTCTGGCTGTCATAGCCAGGAGCCAGGTGATGCCCTGGCATCAGACCCATTTAGCCAGTGATGGAACTGTGGGGGTGCTGGTGATGTCCTCCCAGTGGCAACAGGTTTCTGACATTCAGGGAGGCACAAGGAGTGGGCAGCTCCAGGATGGAGCCCCTCTGAAGGAGCAGCTGCTCGTGGCTGCCCAGGACACCCAGGGATGGGAGGTGGAGGGCTCAGGCTCCCACAGCTGCCATCCCAACCAGCCTCACACCTGTGTCCTTGCTTGGTCAGCACCAGGCCCCCCCTGTGCCCTGCAGGAGGGCAGGTCAGGACCTGGCTCTGGCAGCATGGACCATGAGAGGGTGGTCCTGGACCTTCAGGATGTCCTGGAGCTGCATTAAGGCAAAACAGCACCAAACAGTCAATTAGAAAGTTGGATGTTTTCAGCAGCAAGGATTTAAACCTTGTGATAGGTTGTACAGACTGGCGGCAACAATTTAAACCCTCCTGAGCAGCCTGTGGATTCAATTTCCCTGGACAACACGTGGATTAAACTTCCCCAAGGAACAGCCCACAGATTAAGTTTGTTTCAACAGCGTGTGGATTAAAATTCTCTGAACAACACGTGGCAACTTTTTTGAGCAGCCCACAAATTAAACTTCCCTGATGAAAAGCCCGTGGATTACACAACTACCCCAACAGACAGCTCGTGAGTTAAATTTCCCTGAACTACATGTGGAAACAGCGATTTCTTAACAGCCCATGGCAGCCACAATTTAAACTCTGTTTTCCTTCCTTTGCTCCTTCCTTTCTCCCTCTCCTCAGAAGTTTAAATTGCTTGTGTTTATCTGCTTTTCCCTGCTTCTATGGCTCTTGGCTTTGAAGTGAGGCACTGAAAATCTGTGTATTGGTGGAGTCAGCAGCAGCTTTCCACCCTTCCCAGATCTAAGGGAGAAGGGAAACTCATCCTTTTGAGACCCCAAAAAGGAATGACTGGAGGTGCTTCCTCTCTGGGGCTGGTCTCCTCCTGGAGTGTTCTGGAATGCTCCGGGCTGGGTGAGAACATGGATCAGCCCTCCACAGGGCACAGCTCTCCTGGGCAGGCTCAACTCACCCTGTGAGCAGCTCCTGGGGCACCACCTGCCCCGTGTGAGCTGTCCTTGGAGTCATTTTGGGGCTGAAATTGGTAAAGGCTGGAGGTGTTGTGGCACATGGTCCCTTGCAGGTCCTGCTGGAACCAGGACATCAGCAGCAGCAGGGGACAATGGGGACAATGGGGACATTCCACACAGGGCTGAGCCATTGCTGTGTAACAATGGGCACTCTCTGCCTGGGCAGGGGGACACTGTAAAGAGGGACACAAGAGGCACAGGCTCCGGAGCAAGGAGGAGACTGAAGAGGAAGGACCCTGTTGGCTGTGCACCTCTTCCTCTTCCTTCTCCTCCTTTTAACACCTCCCACCACCCTGCCTGCTCCTCTCCGGGGCAATAGCACAGGAGCCTCCTGTTCCTGGCAGCTTTTGGACACACCAGCAGCAATGGCAATGCTCACTCTTGGCCAGATGCTGGATGCTGCCCTTGGGTCATCGAGAGCTGGAATCATCGACTTTGAGCAGCTGCACAACCTCCTGAATGGGATGCTTTTGCACCTGGGTCTGCGGGATCTGCTCGTCCAGGAGAACGGGGAGCCACTGGAGGGGGCCGAGGAAAGCCCTTTCGCTTTCCTTAAGGAGTTAAAGGAGAGAGTGGAAGCCAATGAAAAAGAGCTCGCCGAGGTAGAGGCTCTTCCCAGCCCCAGGTGCTCCCCCCAAGCCACCCCTTCCTCTGGAATCTGAACCCCCCGTGCTGCTGGGGAGCTGCTGCTGAGGATGTGCTGAAGGCCAAGCACTGCCCAGGCCCTGAGCTGCCCCTGGCCCTGTGCAGACCCTGGTGGCTGCAAAGGACCTGGGACCCTGCCCTGGGGCTCAGCTCTCCATCCCCCTCTCCCAGGTGAGGGCTCTTTGCCAGGAGCTGCGTGAGGAGGTCAACGAGGTGAAGCTGGAGCAGTCCCACATGGCAGAGGACATGCAGTATATGCTACAGAACTTTAACATGGTGAGAATTTTAGCATGGACCCCCTTGAGCTGCCCCTCACTGTGCTGCCCTGCTGCCCCTGCCCTGCAGCCCTTGCAGGCTCCCAGTGTGAAGGGCACCAGGAGGGAAGAGAGCAGAAGGTGGGTGCTCATCCCAACCCACCTGGAGCCCCCCACTTTCCTTCTGCCAGCACTGCCCCGGGAAGGGCAGAAGGGCACCACTGCCCACAGGTCAAGTGGTTGAGATCACTGCCTCCCTCAGACAGGGCTGCTGAGGCATTTGTGAGCTAAACAGCCATCAAAAAAAAAGTAATCTGGGTCCAGGGAAGGTGAGGAGACAAAGGTCCACCTGTGAAATACAGCCACAGCCACTTGGCATAGCCCTGTCCAGGACCCCTCTGTCTGATGTCCAAGTTAATTTGCAAATGTCCCTTTTAAATCCTGCTCCTGTGTTCTGACTCCTGTCCCTGTCCTCACCCTCCTCCAGGAAGATTTCCAGAACATGATGGATGAGCTCCGTAACCAGCTGATGGAATCTCTCATGGTATGTCCTTGAGCAGGGCCTGCTCCAGGGCAGGGTCCCCTCACATCAGGACAGGGTCCCCAGATGTTCTGGGGTGGGGAAGGGGATCAACACTCCTCTGGATCCTGTCCTGCCCCCAGTTACACAGATGGCTCTGATGCCTTCCTTCCCAAAATTAAATCTGGAAAAGAGGCTGATGCTCTCCCCATCCCCAGAGGAGGTGAGAAACACGGTGTGCTGGGACGTGCTGGAGGACTGCGTGGGCAGGAAAGCAGGAGGAGGAGGAGGAAGAGGAGGTCAAGGCCTGGCAGTGGAGGGGGATCGCAGCCCCCTGCACCCCAGCGCCTCTGCCGAGCTTGCTCGGGACTCCCCTTCCCTGTGCATCCCAAAGGAGAAGGACCTGGATAGGCTGAGCCAGGGCAGCTCCTCAGCTGGCCTGGCGTGATCCCAGCTTGGTTTCTGCTCAGAAAAGGGAATGTTCAGGGTGGTGGGACAAGCAGCAGGAGCTGGTACCTCCCTGGGTGCGGCCTGGCTGCGCTGACATCGCACCACAGCCCCTCCTTGCTCAGCACCAGGCAGGACCAGGGCTCCCTGCCCTCCAGGTCTCTCTGGAGTGGTGGCTAGGGCTGGGGGACAGCAGAGGGATGTCACGGGGCAGGTCTGGGATACTGAGTCCCATTTCTGGAGGCAAGAATGCCTTGCTGCTGTATTAGATGGCATCAGTTGGGTGTTTGCTGATCCCCTGGGTTGGCTGTGAAAACCATGATCATGGAGGTGCCCAAAGGGCTAAACTGGCTGGGGAGGAACATTTTGAAGCTCAGCACAGGCAGGTGCAGGGTCCTTCAGCTGCGAGGAACAGCCCAGGCACCAGCCCAGGCCGGGACTGCCCGGCTGGAAAAGCAGCTCCGTGGGGAAGGAGCTGGGGCTGTGCACGAGCAGCGCTGTGCCCGGGGCACGGGAAGGGCACTGGGCCCGGGGTGCCTCAGGAGAGCATCTCCAGCAGGTCTGGGGCTGAGGCTGCCCCTCTGCTCAGCCCTGGCCAGGCCTGCCCTGGAGCAGGGTCCAGCTCTGGGCTCCTCGGGATGGGACACGGAGCTGCTGGAGCGGGTCCTGTGGAGGGCCTCAAAGATGGTCTGGGCACTGGGGCATCTCTGTCCTGGGGAAAGGCTGAGGGTGCTGGGGCTGTTCAGCCTCAAAAGGAAACACTGAAAGGGAACCAAGTCTGGGAGGCTGATGCTGAGCAGCCGGGCGGGGGGGGGATCTGTGCCTCAGTTTCCCCAGGAAGAGCTGGGTTGGAAGGCTGGCTGGGGGATCCTGAGTGCAGCCCAGTGTGGCAGCCAGCCCATCCTCTCCTTCCCAGTCTGCCATGAAGAACATGCTGGCTGGGCCCAGCTCCCGAGACAAGAAGTCTGGCCACCACCTCCTGGACTCAGAGGATGACCAAGGGCTGATTGTCATCGGCAACGAAAGTACCTCTGGGCACAGCTGGGGAGGGAGAGAGGGCACAGCGGGCCGGGCAGGGGGCTGCACCGCTGCCTTGTCCCCCAGCCACGCTCCCCCTGGCCCCGGGCAGCTCCCTCTGGTTTCTTCTTCCAGTCACCCTCGTGGAAAAGCCCAAGACACCAAGGCACGGGGACAGCCAGCCTGCCAGCCCCCTGTCCCCCAACGGCAAGACACAGGGCAAGGGGAAGGAAGAGAATGCGGGCAGTGACATCGTGTCCATCGGGGAAAATGACACGGGACAGAACGGGGGACGGGGCGGCGTGGGACGCAGGGGCATGGGACAGAAGGACACGAGACGAAATGGGCAAGGGGGTGACATGGGACAGAATGACACGGAGCAGAAGGACACGGGAAGGAGCGGGAGATGGAGCACCAGAGGACGGAATGGCGTGGGACAGGATGAGCTAGGACAGGATGACATGGGTCAGAAGGACATGAGACGAAATGGGCAGTGGAGCGATGCAGGACAGAGTGACATGGGACAGAAGGGCATGGGGAGGAATGTGAGATGGAGTGACAGAGAATGGAATGAAATGGGACAGAAGGACGTGGAACAGGACGACGTGGGGCAGGATGACATGGGACAGAAGGACATGGGACAGGATGACATGGGACAGATCAAGAAGGAAGAGACCGAGATACACATCTCTGAGGTAGAGGCTCCTCCCAGCCCCCTGGGTATTCCCCCTGAGGTGACCAGCATGGGAGAGATCAAGGAAGAAGAGACCAAGATGGGCATCTCCAAGGTAGGAACTCTTCCCAGCCCCTGAGCCACCCCCTCCTTTGGGGTCTGCACCCCCTCTTGCTGCCCTTAGACCAAGGTCTGGTTTAAGACCAAGCTCACAGTGGCACAGGGGGCTTCCTTGAGGGAAAGGGGTGGAGCTCTAGAGGTGAGAGCTGGGGCTGAAACCCTGCTCTGCTTGCTCAGGCTGCTCCCCATGTTCAGAAAAAGGGTTTGGATGGCAGTTTGACCACCTCAGAAATGCACCCAAGAGCCCCTGGCAGCCATGTCCCAGGGCAGCGGGTGCAGTCAGTACGAGGCCACCCAGGATCCCAGAACCTCTGGATCCCAGCCGAGAGCGTGGCTGGGCCTAGCAGGTGAGTGTCACGGGGACAGCAGTGGCTTTGGGGACACCACTGGCCCTGTTCCCTCTGGCTGGGCCCGTGTGGTGCCCTGGCGTTGGATCCATTATCCACTGCTGGGGCCATGGGGATGCTGATGGTGATTTCCTCCCAGTGGCAGCAGGCTCCCACCATCCAAGGAGGCACATGGAGGCGGCGTCAGGATGGAGGCATACCCAGCTGAAGCTGGACTGTAGGTGCAAAAGCTTTTGTGACAAGTGTGGGGGACACTGGCTCGTCCCCTGGCAGGGCTGGGACACGCAGTGCCAGAGTCAGGTGGTGACCTGCCCTCCTGGCAGGGCACAGGGGGGTGACCAAGAGAGGTGTGAGGCTGGTTGGGATGGCAGCTGTGTCCTCTGACCTTGCCAGCTGCCCCAGGTCCCATGGGACTGGGTTGCCCCTGGGAGACATTCCCATAGCAGTGGCTTTTGGGAGCTTCCCCCTGTGGATTCACCATTGTCCAATACGAGCTGGAGCTTTGTCCCAGGTGGGACTCCATGAATAGCCCATTTCCCAAATCACACCCCCTTTATTTTGTAACCAGCCAGCGGGTTGGACTGTGCTGTGGTGGTGGTGGAGAATCCAGGCTCAGCACCCCAAGATTCCCCTGAAAATTCCCCAGGTCCCTGCAGTGCCTGGCCCAGCTCTTGGCTCTGCCCAGTCAGGGCTGTGTGCCCCAGGAGCCTGCCCAGTCTTTTCTCCCTGCTTCAGGATGCTCCTGAGGGTGCCCTCCTCCGAGTACTCACCTTGTGAACCGCTTGTGAAGCTGCCTGGCCAGTGAGTGGCACCGGGGCACGGGGGTGGGACAGGGCCAGAGGGGTGCTGGCAGTGCCCTGCAGCCTCAGGGCTGGCTCCTCTGGCCCTGTCACCCACCCCGTGGCCCCTGTCACCCTCCCAGACGCCCTGACTTCATCTCATCCACGCCACCGGCATCCCCCGGCCTCTCCATGCGCCTGCCCCAGCTCCGCAGGCAGGAGCCCAGGTAGGGAGCTGGGCACCCACCCTGGGCCCTGGGGAGCCACCCTGGCCCTGGGGAGCCCTGTCCCAGCAAGCAGAGCTCTCCTGGCTGGGGTGGAAGAGGCTGGAGGTGCCCAGGCAGAGGCAGAGGGTCAGCTGGGCTCGCCCCAGGTCAGAGGGGTTTGATGAGTTGTGTCTGGTGTCAGCCTCAGCTCAGCCTTGCTGGGGACTTGGTGCCTCGTGTGAAAGGAGTTCCCAAAATCAAGCCCTGGAGCTGGGACAGGCCTGCTCCTGCTTCCTGGCGTCCCCTGCAAAGGGCACCGGGACCTGTCAGGGCCATGGGCAGCTCTTGGGGCTGTGGGGAAAGGGCAGATCCTGCAGGGCTGGGTGGGCAGGGGTCTCCTGCAGCAGCTGGAGGAGGGGGAGCACCCCCTGCACCCCTCCTGGCAGAGCAGGTTGGAGCACAGGGTGCCAGGGCACGGAGCACAGGGTGCCAGGGTGCCAGGGCACTGAGCCCCCCCGTGCCCGGTCCCACAGGGAGCAGCCAGCCGAGGGCTATTACCGCAGATCACCGATGTACTCGGGCGGCAAACACACCAGCGTCAGCCCCGTGCAGCCCATGGAGCCGCTCCTCCCAGACCCCAACATGGTAGGGATGGGGACGGGGACGGTGGGGACGAGGCCGGGACAGTGATGCTGGCACATCTGTGCCTCAGTGTCCCCGGAGGAGCCGGGCGGGGAGGCTGCCCTGGGGGTGCTGGGTGCAGCCCAGAGCGGCAGAGCCAGCCCGTCCCCTCCTTCCCAGCCCGGCACGTACGACCTGATGGGCAAGGATGGAGTCTTGTACCGGGGCCGGACTTCCCCGACGGACTGAGCAAGCAGCGCCGGCCTGCAGCAATAAAGGGAGCCCACCAGAGCGGGATCTGCCCCTCGTGCACACCGAGCAGCATCCCCTGCCCTGAAAGCACCCCTGACACCTCCCAGGCTCTGGGTCAGCCCCCGGGGGTCGTGCAACCCCTGGCCCTGCCGGGGGACCCCCAAAAGGGGGAAGCAGGAGACCGCTGCCATGGAAGCACGGACCCCTCTGCTCCCACCTCCCAACAGCAGAGGGACACGAAACAGCAAGAGGAGGAGGAGCTCATTTGCTGCTGGGGAAGGGGGAAATGGGGACCTCAGCAGCAGAGCACAGTTTGGTGCCAAATCCCAGCTGGTTTGCTGCCGCTTATCCCGGGATGAGCACGGCCGGGCTGCCTTCCTCACCCTGAGTGCAGAACCCCCCTGGCACCCCCCGTCCCTCCCGCAGCGCTGCCATGGAAGCACGGACCCCTCTGCTCCCACCTCCCAACAGCAGAGGGACACGAACCCTCCTTCCCCTGGTGCCACCCCAGGGCTTGGGGCTGCTTCTCCTGGCCCTCTGTGCCACCATCCCAGTGTCACCTTCCCTGTGCCACCCTCCCCTCCCAGTGCCATCCTCCCCGTGGATGGGAGGAAACCCCAGTGCGTGCTGAGGAAGCGGGCAGGACAACCCCGACCCCCGGGCACCGAGGGGTGTCCCAGTGCCACCGTCCCTGTGCCATCCTCCCAGTGCCACCGTCCCCGTGCCATCCTCCCCGTGCCATCCTCCCAGTGCCATCCTCCCCGTGCCATCCTCCCGGTGCCACCTTCCCTGTGCCACCCTCCCCGTGGATGGGAGGAAGCCCCAGTGCGTGCTGAGGAAGCGGGCAGGACAACCCCGACCCCCGGGCACCGAGGGGTGTCACAGCTGGGGACACGTGGCTGTGCCCGCAGGGGACTGGGGATGTCCCCTCTACACACAGTGACACTTCCTGGGGGGGGACACAGCTCTCGGGTGAGTGGGAGGGTGAGAAAGCCGGAGGGGAACCCCACTGGAACCTCGGGGGGCCCCAGAGCTTATGGGGGACATCCCCTGCTCGCCTGGTGGGTGTCCCCAGGCTGTCCCCCCGCAGGGACAGCCTCCGTCCCTGTCAGCTGCACTGCACTCCACAGGCACCGGGAGCTCCCCCTGGAATCTTCTCCCTGCTGGCTTTGGGTTTTCAGGGGAAAACCAGGTGCTCAAAACCTTCTTTGGGGGTACTGAGGTGGACAGAGCTGGATCTGGGATCTCCCCAGTGCCACCTCCTGTAGGATAACTGGGAACACCCTGAGCAAAGCCCTGGGCACCAGGGCAGAGCCAACAAACCAGGGCAGAGCCAACAAAGAGCCATCCTGCACTCCTGGCTGGGGCTGAGGGGTGTAAAACCAATCACCTTTGGGACAGATCGCCTCTGCAGGACGTGGCCCAGCTGGGGTCTCCTCTTTGGTGCTCCTCCTCCTCCTGCCCCTTCTGCTGCCCCCAGGATCCAGGTGCACCCTACAACCACCCCCAGCCCTGGGTGATGTTTGGAGCAGGTAAAGCAACCCCAGATAGATTTTTTCTGCCTTTTCTCCCTGGAGTTTGTGCCATCCTGGGGAGCTCCCCATCCCTGCAGGAAGCTTTGCACTGTGCCTTGAGTCCCCCTGTCATTCCTGACATTCCCAGAGCTGCTGTGCTCCCATTTTGGGGTTTATCCTGGCTGTTTGGTGTGTGAATGTCGTGGCCACAGCCCTGCTGAGCTCCCATGTCCTCTGGCTGGTGACCTTTCTGCAGAGGGGACACTCAGAGGACACCATCCCCTGCCCCAGTGTCCCCACAGTGCTGAGGCTGGGGGGCTCATCCCAGGGTGGGTGATGGGGCTGGGGGGCTTTTGCAAGCTGTGACATTTTGTGAGGGGGCAGGCAGGGCTGTCAGCTGCACCCCCTGGCACACGGGGGCTCCTGGCTGTGCTGGCACAGCACCCCCATGGCCCTGGGTCTTCCCTTCTCTCTGTTCCCCCTCTTTGGGGACAGCAGAGGTGGCTTGTGCAGGCAGAGCTGATGGCACTGCCTCACAGAGGAGTCACCCATATTTTCAGTGCCCTGCCAGGGACACCCTCCCAGCAGAGAGAAAAGGCAGGGACAGCTGGTGTTAAAAAAGTGATTTTTTTTTTTTTTTTTGTTTTTTTTTTTGAAAACTAAAAAACCCCCAGCTCCCCCCTGCCTGGGGAAGCACCACTTAGGGCAGTCACAGGGACAGGGGGACATCACTTTGATAAACCCCCAGGCCCTGGGGGTGCTGAGGGAGGGAGGACAGGGTTGGGGGCAAGTCCAGGGGGGGTCTGTGCAAGAAGCCGGGCTGAATTTCAGGAGCCAGAGAGCTGCTTTTGCTCTGGGCACTGCAACAAGTGCCCAGGGAGCCAGAGCTGGGGAGGGTGTCCAGTGGCTCCATGTCCCTGTGGCTGTGATCTGGGGTGCCAACAGCCACCTCCATCCGGTTATTTTTGTTATTCCTGTCCTCCCCTTCCCTCTCCTGCCCCGATGTAGAGATGCTGGGTGGGGACAGAGCCACAGGGAAAAGCCCCAGACACCCAGCAGCTGCCTCCACGCCGCTGCTCCTTCTCTCTGGATTTATATACATTAGATATATTTATATATTATAGTTATATATTTTTTTTTAAAAAAGGGGAGGGGAGTAGAGAGCAGCCAGAGGCTCTCACAGGTCAGTGCCCTCCCTGGCAGCACATGCTCCCCCGCCGCCACCCCACACTAAAAATAATAATAAAACCTAGAAAATTCTTCCAGTGCGTTTCTCGGCGAGAGCCCCTGCTCCCAACGCCCCGGCCCGGCCCCCCCTGACCCCCCCAGCCTTATCTCTGCCCATCCATGGTGGCCACGGCTTTCTGTGGGGGGGCAGGGGCCGGGGGGGTGGGCGGCCAGGAGGGCTGCGCGTGGTGCAGGTGGTGGTGCAGGCCGTGGGCGGTGGGCGAGGAGGGGGGCAGCCAGGCTGGCTGGTGGCTGGGGGGCGAGGAGGCCCAGAAGGGGCTGAAGCTGCCCGGGGGGGAGCAGGCCATGGAGGTGATGGGGCTGTTGCTGCTCTGCAGGCTCTCCGAGGTGCGCAGCTTGGAGAACATGGCCAGCGCGTCCGGGAAGTTGGGCGGCGTGGCCGGCGTGTTGCTGGGGGTGCACATCTGCAGGGCACAGCAGAACTGTCAGCTCAGGCACAGAGGGGTTTTTTTGGGGGTCCCAACCCACCCACGACAGCCAAGGGATCCGTCCTGTATCCCACAGCTGGTACCCTCCCAAAGGTGCCAGGTGTGGGATACAGGACGGACCCCCAGGGGTATGTGTGGCTCCCCCAAAGGTGTGGGGTGCCCAGGGAGAGGATCCAGCCAGTCTGGGAAGGACATTTTGGACCATCCCATGGATGAGGCGGGTTTGGGGAGCAGCACGAACAGGGCTGACACAAAGGGGTCCAGCATGGAGGGTGCTGGGGTCCTTTCACCAGGTCCCTCACCCCGCTCCCCTTCACCCCACAACGGCAGAGAGAGCACGAGGCAAGCAGGGCCCCCCCAGTTCCTGGTACAGGCCCTGCCTTCTTGGTACCCAGCTAAATTTAGCACTGGGACAGTGATGGATCCGTCCCTTTTTCCAGCAGAGGAAAAATCCACTGGGGAGGACCCAGCCCTGCTCCGAGGCTGGCACAGGGATCCCAAATCAGCCAAGAACTGGCTGAACTGAGAACTGGGGAGGGGCTACAAGGGGCACAGGGGTGTGTATGCAAATCCCATGAGGATGCACACACAGGCAGGGGATGCCTGGATAGGGAGGGGTGCGTGCACAGGGAGACTTCACCCCTCTGCCTAAATCCATCCCAAATCCCTGCTGCCCTCCTGGAGCCACAGCTCCTGACAGATGTTTGTGGGGACTTCAGGGGGCTGGGACAGTGTCTGCTGCCTTTAGCAATGGGGGAGTGAGACGTTTCTGGTGCTTCATCTCCCCCTTCCTGGGCCTTATCCCAGGATTTGCCCCTGGCTGGTGCTCACCTTTAGCAATGGGGGAATGAGATGTTTCTGGTGGGGAATAGCTGCTTCATCTCCCCCTTCCTGGGCCTTATCCCAGGATTTGCCCCTGGCTGGTGCTCAGCAGCCCCTCTGCTGCCAGCACAGCCCAAAATCCCTCCCAGAGGTTCCTCCTCATCCCCATCCCAGTGATGCTGGGATCAAAGGAGCAAACCCTTGCTGGGGGGCCCAGACCCCTGAAGTCAGGGTGCTCCCCAGCCTGAGGGAAGCAGCAGCTGGCTCTCACCAGCCTGGGGAGCTGGGGCACCCCAAAAATACAACCACGGCCTGGCTGGCACTGAACAGCTTCATAGTTAACCAGGAATATTCCTCCACAGAACTCATTTCAGAGCTCAGCCTCTGCTTTTTAAATTAACCTATACATTTGGCAGTATTTGAAAAAATACTTGTTGGGAAAAAAAAGCCCCAACCAATCAACAAACCCCAAAAACCTTAAATTTGCTCTGTTTTGAAAAAAACCACCACCACCACAGTGAGCCCTGGAATGATGCTGGACACAGCTCTGAGCTTCTGGGCTGATGTTTGCCAGATTAATTTGAAATATTAATTAAAAAATAAGAATTTCCATGTGATTATTGCCTTCCTCCTCCAACACATCTTGGGGAGAGCTGTCAGAGGGTCAGTCACTGACCCCCCAAACAGCTCTGGCAAGCCCTGGCCCCACAGCCTGGAGTCTGTGGGGGCTTGGGGGGCTCCCCAAGGGGTGGAGGTGACAGGGACGAGCCCCCGCCCATCAAACCACAGCCTGCACTCACAGCTTTGTTCCCTGACGCCTGAAAAAGAAATAGAAACTGCTAGCCCCAAACTCCTCATCTCAAACTGCACAAATCAGGGTGCCGGGGAGGGGGAGGGAAACACCAAATAAATTCCCCAAGACAGGAGTGTCTGGAGAGAAGGTGGAAGGTGTTTTGACACCACGTGGAGCACACACTGCTGAGGAGGGGGGAGAACCAGGTGCCTCGGTCCTGGGGAGGAATGGGGTGCCTGTTTTGGTTGGGGAGGGGTCCCTGTGCGGGGATGGGGGAACTCTGCCGGCAGGAATTGCCCTGAGGAGGCTTTGGGGTGGGAACAGCAGGGGCTGGGTCTGCTCCCTGCTGCTCCCCAGCCCCTTTCCCCCTGGGAATCTGGCTTTTCCACCAGGAGACCCTGGGTCTGCTCCCTCCTGCTCCCCCGGGAATCTCCAGCTTTTCCCCCGGCAGACCCTGCAGCCCGCCCGGGGCAGCTCGGAAGCGTGCGGGCTGGGCAGGAATTGCAATAAAAGGGGTTTTACTGGGAGCTGGCTGACAAAGCGACTTTCTCCGAGGGAAACCCAGCGCGCTCGCTGCCGGCAACGCCGGGCAGGCTGGCGATTCCCGACAACACGAGAAAAGGGGGGAAAATTCGCCTGAACCCCGACCTGCTCCTTCCCCCACGCCGGCAGCGTCCAGTTCCCTCAACACCAGAGCATGGCGTGGGGGGGGAGAGGGGAAACAAGAAAGAAAACCCGCAGAGAAACACAAAACAAAACACCCGGAGGGGAACAACTTCCTCCCTCCGGCCAGGGGGATGTGCCCTCGGCCAAGGTCAAGCGGCCAGGGGGGGAAAAGGGGGGTCCAGACGTGGCCCCCCGGCCCGGGGGGGGGAGCCCAAGTTGCAGCGCGATGCTCGCCGAGACAAACTATTTCCTGGCAGACATTTTAGCTCGTGTTTACATTCCCGGCTGCGTGCTCCTGCGGGCGCCCAGCAATATGGCTGGCAGGGAGCTGACAGCTCGGGGGCCGGGGGCTGCACCCCTCGGGGGGCTTGGTGGCGCTGGGAAGGGTGTGAAGGTGTTTTTGGGGCTGGGGGCGCTGGGGAGGGGTTTGGGGGTGTGCAGGGGTGAGGGGGGGTCCCACTTACCATCTGGGGGGGGTGGTGGCTGCTGGGGATGTTGGTCTCCTGGAAGAAGGCGCTGAGGGCTGTCTGTGGGGACAAGCTGTCAGCTCCAGCCCCCCACCCCTGAGACAAAGGCGGAGGGACAACAGGGACCCCCAAAACTCACCCCGCAGCCCCCCGCTCGCTCCCACCCCCGGTGGGGGGGGGAACCCAGGGGTGCCCCCACCCCGCCAGGCCTCGGGGCTGCCCTTCAGCGGGCCCGGCGCTGATCGTGTCCCCTCCTCGCCCCGGGGACCCCCAATCCGGGGGACACCCCCGGCCCGGCTCCGCACCCCCCCTCCCTCCGCGGCACCCCCGGAGCGCGGCGCGGGGAGGGGCCGGCCCGCCGCGGCTCGGGTTACGGCCCCGGTATAAATAACCCCGGCGGGGCCCGGGCCCGGATCGCCCCCCGCCCCGGTGCGGGTACCGGGGGGCGGGCACGACCCCCCAAAACCCGGCCCCGCCTGCCGGTGGGCCGGGGCCGCGCAGGCCTTGCCGCCACCCCCACCGCCTTCCGCCGCGCGGCTCCGCGGCCGGCCGGGCGCATCGCGGCCCGGGGCTCCCCGGTTCGCCCGGCGGGTCACCCCGACGCCCGTCCCCGTACCTCGAACTGCCAGTGCGCCGCCTGCAGCAGCTGCTTGGCCTGGTCGGCGGCGCAGCCCGCCGCCAGCACGAACTGGTTGATCATCACCTGGTGCCGCAGCTCGTCCATGTTGACGGACATGGCGGGGCGGCCCCGGCCCGCACCGCCCGGAGCGCCCCGCCGCCCCGCCCACCGCCGGCTTCGAACCTTCCAGCTGCCCCGGCGCCTCGCCATTGGCCGCCGCCTGTGTTTTGGCTGCAGGCGGCGCGGCGATTGGCTGGGGGTGGAGGAGGCGGGGCCAGGCGGGAGGGAGAAGGGGGGAGCCGGCCGCTGATTGGCTGTGAGGGGGGTTTTGTCGTGAGGCGTTGGTGATGTCACGTGTGTTCAGGGGTTATTGAGGGGGGTTCAATTTGGGGGGTGTTCATTGAGGGGAGATGTTCAGGGATGATTGAGGGGGGTTCAGTTTGGGGGGCGTTCATTGGGAGGAGCTGGTCAGGGGTTATTGAGGGGGTTCTGGTTTTGGGGGGCGTTCAATGGAAGGAGCTGTTTAGGGGGTTATTGAGGGGGGGATTCATTGAGGGGAGCTGCTCTCCCATCTGGGCACAGTTTCCCCTGGGAATGGGACCCTCACCAGATGCTGGGACCCCTCCTCTTCATCCCCAGGGACCCCTCCTCTTTATCCCCATGCTCCTCCCATGTACAGGCTGTGGGGTTCAGGGCAGCTCCTGTTTGGGGTAGGGGGATTGGGATTTTTTGTTAATGGTTAAAATCCGGATTTGAGCTCCAGCCTCAGCCTGCAAGGATGAACTCTCCCCTGCTGTTCTCTCCCCACACCAGGTTTGAGGATCTGAGTGGGACTTGTGCGATTTGTGCCTTGAAGTGTTTTGATTAAAAAAGGAAAATTGGCATTTAAACCCCAAACAAATAAAGAAGGGACTTTGCAAATGCACGGTGTGAAAGTAGGTTGATCTGGGAAGAGCCACTGGAAGTTTGGATGTGGTGATGGTGACCAGCTGGCCAGGGCAGAGGGAATGAGGAGGAGGAGAAATGGAAACTCGAAGCTGCATTTGCAGCTGGTTACCCCAGCAGTGAGGGCCTCTGTGGGCTCTGCAAAATCCTGCTGGCCCCATGGAGGTGAAGCCCAGCAATGGCAGACTGTGGCTGGAATCCTCCTGGGATATTCAGGGGCATCCCACCACTGGGGCTCAGCAATGGGTGTGGAGGGTCCTGCTTGCCCAGCAGGATTTTGTCAGCTTTGTCCTCTCGGAGCAAAACCAGCCTTGAGGCAGGTGGAGTGTGAGAGGAGCAGATGCAGATGCAGGGAGCCCAGACCCACCTGCCTGTGCACGCAGCCCTGGCGAGCTCTCAGAAGCTCCTCTTGCCAAAGCCACCCGTGAGCACGGCTTCCCTGGGCTGGGGTGGTGCCTGCCTGGGGTAACCCACGGGAATGCAGCTCATGGCAAACCCACGGGAATGCAGCTCACGGGCCCTTGGCACCCAAAGCTGTGACAGAGCAGTGCTGGTGACACTTGGAGAAGCCAGCAGGACTGGGAGTTCTTCAGAATGAGCTCTTTTCGGGGCAGGATTCGCTGTCACCTCTCCATGCTGAGGTGCTCTTCCAGATGTGCTGCCCTGACACCCCCCTGGAGCCTGGGGGTCACCCCTGCAGGCAGAGGGGGTCCCCAGCAATGCAGAGCCCTCGGCAGGCACCAAGGAAGGGTCACCCCCTCCCCAGGCATGGCCACGGCAGGGCTGCACAGAGCAGAGCCAGCCCAGGGGAGAAGGGCTGCTGCCCCCCAGTTCGTGCTGGGAATGAACTGGGAATGGACTGGCTGTACAGACAAACCCTTTCTGCTGTGGGTGGGCTGCACGCCCTCCTCTTGTAACATTACCCGCTGTGCTCTGCCGTGACTCAGTTTCCCTCTCAGCACAGGGAGGCAGGACCCTCTCTCTGTGCCATCCCAAATCCCACCGCCGGGCAGCACACGCATTTTGGGTCTAAACGTTGCGTTTTCTCTGGATTCGCCCTCCGGGTCAGCCCTGCTGGGGTTTCTCCGGGATGTGCAGCCGGGCAGAGCCGGGAGGGACCCTGCCCTCGAAGCCGAACCATCACCCAGCCCCTGCCGGGCTCCCGCGCTCCACTGCGGCACTGTCCTACAAAATCCTCTGCTGCAGTAATCGCTGGGAAAAAAATAAAAGCCACGAGCCGTGCATGCAGGCAGCAGCTCTGCGTGTAATGCCTGCCGGGTTATGGATGTGCACGGGGATAACTCTGAATTATTGCCGGCGCTAAAGCCCCGCAGTCTGCTGTGTGCTGCCGGCAATGAAATGTGCCGGGCTCCCTCTCCCAGTTTTCCTCTGTCGGTGCTGGCTGGAGTGGGGCTGGCAGCTCAGCAACGCTGGAGTTTTAAATTACAGGGATCCCCCCAAAAATGTGTGTTGGGGTGAGCAGGGATCAGCTCCTGGGGTCTGTGGGCGCCAGTGCTCAGAGCTGGAGCAGGCTCCCGGTGTGGATGCTGCCCTCGGCTCCTCCGAGAGCCATTTGGGGTGGAAAAGACCTTTAAGGTCGTGGAGTCTTCAATGCTCCTCTTCAGCCGGGGCTCCCGCTGGCACCACCCCAGGTGTGACATCCAGCAGCACGGACATGGTGTCACTGCTGGGAATGGGGGTCCCGGTGCGACAGTGGCAGGCTGACAAACAAGGTACAAAACCTGCTCTTTGGCTTTTCTCAGCTGCCTCTGGGGCTGTGTGGGCAGGCCGCAGCTGGGAGGGGGGTCCGTGTGTCCCTCTGCAGGGAGGGGATGAAGGGGGAGCCCCAGGGATGGCCTTTGCTCGTCACCGCTGAGCAGCCGAGGACATCAGGGCAGCCGATCCGCCTCCCCGCACATCTCCCGTTCGGTATTTATAGCACTCGTGTTATCAACTCAAATCACAATCATGTGATGCTCCACTGACTGGCGCTGCCGGACTAATTAATCACCGGCGGGTTTAAGCGAGCGGTCAGAGGGTCCATCCTTCCTCCTCGGCTCCAAGTGGGAAATGAGGAGGTGACCAGTGCTTCCCAGCAATTCAACTCTGGGGGACTGGGGGAAGGTGTCGGGGCGCACTGGAGCGCACGGGCAGCTCTGCCTGCAGAGGCAGCGGGGCTGGGAGGGCAGGGATGGTGGGATGGGCACTGGAGGGGGCTCCAACCCGGCCCCTCCCCAGAGCTGCTGGAGGGGAATCAACCCCTGTGCCAACAGCTGCACAAAATCCCTCCCCTGTAACCTGTCGGGAAAAGTGGGGGCTTCTCCTTCTCCCAGGGACACGCCGGCGACAGGGGGTACAGGGACAGAGGGACCATGGCCAGTGTGCCCCTGGGGGTCCCTGGGCTGGGATTGCTGCCCGGTGGGGCTGGGGACAAGGATGGGAGGAAGGTGGGCCGTGGTGACCAGAAGCCACTGAGGGTAGCGGATGGTGGCGGGGAGGGCCACTGAGCGGTACTGGAGGCAACTGGGTGGCACGGGGCACGGCAGGCGGGTGGCACTGTGGGCACGCGTGTGCCACCGCGGGGGGACAGCTAAGTGGCACCGCTGTGTGGGTGGGGGACACCGGGGCAGGGCGATCCCGGCAGCATCCCGTCCCCTCGCCTCACCGGCGAGCCGGACCGGGCCGGGGCGGGCCGGGGCGTGCCGGTCGGTGCCGGCCCCGCCCCGAGTGTCGCAGCCCCGCGGTGCCCGTCCCGCTCCCGGCCCCGGCCCCGCTCCCGGGCGGGAGGAGTCCCCGCCGCCCCCCGCCCGCTGAGCCCGGCCCGGCCATGGGGGCTCTGACCAGCCGGCAGAACGCAGGCGTGGAGGAAGTGGATATCCCCGCTAATTCCGTCTACAGATACCCCCCGAAATCCGGTGAGCCCCCGGGGTGTCTCGCGTCCCGGTGGCGCCGATGGGGAGGGAAAGAAGGGAGCGAGTCGGGCACGCACCGGGCACGACCTTGCTCCGGGCGGGGTGACCCTGCGCACCCCAAAGCAAACGCTGACGCACGGGGGGCACCCTAAAAATCTGGGTCTGGTGCGGGGCACCCTGCGTGAGCTGGGCGCGGGAGGGATGGGGGTCCCCCCTCTCCGGGCGCCCCTCTGCCCGCCCAGCCCGCTTCCCAAACTTGGCTGAGTTGACGCGACTTTAATGACATTATTGTCATAATTATTTCTGTAGCCGTGGTCTGCGGCACCGGGCTCCGGAGTTGCTTTTTATAGCCGGTTACTCCGGTGCTGGCTGCTCGGGAAAATCCTGGGTTTAAATTCCCGGGAGGATGAGGGAGGCTGGGCTGGGAGGGATTGGAGGGGATCCCTCCTCCCCAGGGCTCTGCCCCATCGCAGCACCCCAGCCCCTGCCGTGGGGATCCTTCACCCTCCCGGCTGCTCTCCGTGCCTCGGGGTTTGCCGGTGACTCATCTCCCGCTCCCCAGTCCGGCCCTGTCTCAAACCTTGTGCGTGACCTTGGAAAATCCGTCCCTCCCCTCTGTGCCTCGCTTTTCCCTTTTTCCTGGCTGAGCGGGTGTCCGAGGGGGAGGGAGGGGGGCTGGGGTCCAGCCCTTGGGTGGGCACCGGCGGGTGATGCCCCGGAGCGCCGGGCGTGCCTGCCAGGAGATGGCACAGGATCCCTGCAGCACTAAATATTATTAATAGGTAACTATTTTGGTAGTTAATAGGATAAGGTAAACGCTCGGATCGTTAGCGGTGTGACAAATTATTCACTAATTACAACTAAAGACCTCCTTAGCAAGAATTACAGCCCAGCACAAACCCTGCGCTTGTCCTGAAAAGCCGTGCTTGCCTTTTTTTTTAAATTTTAATCTAAAATAGGTTGCACAGCTGGCTGGAGATGGCTGATCCTTGACAGCCTGGCCTCCCGCAGGGCTCCCCCAGCTCCTCTTTTTGTGTGGTTTTAAGGCCTCTGCCACTTTGATGCCAGGTGAGGCTGGGCCAGCCCATCCATGGGATCGCTCTTTGTAGGGACGGTGTCTCCAGGCATTACAAGTTTTCCCTTGGGACCCTCTCTTATTTAGGGGATCTTGAAATATCTGGGTACAAAGGGATGGAGGGTGCAAGTGCATCCAGCTGAGCACTTCCAAACCCATCTCAGCTGCAGAGGCCACCAGGCTGGTGCCTAACTCCAGCTCCCAGGGGGAGCCTGGGGCTCCTCAGCTGGCCTGGTCCCACTGCTGGGGTCTGGGCAGAGCAGGGGGGATGGCCCTGCTGCTGCCCAGGGTCCTCAGGAGAAGGGCAGAGGGTGCCCAGGTGACACAGCCATCTGCATGGGGACAAGGGCAGGCTGGTGGCCCTGGGAGATTATGGCTGGTTTGCCTTTAATCCGTGTGGGATTTGCCTTCAGCGCAGCCGAGGGAGGACGTGCCGGGCAGCGGAGCTGATTCTGCTGTGCCAGCAGCACTTCCCTCACCTCAAACACCACCTGGAAACAGCCACTGGCCTGGAAATGTGGTCCTGGAGGGGACTCTCATGGGGCCTTGGGGCATTTCCCTCTCTCTGTGATGTGGCTTTGGCTGTTGGGCTGTGGGCTCTCTCGGGGTGGCCAGTGCAGCCATGGAAATAGGGCAGCTGTGTCTGGTCCCAGTTTATCCTGGGTATGCCATCCTCTCCAGACAGGCTGCCAATGGGATTAGTTAAACCACAATTTTTGAAACAAAGGCTGAGATTTACTTCTGTGGCTGCCACTGGGAGGAAGAGCCAGCGGGGGCTGTAGATGGAGCCCCCTGCCTGGGATGGCTTTTGGGGCAAGTCCCCAGCTGAGGCTGGCACTGAGCTCCCCTGGGGCACACGGGGCTGTGAGCAGGGCCCTGGCTGGGGCAGCAGCACAGGATTAATGCAGCAGTGGCACCCCCAGTCGTGGGGCACAAGCCCAGGTGGTGGCAGAGCCGTGCCAGCCGAGGGCTGACGCAGCAGTGCTGTGGCAGGGTTTGGCCTCAGCTCCGGCTGCCCGCTTTGAGCACGGAATTAAATAATGGGCTGCCCAGGGGCAGGAGCACCCAGAGCCTTTAACCAGCCCATCCCAGCAGCCTGTGCTGGCACCCGTGGCCGCAGGGTGTCCCTGTGCCAGCACCATGCCATGCCACCCGTCTGGGCTGACTGCAGGCTGTGCAAACCGGGTGCTTCCCTCACCAGGAGAGTGTGGATGAGCTGGGAATGAGCTTTTCTGGTTTGGCAGCTTTGGAGAGCGAGGCTGTGACGTTGCAGAGCCAGAGGCTGCAGCACCAGAGCCCAGCGGGGCAGCAGTGGCTGGGGCACGGGGCAGGACATGTCTCTGCATGCCAGAGCCACACGAGGGTCCTCGCCCTTCTCTGCCAGCTGGACAAGCTGGCATCGCTGGCACTCCTGGGGAGCAACGAGCTGGCAGCTGCTGCCAGATGTGTGCTGGTGCCAGCAGATGTGCAGGGCACAAAGACTCTTTTTTTGCCGGGAGCCTCAGGCAGTTGGGGTTTTTTCCTCCTTTGCAGCAGCCCTTCCCAGATGTGGCTGTCCTTGACAGGCTCTCCTTCCCCAGGAGCAGGCGTTGGATTTACAGGCAGCCCATAATCAGGTGGCTGTGGCTGGGAAGGTGCTTCCCTGCCCCCAGCCACGTCCAGGCAGTCACCAACAGCTCCTGCTGATGCCCTGGGCTCTCCTGTGCTGGAGCTTCCCTGGAAAAGCCTGGCATGACTCAAGCCTCCTGTTTAATAGCAAGAGGACCTTTCCTGGGAGGGAGCACAGAGCTGGCTCTGCCTGCTGTCAAGAGGGAGTTGAAGCCTCTGGGAGCCTGCAGCACCCAGGGATGCTCCCAACCCCTGGCAGGGACACTGGGTGATGGCAGCGTGCTCCTCACCTGCTCTGCCCATCCTGTGGGAGCCCCCAGCACGCACTAAGCTGCAGCTGGGAGCCTGTGCTCCATTTTCCAGCTTTTCCTCGCTGCTGGGGTGCCTTTTCTCCATGTTTAAATGTAATTTTTTTGCCATCTCCTGCTCTTGCTGCGAGTTGGTGTCAGGAAGAGCTCTGGATGGCCCCGTTCTCCCCTGGCTGTGCTGTTGCAGGCAGCTCTGAAGGCACTTTGCTCTTGAGGCTTTTTTTTTTCCACCTGGCCGAGTCCTTCCAGGCGAGCTGCCTATAAATTATGTACGTGGAAAATGGGACCTGAAAGCAGCAGGCATCAATAATTGATGGTCGACGTTTGCTCAGGGGCTCGCTGCATCCGGGCATCCCTGAGCCACGGGGCCTGGGCACAGCTCTGTGACCCCACTGCTCCCTCCTGGCCCAGTCAGACCCCCCTGCTCCTCCCCCTGGGCTTTGGGCTCCCTTTTGGCTTTCAGTGCAGTATTAAAGCCTGATCCAGTCCCTGCCTCTGTTGGAAGCTGATTGCAAGCTCTGACCTCGGTACCCACAAGCAGAGCTGCAGCCCAGGCTCAAGCTCCTTTATCTGTGGTCCCTAAATGTTTGCTTTTGGGGTGTCCCCAGGGGGTGCAGATGGCTCTGTGCTGGTGGGTTTGGGGTTTTTATAAGCTAAACCCTGTCCCTGTGGCCGTCAGGATGCAGGGCACTGTGTCCATATCTGGCTGACTCCTGGTGCTTCTGCTCACCCCTCGCTGCTGCCCCATCCCTGTCCACCTTTCCCTTTCCCTTTTTTCCTGCCTCAAGTCCCAGCCCTCCTGCCTGGCCAGCTCCTGTGCCACAGCTTGCTCTCCCCACACAGCCCAGCTCTCAGACAAGGAGCAGGCACCCGTTGTCTCCTGGCTGGGCTGGGAGGAAACTCTCCTCTGGTGGGGGAGTGCCTGACCTGGGGGCTGCTCCCAGCTCCAGGACATTCCGGTGTTTTGGCTCTGTCAGGGAAGAAAGAACCCTGGTCATTGCCCAGCGTCCATCAGGGCAATGTGGAGCACTCTGCAGGGCAGGTGCTGACCCCCTGGAGGGTCTGCAGGACCCCAAAATCCTGCCTTGCACAGGTGAGCCCTTCCTGGGGAAGGCTGCAGGCTGAGAACTGACACAACTCGGGTCACTTGTGCTCTGCCCACCTTGCTGGTGGCAGCTGCAGCCAGGCTGGGGACACGCTGCCCTGGGTGGCACACGAGCTCTGTGCCACCAGGCCCTGGGCAGGAGCAGCCCTGGGCTGTGTGCTGGCTCCACGCTGCCCTCCCCGGGGATGTGGGGGCCAGCCTGGCTCCCCGGGGCTCCCTGCAGCCCGGGCCGTGCCTCTCCTGCCTCCCTGAGGGCATGAGCCGGTGCTCATGGCCAGGATCAGCTCTGCTCTGCTGCCCCAGGGGCAGGACGGGTCCATCCACCCCTGCCAGGGATGGCCGAAGGTCAGGGTGACCTTGGGTGGCTCAGGCCACGCTGGGGCTCACCGGGATTTCCCAGAGAGGAAAAGGGGAGCAGGCAGTGTTGAATGCACGGAGCAGCCCCGGGGCCAGCGCTGCCATGGCTGGGTGGATGCAGCAGGAGGGGAGGGCAGGCAGGGCGTGTGGGCTCTCAGCTGCCAGCTCAGCCAAGGTGACCCTGGGGACAAGGCCACCTCCGTGCCCGTGCTCAGGCCCTGCTGTGCTCTGGTTGCAGGGAGTTACTTTGCCAACCACTTCATCATGGGCGGCGAGAAGTTCGACTCCACGCAGCCCGAGGGGTACCTGTTCGGCGAGAACAGCGACCTCAACTTCCTGGGCAACCGGCCCGTGGTGGTGGGTACCGGGCAGCGGGGCACGGCCGGCCCGGGGGGTGACACGGGGGGTGACACGGGCTGTGTGACACGGGGGTGTGACATGGGGGGGTGACACGGGGTGTGACATGGGCTGTGTGACACAGGGTGTGTGACACGGGGGGTGTGACACGGGGTGTGACACGGGCTGTGTGACACGGGGGGTGCAGGACAAGGCTGCTGGCTGTCCCCTCCTGCATTGGGCTGAGTGCATTCTCTGGTGGCTCATCCAAGGGCTGGGCTCCTGCTGCAGCCTGTCTTCCATCCTCCATTAGTGGTGGCTGATTTAATCGAGTTTCTTTCTCATCCCCTCTCCAAGAGATTTCTCCCCTTTTCCCCCCATCTCATCCAGGAGCCATATCCCAGACAGGAGGGCACATGACACAGAGCCCTGGTGTGCTTCAGGGTGGTAGAGCAGCTTGGAGAGGAACAGATAAAATTGCTCCCCAAGCTCTAGCAAGGAAGGGGAAGAAATAAAATAAAAATAAAAATAAGAAGAGAGGGGGTAGGTTGGGGCTGGGGAGGGCATGGATGGGTTTTGCAGTGCTGGTACTGCCAGCTCCAGCTGGTCTCAGGGCGCAAGGGAGCCTGGCTGGAGGGAGGTCCCTACACTCCAGGCTCCTGGAGATGGTTTTGGTGCTTGCTGCCTTTGGAAAGGGAGGAAATCAGAACAGGTGTACAGCCTGGGAGTGATGTCCCCCCTCATCTGGGTGCCTCTCATCCGTGGGACAACTCACCAGCACTGGCTGGAGGAGTTTGGGGGGTTAAGTGTTCAAAAGATTCAGGGTGAGGACTTAAAAGCCACCAAAGCTTTTCTGTTAACTCGAGATAAAATTGCCTGGTGCTTTGGCCCAGCTCTCAAGCATTGTCTGCTGCCAGTAAAGTTCCTGTTTCCTCCTTGGAATTGGCTTTGGTGGTGTTTTGGCAGCATCACGTGGTCCTTCAGCAGGGAGATGTCCAGCCCTGGGCTGTGCCAGAGCAGGGATCCAGGCAGAGCCAAGGTCAGGAGCACCCACAGAGCTCATAACACGGGGTGGCCAAAGGCAGAGCCTTTCCCCCCCTCCTCTGTGCTTCCCTGGAAGGGAGACGTCAGCACTCAGGGTCTCTTCCAGCAGTGAGCGTTGAGAAATCCTCTTGATTACAGTAAAAGCCTCTAAACTGCCCAGTGAGCAGTTCCCATGTCAGCAGAGCAGCAGGGAAGGCAAAGGAACAGCTTGGAAACAGCAGAGAGAATTAATACAGCCTCACGAGCTAAATTGTCTTGCTCTGGTTTAATTACTGATGGCTCTGGGCTGCAGAGCTGTGACCAAGATCAGGAGCAGGGGCAGTTCTGGGGCTGCACTTCTGGGTCAGGCCAGTTTTGGGGGCTCAGGGAGGAGCTGGGGAGCATCTGTGCTGGTTCTGGTCCAAGCCTGGTCCAGGCAACTCTTGGGTCTCTGTGGTGCTGCCTCCTGATGCTTCTTGCCTGTGATACTTTTGCTTTCTGACCCTCTGTGAGAGCCCTGGTTGGGCTGGAAGGATTAAAGATGGCCACTGCTTTTTAGTGGGGGATTAATTTTGGGTTCCTTGGGGATAAAGGCCAGGTGATCTTGGAAGAATTGTGTCCCAAGTCCTCTGTGAGCCGAGCACTTTGTCTCAGCTATGAACAGCACTGCTGCCACAGGGATGTGCAGGGCAGCCAGAGGCTGTGCAGGCTCTCCCCTCCGTGTGCACATGATAATCTGGATTTTCCAGCTGGGAACAGGTTCCCAAGGGGCTGGGAAGGGCGTTGCAGGTTTAAGTTGCTGCCACCATGCAGGGGCTGAGGAGCAGAGAAGCTGCTGGAGGCACTCAGAGCACAGGGGAAGCCAGGAGCTGTTGAAATGTGCCACTGGGTTTCCCTGCCCACGCAAAGCTGCTGGAGTTTGCTTGTAGAAAAACCCCAAGACAGACTTTAGAGGGTGGTTTTTATTTCACTTCAGCAAAAGCTGGTCTGCACCAAATGTTGCTGTAGGCACGTGGATGACATTCTTAACTTCACCACAACCGTTACCATTTTTTTTGTTGTGTTTCAGCTTGATTGAAAGTGAGGAGATGCAAAACGTCCTCTGAACGTCCCCTTTCTGACATGCAAAATCTGGCTTGTAAAATTTAATTTAAAAAGAAAATCCAACCACCCCCAAAAAGTGCTTTTCACACGTGGGAGTGAAAGAGCCCAAAGTGGTTTCTGCAGAACACAATTTGCCTGTGGCACTTCCCCATCCTGCCCAGCCCCACGGCCCCTGTCACCCCCTTCCCTCCTCTGTCACCCACCCCTGGCTGCTGCAGCAGGAGGGGGGTGCACCCCTGGGTGCTTTCCCAGGGCTGGTTTGGGTATGGTTTGGCTGGGTGAGGTGCAAAGCAGCAATTTTGGATGACTGATAGTTTGAACAGCAGGGGATGTATCACGAGTGGCACAACCTGTCACGACAGGGCTCAGCTCCAGCCTGGAGCGTGTTCTCACTCTCTCCCCTCCAGCTGCAATGGGTGACTCTGCAGGTGCTCAGTTCTGCAGGTGCACCTTCAGTGACTCATAAAAACGTTCGTTAACAGCAGTTTAATGACTCTGCTGCCCTTTTCCCCTCCTGAAGAGGGTGAGAGCAGTGGGACACAGTTTCACAGTGCTGGCAGTTCATGTCCCAAGCCTCTGATGCCACCAGCCATGCTGTGCCCAGCCTAGGCTTTAATCTGCCCTCAGTGGCAGCTGTGGCATCAGAGCTGGGGATGGTGGAGCAGGGATGGGACAGAGCTGTGCCTGCTCTGAGGGGTTCTGCAGCTGCCTGTCCCTGCTGTCCCTCTGAGCCCAGCACGAGTCCCCAGTCCCATCCCTGCTCTGCAGGGCTTTGGGGACAGCAAAGGTGGTGATGGCTTGGAGGACAGTTCAGGTGGTGATGGCTTTGAGGACAGTTCAGATGGTGATGGTTGTCCCACGTGAGAGCACCAGGGACACGGGACATGGGAAGTGGGCAGCTGAGCTGGCTCCCTGCAGGGCATCCCCAGGTGCCACCTGCAATTCACTCTTGTCCCCTGGGTACTGGGGTGCAGTGGGTGCCTCGGTGAGGGACAGTGGGACACTATTCCCTCTCCAGTTGAGGCTCTTTGACCATCTGCCATCCCTGATGGCACTGAGACCCTCCTGGCTCTGGCTTGTCCCTTGGCACATGGTGGCAGCTTGCCAACGAGCTGGGCCTTGGTCAGGCTGATCCCTCCTGGAGTTAAACCTGCCTGGGAGATGGAGATGGACAGGGGGAGGTGGGTCCTGCATCCCTTTCCCACTGCCCAAGGGACACCCCCTCTGTGTGTCCCCTCCCCAGTGAAACTGCCCCTGGGCTTGCTGTTTGTGGAGGGACATCCCTGCCATCGTGCTGCCTGGTACCCAAATGCCAGCAGGAGCTGGCAGGATGCCCAGGCCACCCCAGTTCCCCGTGCAGGTGTTGGGTTTGGGTCGCTGCGTGCGTCTGCCTTCACCGGTGTCTCTCTCGTCCTAGTTCCCTTATGCTGCTCCACCTCCTCAGGAACCCGTCAAGACCCTCAGGAGCTTAATCAATATCCGCAAGGACACCCTGCGCCTCGTCAAGTGAGTCCTGCTCCCCTGGGTGCTCCGGGGTGCTCTCGTTCCGCAGGACGGGGGGACGAGCGCTGCCCTCCCCTCTGCATCCCACAGCACATCCAGCACGGGCCCTGCCGCAGGATTAGAGGAGCTTAGTGCTGCCTTTGAAGTGCTTCACTCCTTCTTCCTCCCCCAGCTTCCAAAGGCTTTGCTGGAGGGAGGCTGGGGATTGCTGCAGGGCCGGGGGATGTGGGATTAGGGATGAAATCTGTCTGCGGCGCTTCCCAGCCTGCAGGGTGACCTTGTGCCTCAGTGTCCCCTGAGGGAGGGCAGAGCCCCTTTTGGTGCCTGGGGAATTAGTCCTGGAGCACCCCAAAGCCCATCTCCTGGACTCTCTGTGCTCCCCAGGTGCTCGGAGGAGGTGAAGACCCCGGGGGAAGAAGTGAGCAAAGCCAAGGTGCACTACAACGTGGAGTTCACCTTCGACACGGACGCCCGCGTGGCCATCACCATCTACTACCAGGCTACTGAGGAATTCCTCAACGGGGTGGCGAGGTGAGGGGCCCAGACAGGCCTGGGTCACCCCCCAGCTTGGCCTGTGTCACCCCCAGCCTGATGGACATGGAGCCTTCCCCCCTGAGCATCTTTCCTCTTCAGGACAGAGAACAGCTGAGGTGTTTCAGCAGGGGGTTCCTTGTTTCCCCCAGGTGCCACCACCAGGTCCTTGCCAACCTCTGCCACCTCCCTCCCTGTCACATCCCGCTCCCTCTTTTTACCTTCAGGTCAAAACGGAGACCAGGGGAAATAATTTTCCCCCCAAACCCCTCCAGGCTGGCTGTGGAGTTGTCCCTGTCCCCTCCTGTGCTGTGCTGGCTGCCCTGTGGATTATTTTAGCCTTTTTTAGAACTTCTTACCTCTGCCTCAAGAGGCATCTGGGAGGGAGGAGTGACACACACACCCCCCATCCCATTTTCCTGGCATCTCTGGGGAGAGCAGGCGGGGTGTGGGGACACCCTGACCCTGTCCCCTCTCCACGGGACAGCTACACCCCCAGGGACAACAGCCTGCAGTCCGAGACGGTGCACTACAAGCGGGGAGTGTGCCAGCAGTTCTGTGTGCCCTCCCACACCATCGACCCGTCCGAGTGGAGCGAGGAGGAGGTGGGTCCCCCCGGCCCGACATCCTCCCTGATGGAGGCGGGATGAAGGCTCAGCGCTGCTCCATCTCACCGAGCCTCCCCTGTCTCTCTCCAGCTGGGCTTTGACCTGGACCGCGAGGTGTATCCCATGGTGGTGCAGGCAGTGGTGGATGAAGGAGAGGGTGAGGAGGGGGTTCCTTGCTGGGGTGGCCTTTCCCAGTTTGCTGGCGTTGTGATGCCAGCTGGGCAGAGCCTCCTGCTTTTCCTCACTGCTGCTGTGGCGCTGCCCGTCCCCCTGCATGTCCCCTGAGTGCTCCTTTGTGTCTTGCAGAGCACAGTGGGCACTGCCACGTGCTGCTGGCCACCTTTGAGAAGGTAAGTGCCAAGCTGGGGCCATCCCCCTGCTCCTGCCTCCATCACCCACCAGGTACAAGAGCCTGGAGAATCCCTGGGGATGGGGATGGTGCTGCTGGGCTGGGGTGGTTTGGGCTGCTCCTCAAATCCTGGGACTATTCCCTCATTTTAAGCACCCTCTTCTAAGGCATTTGGGCTCAACTTCATCTTCCTTCCTCCAACAACTCTCCAGCTTTGCAGTGTGTGTGACTATCAGGAAAAGCCAGAATTCCTGCAAAATGGGAATGTTGGGAGCAGGGAGGGAGCAGTGACTCCGCAGGGTGGGTGGGTGCCCTGGCACAGCAGCCCAGGGCTGCTCATCCATGTGCTCTTTCCCCTCTCCAGCACAGTGATGGCACCTTCTGCGTGAAGCCCCTCAAGCAGAAGCAAGTGGTGAGTGTTGAGGTGTCCCTGAGGTGCAGGTGTCCCTGCACACCCAGCAGGGGAGGCACTCAGGGGTTTTGGGGAGCCCCCAAGGCTCTGCCAGCCTTGCCCCTGCCTCCCAGGGAGTGCAATTTCAAGGTTATCAATGCAGAGAGAACCCCTGGGTGCTGGGCGGAGGAGGACTGGCCCAAGCAGGGGGCTGGGAGCCCTGGTGGCTCAGGTAAGGTGTCCCTGCTGCTCACCCCTTGCCATGGGGTTGCAGGTGGATGGTGTGAGCTACCTGCTGCAGGAGATCTACGGGATTGAGAACAAGTACAACACACAGGACTCCAAGGTGTGTGCCTGCATCCCCTGCCTGCATCCCAGGGGTGTTCCCTCATCCCTTCTTCCCTTCCCCTAGCGCAGCTCTGGCCACTGAAACATGCTCAGGTTAAGAGTTTGCAGCACAGCATGGAGCTGGTGGTGACTGGGGACACTTTGTGTTGGCATCAAAGCTGCTGAAGGCAGAAAACTGAAGGACTGATCTTTTCCCCCCATCCTTTGTGGTTTCTTGGGGAAGGGCTTAGATGGGGAGCATGGGGCTCAAGGCATGGGATGTGCCTTATGCTCTGCTCTAACATGTAAAAATTATGGTGAAAGTTTGGGTGTCTGTTTCCTTTGGCCTCACTCCCAACCTCTTGGAGGAGAGGAATGAGATCCCAGGGGGGCATTTCACCCGCAGGACACAGGCAGAGCTCTCTCTGAGCACCCAGCCAGTGTTGTGGTGGGCTGGGGACCCCCGAGCCGAGCAGGTCCCTCTGTCCCCGGGGCAGGTGGCCGAGGACGAGGTGAGCGATAACAGCGCCGAGTGCGTGGTGTGCCTGTCGGACGTGCGGGACACGCTGATCCTGCCCTGCCGCCACCTCTGCCTCTGCAACACCTGCGCCGACACCCTGCGCTACCAGGCCAACAACTGCCCCATCTGCCGGCTGCGTGAGCCCCGGGAGGGCTGGCCCTGCGGGGAACGGGCTGGCACCGTGGGCAACGGGCTGGCATCTCTGGGAACGGGCTGGTGACACTGGGAACGAGCTGGTGACTCTGGGAACGGGCTGGCATCACTGGGAACGGGCTGGTGACACTGGGAACGAGCTGGTGACTCTGGGAACGGGCTGGCATCACTGGGAACGGGCTGGTGACACTGGGAACGAGCTGGTGACTCTGGGAACGGGCTGGCATCACTGGGAACGGGCTGGTGACACTGGGAACGGGCTGGTGACCCTGGGAACGGGCTGGTGTCACTGGGAACGGGCTGGCATCTCTGGGAATGTGCTGGCACCGCGGGGAACAGGCTGGCATCTCTGGGAACGGGCTGGTGACACTGGGAACGGCATCTGCAGGCTGCGTGAGCCCCGGGAGGGCTGGCACCGCGGGGAACGGGCTGGCACCGCGGGGAACGGGCTGGCACCGCGGGGAACGGGCTGGCACCGCGGGGAACGGGCTGGCACCGCGGGGAACGGGCTGGCACCGCGGGGAACGGGCTGGCACCGCGGGGAACGGGCTGGCACCGCGGGGAACGGGCTGGCACCGCGGGGAACGGGCTGGCACCGCGGGGAACGGGCTGGCACCGCGGGGAACGGGCTGGCACCGCGGGGAACGGGCTGGCATCTCTGGGAATGTGCTGGCCCCGCGGGGAACAGGCTGGCATCTCTGGGAACGGGCTGGTGACACTGGGAACGGGCTGGCACTTCCAGGAATGGGCTGGTATCTCTAGGAACGGGCTGGTGTCCCTGGGAACGGGCTGGCATCTCTGGGAATGTGCTGGCATCTCTGGTCTAGGAACGGGCTGGCATCTCTAGGAATGTGCTGGCATCTCTGGGAATGGGCTGGCATCTCCCACCCTCCAGCTCTGCAGTCCCTCCAGCCCCACTGGGGATGCCCCTTTTGGGAATCAGGGTGTCATTTTTTGACAGGTCTCCTTTCAACGCCTGGTTTTCACCCCTCCCTTTCTTCCCCAGCTTTCCGAGCCTTGCTTCAAATCCGAGCCATGAGGAAAAAGCTGGGCCCGCTCTCGCCCAGCAGCTTCAACCCCATCATCGCCTCGCAGACCTCCGACTCCGAGGAGCACTCGGTCAGTGCCTGGCTGAAGGTGGGACCCTGGCCTCTCCACCATGGAGGGGGAGGTCTGGGGATCCCTGTGTCTCTGAAGAACAGGGTTTGTTTATTTATTTATTGCAAATTCATCTCGCAAAAAATGCAGGGTTGATATTACAAAAAAAAAAAGAGAAAAAAGGATTCTGGCAGGGTGTCCATTCTCTAGGTTTGAGCTTCTTCCTGGGGCGTTCTGATCCCACTGGGAGTGAGGGGATCAGCAGAATGTCCCAGGGAGGATCCTGACCCCACGATCCTCTCCGCAGTCCTCGGAGAACATCCCGCCGGGGTACGAGGTGGTGTCACTGCTGGAGGCCCTCAACGGGCCACTGACACCGTCACCAGCTGCGCTGCCCCTGCGGGCCCTGGGGGACCCCCCGGGCGTGGGGACCCTGCCCTCCTACGGCAGCGATGGCCCCCTGCCCCCCCTGAGGGGACTGTCCCCCCTGGAGCGCCTGCCCGACTGCGGCCCCCCGGCGCTCAGGATGAAGAAGAGCATCTCCAAGTGAGTCCTGGCGTGGCTACGGGAGTCTGGGGGTGCTCAGGGGGGCTGGGGGGCATGGGCAGGGGTGAAACCCTCTGCTTTGCCCCTCTGGCCAGGTCCATCTCACAGAACTCCTCCATCCTGCCTGAAGAGGAGGATGAGAAGTCGTGCACTGAGTCAGAGCTGAGGGTCGCCAGGAGGAGATCCCCAGCCCGGCATGAGGAGGTGAGCACTGTCCAAAATGAGTATAACTCCTACTGCTGGTAAGGAGTTGAGGCACTGGGGGGCCAGCATGTTTGGGGGAGGCTTGGGACCAGAGAGACAGGCTGGGGTTGCCCCTCCTGGTTCTTCCTCCATCCATAAGAATACCTGGAGGAGATGGCCCATCCATGCTGAATATTCCCCCCTTCCACCCTGTGGATTCCTCTTCCAGGAATGTGGTGCAACCCCAGAGAGTGAAAACCTCACCCTGTCATCATCAGGAGCCATCGACCAGTCCTCGTGCACTGGGACACCCCTGTCCTCCACCATCTCGTCCCCAGAAGGTACAGCTTGGAGGGGCTCACAGGCACTGGCAGGGCAGGAGAGTGGCACCGTGATCTCAGGACTGTCACACTGTGAGGGGAGTCAGAGGGGTGGCATGGCCCCTTCTTACCCTGCCATGGACATTGGATGGAGCCCCAGAGCTCACCTCTGCTTTGTCACCTGTACACCTGGAGATGGGAATCACAGGGGCACTGATCCTGCCTGTTTTGTCACCCTGTAGACCCAGAAACGGGGGGCTGTGAGCCTTGGGGACCTGCTGCTGGCAGCTTTGCACCCATCACATCTCCTTGGTGTGCAGCCAGTCCTTCCTCTGCACCCCACTCCTCCTCATTAGCCCCTCTTCCATTAGTGGGTGCTGGGCCATGACTCCCAGCGTGGAGCAGCCCCTCAGCCCCTGCTCTCCCCCAGAGCCCGTGAGCAGCAGCCTGGCTCAGTCCGTCATGTCCATGGCCTCCTCCCAGAGCCAGCACTCCCAGCTCAGCACCGACACCGTGTCCTCCATGTCTGGCTCCTACATCGCCCCTGGCACGGAGGAGGAAGAGGAGGAGGAGGAGGAAGAGGAGGGGGACATGCTCCCCTCGCCCGCGGCCGCAAGCGCCACAGCCTCTGATGGAGAGGTGGGGACTGGGGGTTGTTGGTGGAGTCCAGGCTGGGCAGCTTCCCCATGGGATGTAAATCCTCCTCCAAAACCACTGGCACCAGACTTGTCTTTCTGTTTTCCTTCCATCTTTCCCACCTTCCTCCTGCAGTCAACACCCGTGGAGTCCCCGGATCTGAATTTTGTCAGCATCTCTGCTGAGGAGCGCGATGCCGAGGTAACCAAAACCATCCCACGGGGAGCTGGGAGCTGTGGTGTCACCTGGCACCGTGGGGGGATCCCAGCTGTGCCCATGCTGGGAGCTGTGGTGTCACCTGGCACCCCTGTGCCCATACTGGGAGCTGTGGTGTCACCTGGCACTGCTCTGCCCATACTGGGAGCTGTGGTGTCACCCAGCACCGTGGGGGGATCCCAGCTGTGCCCATGAAGGGGGGAGCTGGGCAGCTGGCACCAGGGCTGGGCTGGGGCACACGCTGCCCACGCATCCCTGTCCCTGAGGGCTGCCCTGGGGATGGATGGGGCAGTGGGGCTGTGCCCCACCGACAGTCCTGACCCATGGAATCCCCAGGGATGTTGCCCCAAGGGGACCTGGGAGCAGCCCCTGGCACAGCCCCGGGCTAACACTGGCTGCCTCTCGCCTGTGCCACAGGGCAACGATGTGCTGGAGGACGAGGACGCCTCTCCCACGCAGGAAGACGGTAAAAGGCCCTGGGTCCTTGTTGTCCCCTCGCTTTCAGCTCACTGCCACTGTGAGTGGGAGGTGCTGTGCTGTCCCCAGCTCCCCCACTGCCATCAGG
Source organism: Passer montanus (assembly GCF_014805655.1). Classification (NCBI taxonomy): domain Eukaryota; kingdom Metazoa; phylum Chordata; class Aves; order Passeriformes; family Passeridae; genus Passer; species Passer montanus. Next base: position 2,166,551 of record NW_024368263.1, read on the forward strand.
GAGAGCCCTGGAGGACCCTGCGGGCACTGGAGTCACATCTGTGACAGCAGGGACACCCACGGGGGGCTGAACACCACGGGGTGGGGGAGCCAGCCAGCCACAGGGACCCAGAGAGCTCCATGTGGGACAGGGAGCAGGCCATGGCTGGCTTTGCCATGGAGCAGGACCCAGTGGTTTTTCCAAGGAGCCAGATGGGAAGGAGGGTTCTCTCTCTGTGTGTTTATTCCCTCGCCAAGGTCTTTTCTCAAATCTCTGAGACTCTCCCCTGTAGAAATCAGTGTCTGGGCTGATTCCCATAGGAAGGGGCTGCAGAGCTGTTCCCACTGGGATGCTTTCCTCACTTTCTTTGGCCTGTCCTCAATGTGCTTTTGCAAGTCAACACACGCACATCGAGGGCTCCTCCCTTGGGCTCAGACAGCCAAGGAAAGAGGTGGTCGCCTCCATGCCATTGGCCACCAACTGCCCTGAACTGCTTTTGGGCAACAGGGAGCTCCACGATGTGCCTCCTCCCACATTTCCAAGTCTCTTTTTAGCAAAAATACAACAAAACTATTTCCCCATCCCACCCGGATGCTCGGCCAAGCTGGAAAGCAGGAACACCCATGGAACACCCATCCCCAAATCGTGGCCTCTGACCTGCAGAGAGGCTTGTGCTGATGGGGAGACTCGAGTATAACAAATAGGAGCAACCAGGGGCTGTGACGGACATCCGTGGGCATCCCCACAGCTCTGGGAGCAGGATGGCCTTTCTCCTTAGGACACAGTCCTGCCCCTGTTCTCAGCAGGGCCACTGGCACATTTGAGAACATCCCTCCTGAGGTTCAATCACCTGCATCCGATGGATGCGGGTTAGAACCTGGGGGCTGATCTCTTGCAGAAGCAATGCTAAGAAGCAGAGTTACCTCCCTCATCCCCAAAAGCCTCCATCCCCCCTGCAAAAGCTTGGCTACGGCTTCTTTTGCCCCACGCATCCAGCTACTGCCTCTTCCTGGCATCCACGCAGCTCTCACCGCACCGCTGGTGCCGGAGAGGCTCCTGCAGGAGGTGATGGGTGCCACCACAGCCTGGCTGTGCCCGAGGGAAGGTTTGGCAGAACCCTGGGCAGGTTCATGCTCACACCCACGGCCGCATCGTCGCTGTTCCGCTGCCCTGCGATGCGGCCGGTGCGAGGAGAGGAGCAGCTGGGGCCCTGCCCAGGCCTTATTGTCCACTCTTCACCCCGATGCATCGTCTCTGTGTCATCTTTTTGTTTCGGAAGAGGCTGGGGAGGGGAGAGGAAAAGCCCCAGCAATGCCACCCCCCAGTCTAAAAGGCGACGTCGAGCCCCAGCGCGGCCGCGGCGTTAACTGCCTTAACTCCCTTCCAGGCCCGAGGACAGGAGCTTTCCTCGGTCTGAGGTGTGACAATAACAATGACATGGGCATCGCACACGTGAGAGCGCTGGACAATAAACTGTGCTCTGAGGCCTGCTTACCTGGTGAGTGGCCGTCTGCTGAACATGAACTTGGGGTGGGGGGGACAGTTCCACTCTTCCCTGCATCCCCCCAGCCCTTTGCATCCATCCCTCCTCTCCCATCACCATCATTCCCACCATGCCCGCCAGGCTGTGCTCACTGCACCCCTCCATCCGTCCCTCTGTGGGGCTGAGCACCAGCCATGTCACCACCTCTAGGTCAGGGTGGCTTGGCCAGACTGGGATGTCCCCAGGCAGCTGCAGACTTGCTTTGCTGGCATTTTATTTCTCTTGGCCAGGGGGCTGCTGGCACCCCAGGAGGCACCAGTCCTCCTCAGGAAGGTGGTTATGTGGCACAGCTGTGGCCTGGCACAGGCTGTGGTGGGCACAGCAGTATTTTGTGCTGGGGTGTGATCCACAGGCAGTCCAGCTGTACAGCAGCAGTGCCTGCCTTGTCCTCCCTCCAAGGCCAGGGAGATGGGGTGTGTCCATCAGGTCATCATTCTACAGAGCCCCAACTTTCATCTGTCTTTCCCATTTCTTCATGCTTTCTCCCCCACCCTCCTTCCACCTTTTTTTCCTCCCAGCCTCTCTCCATCCTTTTTTTTCTTCCCAGCCTCCCAGCCTCTCTCCATCCTTTTTTTTCTTCCTTCCCCCCAGGCTCCTCCGTCTGCGTGAAAGTTCATGTTCGCTCTGTGCCAACACGGTTTCCTCCACCCACGCTTGTGCCCCTTCCCTGCCCAGAGTTGCCCAAAGGTGACAAATGTATTGAACACCCCTGGCCCCGCTGTGGAAGGGGGCAGTGGGCTGGGGACCCTGCCCAGCCCTGCAGGCTCTGCTTCCTCAGCCTGTGTGTGGGGAAACGAGCCAAAAAGCCAAACCAGTGCCCTCCATGGGGTCTCACTCAATACATTTGTGGACAAGCTGAAAGCAACTCTGCCTGTGCCTTGCCCCTTCAGCTGACTTTGTGGCAGGTCCCAGACCTGCAGCAGGTGCTGGAGAGCCAGTGAAACCCACTGGAGGGAGGTGAAATCCTTTCTTCTCCTCTGCTCCTTTGGGAAAACCTCCTCTCCTGCTGCCTTGCCTGTTCCTGGTGGTTTCTGTGCTGGAGAAACACGGTTGAGGCTCTTGGGGAGGAACAGGCACCTGCCACAAAAGCCCTGTGTCCTCTCCATCACCCTCTGTCAGCAGCTGGCTGAGTCCTGCTGGCCTGGGGGGCTGGGGAGGGAGCTGGGGGTGTCCCAGCAGCACCTCTGCTTTGCTGGAGGGCCTGGCAAAGCATCCCTTGGCTGTGGCAGCAGCCAAAACCATCCGTGACTGCATCCCTCTTGGTTGTGCTGGGGGGAGGATGAGGAAGGGGGAGCTTTGCAGCCCAGATGGCTCCAGCACGGGGTCAAATTCTTGCTCTGCTGTGAGGTGTGCACTGGCCTTGTCCCCTGCCTGGGCTGGGCACAGGAGCTGCTCCCTGGGCTGAGCCCAGCCAAGGATGCCCTCTCCATCCTTTGGCCACCACAGCTGCCCTCAGCACGAGCTGTGCTGCATGAGAGGGGTGATCCAGCCTCAGCCTCTGTGGGGAAAAGCAGAGGGCTGAGGTGGGGCAGAGTGGGAGCTTTGGGGCTGCCCGTGGTCCCCTGGAGATGGCAGACATGATGTTCTCCATCCCTTTTCACTCGCTGTAGGATACAAGGCATTTTCCCCACATAATAATGGACAGTGATCATTGTTTTCTGACTTTCCTTTGTGAGCTCTTGTACCAGTTTGTGTAGATCAGGATGTTCCAGTGGTTTTCAACCAGTTTTTAACAACCCATTCCAGTAGGGGTTGTAGACAAAATGTCGTATAACACATCTAACATAAGTTTTGGTGCAGTTTTTGGTAGGGAGTAGCTGAAGTCACACCCTGCTCTATAGGTGAAGTTACAAATACACGGATTCAAGTGGCCACAAAGCTGTGTCTTTGTGTCACCCACTGTTAAATTGTCACAAGGGGTTCTTAGACACGCTCCCTTATCCTATGGACACTGGGATGGATTCAGGGTCATTATCAGGAGACATTTTGCAATGATAGACACAGTTCTGTGTCCAAACACACAGCTTAGGGTATCAGAATATTGCTTTCACATATAAACCCCTGTCATTCTCTCACCACACAACAATGTACATCAGTGGTTTGCCATGCACGTGTATGATTGCTAAAAGCCCATGCTCAGTGCTCCAGTGGATCTAATCCCATTCCTACCACAAGGATTTGGTGCTTGGTACACACAGAAGCTCTCTGTATTGCTGTGACCTTACTAGTGATGGGGACATAAGAAAATTTGATTGAAGATCATCAGAGTTTAAATCTCTTTCAAATTTCAATGAATAAAAGTCCCTTTTCCCATTCAGTGATTATCCCAGAGGTGGAGGAGTGTAACCACAACTGAGCTGAGTGCTGAAGACGCTGCTCTGAGCAATTTCCAGACATCAGCCAGTTGGTCATTAACATGTGGATATTTTTGATATTTGAAGCTGATCACTGTGTGTTTCTAAGAGCAGATAAGGAAGACCTTCAGGGTTGATCTGTAGTGTTCAAATTATTAATGGTTGCACCCAGTTGATCAGTCAGAGTTTCAAGACTAATATTGTTCAATACTCCTATTCCAGTTCCCAATATATCAGTTAGATGTGTGAGGTAACAGCCTCTGGTTTACCAGGAAAACCACCCAGCAGAGGAGGTACCTGTAAAAGATGAACATTTTGGTCTGATAGCAGAAACATTGGTCTGCATCTCTTTAAGGACTAGGATTAAACAGTATTTGTTGTTCAACCAATCTGACCTTGAAATGTTCAGAGTTGATTTTATAGGTTTTGGGGAAGTTTTTGGAGCAGTTGTGGAGGGTATGCTGGGCACCCTTAAGCCCTCTAGAGCAGTCAGCTTCTGTACATAAGGAGTTAGGATCAGTATTGTGTCTTTAAATTTACAGTCCTTTAGGCTCATGGTGAGACAGACTGGGGGTGTTCCATATTTTGTGGTTTTGTTTTGGCTGTATTGTTCATCAAATCTCTCAGGGCTTGTACCCAGTCCGTGGCAACCCCTCTCAGTGATTGCAGGGAAGGCAGTGGCATCCTGGCCCTTGAGATCTGTGGTGTTCAAGAGTCTACATCTCCAAGTCCATCAAGTCTCTTGGACAGTCTCCAGGCTGGTGCCATTTGATAATGATGTTTTTGTCCTCTCTGCAATGGATGAAGGTGCAGGATGTGGTTCCTCAAAGCTTCTTTCGAAATCTCTGCAGATTTCAATCTGGTGGGAAAGAGCTTTGTGAGGAGGCAAAAGTCCCCATCCCAGGGATTTTAGGACATGAGGTTTAACTAAAACCTACAGATCCATGTCCTCGTGCGGATCCTGCAGAGCAGGAGTTGCAGGGGCTGTCCCCAGGGTTCAGAGCATCCTCTGGCCACAGCCTCTGCCAGGGGCAGCATGGAGAAACAGCTTTGGAAAGAGAAACTGGGGAAAGACATCTGCCAGAAAGGCTGGCACCGAGCTGGGGGCGCTGGGGAGCTGCTGTAGAAAACCTGAAATCCCCTGAGGGCTCCTGATGCTTTAAAGCCACAGATGCTCCGAGCTGTGAGCAGTGGGCTGGGTGAGCCGGTTGGATTTCACCAGGATGGATTTGGGTTCCACCAGGATGGATTTGGGGAGCTGGGTTTCACCAGGATGGATTTGGGGAGCTCGGGCTGGGTGAGCCGGTTGGGTTTCACCAGGATGGATTTGGGTTCCGCCAGGATGGATTTGGGGAGCTGGGTTTCACCAGGATGGATTTGGGTTCCACCAGGATGGATTTGGGGAGCTGGGTTTTACCAGGATGGATTTGGGTTTCACCAGGATGGATTTGGGAGCTGGGTTTCACCAGGATGGATTTGAGAGCTGAGTTCCACTAGGATGGATTTGGGAGCTGGGTTTCACCAGGATGGATTTGGGGAGCTGGGTTACACCAGGATGGATTTGGGGAGCTGAGTTTCACCAGGATGGATTTGGGGAGCTGGGTTACACCAGGATGGATTTGGGTTCCACCAGGATGGATTTGGATGGATTTTGGTCTGCCCAAGGCAGGTCTGGCAGCAGGGGAGACCCCTCCAGCAGCACAGGGGGTGGGAGGTGGGTGGGCACAGGGCTGAGACCCTGCTCCAGGGCCAGACCATGTCCTGCTGCCCCAGCCCTGCTCCTCAGCAGCCTCTCAAGGGTGCTCTGAGCACAGCTGGGCCTCTGCACTGGAGCACTGCAGTGACTTAGGCAACATCAAGCTCTTAATGGGATTTCCGTGTGCGTGTGTACGTGTGGTCCTGTTTAATTATCCATTCCCTCCGGGATCTGCAGACTTAACGTGCCTCGCTCTCCAGCCTGAGCTCGCCATGAAAAGCCACTCGAAATGGCAGCTGTCACCTCCCATAAATCAGCAGGCAGCAGGATTTTGTTGCTCCCCCTCTGAGAAAGCCTCAGCCCTTGGCCTTGGCGTGCCCTCACACAGTCCTTCCAGCTCAGAGCTGCCCTGGGCACGGGGCTTGGCCTCGCTGGAGGGCACAGCCAAGCTGCCTCAGGGGTGCACCCCCTTCCTAAGGGCACCACGCAGCCTCTGATGGGTTTGGTGGTGGGACACAAGCCACAGGCCGAGCTCTGCCATCCCCCTGCCCCAGCTGAAGGGTGCTGCCTGACCTGGGAGCTGCAGAGGAGGCACGGGGGGACCCACAAGCATGCCAGCCCTCGGTTCCCCTTGGCACGAATCCCGGGAGGCTCCACGCATGGGGACCCCTCACCCCGTGCCTGGTGGCAGCTCCCCTGCCCCCTCCTGGACCCGTTCACAGGCCATGAGACCCCCAGGCCCCCCTCTCTGCTCGCTCGTGTGCATGTCCCCGTGTCCCTGCTGCTCCTGCCTTCACCATGTGCCTTCTGGTCTCTCCTGCCACGCAGCCGCCGTGCCGGACTCCTGCCCCATTAACATTGAGGAATAGGTGAGCCCATGGGCCCCCCAGAGCTGCACCTGCCTCGTGCCCCGTGCCCCCGGGGGGTTGGCGCTGCCTTGTCACCCATTGCTGGTGGCCCCCTCACTGCCCAGGCCAGGGGGACATCCCCTGGTGCCTGACCTGCAGCCCCATGGGTGGCCCCCTTCATGGGGGTTATTTAAACCCAGTGGTGGCTGTGCTGTGCTTCCCGTTTGGCCCTCAGCACTCCTGGGGGTTTAAGGGGCTCCCCAGCCTGGAGAGGTAAGTGCAGGCACCCCCCAGCCTTCACTGCAGCCAAAACCCAACATGGGGATGGGGAGGTGGGTTCCTTTGGGAGAATAAATCGCACCCCCCGTGGAAAAATGAGCCCAGTGCACCAGTGGCCTTTGGGAGCCCCTAACCCCCATTTTTCTCCCCCCAGGCCCAGAGGCAGCCAACAACAACGTGGGGCTGCAGCAGACCTGGCCCTGCTGCCCCCCTGGCCCCCGGGACCCGGAGCAGGCAGCGGCCACCCTGCCCGTGTGAGGGCACAGACCCCTGCCCACCCACAGGGACCCTGCTGTCTGGGCACCGTGGGCATCGTCAGCACCACCCCTCAGCTGTACCAGGACTGATTTTCAAAAGAAAATATGGTAACCTCGACTTTTCTGTGGGGGCTGAAAGCCATGTTACTTTGGAGCTCCCCACAAGCACCTTCCCGTTCTCCAGCCCCAATGGGATGGGCTGGGGTCCCCTCCTGCCCCCCTGGTCACCTTACACCCCCAGGCTCCTCTCCTCCAAAGTGTGGAGCAGATGGGACAGGGACACCTCACCGAGGGGGTTCTGGGATGTGGGTGGGTGGGGACATTGGGGGGATGATGTTGGGGGTGTGGGTTCTAGGAGGAGTGCTGGGATTTGGGATTGGCATCCTCGGTGCATGAGCTGCTGACTTTCACGGGGGGCTGCCCCCACCCCCCAAGTTTGCTGGCCCGTGCACTGTCCCCCTGCCACAGGATGTCCCCATTAATGCACTGGCAGCAATGGTGCCCCCTTGGCTCCCCCTGCTCTGCTCTCCTGGGCAGCACTGGGCCTGGCTGCTGCTTCCAGGGCATGGGGCAGGGTGGCAGGGCTGGGCAGGAGGCCTGGTACCACCCCCAGCCCGGTCACCAGCCCTGGGGCACTGACAATTTATCCTCTGTCTTCCGCCCTGCTGTGAGCTCGGGGCTGCGCCCTCTCCCTGGAACAAGTGCCAAAAGTGTCACCCCATGCCACCCGCCCTGCCCTGCCCATAGCACGTTGTAGCAAGGGGTGGGTGAGGGTGGGGGAGCTGCCCCCATCTCCATCCCATCCCTGTGGCCAGCACTGGGCTGACAGCATAAGTGGATGTTGCTCCAAGGGCAGGCACACAAGGATGGTAAAGCAGGAGGGGTAAAGCCACAAATTTGGGGTCTGGTGGGTCACTGGCAGAGCCAGGCTCCACTCCAGAGAGCATCAGGGACAGTCAGGAATCACTTGGAGCAGCATCAGACCCTGCATCCCAATCTAGCAGGCTCTGGGGCTGTTTGGGGCAGCCCAGGGTGGGAAGCTGAGCCTCCCTTTTCCCTGCTGGTTTTGTCACACGGCTGTGGCAGCCGAGGCCACCTCCTCCTCTTTGCAGGACACAGCTGCAAAGGTGGTTTCAGAGCCACCTTAGCACAGAGATGTCCCTGCACTGCAGTGTCCCTGGAGGGCTGGGTGGGGAGCAGGTTCCCAGTGCCATCCCCACTGTGCTGGTGGTGGCTGTGGCTCCTGGAGAGGGATGAAGCCCTTTTGGGGGCTGGGGGTGTTTTCTCACCTTGCTCTGTGTGGGTCCTGCCAGAGGTGGGTTTGGAGCCTGCCATCCCACTGCTCTCTCCTCTGGGCTGGCTGTGTCTCCTCTAAGCTCAACAGCTCCCAAATTCCTCCCTGGGAACCCGGGGCTGGGTGCTGGATGTGAGGGGTGACAGCTCCAAAACACCATCCTGTGGCATGCCAGGTGGGAGCTGCAGAGAGCAGGGAGGGCTGAAGTGCTGGGGACGAGCCTTGTGGCCCGTCTGGGGACGTGCTGGGTGTCCCAGCCCCAAGGAGCCACAGCAGGGAAAGCTTTGGAGGTTCACCATCGTGCTGAGCTGAGGAAACCACGGCAGCCATCCCTTCCCTAAGTCTCCAGCTTGGGCAAGGGAGAGAAAATCGGGCTGGTGCTCCAGGGGCACCTCGTCTACCAAAGCCCAACCTCGTGGTTTCAGAGGGGACAAGGACAGCTGGCCTGGCCCCCTGGCACAGGCTGCAGGCCGAGCAGTGCTGCTGCCTGCCTGTGAGCAAAGGATCCATCCTCTGGGTGGCACAGGAGAGACGGGATCTGGCCAGGAGTGACATCCGTGCTGTCCTCGGCCACCCAGAAGGGGTAAGGGGCAGGCAGGAGCTGCCAGGGCAGCGTGGGGTGGGAGGTGGCAGCCCCGTGTCCCAGCGACCCACGTGTCAGGGATTTAAGGAAGGAAACCAGATTGCTGCTTATGATTTTGCTTTGAGCATGTTTTGGATTTTAAGAGTTTAATAAAGGGTATCTTATGTCGACAGGGTGTCCAGAGTCGTTTTGTGGTGGCAGGGTGAGGGTTTGGGGGGCTTGGTGTGTAAAAACCCCTTTTGGCTGGGAGCACCCACTCACCTGTCACCCAGGTACCTCCTCCAGAACAGCCCAGCTGATCCAAGTGTCCTAAAACACTTCCCAGCCTGCATTCCCAACTATCCTAAATCCTGCCAGGATGGAGAGAGGGCAAATGCAGATTAAACCTCTGTCTGGCCTGGGGTAGAGGCATCTTCCCCGTGTGTGTTGTGGGTGGGCCCTGTCCCTGCTGGGATGGATGGGGACACCCAGAGGGAACTTTTCCTGGGGGAGAAGAGGAGCAACAGAGAGCTGGGAGCTCATGCAAGAGAAATCCCTCCAGGGCTGGGGAAGAAAATGTGTGCTGGGAGCTGAAGGCTTGAAGGTGAGGAGGGCTGTAAGAGGGGTTGTAATTTGGGCTTAGTAGAAGGGGCTGATGATGGTGGGGGGAAAAGAACTTGCAGCTGAATCAGAGCCAAAATCAGAATCAATCAGATTGGAAAAGGCCTCTGAGATAACTGAGTCCAAGCCAAGACTGACCAGTTTGGGGGGATGGCTTGCAGATGGTCAGATCCCTCCCTGGCCTCTGTTAAAGCTCTCAGAACAGCACTTAGGGGGCAGGGATTCCTTAGAGAAGTCTGTGGCTGTAATTTTTTAAATTAAATTAAGGCAGATCCCGTCCTTTATTTTTGGAGTCTGCCAGCCTCCCTTCTGCTGTGCCCTCATTGCTGTGGGTGCATCTGGAGCAAGAAATAGGATGGGGGCATAGGTAAGAGGAAAAGGGCTGGGGGTGCCCCTGGAGGGGCAGGACACAGGTTTTCATAGAATCACAAACAGTTTGGGTTGGAACAGACATCAAAGAACATCCAGTTCCAACCTCACCCCCCTCACCACGGGCAAGGACACCTTCCACCATCCCAGGCTGCTCCGAGCTGGCCTTGAACCATTCCATCCACAGCTTCTCTGAGCAGCCTGTTCTACCACCCTCACCATCATTTTGTCCTATAATCCAACCTGAACCTACTCTCTTTTGGTGTGCAGCCATTCCCCTTTTGCCTATCACCTGATGCCCAAAGTCCCCCTCCAGCCTTCTCAGGGCTCCCTTCAGCTGTGGGATAAGGTAACCCCAGATTCCATCTCTCGGGGCTGGGCTCGGCTCTCTCCAGCTTTCTCAGGGTGCAGGACAGACCGATAAGGTCACCCCAGAGTGTCCCCATCCCCTGGGACTGGGCTCGGCCCTCTCCAGCCTTCCCAGGGTGCGGGACAGCCCGATAAGGTCACCCCAGAGTGTCCCCATCTCTCGGGCTGGGCTCGCCCCGGGCTCGGGGTGCCGCGGCATCCCTGGCTCCGCCCCCGTCCCCATGGCAACGCGCGGACCAATGGCGTGCCCGGAGGATGTTTACGGGGCGTGGCGTCGCCGTGGCAACGCGCGAAGCCTCCCGGAGCCGCTACTTAACCCCGCGCGGGGCGGCCGCGGCTCACGGCGGCTCGGCGGGCACGGCCCGGCCCGGCCCCACCGCAGGCGACCCCGACACCCACCGGGCCTCTCTGTCCCCTCTTCTGTTCTTACTCCCCCACACCTTTTCTTTTCTTTTTTTTTTAAATTTTTTTTTTATTTTTTATTGTTTTTTCCTCTCTCGTTTTTCCAGAAGCTTCTTCTTACGGTGTCGTGAACTTCGCCTCTCGGGGGGCGACAGCGGCACCGGGACGGGGTAAGGGGGTGCGGCGGGGGCGGGAAGGGCAGCGCTGGGGGCGGTGGGTCTGCGCGGGGAGCGGCTCTGCTTGTGCGCCCTCCCGGCGCTCCCTCCCGGCCCAAACACTGCGATTTGGGGTTTACATTCACATCCCCGACACAAGACTCCCCAAAGGCTGAAGGTGCCGGCTCGCTCTGACTCAGGGTGTGCGTGGGGTGGGACCCCGGCAGTTCCCCCAACCCACCCTTGAGGTGTTTCTGGGTACAACGGGAAGTAAAAGCAGAATTAGCATCAAACCGAGAAGTTGGCTGCGAGGGGGGACTTTAAAGTATTTTGTCCTGGTGTGGAATGCTGACAATCAGTCCTGTGAGTGCCAGGTATCCAGAGATGTGTGTTCCCGAGAAACAACCTCAGTTTGTGGGGTGGCAGGGCTGGATTTTGGTAGTTTGAGTTTTTTTCTATTTAAAATTCTTTGCTCAGCCAAGAGCTTTTTGGGCAGCAGGTCGGTGGGTGACACTGAGGTGTAGGAGTTTGGGGGAATTTCCCCAAGGTCCAAGGGTGCTGAAGCCCCTCGGGACAGGCATTGCAGGTTCTTTGCAGCACACCAGGGATGGGTCTCACCCAGCAGCTCCAGGAGCACCCAGGGGTGGCCCTGCCTGGCTGTCAGAGAGAGGGGGGGGGCCTCACCCCTGTCCCTGTTGTTATTGCAGGATCTGCCCCATCCCTTCCTCCCGTTCACGTGCAGCCTGGGAAGCACCGAGGGGGGCATGGCGTGGCCAGGCCGAGCACTGAAAGCCAAGGGCAAACTGAAGTGTGTGGAGGAAGACCTGGATGACAGCCTGCCAGACCTCATGTGGCTGAGGGACTTCACGGTGGCCCAGACTGGCCTGCCTCAGCTATACTGTGCCTCAGACCCGCAGGACTGTTACACCATGAGTGAGAGTCTGTTCAGCCTGGTGGATTTTGAGTCGCCGTGCTCGCCCCTGGCTGCCGACCCGGCCTGCAAGGGCACACGCCACACCCCCTGCACGCCCGTGTCCTCCTCCACCTCCTCCAGCACGCACAGGGACCCGGCTGTGCCCCCTCACCTGGCCGGGGACATCGACTACAAGACCAACCCTCACGTCAAGCCACCCTACTCCTACGCCACCCTCATCTGCATGGCCATGGAAGCCAGCAACAAACCCAAAATCACCCTCTCTGCCATCTACAAGTGGATCACTGACAACTTCTGCTACTTCCGCCACGCTGATCCCACCTGGCAGGTAGGAGATGTGGAGCCCTGGCCACTCTGCCTGCAGGGCTGAGCAGGGCTTTCCACAGCCTCCACCCTGCAGGACAAGATCCTGCAGGGCTGCTGGATCCCACTGGGAAAAAGTGACACCAGCCACTGGTGGAAGGGCTGGGATGGCAGAGAACTTGGCTGGGCACAAATGCCACGGCCACAGGGGTGGCAGAGGGAAGGAGCCATCCTGGGGGAAGAGCTGGGAGGTATTTGTTGGGCTCCTGGCACCTGAGACTCCTCTTGGTTTCAGGGCAAAGGCCTCTCAGCCCCTCCATTCTCATGGCACCCTGAGCCCCTCGGGGTTGAGCACACATGGAGAAGGTGCCAGGCTGAGTGTCCCTGGGTGCTGAGAACCAGGCATGGGAGAGAGATGGAGAGTCCTCTTGTTGGACAATATCCCACTGAGTTCTGAGCAGAAATGCTGCTGCTTTCTAAGCAGGGCAGAGTACTGGGCTCCTGGCCCCAGGGTCAGGCCGAGGATGCTCCATCACTGGGATGAGCTGGTGAGAGCTGCAGAGGGCAGCCCAAGAGGGGTTAACTCGGGCTGCTGTCCTCAGCATGTCCCCAGTGGGGAGGGGATAGCTTCCAGGCTCACAAGCCTGAAGCCCAGGGGCTTTTCCAGCCACCTTGGCTCACTGCCCTCCTCTGTCACACGAGGAGAGCTCTGGCACATGAGGTTTTCTGGGATATGGCAGGGCTGGAGAGCCCTGGGGGGCTCATCCCTCCCCTGGGGTTATTTCCATCCCAAATCTGCAGCGTGTCACTAATCCTGATGGCAGTGCCCATCCAAGCAGAGCTTGGACCGTGACCGTGCCCACCTTCTCTCCAGGCAGGTGGGTCTCCAGCAGCTCTTGAAGCCCCTCTTGGGGAAGGGAACCTTTCCTGGTCCCCCTCCAGGGCCATCTTGGTCCCCCTCTTACACTCAGGGGACCTATGAAAGGGATTTGGAAGCAGGAGCTGGGTGCCAACGAGTTGACTTTCTCCTGCACTCTTCGTGGCTGGGCATTCACAACGTTTTTAATTAAAAGTGTTCATTAAAAAAAGAAAGAAGGTTTTCAATCCCTCTCTGCAGAGATGCAGGGGGTACCCTGGACCGTTGCAGGCAGGAATGATAAATATGTTGACTGGCCGAGTAATAACTCAGCCTGGGCTGAGCAAAGTTTGGGATGGGGAGGAGAGATGGGCAGCAGAGAATTCAGCTTTCAAGTCTCTGATCCTTGTAAAATTTCATTACGCAGTAAAATTGGAGCTACCACAGCCTGGATTGTGTGGGGGAATATCTGTGTTCCTGCTTCTTCTTTCTTCTCTTTTTTTTTTTCTTCCCTTTTTTTTTAACCTTTTGTTTCTTTACACTTTTTTCCCCCTTCCTTTCTTTTTTTTCCTTTTCTTTCTTGTCAAGGCTGTGTTCTCATCCCCTATCCCGATTCCCGTACGTGAAGACAGCCTGGAAAGGTCATGCCACCCATAGTCTGGGGGGAGATGGATATATTCCTGTGGGAGCTGAGTGCTTTGGAGAGGAGCCAACAAACCCAAGGAGCTTCAGCCCAGAGGAGGGTTTTGTTGTGTGTGTGTGTGTGTGTGTGCATGTTTTTCAACAGCTCTAAGCAATTGAGCCTTGTTTTTCCTATTCGGCACTACGGATTATGGATGAATAAGCATAAAGATATCCAGGCAACATTAAAAAAAAAAAACCTCTGCCATATCCAATCTCTTAGTACAGTCCTGGCTTTGTGGAGTCCAGTGCTGGGTTATTTGCCCGATAAAACCCCTACCATATCCAATCTCTTAGTACAGTCCTGGCTTTGTGGAGTCCAGTGCTGGGTTATTTGCCCGATAACTGAGTTTCCTTTCTGATTATTCACATCACTCCAGGCACATTCAGGGTTTCAGAACAGCTCAACGGGAGCAGAAACTCCTCCTATTCTCCCCCCCACACCTTTTTTTTCCCCTCAGCTTATTCGAGCAGTGGCTGATGAAGATGCAGTGATTTCACACTGAGCTTCCCTGGGCCAGGAGGCACCTCTGGGAACACGCAGGGTGGAACAGCCCACGTGTCTCTCCGCGTTCTCCCATCTGATTTGTGCCAGCCTGGCTGGGGAAAGGCATGGTGCCTATGTTTTGTCCAAATATTTTCCTCTCAATACTAACAATAGACACAGTTGAACTGGGGGGATGCCAGCAGGGCCCTGATTGCCCCCCCTCATGCTGCCATGTGTTGTCCCTTGTAAAGGGGCCATGGCCACATGGGTGTAGAGACCCACCTCTTCCTCCCTGCCACAAAGGAGGCTCCAACCTCCTCCAGCCTAGCTCCGTGCCTAGAGCAATTCAAGCCAGTTTCTCCCAATGCTCTGCATGATTCAAGGCACCATGGCCCAAATTTCCAGCCAAGGAGAGCTGCCCAAAAGCTTCCCATTGGGTGGCAAGTCCTAGCTTGAACCCCTTGGCTCCTGCTACCTTTGGCTGGATGGGACAGGAGGCAGAAAAACTGCTGGAGGCTCAGGGGAGGAAAACTCAGGGGTTTTGAGGGACTTTCTGCTGGGCATGTAGCCTTGGATGTCTGGATGTCGCCAGTTCTGCTTTATTTTCCTGAAGATCCTTGCTGGAAACCTCCACCAGCCTCCCCACACAGGCGGGTCCCACAGCAGACAAGCACTCAGCCTTGCTTTCTTTCCCTTTTTGTCCGCAGAACTCCATCCGGCACAACCTGTCCTTGAACAAGTCCTTCATCAAGGTGCCTCGAGAGAAAGACGAGCCAGGGAAAGGTGGATTTTGGAAGCTGGACCCCTACTACGCCAACCGGCTCAAGTACGGGGCCTACAAAAAGCGGCGGCTGTCGCCGGTGCAGATCCACCCGGCCTTCTCCGGGAGAGCCCAGAAAGAGGCACGGCACGCTGGCAGCCCGGCCTCTTCTTCCTGCAGCTCCAACAACCTCCTCGAGGCCAGCGTGGCATCGCAGCAGCTGCTCAAAGAGTTTGAGGAAACCACCACCAGCAGCAGCCAGAGCTGGAGCCCCGTGGGCGCCAAAGCGGGGCAGAAGCGCAAGCAGCCCTCGCCCCTGCCCAAGGCACCCCGGCTTCCCAGCTCAGCCCTGATGACCCAGGAGGAGCAGACTGAGCTGGGGTCCCTGAAAGGTGTCTTTGACTGGGAAACTGTCTTTAACACCAACCTCAACGGAGATTTCTCCACCCTGGTGGAAATGGAGCTCCCACCTTCCGTCAACCCTGTCACGTGCGACCTGGACTGGGCAGGACAAGGGCAGCACGTGGAGTGTCCCCAGGGGCAGGAACAAGTTGTCACCGAATCCAACCAGTACAGCCTGGACTTTAACGAGACCCTCATGGCCACCACTTTCTTGGAGCATCCCTGGGATGAAGGGACAGGCGATTACCTCTCCAACTGTGTCAACATCGACCAGGTCTTTGAAGACATCGATGCCTCTTTGCTGGCAGATGTCATCAACCTGAGCAGCCTGGCACGCCTCTTGTAAGACTTCTGTAGGATGCTCTCCCCAAGCTGGGACTTCCAAGGGACAAGATTTCCTAGAGATGCCCACGGTGACTTTTACCAGCTTCATTGTAAGGTTATTCCCAGAAACACCAGGGAAAGAACCTACCACCCCAGGAACTGCCTGCTGTGTCTCCAAAGGACACCTCAGAAGTCTCTAGTTTTCTCAAGAGAAGAAAATCAACACTACTTATTTTTTTTACATTTTACTTTAAAAAAAAGAAATGTGAATTATGATGGGTTCTTTTCCATCAGGGCTAAAATTACCTGTGAAATCCCATCTAAGACATGAGATTCCTGGTGGCTTAGGATTTGATAGACTAAAGTGCAATTTCCACACCTCTTTGTTTCTCTCTGTCTCCTTTTTCTGTCTCAGTGCAGTTGGTAGGTACAGTGTGATAATTAGCTGGTAAGAAAATACAGGTCCCTTCTGGATTCTCCAAGTTCAACATCCCAGCTGATTTGTGCCTAGGGAAGAGGAAAAGGTTTATAAACTCAGCAAGTGTGCCTCTTTAGATGTTTTTATATAATCTATTATATATTATATATTCAAAGAAATCTATATTTTTTAGCACTAGAATTTCTTAAGGGGGGAGGGGAAGACTGGAAATGCAGTTTGAGAGTTGTTTTATATTTTCACTGTTTAAAGGTTTTGTGTTCACTGTTCTGTAAAACAAGATCACACAAGGGAGGACTCCTGCACCAACAGGTTTTGTGAAGAATCCAGGAACTGGCCCTGGCAGGAGAGGAGCAGCGGGGATGGGGATGCTCCCAAAACCAGCTTTTGTATTTTTTGTACCCAAACCCCTTGCTGCAGTTGCCAAAGGGTCTGGAGCACCATGAACCCTCTCTTTCACCCACTGACATAGCCCCTCTCTGCTTTTTTGGTCTGAGACTGTTGCTCTTCACTTCTCCAGCTCTTCCATCAAGCTCTGAGAGCAAGGAAAACCCCTCAGCTGGTGGTGATGGAGCCACTCCACACTGAACACTCCCACGGGGACTGAGGAGGAGAGAAATCCACACCCAGGCTCCATCCAGGAGCTCAGGCCAAAGGCTCTGCGTGCAACAGGCTCTGGGGACAGCGGTGGCAATGAAGTCCCCTCCAGCCAGAAGGGACCTTGGGATCCACACCAGGAGAAGCTCTGGCCCTTTGGGGTGCAGCGAGAGCGTGGCGGGGTCGGTGCAAGGTGACCTGGAAATCTTTGGGGAGCAGAGCCAAACTCTGCTGAAACTTGACTTGAAGCTCTCAAGAACCAGATTCTTTGCCTGTGCTTTGCTGTAGGCTGTGAGAGGTAGAGCAGGCTTTAGGTAGGAGCAAGTAGAAGCTGGAATTTTAGTGGTGTGTCTTAGACTTGGCAAAAGAAATTTGAGATTGTATTTAGATTCTGTTTTGGTTGCAAAAGCACTTAGGAGGGGCTTTGGGGTCTGTGTAGTTGTTTGTGTTGACAGTGTTTCTTTTTACTTGCTGTTTTTCTTCTGTTTTCCTGCTTTGGGGATTATGTTGGAGAACTACAGAGATACTTGTGCAATTTAACTTTTTTCATGCAAAGTTATTTACAAATTTAAAAAGTAATAATAAAAAAATTGAGAAAGAAAAACCCCTTTTGCATCCTTGTTTCCTTTCCCCAGCCCAGCCCTGTTTGTAAACCCAGTCCCGGGACACAGGAGCTCCCACCCACTTACACAACTGTGCAAATTCCCTGTGGGGAAACTGAGGCACGAACCAGCCTCAGTGAGACAATGGCTACACACCACCTGTGTGACACAAGGTTGGCTGTGCCTGGTGTCCTGAGCCCTGGGAGCTGCTCCTTCCCTGGCCCTGCAGGGAGCTCCTGGGGCTGACAGGTCCCTCTGCTTGTGCTGTGTCTCCACCTGGCCCTGTAGATGCTCCAAGATGCCCAGGTGGCTTCAGAGCCCTTTTGGGTGCAGGATGGGGAGAGGAGCTGCAGAGATCCCCCTCCTGGGTGCACTTTGGGTGCATGTCCCAGCCCCCTTCTCTCACACGAGGAGCACCCCATCAGCTCCCCAGTGATCCACTGCATCCCCTGAGCACCAGGCACCCCAGCAGCCACTCCCAGAGCTGCCCCAGCTGCCCCCAGTCCAGCCAATCTCAACCCAAAATAAGGCCTGGGCTCAGCACAGACGCTTGCCTGGGTGTGTGTGTGCTCTGTGCTGGGAAGGCAGGATGCTGACCTTGGGAAAAGGTGGGGTCATCCCTGGGGGAGCAGCTTTGGTGTGTCTGGGGGAGGGAAATTAGAGGCAGATCTGGGTTTTCCTTTCAGCTTTGGGATATTGGGGGCCATGAATACCAGAAGGCATTAAGGAATTCCTTGTCCTGGCTTCTCCTCCTCTCAGCTCCTTGTTGGAAAAGCTGCTCCCTTCTTCCCCCCCAGTACTGGTGGCACTTCAGGGCTGCAAATTTGGCACTTCCCTTGCCCCTCAGACCACTTCTTCAATTTGTTTTGCCAGGCACAAACACGTAGTACTGTTTCCAAACCCCCTGGAAAAGAGAAGCCTCCAGCATCCCCACCCTGCCAGGGGACTTAAAAAAACCCCAACCTTGCCAGGAAAAAAATATTCCAGCCTGCCGGAGCCAGCCGAGGGGTTTAAAGTGAGAAAGGGTGAATATAAAGGAGGCAGCAGGCGAGGCCTGGAACAACCCCGTTTTGTTCCGCAGCTGAAAGCAACCAAACCGACTCGGAGGCGAATTTCCCTTTATTTGGGAGGGGGTGGGTTTTTTGCGAGCGGCGGCCGGGAGGTGCAGGGGCTGCTCTGGGCGGTGGCATCGCTTCCCAGCACAAAGCGCGGCTGTGCCCGGTGCCAGGAGGGAGCCGGGGCTCGCTGCCAGCAGCGGGGTCAGCCCCGGAGCTGCCCGGGCTTGCCGGTGGCAGCGGGGCTGCTCCCGCCGGGCACAGGGAGGTGACAGGATGGGGAGTGTCCCCCCTGCTGCAGAGCGCTCCGGAGCTGGCTGGGTTCTGGGGGCATCCAAAGCACCCAGAAAGGGGGTCTGGGAAGAACCCAGCTCCAAAAAGGCTCAGCTCGCTGTCCTGGTGAGGTCCTTGCCCAGCTGGTTATGGCAGTGATTCCTTTATTATTTATTTCTGCTATTTCCCCAGCTATCCCCTCATCCATCATCCCTCCCCGATGGGCAAACATTGATACCTCAAACCAATCTCCCGTTCACAGAGGGAGGAAAAAATATACACATAAGCCCTTCTTTTCTCTGCCTTTCTTGCCGTGTCTTTCTTTTCCCTCCATTGAGTGTGGGGCTGGCATGGAGCCATTCTGGCAACAGCCGGCTTTCACTTGCTAATCATCCTAAATATTGAAAATCAACCCTAGAATAAACAGCTCAAAGATTGGGGCCATCTCTGCTCTGTTTGGAAATGCTAATCTCGCCGCCTTTTGTTTTCCTTGTGTGGATTTGGTGCCTTGAATTTGGAGGAGGTCACAGCTCATGGGTTCTCTCTTCATCCCCAGATTTCTAAAAATTTTTTCCCCTCTCATCGTAAAAAAATTCAGCCCATTTTAACATCCCAGGCTGGGATGGTTGGAGTGGTGAGGGGGGAGAGGGGGGAAACAGGATGGAGGAGGGTAGGGAATGGACTCGCCTTGCATAGCAATGAATGAACCTCCAAAGTTTGGGAAAAAACAGGTTCCCAAACGTGCACCCGGGAGCTCACATGGATGTGAAACTCGGACAGGGAGATCTACTTGGGACAGCAGGTCCCTGGTGGGGATGGGATGGGGGTGGCATCGGGGCAGCCTGGCACTCACACACGGCAGGGCTCGGGGACAGCTCAGGACCTCCCTGCCCCGTGGTGCTGATTTTTGTAGAGTTTGATACCTGATGGGCTGGACAGGCTGTGCTGAGCCCCACGGCTGGGCTCGGACGGCTCTGCTGGGGGGGATCAGGCTGGATGTGAGCACCTCTGTGCTTGGCCAACAGAGAGGGGCAAAGCCCCTGCCCTGCTTTTCCAGCAGTGACCTTGCCCTGCCAGCAGAGCCCCGCGGGCCCTGCGGCACCCACACAGTGCTCTCAGCACCCTGATGGGGAAACTGAGGCAGGGCTGGTGTGGCTCAGACCCTGATTCTCTCGGCAGAATTTTTTGGAGCACGTCTGCACCTATTTCAGTGCTGCTCTTGTGCCGTGTGTGGGGCGCTGCACCCTCTGGCATGGGGGAGCACATGCAGGAAAGTCCCCCGGGGTGCCCAGGAGCCCCGGGACGGGCCGGTGCCGTTGCCAGTGGCTGTTCCCGGCTGGCACAATGTCCCGGCAGGCCGGGGCTTGCCCTGCGGCCGGGAGGGGGGGAGTGCGGGCAGCCACAATGCAACAACCCCTGAGTAAGAGCCGGCACATGGACACGCTCGGCTGCCCCTTCCTCCTCCTCATCCTCAGCCCCACAGCCCCCTCCATGCATGCCCTGCAGGGCTCCTGCTCCTCCAGCCCTGCTGGTGCCCTGGAAGGGGGTCCCTGTGGGCATGGGGGGACACATCCAGCCCCTGAGCTGCTGGGGCAGTGCCAGCATCGCCTCCTTCTTTGGGAAGCCACATCATGGCCAGGCCGAAACTTGGCCGGTTTGCAAACAAGCGCCGGGGCCGCGGGGATTTCTTTACAAAGGCTGTTTTTCCAGGTGGTTTATTTCCAGGTTTGGGGCGTTAGGACCGTCCCATGTCTTGAGGTTGTGGCGGTTTTTTCACTGCCATCATGACGGTGTGAAAATGTCTTTAGGAAACCAGAGCAAACACGCTCCTTTGGTTTCTGACTCCTTGGGATGGGTCTTACACCCCTCAAAAAGGGTGGAAGCAGGGGCAGGCTGCAGGCTGTGCACTGCCTGCACACAGCTCTGCTCTGGGTGCTGCTGGGGGCAGAGCCAAGCATTTGGGGAATGGCCAAGTTCAGAGCAATGAGGGACAAATATCCAGGGCTTGCAGATGGGGCCAGCCAGGACGAGCAGCAGGAGTGGATCCTTTGGGATGCTCCTGTCCTGTGCACAGGGACCACTGGGCTGGAGGCTGGCACAGGCTGCAGGAGGGCTCAGAGCATTACGAGAGGCTGGTGTTGACCTAGAAATTGCAAAGAATTTGGCCTGGCGCCGTGCCAGCCTGGCAGCCGAGGGAAGCATGGCTCTGCTCCAAAACGGTTGCTCCTTTTCCCCATGCTGGGAGAGGTGACTGCTGCCTGCCCCAGGGACTCTGGGAGCATTTGGGGCTCACTGGAGTCTTCACTCCTACCAGAGGCATCAGGTTGTGCTCCTTTGGGGAGTCCATGATGCCACCTGGGAGTCCACGATGCCACCCGGGGTCAGTGCCAATTCTCAGCTGGGGAATGGGAGGGAGCAGCCTGGCAAGTGCTGGGGGGAGTAATGCTCTGTCCTGGCAGCTTTTGGTTATGAGACACATTAACAGGCAGGAATGTGCAAACATCCAAAGGTCGGAGCTGTACAGGGTGGCTGTGGTGGCTCCAGCCCCTGGGAGTGCAGCAGACAGAGGCAGGACCCCCTTGTCCTGCTTCAGACAGACGGAGGTGACCAAAGAGAGTCCCCTCTGCACGGGGCTCATTGGACCTGCACCCCCCAGCAGCCCCCATGGCCTCACTGGCAGCTCTTTGCCATCCCTGGGTGAATTCCTGCCCAGGGGGTGAGGCCAGCTGCAGCCCTGCACGGCCTCCCATTCCTGTCACACGGGGGATGTGTGCCCAGCGCCAACCCGCATGGCAAACACCCCCCTTCCTTCCCCAGCAACGTGGCACAGGAAGAAAATGAGCATCATCCCCCAGCTCACAAAACACGGTGCCCTGGAGATGCCCTGTCCCCAGACCAAGGCTGCTGCTACGTGCACACACATCCCA
This sequence comes from Passer montanus, assembly GCF_014805655.1. Classification (NCBI taxonomy): domain Eukaryota; kingdom Metazoa; phylum Chordata; class Aves; order Passeriformes; family Passeridae; genus Passer; species Passer montanus. The sequence continues at coordinate 2,187,916 of NW_024368263.1, forward strand.
CCCACCCCAAACCCCTCAGGGAGCCTCTGCCATGGCCTGGGTGGCACCTTGCTAGTCCTCAGTGTGTGCCAGCTCCTTGGTGGCCCTAGGAGCTTGCCCAGAGCAGGGGGTCTCTGTCCTGCTCCCCTCACTCTGGCAGAGCACGAAGTAAACAGTGATGAGGGGAACCTCGTTAATCCTGGGCTTTCATTTACAAAAAAAAAGCCATTTAGAGCTGGCTCTGCAGGCAGTTATCAGAGCACAGGGGAGGTTTTCCCAGCAGGACCTTAATTCCCTCTGCAAATAAAGCCAGAGGGAAGGGGAGCACAGCTTGGGCCTGTGATAGTTGAAAGCTTGGAAGGGTTCTGGGGCCAGCCTTGGAGGGGCTGACTGCCTTGAGCTCCTTCCTGCAAGGAGCAGGGAGGGCTGCTGAGGGATTTCCCTGCCAGGCTCTGTTTCAGGGCGATTCCAGCCATGCCACATCCTTCCCTGGAGCAGCAGCACTGGCCTGGCCCTGCTCAGGGCACACAGAAATGCTGGGAAGCTGCTGAGGCCCAAGTGGAGCTGGTTTTCCAGGAGCAGTGCACATCCCTGTGGCACATTGCAGCGCTCTGGACCCGGGTCAGGATCCCAGCAAAGTCAGGAGGGCTCGGGCGTTACCAGGGAGGCAAAGTCCTGTGGTGGATTTGGTTCCTGTCTCATCCCTTCAAGCTCAGGGACACGTAACAGCCAAGGGAACGTGCCTGGGTGCACCCCACAGCCTGCCTGTGCACACTCACTGCCTCTCTCGGGGGCTCCCTGCTTATAACCCCTCCTGGAAGGGAAAACTGGGGGCTTGCCAGGCAGCCCAGAGCTATTGGGTTTATGTCTGAAGATTGATTTGGCTGAGCATTGGTGACTTTTTGTGTTCAGCTGACCTGACGGGAGACAGAACAGGCTGTGTCTGGGGAGCAGGGAGCACCAGTGACTGTGTTCCCAAGTTTTCCTTCAGCCTTGGGTGGCTCCCACCGTGGGGGGACACAGCCCAGGACAGCCCTGCAGCCCAGAATGGAAGGCTTGTACATTTATGTTAATGCTGACTCCTCCATGCTCTGATCTCTCCCCTCTCCCACATCAAATGCAAAGACCTCCCTGAGGTTCCTGGCTGCATTAATCTTATTTTGCCTTCCTGCATCCTCAGGCAGCTCCTGTGGCTCGGGAATGCTGCTGCCCTGTTGCATCCCCAGCGCCCCCTCCTCACTGTCCTCTCTTGCAGGAGCAGGATTAACCCTGCCAGCAAGAAGCAAGAGCACGTATATATATATTTTAAATTTTTTTTGCAAGCAAAAATGGTTTATTATTTATAAAATATCACTATATTTTAATGCAGGAACTGTTCCTGGGATGAGCAGTACCGAGGCACAATGCAGGGGGCAGAAAGTCCCTGCTTTAAGAGCTACTGTTAATTGAATTTCTCCAAATCTTGTCAAGATCCCACTTTTGTGCAACGACCTTCGCTACCATAAAGGCAAGCAGCAGAAATAGGAATCTGGGGGATATCTGGGTCCATCCAGCAATTCACTGCCAAGCCCTGAGCAGGCAAAGCAAACCCCCTTTCTGCCTCAGTTTCCCCCATTGTAATCAGGCTCCGTTTTCTCTCCAGTGGCATTTTGGGTGGCCAACGCCCTGAACACCTTGTCCTCGGGGAGAAGTGGCTGTCACGTCCCCGCCAGCAGGGCAGGTGCCACTTCCTCATGCCTGTGGTGGTGCAAGCTGTTGCTGAACAACAGAGCTGGAACCCCGCAGCCCCCACAGCCCCGAGGGGCCCGCTCCCATCCCAGCCGGATCCTGGAATTCGGAGCACTGGAACCAGTTTTGTTCAGCAAATGCACTAAAAGGGACTCGTTAACCCTCTCATTGCCAACCCCCAAGCGAGCACTGCGCTAAGGATGGGACCCTTAGTTAGGCACTGTAGTGGTTTTGGTTTGCTAATTTGAGATTTTGTTAATTTGGAGGGGGTTTTTTTGCACACAGGGCTGTGTCCCATGCAGGACAGTGTCCCCAGGCAGGTCAGTGTCCCCAGGAGTGCAGGGCTGTGTCCCACACAGGACAGTGTCCCATGCAGGGCTGTGTCCCATGCAGGGCTGTGTCCCCAGGAGTGCAGGGCTGTGTCCCCATGCAGGCAGGGCTGTGTCCCCACACAGAGCTGTGTCCCACGCAGGGCTGTGTCCCACGCAGGGCTGTGTCCCCACACAGGGCTGTGTCCCCACGCAGGGCTGTGTCCCACGCAGGGCTGTGTCCCCACACAGGGTTGTGTCCCCGTGTCCCCAGGCAGGTCAGTGTCCCCAGGAGTGCAGGGCTGTGTCCCAAGCAGCCGCTCTGGCGGGATAGAGGCGGGCAGGAGCGGGATTGTCCCGGAGCCTCGGGGACAGCCAGCCTGGCTGCGGGGATCGGCAGCGACACCCGCGGTGCTCTGCCTTCCTGCAGAACACGCTCTGATGCCTTGTGAAGGCCGGCCTGGAACAGAGCGAGACAGAGCTTAAGAATAAAATAGGGATTTATGAAGAGTCTTCAATGGATCCACCTTGGGCAGCACGACCCAAAATGGTCACAAAATGCACAACCCCTCACGGGGTCTCTCACTTTGGTCAGCTCTGCTCCATTTGCACATTGCAGTTCATTGTCCAATTCCAGCTTTAGCTCATGCAGTCCCATCCTGCTTGTTTTTATCTCTTCACGTTGTTTGTGCTCTTGGGCTGAGGTGTGGATCATTTGTCCTTGGAGCCCAGCTGGAGCAGGAATTGTTTTGTCTCCCTGCTCTGTGCAGAGAGCTCACCATCCCCTGATGTGAACCCATTTTCCATGCTAATTAAGTCCAGGTGCTCAGTCTTTCTCTCCTTTTGGGTTGGTGGGTTTCTTGGCTCTGCCCCTGCTGGAATTACAGTTAATCAGAGCTGACCCAGCCCAGCTGCTGAGTTGGTTTTAAAAGGTTCTTCCTTATTTTGGTGGGTTCTGACAAATGTCCTCGTGGCCCCTAAATTCTGCATTCTTTGTGCCCCCTATCAGTAGTACATCTTTCCCAAGCCTTGTTAACCTACCCCTGAGATAATTTTAAAATGTCAAACCCTAAACCTTAATAAAGCAATTCTGCCAATATGCAGTTTGTTTTTCTAACAGCTGGACATCACTTAGAACTTGTTGGCTGTTACGTCTTTCATGGATTAAATCTCCTTTATTGTTGATTAGCCTTGAAAGTACACAAAGACCAAACATCAAAGAACATCCTCTCTTAAGAAAATTTTACGCAACAGTGCCACGCTCAGGACAAGAGGACATAGTTTCAAGCTGTGCCAGGGCAGCTTTAGGTTGGAGATGAAGAGGAATTTCTTCACAAAAATTGTGATTAGACAGTGGAACGGGCTGCCCAGGGAGGTAGTGGAGTCACTGCTCCTGGAGATGTTTAGGACTGGGCGCGGCACTCGGTGCCATGGTCTGCTTGCCAAGGGGGTGTTGGGGCACGGGCTGGACTCGATGATCTCGGAATCCAAAATAATTGATCCTGTGGTTGGAACCTATCGAGCCACTCCCAAGATGGCGGGCAGCCCTCCCGCCACCCCCAACATGGCCGCTGGCAGAGAAGTGCGCATGCGCCATCACCCCCGTCCCTCCCCAGAGCCCTCCTTGAACGGCGCCACTCTCAAGATGGCAGCGGCGCTCTGTGCGCATGCCCGGTGCGCCCCGCCGCGCCCATCATGGCGGCGCGGCAGTGACGGGCCGGGCGCGGTGGCAGCGAGCGGCGGAGCGGCTGGGCGCGATGATCCCGAGCGAGGAGGTGTCGGCCCGCAGGAGGGAGATCGAGGACAAGCTCAAGCAGGTGCGGCTGGGCTCGGGACGCTCTGCGGGCGCTGCCGGGGCCTGGCGCTGGGCCCGGGGCCCGCAGCCCCCTGGCGTTGCCGGGCAGACGAGGCTGGGTCTGGGGCCTTGAGGTGTCCCGGGACCCCTCAGGGCCCTCGTCACCCCCTCCTGCCTTGGGAGCACCCCCAGGTTCCCTTTCAGGGCTTGGTTTGCATCTCTGCTCGCCGCTTTGGGCCTGGGTTTCCCCTCTCTGTTCTTGGGAGGATCAGTGGGCTCTCTCACAGGTGCAGCCTGTGAGGGCAGCCTTGATAGGCTGCAGTTCCCCCTCTACCTGTGGCCTTTGGGGGCTTAAAGCCAGCCCGTGCGGCTGCTGTTCCCCCCAATCTGTGGGCTTTAATGACATAAAACCAGCTTTGCATCGGACACTGGGGTTCCCGGCGGATTTGGGAGGTGCCAGTGCAGCACCTGCCTTGTGCTGTGGCAGGGAAATGTGTGCTCTGAGTCGTTGTGCCGCAGTGGGAAAGGTGTTAATTTAATTTTGTGCTGATGCTCATGGCATTGGAGAGAAACAATGAATTCATAACCCCCCTGGCTCGTTAAATGATGTGTCCCCACCTTGGGTTACTTGCTTTGATTTCTGTGAAGAGGTGGCAGTGTTAAAATGTGGCCACACAATCGGCATCAGACCAAACATGGCTTGCAGCAGAGTTTACAAGATTGGTAAAAACCTATGTGTACTCTTTAGTGACTTAAACCTTAGCATTCAGAATTTAAGAGTGTTTTTTATATCTCACTCACAGGAAGAAGAAACTCTGTCCTTTATCAAAGAGAGCCTTGAGAAGAGCGACCAGCTCACCAAGAACATGGTAGGGATGTCCTAATGTTGGGCCTGGCTTTACTTTTTCTTAGGTTTATTAATTTTCAAGGCTGTTGTTATGCCCATCTGAGGGATGTGGAGCAGTGAAGCACTGATTTCAGTGACTGGGCAAAGGGGAAACCTGAGAAATGCTCCAATACTGAGCTTCTCTCCTGCTGTGCTGAGGGCTCAGCTGAGCTGTTGGCCTCATCTCTGCTACAGTCAGTCCTCTCTCTTGGGGAAAAGGTATTAAGAAACCTCAGACTGGTTTGTGCAAGAGTATTATGTTTTTGCTTCATAATTCAGGTTTTGTTTGGGGTTTTATTTTGCGAGCGTTCTGTGTAAAGGTAAAAAGTAATTATTGTGCTCTAATTGCTCATAGGCCCTCAATGTATGTACTATGTCCAGTCTTGGTCTCAGTGCTTTAAAAAAGTCATAGAGGCACCACCAGAGAAGTGTGGAAAATGTGATACAGGAGTGAATCTCCTAGGAATTACCTTTTGGCCTGGAAAAGGTGACTCTGAGGCACCCTTTTGTGAGCTTGCTGTGGTTTTCCACCTCTCAGAAGCACTATCACAATCCTCTTTAAAACAAAAACCTCTTTAAGAACCAAATTTCTGGTAGAAAAGAAGGTTCTCGCTAGACTTGTCCTTGTGCAGTTCCTGTTTGGGTCTCAGTGTGGAGCAGAGGGGCTGCTGGTTTGTGCTTTTGCTGCTCTCTTTACATGGAGCACCTCCAGGCAGTTCCTGTGGATTTATTTTCCTTAGTGAATAGAATTTTTGCTTGTCCTTTTTCCTGTCTTGGAACATTATCTTCCCTCTTTACAAGCATTTCATTTGGGGTTGGCCCATCCCTCTATGGCAGGTGATCTGTTTGGTGATTGTTAATAAAAGTCAGGACATAGAGGGATGGAAGCAGCTGCTAAGGAGCCATGGCAAATTCATAGCAGAGCCCAAACCCAAAAGCTAGACCCTGAAGAACCCTGACTTCCCTGCCCTAACTCCTACCCTCTCCAAAGGAAGGAAGTCCTCAGCTCTTGGTTTGTCTCGTGGTGTGCAGGTTTCAATCCTCTCCTCCTTTGAGAGCCGTTTGATGAAGCTGGAGAACTCCATCATCCCTGTCCACAAGCAGACAGAGAACCTGCAGCGCCTGCAGGAGAACGTGGAGAAGACCCTGTCCTGCTTGGATCACGTCATCAGTTACTACCATGTGGCCAAGGACACAGAGAAGATCATCAAGGAAGGGTGAGTTGAGCAGACAGATCGTGCTGGGAGCTTCACCCTGTTGGTTTTTTGAGATAGAGGTGGGGGAGCTGACTCCACACACCCGTGGTGTGCTTGGTACCCTTCCCACGCTCTTTCCTCATCCCCAGTGCACGCTGACTTGACATGCAGCCATTTCTGAGGGCAAAGACAGCTCAGACTCTGCACTGGGATCTCTTCCAGATCTTGCAGAGGTGCTGCCATCACAATCTCCATAAACACTGGTGGCTTCTCTGTTTTCCTCTGCCCTTTTCCCAGAGGTTTTCCCTGCCCATTGAGGTTGTCACTGCATCCAGAATGTACTAGAGCTGCTCTGGAGCCTCCTGGTCTGGGAGGGTGTTGAATGGCTCTTGTCTGAGATGGGATGTGCAGTTCCCTCTGCCTTCCCATCAGGGCCTGTCTGGAGAGGAAAGCAAGCTGAGAATTGTTGCTGCTCCATCATCAGTACTTCTGCACTTTCTGGGTGTCCTGCTGTGGCACTGAGTGCAGGCAGAAGGGAATTCCATGATCTCCTCCTAGAGAAAGAAAAGTGGATTGAGATTTCCCTTTATATTTTTATCCCGGGTCTGGTCCAGTGCTTTCTTGTTACTTTGTTTGTTTGCTTCTTGGTGAACTCCTTATTTTTCCTGGTTTTATTTTTAGCCCCACGGGGAGGTTGGAGGAATACTTGAATTGCATGGACAAAATCCAGAAGGCAGTGGAATACTTCCAGGACAACAACCCGGACAGCCCGGAGCTGAACCGTGTGGTGGGTGATGGACCTGGAACCTGTGCATGAGAGGGGGACAGACACAGCCCTGCTGCTTGTCCCCTGCTGGCAGAGGCTGTGGGTTTGCTGCCTGGGGAAGGTGCTCTTTGGGCACAGCTGAAGGAATGGTTGCTTTGGCTTCTGGGCAGAGTTTCTGCTCCTGGCATTTTGCTCTCTCTCTGTTGTGCCAGGAGAGCTCTGAAAGCAGCTCTTGCACCTGTGGAGGAGTTGATTGAACCTCCTCCTGAGCAGCTCTTGTCAGTCCTTCAGCAGCTTGAGCAGAGTGGGTGATCTGTTTAAATCTCACTTGAACAACTCCCAAGCATTTCTTAGATTTAATTCACTTTAAAAGTCTCTCAGATACAGCTGTGGTTGGAGTTTGGAGCCTGCAGTACTTGACAGTGGTCATTAAGGATGTTCTTGTGCAAAAATACTCCTGAGTGCCTGATTACAGAAGTCCTGTTCTGCTTCTGTGCTGGTGTTTTGTGGCAGAAATCCCTCTTTGAGCGGGGCAAGGAATCCCTGGAGTCGGAGTTCCGCAGCCTGATGACGCGACACACCAAGCCAGTGCCCCCCATCCTGATCCTGGACCTGATCAGTGGGGATGAGGAGATGGACACGCAGGAGGAGCTGTCCCTGGAGCACCTCCCCGAGAGCGTCCTGCACGACATCATTCGCATCTCGGGCTGGCTGGTGGAGAACGGCAGGAACCAAGGTGGGTGCTGCTGCCTCCTGCTCCCATCTGCCAGCTCTGGCAGCACTGTGAATGATGCCTGAGTGATGCCTTAGTGGCACCTTTCAGCTGAGTACTTCAGTCTTTCCAGCACCTGAAGATCCTGGGGTTTTTTTTGTAATGAGACTGAAGTGATGGTTTGTCAGTTGAACAGAATGAGCTGTGTAAACAAAGCACAAATTATGTTAATGCAAAGTCTGTCCTGTAGCAAAAATCCACTGCATTTTCACCTGTAATGCCTTCAGATGAAGCTGCAGCTATCCAGTACTCAGGTTTTATAACTGTGCAAGACACTGGGCACTTATTCCTATTTGGGAAATATTTATGACCAGAGCTCTGTGTATGAAATGTGACCAAGGGCAGGGGGAAAGCAGCACAGACTTTATTCAGTCTGTACATGTCTCTCCTTTCCTGTTCTGCAGCATCATGAACTGCCTAGAGCTTTATAGACCTTTATTAACTTTTCCTTGAGGATTGAGTGACTTTGTAGACTTGTACAGGAAATGTGAACTTTCACCTTCAGGCAGCTCCAAGAATCACCCCCCACCTCACTGATTCACTCCTGAGGGGGGGATTACTGTGCCTACCAAGTATGATGAACATCCTTAAAAGCTTCTTAAGAATTTTTCCATGATCAAAGGCAACTCAAAAATATGCATACAGAGCATATTTTATTAGTCAGTTTGCATTCTGCTTTCAAATGATGAGCACCTCATTAAATTCCTGAGGGCCCTGAATCCTGAAAAGTGTGTAAAGTCTCTCATGCTGGAAACAGAGCACTTGAATTGACAATGTTTTGCAGAAATATCTCCTGTCAGTTCCACCACTTGGTAGTGGTGGAATTAATGTTGTGTGTGGTGGGAGGGGTGGAATGAAGATTGCAGGGGAAGGGAGAATAAGGTTTTGAAGAAAACAGGAGATGCTCTGGGAGGGAAGAATGCTGACTTGGGGTCCCACACCAATGCTTGTAAGTCTCTGCAGGGGCACAAAGTGTCTGCTTTACCATATAGTGTTCCCTGTGTGCTTATAATGTCATTTTTACCTTGTCTCCTCAGATTTCATGACAGTTTACTTCCAGATCCGCTCCGTGCAGCTCGACCGCTCCATCAAGGGGCTGAAGGACCATTTCCGTAAGAACAGCTCTTCCTCAGGGGTGCCATATTCCCCTGCCATTCAGAACAAAAGGAAGGACACCCCCACCAAAAAGCCCATCAAGAGACCAGGTGGGTGCCCAGGGAGGGATCACTGCACTGGGTATTTACACATCTTCAGGCCTTCTCATTGCTGAGGTATCTCTGTGTCTAAAATGTGGTTTTAGGACATTTGGGTGAGGTTTTGGAGGTAAGCACTTCTCTGCTTTGGATTCAGCATTGGGATTACAGACTGTCTGTCAAGCCATCAGGTCTGTTCTGTGGGTGCTGTAAAGGGAGCAGAGAAGCCCTGTGTACATCTCCTTAACAAAGGAGATTAATAAAAAGAGACCTGAGTGGGCTGTAAAAGGATTTGATCTAGAACACCTCAGATCAAATCCTCAACCTTGGCATGTGGCCTGAGCCACAGCAAATAGAAAGCTCATATCTGATAAAACACCTCAATTCAGACATTAGCTATGAATAAAGTATTATTGTGCTGGAAAGCAAGAATCCCCCAGGAGCTGAGATGGGGATTAGGTAGGTGCCTACAAAAATGAGATACAGCATTGTCTGAAGTTTGGAAGGGCTCTTAAAGCTCTTGCCTCAGCCTGTCTTGGCAAGAGCTATGAACATGGCTGATGGGTTATTCCTTCTCTCCTTACAATACAGTTTTGGTGCAGCTGGTGATGTTGGGCATTCTGGAGTTTGGGAGTGCAGGGCTGGAGTTCCCATCTCTGGAATGTGCCATCTGGTGGGAGCACAGCCAGGAGGAACAGCAAAAACCAGCACAGGAATATTGATCCTCTGTGTCCCAGCACTCTGTCTCCTCTGTAACAGTGATCACATCAGAAAAGTTCACATTTCTGTAGGTTTACCTGGCCAATACTCCCCTTCCATATTTTGTCCTGTGTTGTCCAAATCTTAGTGGGTTCAGGAAAAGAGTGAGAAATGTGGGTAGGGACTGGGAATGGATGGGATGGGGAAAGGGAGGAAGAAAAAATACCCATTTTAATTTGTGTTGTGTTTATTTTTATAATCCTGATGTGAATGCAGTCCTCATCCCAGGTAATGTGTCTATGTGTGTGTGTGCTGGCCCTGGTGCTCACTCTCTTCACTTCTGTGTGTGGAGAGGCTTTGCTGGGCCTCTTCTTGCTGCAGCAGAGGGTGTGCCTGGGATATTTGGAGAGGGAGGGCTGCCTGGGGAAGGCTGAGGCATCCAGACATTATCCCTGTGGTCTTTTAAAATCAATCTGTGCCATTGCTGCTGTGCCCTGGAGCTGTCCCTGAAAGCTGATGGAATTGCTCTGTGAATTTCAGTGAATTTTCCCCTGGCAGCAGAGAACCACTTGCTAAGGCTCAGAGACACTGAAAGGTGCCAGTGGGATTCTGTAGTTGAGCCATGGGAAGCTCAGGTTGCAGATTCTTCAGATTTGGTCAACACTTCTGAGTTATCACCTGATTCTGAAAAGGTTCCTGTGATTTTATTGCTGTGAATTCAGCATGGTCAGCAAACATTTCTGAGCAGCCTGACAAGTGATAGCATCTCCCCTGTGCTCTTAGGTAAAGAGTCAGGGATGGGGGAGATGATTTGTTTTTGTGGGCAGATTATTGAAAAATCCTAGGGTTTTTTAAAAGAGTCTCAGATCTTGGGTGCTTCCACAGAGAGGAGCCCATTGGAGATCACAAGTTCCTACAAACAGGACTCCTCCAAAGTGGATGCATTTGAGCATCCAGAATTACTTGAGGCAAGTCTCAGCTGTAGATGTGCCAGAAGATTTTCATGTCTTTATGCCCAGTTCAGTTAGATTTTATGAGATGGAGCAGGTAGAGCGTGGTCTGAATGCCCTAGGGAGCTGATGGTGCATGAAGGAAAGTGTCTCAAGTGATCCATTGGGTTATTGTAATGTCAAGAAAAAATAGTGGCTCATTTGTCTTCAATGTTCATGAAGCAGACAGAGAACCAGACCGTAGCTCTTGAAGGTCAAGGATGTTGAACCTCATACAGCAGCCATCTCTTATGACTGCTGAATTGTACTTTATTGAAATTAAAAATGGAGAAAAAGAGTCTTCAGGCACAGATTCACTGTTTTTTCTGCAGTTCCATTAGCTTTCAAGTGCAGCTCTTGAGGTGGAGGTCTCACACCCTCTTCACACTGGCACAGTGGCTCTCTTCAGAGCAACATCTGGTGGTGTTTGAGTCCCCTGGGTTTAGCCTTTGTTCAATTTGGACAAAGGTTTTTTTTTCTGTTCTGTTACATTATTTCAGTAAGTAAAGCCAAGTTCTGCCAATCTGGGTTTCAGATAAGGGGGTTTTCTGACAGTTCCAGCAAGAGACTTGATTTCCTTGGTCCTTGAGGAAGAATATCCCAGTGCACAACCCAATGCACACTTTAATCTGTTGCAAGGGGTAAATAACAAACTAAATCTGATGTGCTATAACTTTTTTACCACAAAACAAAGCACGAGAGAGGCTAAAGGGAAGTTGAGGAGCAGGGTAACAAGGCAGAGATAGCCCCAGGGACTGTGTTGAATTCTAGAGAACATGCTCCATATCCATGTGTTGTTTCAGAGGGTCTTCATCTCTCTGTTCCTGTTTTGTCTGTTGATGTACCCCGTGCTGTCTCCTGTTACTACATCATGCAGTTAAAAATCTGACTGCTGGAGATGCTGCTAAAGCAGAGTTGTCTCCTTTTAAATGACACTTGACAGGTCAAGTTGAGCTGATGGTTTGTGGGCTTTTTCTGGTTTTAGTTTGATGTTTGGAATGTCACCACTCCCTCTCACAGAGCAGGTGTATTCAGGTTCCCAAATCATCCTGCTGCAAACATATGTGCATAAAATAAAGTTTCTTTGTGATGCCTGTAGACCCTGTGCTCTCTTTTGGCTTGAGAGCAGCAGGCAGCTCAGCAGCTCTGCACTTCTGGGGAGGGATGGGGCTACATGGCCTGGAAAAAGCCAGAGGGCATTGTCTGGTTTCATGCAGATTCCTGCAGCTGGTACTTGAGAAAAGAGGATGTGTTGCCTTTCTGCTTGAATAGAAAACTAATGGAGGAGAGAAACAAGAGAATGAGTTGCATTTGGAAAAATGTCTCATGCATGCCCAAACCCACTCTATGAAACAACTGGGCTGCAGAAGCAAAGGTTTCAGGTGTTTTTTTACCTTTGGAGGCTCTTTTCAGACTGCAGGGGAGCTCTTTTCCAGTTTTCTTAGTGCTCTAGTGAGGTGGTACCTAAGGCAGGTTGAGTGGCAAAATAAAGAGCCCATTCCTGTTTCCCAGACTGATCACTGCCTGGCTTGAATGTGATATTTTCATTAGTAGCTGAAACACAGCCTCATTTGGTTAGGGAGCTGCCTAATAGGGGAAAACAATCCTGGAACAAAAACATTTGGCTTCCACCAGAATCCATTACAGCCTAATTATGATGCCAAGTCAGAGGGGTCCAGCAGCACTGAAGTGATGCCCCCGGACACTGAACACTTGGTGTGTGTCAGTAAACACAGGTAATTGTGCTTATGCAAATAAAATGCAGCATAATCAACTCCTGAAATTGAGAAAAAGAGGGAAAAAATGGAAAAGAGAAGAAACCATCAAGGGTGGGCTGTGAAAACATCCGCTGCATACCTGTGGAGTGAGAGCCTGCTCACAGCAGCAGCAGTTGCACTGTCTGCTTGGTTTTCACACCAATTTTACCCTCTATTTTTATTCCTTTGTATTTTTCCCCTCCTCCTAAATGCTTGAAAATGGGAAGGTAGAAGAACAGTGCCTGAGCTGAGCTCCTGTGCAGCTGCTGGGCCATGGGAGCAGCAGTAAGGAAGAGCCCTCCTTGCTCAGAGGAGCTGCTGGTGTGCCCAGGCTCTTGAGGTTTCTGGAAGTAGCTAAGAATAAAGTGGAGATGCAGGGTGTGAAAAACATCAGGAGGCTTGGAAGAAGAGGCATAGCCTTATCTGATCATATGGCAGAAGCTTGGGAGCAAATGCATCAGCCAGCAAAGAGACTTTCCATCCTTCCCATCTCCCAGGTGTGGTTTGAGAGGGGAGAAGTTTCCTGCTAGAACAAAGTGTTTCATGGATATGATTTTTTCTTTATTTACGAAGTGATTGAGAACACTCTGAGCTGGTAGAAAGACAACATTACCAGTGAAATAATACATTTTGGGAACCATGTTCTGTATTTAGTAAGTGCACCAGGTTAAGGCAGTTTGGTAATTCAAGGGGAACTTCTCTCTCCTGTTGTCTCCCACTGTCTGGGGGACCTGAAGTTTCCTTTCCCTTGCCATAAATCCCTTTATGGGATGGAGCTGTCCTGCAGCCTAGAATGTTGTTCCAGGGGTGTGCAGCAGTGTGTACTTGGGCTCCCTTCAGCATTTGGGCAGCCAGCACTCATTTCCAGGCTGCACTGTGGCTCACAGTTAGTGGTGGAAGTAGAGATGTTCTGCATGTTTGAAGTATTTATTACTTTATAGCAGAAGAATTCTTAATTTTGGCAGCAGCATTTTTATGTTTTTGGCTTCTTCATTTACTCAGCCCAATTCTGTTTCATTTGAGTCTCCTATAGAAACCCCTTCCACCTTCCCAAAACTTCCAGTTCCCTGTTGTGCAGGCAACAGCAAAGGTCTGCTATGGGAGGGTGTCGGTGTGCTTGTGATAATTGTAGCTTGTTGCATGACAACTAACCTTTTAATGTGGAAACACTGCCTAGGCTTCAGTTGTCACATTAATGCTTTGTTTTGTGCTTTCCAGCTGTATATCCAGCACTGCCTTTTGTTCAGTTCTGTCTGGTTTTTGTGTGTTTGAAGTATAAATCTTTTAACCCAGTCTTATTTTTTTTTCCATGGTTTTAACTGATTTGCAGTTCTTTAGAAGAGAAGTGTCTTGGGGATTAGGGTGGCTTAGTGCAAGTTACTCATGGGTGGGCAGCATCCATTATTCTGGGATTCCTGTGATGGGAATTGCTGGTGCAAAAAAAGCCCAGAGGTTGTCACCCTTTTACTGCTTCCTGTACCATTCCTTGTCTTGGCTCTGGGGCTCCTGATGGCTCTTTATTGATTATGCTCAGAAAATACCCCTCAGAAGGGCACCTCGTGCTAAGTGACTGCAGCTGTGGCTCTGAGGAGCAGGCAGCATGTTGCCAGACAGGAATTGTCCATATGCAAAGCCCTGCTTCCACAGCTGAGGAAAAGCAGCAAACTCTGTGCTTGGATGCAGAGCATCACCTTCAACAAACCCTTTACAGAGAAGGGAGCTTCATGCCTTCACTTCTCTGGTTGTGTTTATCACTCATACTGTGTCTCCACACTGATTCTGTATCCCTGGCTGGAATTTATACACCCCCAGCCTCAAAGCAGGGAAGCATTCTGGAAATTGTATCTGCACACTTGGACATGACTTTGGAGTTCACGTTGCCGTGCTGAGCATCCTCATTGCTGCCCAGCATCCTCTTGGTGGGCCCAGGTGACTTGCTGGTGGAGGGCTGGTGTTCTGGGTTTGTTTTCTTTCACTCATTTTCTAGGTCTTCTTGTCTCTTCTCTCTGGTTCTGGTGACAGGCACGATCCGTAAGGCTCAGAACCTTCTGAAACAGTACTCTCAGCATGGTCTAGATGGGAAAAAGGGGGCCTCTAACCTCATTCCTATGGAAGGTAATCACAGCTCAAGCTACTTCAGCCTTGACTTTCTCTGTGTATCAGCCTTGCTTTTCCAGGTGGGGCTTCCATTAGTTCAGTGCTTGGTGGACAGCATTGGATTGGGGAACCAAAGAGATGCTGGAGGGCCAAATTAGTTTTATTTATTCTGTTTATTCAGAATTTACTATCTGAATTTAAAGTTTCCATAAGCATGAGTAGAGGTGGAGAGGAACGTTACCTTAGCATTGACCCACCACAGCCACCTGGGTAATGGAAGCTCTGCTGACATCTGCTTGTGGTGTTCCTGTTCTTTTTTCTTTCTGTCTGGACTTTGAGACATTCAGTTTCTTAGTGACCTTTCCAAACCTGATGCTGAAGTGTTGGACCACAGGTAGCTCAGTTCATTGTGCCTGTACATCTTTTCTGTGCAGACCTGCCTGAATGGTTGACTCTTGTTTTCTGACCTCCTCTGCTCCTAGAGGTTGTGTCAGTTAAGGGAGAAGATGCTTCAAAGCATCTCTAAGACACTGCTGCCCCCTGCTATGAATCCATCCTCAGCAGGTCTCTTCAGCACCTGTGCTGCAGCCTGCTAAAGCCCAGATGTCACTGACATCACTCACATGGGGGAAAATCCTCATGCTGAGCAGGAGAGAGCCTTTGAGTTTGGATTTTTAATGGCTGTGGGTAAAAATTGGACTCTGGTGCCTGCAATCCCATTCAGAACATATGGCAGGAGGTTCAAGGAACTCTTGTGGTCCAAGAAACAACTTAACTCACACTTCTCATCAGGTTTCAAAGGGTTGCTAGCGCTATATAGCCCAACAAAAGGATTTGGTCAGGAAGCATTCCTGGGACTGTAGGGCAATAGATATCCACCAGATCAAATAAACCAGGCTTGAAGCAGCTTCCAGCCAGAGTGAGCATCCTTGCTGTGACCACCCTGGATAAATTGCACCTTCTGTTTGTGCCGGCTGCCATCTCACTAGGTCATGAGCATGACTTACGCGTTAAGCACCTTTCCGATGCCCTGGGCGACAAGCACGGCCCGGCCGCGGGTAAGTACCGGGGTGGCACTGGGAGCCAGCTGGTCCCCCTGCTCCCTGTGTGCCCCACTGTGGTGGTGCAGCCAGGGCTGGTCCTCTCCGTGGGCAGGCCTGGAGCATGAGCCTCCTCTGGCTAAGAAGCTCTGGCTTTTCTCAGTAGAATTCACTGCTACTAATCACACCCCCCAAGCCCTCAGAGAAGGAACCCAACTTTGTCCAGCTAAAGGTCACCTTGCTGAGGGACATTTTCCTGTAGGTGGCTGCTGGCCTTTGGGTGCTGAAGCAAAGCAAGCAGGAAAGGGAGCAGTGCAGCACATGCTGCAGTGCACCACTGCACTGGAGGCAGTTTGTGTCTCCTCTGCTGACCAAAACTTCTGAAATATCAACCTCAGGGACCTGTCAGTATGGGGAAGAATTGGTTCTTTCTCCATCAAAAGTCTCTGGGAGGAGAGAAGCAGCAGCCTTTAGCTTAGAGAAGGGCTCTCTGTGTCATCTTGCTGTCTTGCAGGATGGGGTCTGTCTGTGTCTGTCCTGCAGACACCTCCAGCAGTGGTTGGCATGAGTGGTGCTGGCCCTTGTATCACTTCTCATGCCTACCACGTAGGATCTTTGATGGATCTTTGACTGAGATATTCATATTCTAGGACTGAGATATTTGCATTTGTATGCAGCGTTGTGTGGCAGATAACTCACCTTGCTGTGCTGATATTCCTGCTTCATAAGATGTAAATGTTCATCAGCCTGCTTTTTTATCTTGTTTCTGCAAGCGGGAAGAAGCTGCCTTCCAGGACAGCCTTTAGTTCCCAGAAATGCTGATGCCAAATGGCAGTTCATCTGCATGACGGATGGAGATAAGGAATTCTAAAAATACAAGCAGAGATGTTGAATAATTCACCTCAGAACTTCCTGAGTTTAGTACTCTGTGTTCAAGCCCTTGATTAAATTTAGTCTGTATCCCAGAAGAGCTCCAAACTTTACTTCTGTCATTCAGCTGGAAAGAGGTGGTGCCCTGATGTGCATTTCCTGAGCTGCGGGTGGCTTTTCCTGCCTCCTGCAGGGTACTCAGAGATTCCCACACACAAACCCAGGGCAGGAGTGGTGAGAAGAGACTCTTATTCTCACACACGGATGGGTGCAAAGCCAGAATCAACTTCCCCAGAAGAACCTCGTGCTCCTTGTGTAAACCACAGGCATGTTGCCCTTGCAGGGAGGGACGACGTCTTCGACATCGAGATCGACGCCTACATCCACTGCGTCAGTGCCTTTGTCAAACTGGCCCAGAGTGAATACCAGCTCCTGACAGAAATTGTCCCAGAGCACCACCAGAAGAAGACCTTTGATTCTCTCATCCAGGTCAGTTGAGCCTCTGTGCTTGTGCTCCAGGACCTGTTGAGGGAGCCAGGCCCTGCACAGAGCCTGTAGAACATGTGCTCAGAGTCCTTCACTGGTACCAAATGATGCATCAGCCAAAGGGCCATCTGGAATGGGTGTCCTGCTTTGAGCCCTTTGAGCTGCCTGGGCAGAAGTCCTGTTCCTTCCTCCTGAGTCTGGCTTTGTTGCAGGAGTCATTGGATAACCTGATCATGGAGGGTGATAACATTGTCTCAGCTGCCCGGAAAGCCATCATCCGACATGACTATTCAGCTGTGCTCACCATCTTCCCCATCCTGAAGCATCTCAAGCAGATGAAGCCAGAATTTGACCAGGTCTTGCAGGTAAATATGATGGGATTGGAGAGGGTCCTGTGGCTTGCATTATCTGGAAAACTTTTTGAAATGGATTATCACAGTGGCTTTGAGCAAAGCCTTGCTGCTTCTGTCCCCACTATGGACTGCAGTTACACAAATGCACCTTGCTCCTTTCTGAGCTGGTGAACCAGCAACTCAGCATCTCTCAGCAGCAGCTCTTTTCAGTTCAAGTCCTGAGCCTGATGGACCACCATGATATCTTCCCTTTCTGCTTGGAGAATGTGGGATTTCATGTGTTGTTGATGGTGCTGTAAATATTCTTCTGGCATATGAGGAGCTGAGAATGAGATGCTGGGGTGGGGGATGAGGTAGGGTCGTTGCTGGGTGGAAGTTCAGATACTATTTTATTTCCTTTTCTGATCTATTGTGGAACTATTCCAGGGAACTGCAGCAGGCACTAAGAACAAACTACCAGGGCTGATCACTTCCATGGAGACCACTGGTGCAAAGGCACTGGAAGAGTTTGCAGACAACATTAAGGTAGGATTCTCCTCAGTGGTCTCTGATCAGGCTTGGAAGAGGGTTTTTTGGAGCAAAACCCCTGGTTTAGCTTTCAGCTTTCCATGAGACCATGTAGTTTCTGACTGAAGCAGGAATTACTTGGCACAGTCCAATACCAAATGCCTGGTGCTGGTTTCAAACACAGAAGGCCTTTGCCTAAGATCCTTAGCAGGCATCCTACAAATAATTTGACATGAGCATCCAGGCGTCTGCAGATACCAAGTCTATCTCAGAATTAATGCTCTTTAAACACAAAGGAAAATTGCTGCCTTGAAACATTTTGGAGGACTCATGTTAAGCTGTTCCTGTGTAAGATGGGCTTGGTGAATGGTAGGTGAGCTGAAGGTGTGATGGTCACATGCTGAACAGAGCCCTGAGGTTCTGAGCTGCTGGTGCCTGGCAGCTCTGGTTTCTGAGCACCAGGAGATGGCACTGCAAGAGCTGGGCCTGAGGGTGTTGGGAGTGGCTGGATGAAGCAGCCTTCAGCTCACTTGTAGCAGCAGTTGTATTGTAGGTGTCTCCCTTACATGCTCACCTTATGTCTCTTCCCTTTTTAGAATGATCCAGACAAGGAGTACAACATGCCAAAAGATGGGACAGTTCATGAACTCACCAGCAATGTACGTGATGATGATTTGAACCATCCTTTGTGGAAAACAGCTTCTGAAGGAGTTTTCAAAAGAGCAGTAGGGAGACTTCCTACATTAAGGTGTCTTGGCATTAACAATAACACAATTTCCATGGCAGGATGAGCTGGTGACCCTTGCTCAGCCATGGTGGGACTGTGTGTGGAAAACCCAGCAGTTCAGAAGAGTGTAGTGATTTATTCTTGAATGTCTCTAAGTGTGGGGGGATAAGTGGTTCTCATGATCCTTAATAGCAGAGCACAGGAGATGTAATGATGGTTGCTCCTAAATTCCCTCCTTTGCTTCCAGGCCATCCTCTTCCTACAGCAATTACTGGATTTCCAGGAGACAGCAGGTGCCATGCTGGCATCACAAGGTATGTACATGCATGGGGCTTGCTTGGGCATGCAGTTCCTTCCTCAGATTCCCTGGGCATCTTCCCTGAAGTGACCAAACCTCAACATGCACTGTGAGCTTGTTCTCCTCCTGTCCTTCACCCTGTGGTTTGTCTTGTCCTTCAATATGCCTTGACCACATAGCTGATTGTCTGGAGAACTCCAAGGGATGCAGAGTTTCCTGCTGGCCTTCCACACTTGCTCCTGGCAGGTACAGTTTACTGCTGGTGTGCTCTGAGAGAGGATGCCTGGGTCTTTTAGCTCCAAGTCTGGCCCTGGTCTGGTGCTGTGTGACTGTGCTGGAGTGAGGGTGGCTGCTCCAGCACCATCCTCTGCTCAGAGAACAACAGCAAGAATCTCCTCAGCCTTGAGACATGGGCATGCTGGGACTCTGGAGCCATTTGTGCATCCTGCCAGAGAGACAAGTTTTAGTTCTGCTCTCCAGGCTGCTCACTGGCTCTCAGTGAAGAGACTCACTGTGGAAATAAATGCATAGATCAGAAGCTGAGAGCTGTTTGTGTAGCAGGGTGGTGCTGCTTATCAGCTGGAGTAGGATTTTTGGCTCTGTGCAGAGCAGCAACTCCAGGCTGTCCAGTGAGCTCTTGGCCTTGGCAGAGCTTGTGCTTTCAAGGAGGTTGGAACAGAGCAGAGTGGAGATTCAGGGCCCTGAGGAGGCACAGGCTGGAGAGGGTTAAAGAGCCCATTAGAAGCAGAGGTAGGAGGAAGCTCAGAGCTGCCTCCAGGCTGTTACCTGCAAAGTTGCGTTTGGAAATTTTTGCTAATTCTAAATCAACTCAAACTAAGATGTCTCTGCTTTTGCCCCATCTCTTCTAGCACTGCCTTGTGCCTTTTCCACTTGCAAGCTCACTGTGCTCAGGCCCTTCTGGGCCTTGGTTCTCTCTCCTTGGCCAAAGAATTGGTCTGAATTTTTTCTTGGAACAACCACCTGTTTCCCATGTTGTCCCCTGAATGGTGATGTCAGCACTGTGTGGAAGTCTTGCCATATTGTCTTGCAGTGAGATCTCAGCTGATTGAAAAGTCAGCACAGATTTGAGGTAGCTTTGCCCTGAAAGCAGATTTGGACTGATTTGGAATGAGGTGTTGTGCTAAATACAGCCAATGACAATGCAAACAATATCTCCAGCAGGGGAAGGAGGCTGGACTCTGCCTTTCCTCTGTGATCTCCGTTCCATTTGTGGCCTTGGAGGGACTCCTGCCTGCTCTCCTGTGCACCTGCCTGTGCTGCTCTGTGTTAATATCTGCTTTGTTCTCAAAGGAATGGTGGTCTCTAACCTGTCTTTTTGCACTTTTGCATTTCTTTTTCTCTCTCATCATTCCATTTGTGGCCTTGGAGGCCTGCTCTCCTGTGCACCTGCCTGTGGCTGCTCTGTGTTAATATCTGCTTTGTTCTCAAAGGAATGGTGGTCTCTAACCTGTCTTTTTGCACTTTTGCATTTCTTTTTCTCTCTCATCCCTCCCCTTTTCTCTCTGCTCTGCCTAATCTCTGTAGTTCTTGGGGACACATACAATATTCCTTTAGACCCCAGAGGTAAGCAAAGTTACCCACACCTACCTGCCTCGGACTCTGGTGATGTATGTTAATTCTTTATCCTCCAGCAGTTGTAAATAAATTAACACATAATTGAAAAGGGGGGAAAAGGGAGGGTGAATAATCCTTGCCAGTGGGCCAGAGAGAATAGGGAGGGCTTGTCAGCAGCAGACAGTGAGGGATGCCACAAGAGCTGAAAGAGGCTCAGGACACTGATGGCACTGAATCTTTGGCACAGGTAGCAGATTGGCCCAGCTGGTGTCGTGCTTTATCCCCTGTGCACTCAGCTCCTCATTGTGCAGCTCCCAGCAACAGGAGCTCGAGGCCTTTCCCATGGGGTGCTGGTGAACTCGGACCACCCGAGCTAGGTCTGGCTGCCAAACTCTCTGGAGGGGGCAGGAGGAGGTGGCCACCCCACGTGTCTTGTGGGCCCCATGCCCACCAGCCCTCGAGGGCAGAAAGGCATCTCCACACAGAGCAGCATGTGCCAGCCTGGAGTCTGTGCTGCCTGCAGGGGCAGCCTCCCAGGCTGGCACAGTCCCTCCTAGAGCCAGGCAGGCCCTGTCAGCAACCATGGGGATGGCTGAAGCTTTCCAGAGCCCTTCTGCTTGTTTCAATTTGTGTGCTTGCTGTTAACAGCTCCAGCTCATTGTTCTCTGATTGCCAGTTTCTAGTGCTTACCAACACTTTTCAGGCTGGGGGAATGGGTGGGGAGGAGGAGTTTAATGATTCTTTCTGATAAAAAGGATGTTCCCTTGCAGCGGCTACTCCCTGAGCACCTAGAAGGAAAGGAGATATTTCTGCTGGGATGCTCTGCATTGATGCAGACACAGGGACTGAGGGTGCAGAGCTCTTGCCCCCTCAGCCTGGATGAGCTGCTGACAGTGGGCTCTGAAGCAGGAGCTATTTCACTGTCAGTGGGAGATAATTCCATAGCAACAGGGATGAGGAATAGAGGCAGGCTGACCACACAGCCCCCCTCTTCCCAGGGCATGTTAACTGGCCTAAGACTTTCCTTTCAGAGACCAGCTCCTCAGCCAGCAGCTACAGCTCCGAGTTCAGCAGGAGGCTGCTGAGCACCTACATCTGTGAGTACCCTGCACACCTTTGATGCCTTAGGATTTCAGCTTTTGTATTTTTCATATATTTGTAAACCTGCAGTTCTTTAGTGTATAACTCCAAACGCCATATAGAGTGCTAGCTACTGTTATCCCATTTTGGTCAGACAGAGCAATTCCTCTCTAGGTCTTGGAATCAAGGACACCTCACTGTCCCAGGCCCCAAGAAATGTAAACAAAAGTGAGTTGGGGGGGAGCAAACTTTAGGTAAATTACTTAATTATCTAAAGCTGTAATTGGAAGATTAACCCCCAATATGCAAATAGACCAAACTTATATGAAAACCTGTGATTCTGTCTGGTTTTGGGTGTAGCCCCGGGGGGGGGCTGAAATGTACCTGAAGGCCCTTCAATAAATATAACTGCTTTTTATTATTTTAATTTTGTTGAGCCTCTGTTTTTAGGTAGCCCCTAGAAGGCATCAGCTTCTGCCCCATGGACAGGCTTTCACTGGGCTCATTCCTGGGTGAAGAGCACAGGCTGTGTCTCTTCTCCATGTCATCTTTCCACATTAGAGCTGGAATCTGATGGGAGGGGTGGAAAAAGGGTCATAGTGGAGTTTGGCTGTTAGAGTAGGACAGGACAAAGCACAGTGCAGCAGCTCACTGTGCTGCAGAGCTGTTCCCTTAAACCATTGTCACCTTCAACCCCATGAAGGCTCCCAGCTGCTAAAGGGGAGTTTAAGAAAGAGAAATCACTGATGTCACTTTCTGTTACAATGGAGATCAGCTCCTTCAGCTTCTGAGACCTGAGCTTGCATTGTGGCAGATTGTGGGAGTTCTCTGAACCAAAGTTCAGCTCCATTGCCAAGGCATGGAAGGCAGTTCAAAGGGGAGTTTAAGAAAGAGACATGAGTGATTTCTCTTTCTGTTACAATGGAGATCAGCTCCTTCAGCTTCTGAGACCTGAGCTTGCATTGTGGCAGGTTCTGGAGGTTCCTCTGAACCAAAGTTCAGCTCCATTGCCAAGGCATGGAAGGCAGTTTTCAGAGAGGCTCTGGTGACTTGCTGAAGAAAGTCTGTGTAGGGGCTGTTAAGTACATGTGATTGTAGCCTTTGTGCAGGCAGTCAGGTGTGTGCTGTTCACTTTGCTGTGGGCCCACAGCTTGGTTTGCTTAGTCAATATTAAGAAGTTTCAGTGCAAAACTTCTTGTTCTGTGTTTTTCCCTCTTTAAGGCAAAGTTCTGGGCAACTTGCAGCTTAACCTGCTTAGCAAATCCAAGGTTTATGAAGACCCAGCTTTGAGTGCCATTTTTCTGCATAACAATTACAACTACATTCTGAAATCTCTGGAGAAGTAAGTGTGTCCCCTGAGTGAATCTCCCTCAAGTCCAAGGCTGATTGGATGGTTTTGGAGCAGAGCTCTGCATTGAGAGCATTTACTTGCCAGCCTCATATCTGCTTTTTCTTCTGTCCTTGAAACTGCCTCTTTGAAGGTTTTGCAGTATTATAAACATCACATTACCTGAGAGTGGAAGATAAAAGCATTAGGAAATGCCTTAGGTTTTAGAGAATCCTTTCATCTTGGGAGGATTGAGAATGTGGCTGTGGAAAATAACTCAGAGTAGCTTCTGTCTCCCAGTCTGCACATTTCAAGGAATATTTTATTGTGAAGGGCTGAAAGGAGCTTGTTGATGGGGGTTGAAATGCTGCCATCCTGAGAGCAGCCCAGAGAGCAGCTGGCTCAGGTGCTTCCTCATGTTTCCTGCTCTTCCAGGTCTGAGCTGATCCAGCTGGTGGCTGTGACACAGAAAACAGCTGAGAGGTCCTACCGGGAGCTCATTGAGCAGCAGATCCAGACCTACCAGCGCAGGTCGGTGACATCCTCTGCCTCTGCCTTGCTTTTGTCACTTTGGGAGCTGCTGGAGCAGTGGGAGAGGTTCACCTAAACCAGAAACTTGGCTAAAACCAAAGCAGAGTATGTTTGGTTTCCAAGCAATGAATCCATCTTGGGAAGGGGGCACTGTGGGAAGTTTTGGGGTGTGTATTGTCTGTGAGTTGGCCTTTGGGTGAAGACAGAGGTGCTCTGGTAGAGGTGTGAGTAACTCTCTGCCTCTCTCCCATCTCATTGCACATGCAGCTGGCTGAAGGTGACAGATTACATCTCTGAGAGAAACCTGCCTGTCTTTCAGCCTGGAGTGAAGGTGAGAGGATGGACAGGGATGGGCTTGACACGACAGAAGTTGCCAGAAACACCATCTTCTTTGTCATAAAAAATTCTCAGAAACCTTCTTTATTTCTCATGCCAGTATCACTCTGCAGATTGAACACTGGCTGGCACAAGTGGACAACAGCAGTGCCTTCTGATCTCCCCTGCCCCAGATTCATCCAAGTCTTTTAACCTCTGCCTCCATTCTTACATCTTCACCTGAGCAGATGCCTCTATTTTGGATTTTAAAAACGCTGAGACCTTCCCTTGGAAAGGGCTGGAAACATGAAGAAGTTTATTTTAGATGTGTTCTTGCTGAAAATTATCCTTGTTAACCCTACTTCATCTGGGGGTAGGGTGTGTTGCTCTCTGCATCTCTCTCCTCACTGCTGTGGGATATTGCTTAGGTTGGATGGGGAGTTGTGGGCAAACATTGGTGTTGGATATTTATTTCTGGAGATGAAATAAGATCCTTTCCCTCCTTGTTGCAGCTGAAGGACAAGGAGAGGCAGATGATAAAGGAGCGCTTCAAGGTAAGGAGGTGCTGGATGGTGTCAGAACATGCCCTGGTTGAGTGGGACACAGATCTGCCTGAGGAGCAGACCTCGTGGTGATCAGCAGGGGAGGGGAGGAGCATCAGACTCAGTGTGGAGATGTGATTGCAGATGGGGTGCTCACTGAGTTTGTCTTTGGACAGGGTTTTAATGATGGGCTGGAGGAGCTGTGTAAGATCCAGAAGGCCTGGGCAATCCCAGACATGGAGCAACGGGACAAAATCCGCCGGGCACAGAAAACCATTGTGAAAGAGACCTATGGTGCCTTTTTGAACAGGTGAGACCTCCTGCAGCACTGTCCTCTCCTCTTTGGGTTTACTGAGGTCTTTGGGGCCTTGCATAGCCTGAACAAGCCACTTTTCTATCTGTCCTGTCTTAGCTTCTCTACTTTGCACACTCAGACATCCCCAAGCTGACCTTGAGTGTTCACAGACATCTGCTGTCACTCTGATTCCTTGGTCAGTGAGCACAAAGCCCTGAGCCCGCTGGGCTGTTCATGTAAGACTTGTGAGGCCAGTTGTAACCAGGTCACTTAATCTACACAGAATACTGTCACTTGAGTGGGATGTGCTGGAGTGGAGCTGGTTTGTGACAGAGGAGGGACCAGTGGGTGTCTTTGCTGTGTTCCAGTTTTTAATTCACCTGTTTTCTTTTGTAGATTTGGCAACGTGCCCTTCACCAAGAACCCTGAAAAATACATCAAATACCAGGTTGACCAGGTGGGGGAGATGATTGAGAAGCTGTTTGACACGTCAGCATAAATTTCCAGCTGTCGTGAACTCTCCAGCTGGCAAGTACAAGCCAGTGCTCTCTCAGCAACCCTTGGGACTCCCTTCCCTTCTCCCTTGCCCCATTGTGGTGGGCAGGGTGTTATACTTGTATTTATCAGATTTATAAACCTGTGGAAACACTAACTCCTGGCTGTCTTTGCTCTGGGGCCATGGGATAAGGCAAAGTCTGCCCTGTGGGCTCCTATCTTGGTACATCCACCTCACCTGGGTTTGTGTGCAGCAGTCATGGGGAGCATGTTTAAAACAAAAAGAAAAATACACGACCAAAAAACCCCTGTATGGGTACAGCCTTTTTGTTAAGGGCAGGAGGCTGTGAGCTCCAAATGGTGCCATCTGCTTCTCTGATGGGTTTTGGGAATCTCAATTCTGTAGGATCCCAAATTATTTTCACATTCTTTTATTTTTTATTAATTTAATACAGCTGTAATTTAGTTCAGTCCTGTAATTTAGTTCAATGCTGCTTCTGGGGTTTGGGGGTGCCTGGCAGGGCTGCAGTCCAGTCATGTACAGGGATGTTTTACCCCAAAAGCAGACCTATATCAGTGCTCTGTTCCACGTGAGGCAGTGGGGTGGTGGCAGGGCTGTGACAGTGCAGTGAAAGCAGAGGGAGCTCCATGATGGCCTGGCTGGGTGCTGCTCCTTATTGACCTGAGGCAGAGCAAGTGTTCCCATAGTGATTTCCACTCAGCACCTTCCTCCTATCCCTGTTTTTCTTTGTCTCCTGTCTTCCTGAACCTGATGCATCTCCTCCCTGCAAGCAGCCAAGCCCATTCCCTTTGTTTAACCGTGGGGATCATGTGAAGAGCAAGTGCTGCTCTCCCACGTGCCTGGAGCATTCCTGGCAGGCTTTGACAGGGGAGCTGGACTCTGACACTTTGCACCAAGGCTTTGCAGAGCACTGGAGCACCCTTGTTGTACCTGTGGTCTCTGGCCAGGCGCTTCCTGCTCCCCTCTCCCTCTCTCCTGCTGCCTGCTCCATTGTTTGCCTGGAACAATTGAAATACAGGGTTTCCATAGAGCAAGGAGCACTCACAATAGCTGCTGCTTTGCAGTTTGGAGCAAATCCATTATTCACCTGAGCAGTGTTTACAGCAGAGTTTGCTGGGGTCTGATCAGCCCAGCGGTGGAGGAGCTGTTGGATGTGAGAACCTGGATGAGAGCACAGGTTGTTCTGTGGCAGACCCAGCTGCCTGCCTGGGCTGTGCCTCCTCAGACAGATGTTTTTCAGGTACCTCCTGCCCTTTCTGAACCCCTGGCCTTCTCTTCCTCAGCCTGGTGTAGCAAATGCCTGAAAACAGCAGTTTTGGCAGGCTTGCCCAGCCCAGAGCTGGACCATGGTGTGAGTTCAGGTCTTGACCAGCACCTGACTGTTTTTGTGTCTGACCATGCAGTGCCAACACAAGAGCCCTCCCTGCAGAAACCCTCCTCCTGCTGTCAAATCTCAAATGTCTGTGGGAACCTGAGATCTTGTACTTGCTGTTTTTAACCTCTGCCAGATCCAAGAGCCTCTGGAGGCTGGCAGGCGCCGGGCACTGTTTTTGTACATAAGCAAAGCTCTGCTGACTTGTGTTTCATGCAGTGTTGAGTCTGCTGGATACACACCCTGACATTCACCAGAAGGAGCTGGATTCCATCTTTCTGGATCTGTTTCTGACACTGCAGCAGTCTGATATGAATTTCTTTCTTGAGGAGAGTGTGTGGAATTCATGCTGAGCTGTAAAACATGTTTTATTACAGCTGATGCCAGGGCGAGGCAATTCACCCAGAACAGTCACAGGGAAAGCCAGGAGAGGGGAGGGGGAGCTCTGCCTGCAGCTTTACTGAGCTTTAGTGTGCAGGATCTGAAATCCTCCCTGAGCTGATGCTTTTGTGCCAACCAGAGCCTAAAGAAAGGGGTAAGATTGCCCAAGGGTCTGGGATAGAGCCACATCCTGTTCTCCAGAGGCTCTGGGAATGCCCCTCTGCATGGCCCCCACCAAAAGAGGCCTTTCTGGGCTTTGCTGTCAGCCTGTTGCCCCAGGAAAGCTGTCCCAGAGGCCAGATGCAGCCAGAGATGAGATGAAAATATCCCACTCCCTCCTGGTCTCTCCATTAGCAGCACCAGTAGCTGACTGCATTGTTTCCACCCCAATATTCCCTGGCTGCAGCTGGAGGAAGGAATGGGGGTGGGAGGCTGAGAGCTGAGCTTGGTGATATCTGTGCAGTGAGGAGGAGCTGGAGGTGGTGATTCCCTGGGGGAACAGGTAAATTCTGCTACTCCCAGGTGGGAATCAAGACCCTCATTTCCCTTAAAGGGAAACCTGAGCCAGCTGGTCCCTGTTCCCTAAACCCAGCCTCCCACTCAGCCTGGCTGTAAGCATTCCCTCACTGTCTGCCCTCTCTGCACAGGGGGTGAATGTGGGGAGCCAGAGCTGCTTTGGGAGCAGCAGCACGTTCTTCCCTGAGCACCCCTTCCTCAGGGTGGGAGCCTCCAGGCTGAGCTGTGTCCAACCCTGTGCAGCACCAGGGGAGGGCTCCGTGTGCTCCCTGCCTTTTTATGGTCAGGAATGTGTTTGCAACACGTTAATTAAGAGCGACCATGGTGGCCAGCACAGCCTGACCCTCTCACAGCTGAGCCCTTCATGCCCCTCTGAGAGCTGAGAGTGGAGCCTGGAGTCATGCTGAGACCATGGCAAGGGGCCACAGATGGGGTGAACCCCCTCTGCCTCCCCTTTTGCTTCCCCCAAGGCACTTGTGGGGTCTGGCACCCTTCCCTCACCTCCTGTTCTGCCCTGACACAGGGAATGTGTCTCTAACACCCAAGGTTTTGGGGCCAGAGCCCCATTTCTCCCTTATTTTTTAGCTGCCTGGCGCCCATGCTGGGGGCTGTGCCAGGGTCTGGGAGTGCTATCTGCTGCCTCCTAGACTGGGGAGCAAATTTGGCAGAGTAAATATTTGAAAACAAACCCACAAACCAAAATAACTTCTCTAACCTAGTGATAAATCTGTGTGGAAAGCTCACACTAACTGAGGTTGCAGCCAAGTGTCTCTCATCTCCCTTCTCCCACTCTTGGCTTGATGGGAGCTCAGTTTGGCCTATTCATTTTTCATTTCCAGTTAAATACGCCTTTATTAAATTTTAACTGGAACATAGGGACTTGCAGTGCTCTTAATTTAGGATAAAACCTCCCAAGGGAATGGACCAGGAGCCCATTTCTCTCAGCTGGGAGCATGTTGAGTGTCAGCAGATCCGGATGCTCTTGTCTTTTCCATCTGGGCCTGAGATGCTCTGTTATTTGAGGGGGAAAGTGGCTTCTAAATATGGTTTTGTGTTGGCAGCACAACCTCGTGTTTGCCCTTGGGGGGCTCATCAAGGCACGGGCTGGGTGTGAGGGTGATGGTTTCCTCCTCAGACGAGCAGGGACAATGTCAGATAAGGAGAGGGCTTTTTTTCTCTAATTCTGAATTTGCTGTAAACAGTGTAATGATCTGATTCACTCTTACAGCCTGCAGCCAAGGGAGAGTCAATTGATGGGTGAGCATCCATAAAATGAGGAGGGGTGTTGGATGTGTCACAACACAGAGCCCTGACCTTGCAGTCTGACCATCACCCAGCCCCTCTGCCCCTGCAGAGGGTGAGAGCAGCCATGTGAGCCATGTGCATGTCAGAGGGGATTTGGGGGTGCTGGGGGCAGCAGGGAGGTGCAGCCCCCAGGCTGGGAGCCGTGCAGAGCCTGCCCCCAGCCCACTGTCACCCTTTGGGACCTCACTGCTGACCAGTGCCCAGAAATAAGCAGGGGCCAGTGGTGCCCACGGCCTGGGAGAGGGGCACAGTGATGCTCTGGGCTGGCAGCTGAGGTAGGGGTGTCCTGGGACGTGTCTTCATGGTGTGGCTGGGCAGCTCTAGAGCAGTTAGCAGGGCAGGGCAGGGTCAGCCAGGGCTTGGGATGCTGTTGGAAAGGCTGGGGTGGGGTGGATGGGGGAGCAGAATCAGTGTCTCTGACAGGGGACATGGGGATATTGCACCCCCTGCCATGCCAGCACAGGGACCTGTGCCCTTGGGCAGCGCAGAGGTGCTGGGCCAACATCTCCATCCCCAAGGTGAGCTAAAAGCTGCCCAGGAGAGTGGATTGAACCCCTCAGTGTGTGTGGGATCCATGGAGGCAGATCCTGTGGCTCTCAGAGCAGAGGTAGATGAGGGCACGAGGAAAGTGAGGCTTTTAGCTGTGTTTGTGCAGCTGCTTCAATGTTTCCCCTGGCTGTGAAGAGTTGAGATTTATCCCTGTGAGCAGGGAGATAAATGCAGATGTAATTAATGGAGCTGCTTATACACTGCTCCCTGTAACTTATGTTGGGAACAGGACTAGACTAAATATCACCATCACTGATAGGAGGAGGTGGCCAATTTATGACCCTCTCTGTGGGGAGAGGAAGATCTGGTTATAATAACACTCAGCAGGGGAAAAGAAATGCTTTATAGTCAAAAGCTTCTCAAGAAAAAAAAAGGCCAAGCACTGGGGCTGGGTGGAGGAGAGCTCTGTTAGGACCAGACCTCCAGGGAGAGCCTGGACAGAAATACCCACCCAGCCCTGGGGAGCTCTGCCGTGGGGATTCACAACAGTGAAATCTGTGCAGACAGGCTCTGTAATGGCAGTTTACAGAGACCTGACCTTCATGGGGCTGTTGGGGTTCACAGCTGGGAATTGTAGGGATGCACAGCTCATCCTGCACTTTGGCCACCACCTCTGGCTGTGCTCTGCCACGGGTTTTTCAAAAGGGTGACCTGATCCTAGTCCCGTGATGCTCTTCTGGTAAACAAAAGGAAGGAATTCTTTCCCCAGTGGAGCCTTTGCAGGGTTAGGAGGTGGGAGGGTAAATCACAGCAGCCTCTTGTGGGCAGCAGCACTGAGAGGGTGCAGTGACATTCCCGTGCCACAGTGCCCCCCTCCAGGGGCATCACCCACATCCTCCGTCCCCCCTCAGCTTCCCTGCATCCAGCAGGACCCACCACCCCCCAGCCTCTCCTTCCCTGCAGCTGTGGGGCTTCCCAAAGGAGCTGGACACGGCAGTGGGGTGGAGGGGCTTTATTTATTCCTGGGCTGGCTGGGCACCCCCAGCTCTCACACAGCCCTGGCTGTGTCAGTGCCAGTGCCCTGCTTGTCTCCACGAGCACCTTGCCTGCTTGAGATGCTGAGCTGTCCCCAGGCTGTGCAAAGGCATTAAAATCCTTCCCCTAGCATGGGTGCATGGCTGTGCTTCCCTGGCCAACAACCTCCCTCCCCTTGGTCCTTGGTGACCTTCTGTGCTTTGCTCCTGGATTTTCCTACCTGAGCTGGGTTTGTGCTCAGTGCTGCCCCGGGATACAGCTCCTGAACCAGGACACAAACAAACCAAGACTTTCCAAATGCCCCTAAAAGTGCTTCCACAAGCTCCAGATGCTGTGCTGGTTGGAGGGGCCAGAGCTTTTCACAGGCTCTGGGTGTAGATGCAACAGGGAGTAAGTCCATCCATGACAGAGGAGCAGGTGCTTACACATGGCAGTGGATCTTTGGGTTTGATCTCTCTGCTCTCAACAAGTGCTTGGTGGAAGCAAATCCTGTCCTTGGTTAGTTCATGGCTGAGTTTGTATCAGCAGTATCACAGTTGTGATATCTGGGTGCATTTGAATGAAAAGACTTCAACTGCACCCATTTCAACCCAAAACAGAGCCCAGCCCCAGGCCTGCAATGCAAAGCCATGGGGTGGGAGGGAGCTCTGCTAGCTGACGCTGAAGGTGACAGAGGAGCCCTGTGCTCTGTGCTGCTGCCCCTGCAGCCCTGCCTGCCCCCAGGGCTGTGCGGGGGCCCTGCGGCCGGGCAGGGCTGCGCTCAGCTGGCTCGCCTCGCTGAGCTCTGCCTCCAGCGTGCTGACCGTGTTGGCAGCCTGGGCCACCTGCACCTTGTGCGCCGCCTTCTCGTGCAGGAGGCAGCTGAAGATCTTCTTGAAGCCCTTGCGGAAGTGCTTGGAGACCAGGGCGTAGACGATGGGGTTCACGCAGGAGTTGGCGTAGGAGACGACGTGCGAGAGGATGCGGAGCACGTACGTGGAGTGGTTCAGGGGGAAGTACCCGAACCACACGCAGAGGATGACCAGGTGGTGGGGCAGCCAGCAGAGGCAGAACAGCACGGCCACGATGATGATCATCCTGGTGACCTTCCTCTTGGCCTTCTTGGACTCCGACATGTCCTGGAGAGGGTCCACGGACCGCCACAGGTAGCGGATAGTCCGCACGTAGGTGAGGCTGAGGATGAGCACGGGGATGATGTAGCTGAAGATGAAGGTGCAGATGTCCATGATCTTGCGCTGGGAGATCTCCCAGATGGGGTGGCAGACGGTCAGGTTGGCCAGCTGGAACTCCTGGTAGTAGCTGAGGTAAGGGCCCGAGAAGATGAAGGAGAGGGCCCAGATGAGACAAATGGCCAGGAGGGCGTTCCTGGGTGTCCTCAGCTCCCTGGAGTGCAGGGGGTATCGGATGGCCAAGTACCTGCACGGGAGAGGGACAGGGACATGGCTGCAGTCCTGGGGAGGGCACAGAGAGAGCATCGCCAGGAGCAGGTTGGACAGAGGGCAGAAATGGATTTGGGCTTTCCAGGGCAGTTAGTCACAAAACTGATTCCCTGGTGCTTCTTAGGGACTCCGTGCAGCACAAAGGACTGAGGAAGATTCTCTCCCTGAGCCTGTCCTGTCACCCTCTGCTCTTGGCAGTGGTTGTGGGGACAGTGGGATGGTCCCATTGTGTCCCTCCCCTAATCCAGGAGACCCTCACTTGACCATCACTGTTAGGCACAGTGGAGCAGTGAGGATACAAAGGCAAGTGCCTGGGATTCCCAGACACAGCATTCCTTGTACTGGCACATGTGCGAGCACATCACCCCTTTTCAGAGCTGTAATTAGCTGGTCCCTTAATTGCACCCAGCTCTGAGGCTTGTGCAAGCCCTCCCTTGCTCAACACATCTGTTCTCTCAGCTCCATGGGATGCGGGAGGAGAGGCAGCCCCCGGGGGTGCTGCCAGCAGCCAGTGCAGTGCTGGGATGGCAGGACACATCCAGCCGGGCTCCAGGGCCTCCCAGGGGACTGGCACATGCACTTCCCACATCCCACCTTGCAGGATTTGGGCACTGAGTGGAGCAGCACCAGGAGCTCCCAGCCTCGTGCTTGCTACAGGGTCATAACTCACCGGCCTTGCAGAGGCAGGGACTGAGGTAAAGCACAGACAGGAGCACCAGGCTTCCCAGGAAAACCCTCCCTGGAACAGGCTGGGATAACCACTGGGACAAGGGACAGTATGGGAACAGAAAGAGGCTTTTTGCTAATAGAAGGAGAGGGTGGGAAAAATCAGTGTCTCAGCTCAAAGATCCCCGTGTTTTTTTCTCCTCAAGGTCTGCCTGCTTTGCTGGGGGTTGTTGGGAGGGAAGGGGCTCTCTCTGTACATCCCAGGAAGAGCCAGAGCTGCACAGGCACTCAGCTTTGCTTTCTCATTTTTCATCCCCACTTCACTGCCAGGGCCTGTGGATAAATCCCAATCCTACAGCTTCAGGGTCTGAAAGCTTCCTCCAGCTGGGCACTGGGGCCAGGGGTCCCGATCCAGCCCTCTGCAGCCCCTCATACTGGGACTTCCTCACACACATCAACTAGGAAATGCTGCTTGATTGCCCCAGGAGCCCCGGGACATCACAGCAGTCAGGATTTAGCCCCAGGGGAATTCTCCCCCTCCCTGCCCCGGTGGGATCCAGAGAAAGGGGAGCCTCAGGATGCAGGCAGCCCCTTGCCCCGTTCCCTTTCCTACCTGTCGAGGGAGACGGTGGCCAGGGTGAAGCTGCTGGCGTACATGGTGAGGTAGATGAAGAAGTGCACGGCCTTGCACATGAAGGGCCCGAACACCCACCCCTCCAGCGTGTAGATGGTGGCTTGGAAGGGGACGCAGAAGAGGATGAAGCAGAGGTCGGCCACCCCCAGGTTGAGGATGAAGAGGTTGGTTGTGTTCTTCACCTGCCCGTTGCGCAGCAGCACGGCCAGCACCAGGCTGTTGCCCACGGTGCCCACGAGGAAGATGATGAAGTACACGAGTGGGATGATGACGGACTCGGGCTGCCAGCCCCCCCCGGAGCCCAGCAGCGAGCCGTTCATGGCCGGGAGTGCACGGCTCGGGCGGGCAGCGGGCGTGGAGAAAGCACCGGGGGCACACGGGGAGAGGGGTGCGCAGGGAGATCAGTGTGGGCTGCAGGGAGAGCACGCTGGGGAGCACAGAAGGGAGGGAAAGGGAAAAGGAAAGGGAAAGGGGGTGCGGGGAATGGTCAGTGAGGAGCACACCGGGGATGCATGGGAAAGGGGTGGATAGGAAAAGACGTCCAGTGGGGAGTGCAGCAGGGATGCAAAGGAAAAGGAGGGGCAGGGAGAGGTCAGCAGGGATTGCACAGAAAAGGGGTGCAGGGAGAGGTCAGCAGGGATTGCACAGAAAAGGGGTGCAGGGAGAGGTCAGCAGGGATTGCACAGAAAAGGGGTGCAGGGAGAGGTCAGCAGGGATTGCACAGAAAAGGGGTGCAGGGAGAGGTCAGCAGGGATTGCACAGAAAAGGGGTGCAGGGAGAGGTCAGCAGGGATTGCACAGAAAAGGGGTGCAGGGAGAGGTCAGCAGGGATTGCACAGAAAAGGGGTGCAGGGAGAGGTCAGCAGGGATTGCACAGAAAAGGGGTGCAGGGAGAGGTCAGCAGGGATTGCACAGAAAAGGGGTGCAGGGAGAGGTCAGCAGGGATTGCACAGAAAAGGGGTGCAGGGAGAGGTCAGCAGGGATTGCACAGAAAAGGGGTGCAGGGAGAGGTCAGCAGGGATTGCACAGAAAAGGGGTGCAGGGAGAGGTCAGCAGGGATTGCACAGAAAAGGGGTGCAGGGAGAGGTCAGCAGGGATTGCACAGAAAAGGGGTGCAGGGAGAGGTCAGCAGGGATTGCACAGAAAAGGGGTGCAGGGAGAGGTCAGCAGGGATTGCACAGAAAAGGGGTGCAGGGAGAGGTCAGCAGGGATTGCACAGAAAAGGGGTGCAGGGAGAGGTCAGCAGGGATTGCACAGAAAAGGGGTGCAGGGAGAGGTCAGCAGGGATTGCACAGAAAAGGGGTGCAGGGAGAGGTCAGCAGGGATTGCACAGAAAAGGGGTGCAGGGAGAGGTCAGCAGGGATTGCACAGAAAAGGGGTGCAGGGAGAGGTCAGCAGGGATTGCACAGAAAAGGGGTGGCACAGAAGGGAGGGAAAGGGAAAAGGAAAGGGAAAGGGGGTGCGGGGAAAGGTCAGTGAGGAGCACACCGGGGATGCACGGGGTGGATAGGAAAAGATGTCCAGTGGGGAGTACAGCAGGGATGCAAAGGAAAAGGAGGTGCAGGGAGAGGTCAGCAGGGATTGCACAGAAAAGGGGTGCAGGGAGAGGTCAGCAGGGATTGCACAGAAAAGGGGTGCAGGGAGAGGTCAGCAGGGATGCAAAGGGAAAGGGGGTGCAGGGAGAGCGCGCCGGCGAGCACAGAAGGCACACACGGGAAGAGGGGGAGCAAGGAGACTGCAGCGGGGAGCGCACCAGGGACGCACGGGAAGGGGCAGAGCGGCGGCAGGGGAGCCCGGAGAGCGCACGGGAGCTGCACGGGAGCTGCGGTGCACGGGCAGCGTGCGGGGGGCCCGGCGGGGCTGCGGGGGAGCCGGGGGCCCTTCACCTCCTCCGGGCGTGCGGGAGCCCGCGGGCGCTCGGGCGGCTCCGGCGGGGCGGCTGCGGCGCTCTCGGTGCGCCGGCGGAGCGGGGGGGCCCGGGGGGCTCCGGGGCGCGGCTCCCGCCCGGCCCCGGCGACGGCATCCCCACCCCGCTGCCCTCGGGGAGCTCAGGGACCCAGCCCGGGCAGGGTTTCCCCTGGGATGGGGTGAAATGTTAGTGATGTTACCCCTCCGGAGGGGCTGGGGCAGCCGGGCTGGGCGCCCCAAAGGGAGCTGGGCACCCCGAAGGGAGCTGGGCACCCAAAGTTAGGCGTCTGCGGGAGTTTTCTGATAGCCTCCCCCTTCAGCAGTCACTGAAAGAGGGTTTGCTCACCCCCAGGGGCTGCGGGGCTGGTTTTTAGCAATGGGAATCCTCTGACTGCAAATCTCTCCGCATTGTCCAGCGGCAGAGAAATCCTCGCACCGAAACAGCCGAGGTGAGCCCAGGTTTTCTGAGAAACTGCATTTCTCCCCACGGCTGGGTTAGGGTTAGAGAGCAGCGGGATACATCGCAGCCAGAACAAATCTTTTTTCGTGCCGTGTCGTCTTCCTGCAAAATTGCCTTTTTGGTCCCGCAGGATGGGAGCCCCGGGAGCGGCCGGAGCAATCGGCTCTCCGAGGACTCTTGGTCTGACCCCACCCCAGCCTGCCTTGTTTTGCTTCTGGAATATTTAATGCGCCAATTACTTCTGTAACTAACTCGCTCCGCAGTTTCTCCGCTCTCTCAACGGGCGCTGAGCCCGCGGTGCTGGCAGCTCTGGGGACACTGCCAGCCCTGTGACACGGCCACCGCAGCACACGGAGCCCTCCCCACCCTGGCAGCCCTGCCCCACCAACCCCAAAGCCAGCTGGAGGCGACCAGACCCCTCTGGGGTGGGGATGCTGCGGGTTCCCGGTGACATCCCACAGCGAAAAGCAATTAGGAGCAGCACGGCGGAAATTGGGGCTGAAGGAGGTGCTGAGACACAGAACAGCTCTGCCTTGCTCTGCCGGTCCCAGACTGGCTGCATGTCCCCGGGGAGCCACAATGGTGCCACAGCCACGGCCCGCGGGGAAGCCTGGCCCCAGCGAGGTTCCACCCTGTGTCCTGACAGCCTGGTGGTGTCTCTGGTCAGCCTGCAGAGAGGCTGGCTCCATCCTGGTGCTGCAGAGTGAGATTATAAAAACAAAACAAAACAAAACAAAACAAAACAAAAAAACCCCCAAACAAACAAAAAACCCCAACAAAACAAAAAACAAACAAAAACAAACAAAACCAAAAACAAACAAAAACAAACAAACAAAACAAAAACAAAACAAAAACAAACAAACAAAAACAAAACAAAACCAAACAAACAAAAACAAACAAAACAAACAAAATCAAAAAAACCCAAAAAACAAACAAAAACAAACAAACAAAAATAAACAAACAAACACAAACAAACAAAAACAAAACAAAACCAAACAAACAAAAACAAACAAACAAAAATAAACAAACAAACACAAACAAACAAAAACAAAACAAAACCAAACAAACAAAAACAAACAAACAAAAATAAACAAACAAACACAAACAAACAAAAACAAAACAAAACCAAACAAACAAAAACAAACAAACAAAAATAAACAAACAAACACAAACAAACAAAAACAAAACAAAACCAAACAAACAAAAACAAACAAACAAAAATAAACAAACAAACACAAACAAACAAAAAACCCAAACCAACCAACCAAACAAAACCACAACAACAACAAAGAAACCCCAAAAAAACAAAGAAACCCCAAACAAACAAAACCCCAAAAACAACCCCCCCAAAAAACAAAAGAAAACAAAAAATCCCAACAACAACAATAACAAAAAAAAACCCCAACAAAACAAAAAACAAATAAACAAAAACAAACAAACAAAACCAAACAAAACCCCAAACCAACCAACCAAAACCACAACAACAACAAAAACAAAAAAACCAAACAAACAAAGAAACCCCAAACAAACAAACAAAACCCAAAAAACAAAAGAAAACAAAAAATTACCAACAACAACACCAAAAAAAAAGGGAAATCACTCAGTTTCTTCCCAAATAGCAGTTTTACTCAGTTTTACGGGAGTAGCAGGATAAAAATAAATAGCAGCAAAATATCCCAAATAGCAGTAAAACTCAGTTTTACTGAGTTTTACTCAGTTTTACAGGAGTAGCAGGATAAAAATAAATAGCAGCAAAATACATTTTTGTCCTGAGACCCAGAAGGGTTATTTGGGCAGGGGTGAAGGAGGATGATCCAGATCCCCAAAAGCAAGATCCTCTGGCCAAAACCAATAGGAAAAGGCCTAAACCAATAGGAAATTGCCAAAATCAACAGGAAAAGGCCAAAACCAACAGGAAAAGGCCAAAACTAAGAGGAAAAGGCCTAAGCCAACAGGAAAAGGCACGCTGTGGGGCTGGCAGAGGGATGGGAGTGCCCGTAGCTGGGGGTTTGTGCCCTGCAGCAGCCCCTGTGACACCGAAGGCAGCTCAGCCTCGCTGCCAGGCTCCCCTGGAGGCTCTGCAGGTTTGTGTGAGCCCCTGGCCCCTGCCCTGGGGGAGTTCACACACCCAGGCGGTGGCTGACGGTTTTATCCTCCCGTTTGCAGACCCCAGAGGAATCCAGAGGAGCTGCAAAGCTTCCTGCCAGCGTGCCAGAAAGCAGAAATGTCCCTGTGCCGCACCTGGGGGCTGATTTGGGGTCAGCACTGGGGCAGGTGACCCTGGGGGCTCTTTTGGGGTGGGTGGGTGACTCGGGGGCTGTTTTGGGTCAGTTCTGGGGTGGGTGGGTGACCCTGGCTCTGTTTGGGATCAGTTCTGAGAGGGGTGGGTGACCCTGGTGGCTGTTTTGGGGTGGGTGGGTTACCCTGGGGGTTGTTTGGGGTCGGTTCTAGGCTAGGTGGGTGACCCCGGGGCTGTTTTGGGTCAGTTCTGGTGTGGCTGGGTGACCCTGGGGGCTCTTTTGGGGTGGGTGGGTACCCTAGGGTCAGTCCTGGGATCAGTTTTGAGATGGGTGGGTGACCCTGGGGGCTGTTTGGGTCGGTTCTGGGCTGGCTGGGTGGCCCTGGCTCTGTGTGGGGCCAGCACTGGGGCGGCGCTGGGCCCGAGCCCCGTGAGGGAGCTGGGGCTCGCTCGGGATGGATGAGCGGGACCGGGGCAGGAGGGGCTGCACCCGCACCCGGGGTGGGGCCCAGCCCCGGGAGCCCGCCGGGACGCCCGATCCCGCTCCTGTCCCGGTTTCCCTTATCCCATTCCCGGTTCCCATTCCCTTTTCTCCCGTTCCCGTTCCCGGGCTGCCCCCGGGTCCTCCCCGTTCCCGGCAGCCCCCGCGCGCCGCTCGCCGCTCCCCGGCCCGTGATGCTCCGCGGCCCCGGTGCAAGATGGCGGCGGAGCGTCAGGGAGGCGGCGGCGGCCGCGGGGCCGGGGCGGAGGAGAACAAGGAGCACAAGGACGGCAAGGACAACAAGGAGAACGAGCGGCCGGCGGGGCCGCAGCCCGGCGGCCTCGGCGACAGCCTGGGCCTGGAGAGCATCCTGCGCAGCGGCGGCGGCGGGGGGACGTGGCAGGCCCGGCCCCGTGGGCGGCGGGGGGACGTGGCGGCAGCGCGGAGCTCGCAGGGCAGGGACAGCGGGGACTGCCCCCGCTCCCGGCTGGAGCCCCGTGAGGGGGCAGCCCGGAGGGGCGGGCGGTGCTGGCCTGGGCCCGTGAGGGTTTGGTTCGGATAAAGCGGGTTTGGATAAAGCTGGCTTTCCTGGGTTATGGAATCGCGCTCCTTCCGAGCCGCGGGACAGCTGCCGTCAGTCTCCACAGCGGGGCCGTGTGCTTTAGGGTACGGGCAGGGCACCCGGGAGCTGCTCCTGGTGATACCGCACCTTGAAGTGAGCAATAATAAATTAAAAAAAAAAACAACAAACTTACCAGGTGCGCTGAGGTGGCAGGCTGGCTCCTGCAGGTTTAGTGCTTCTGAAATCTCGGCGTGTAAAGCTTGTGGGGGTTGTGTAGGTGAAACTTGGATGTGAAACCGGTCCAGCTGCACAGCTGTGGTAGAGCTGAGTTTTATCTTCTGGGTCAGAGGGAAACCCGGGGGGAATCAGGTTGCAGTTTTCCACGTGGCATATGGCAGGTGGTGTGTAGTCAGTGACTGTGGAGTAAGGTGCAGAGTTAGCAATTGCCCTGGGAATGTTGGGAATGAAAAAATAAAAAAGTTCAGGGGGTATGAATTCAGCAAGTAACTGTGCAGGATAAAAGAGTGAAAAAAATCTTGGGTAGACAGCAGAGATGAGGAGGGCTGTGGTGAGACACTGCAGTTCAGCTGGGTTGTTCTGCAGATACAGAATAATTCAGTGGTGTAACTATTGGTGCAGGTTTTTATACTTCAGGGACTTTCTTCTAGGTGTAGTCCTAAGAACACATTTTGATAGACATCTGGCATTTTTTAAACTTTAATTGTTTGGTGTTTTTTAGGTGTAGTTGTAGTTTTTCTTTTGTTGGGGTTGTTGTACAGTCTGGTTTTCTGTTGTGAATTTTCTTTAAAGGTATTTTGGTAAAGCTTAAAAGGGAAATTTTAGGGTATGAATGCATGTAGCACAGAGATTTCTTGTTTGTGGTGGAGGTTTTATTTCACAAAATAGCCTGCCTTGTAAACTGAATGAAAAACATCAGGTTTACTAGAATGTAGCATGATTTTGATTTTATTTGCTAGGAATAACTGAGGGAGTGAAGGAAGTGCAGGAGCTCTGAGTGATGGTGCCCCAGGGCAGTGCTGTGTGTCACAGATATTTGTTACAGCAGGACTAGAAACGTGCTGAAAAACTGAGATCAGCCCTGGAGTTGTTTCCAAAAACTCTTTTTATGAGGTTCTGTGCTCAGAAGGCACTTGGTTTGTTTGTTTGTGCTGGGGAGGCAGCAGATGTTCTGTTCTGGGTGGTTTTATCCTTGTCCTGAGCAAGGGGACATTCCGGGGCAGGAAAGCTTCTCTAGCTCAGTTTTCCCTACAAATCTGTGTCACAAGTGTGGCTGGGGAGGTCCTGTAGCCAGGCTGGGGTGGTCTGAGGATGGTCCTTATCCCCAAAGGAGCTCTGGTGCCAGCAGCACTCCCCTGGATGTCTGCAGGAGGTGCCTGAGGTTTGTCTCATCTCTGCTGACAGAAATGAGCTCTGGAGGGAGCTGTGGGCTCATGATGTGCTTTAGAGCCATCAGCTCTCTGCTTTTAGGAGGTTTTGGGGTGTCCCACTGCTCAGAGTGTGTCTGGCTCAGGGGCTCTGGGGGTTCCCTGTGTTATTTTGGGGTGGAGGAGGAGCTGGTGCCCTGCACTGTGAGTGTCCCTTAACGCCAGCCGCAGTCCTGCAGATCGTGAAGGAGTCCCAGCAGCAGCACGGCCTGAGGCATGGGGACTTCCAGAGGTACAGGTGAGTGCTGGGGGCTGCTCCTGGGCTTGGCTTCACTTCATTTAAATTGTAACCCCTTGTAGCAGGCAGCAAACCTCTCTGCCAGGTGGAAACCCCTGGTGGGCTGTTCCACGTGGGGCCCTGTGTGCTGATCGCCCTTGGCTGTGCTGTGCTGTGGCTCTTGCATCCCCACTGCCCATAGGAGCTTGTGTTCACACCTCCCTCATAGGCACTGTACTCCTCCAGCTCAGTGTTCCATAAACACACATAAAGCACCTAGTCATGACCACATCACCCTGATTTTTCAAGACCATGTCTTCTTACTTCGTTTTCTATTAATTGCTGCTTTACACGTAGTTTTTGAGCTGCCATATGTCACACATGGTGTTTTAAATGATAAAACATTGCCTGGTACAGCCTTAATTTTTAAATTTTTTTTTTCTATTTAGATAGAGCAGTAAACAGAAGCAAAGTTGTCCTTTGGCCAGACTGACTGTGGTTGTCCTTTTTTAGGGGTTACTGCTCCCGCAGGCTGAGGCGGCTCCGCAAAACTCTCAACTTCAAGATGGGCAACAGACACAAGTTCACTGGGAAGAAAGTAACTGAAGAGATTCTCTCAGACAACAGGTACAGGGACTGGATGGAATTGAGACTTCAGTGTGTTACTGAAGAGTTTCCTTTCAGTAATTTCTTTTTCATGTGGAAAACTATTTTGTACAATATCATCCAAAACATTTCTTTTCAGAGATGTGTTGTTGATACTAATAAAAGTTCAGGCTGTAGTGCAGGTGCAAGAGACACTGCTCACATCCAGTGGGACAAGGAGGAGCAGCAACAGCCTGTTCCATCTCTTCCTTCATAGTTGCTAAAATGGGTTCTTTTAATAATCAGTAAATTCCTGTGACATTTAAGAGGAAATGCTTATTCAGGTGTGTTGCAAGGTAACCATGGGAATGCTGGTAATGTAAATGGTGTAGCCAGCAAGGTTGGGGTTAGAGATACAATCCCTTCTGTTTGGACAGAAATATTGCACTGCAAGTTTTACTTACATCTTCTAAATTTGACAGAATGCTTGTCTGACAGAGTTTGTGGAGAGCAGCCAGGATTTTGGGTTCACTTCCCATCTTTTAGGTATACTTAGAATGTTTCTTGTCTTTTCTTGTGGGAAAACAACACATGATGCTGCATTCACCTGTGTTGTTAGAACATATTGAACCAGTTTTAAGAGTGGCCTAAAATGATAAATCCCTTGTCTTTGTAGCGTCTGTGGTACTACAGAATGATACCTCTCTTCCTCAGTGGGGTAATTGCACTTCTGAGTGAAAAACACAGCAGAAACTAGTCAGGAATAACAAGACTTTGTGTGCTTAGAACTTTAAGTAAAACATCTGCCTCTTACTAATTAAGCTGCACTTCTGCTACTGAACTTGGCAGACCAAATGGCAAAGAGCTGGTGGTGGTACAACTCTTGTGTGAGTGTCATTATTGTCCCATGCACCCTCCTGTGCCCTGCAGGTATCTGCTGCTGATCCTGATGGATGCAGAGAGGGCCTGGAGCTACGCCATGCAGCTGAAGCAGGAGGCCAACACGGAGCCCCGCAAGCGCTTCCATCTGCTCTCGCGGCTGCGCAAGGCCGTGAAGCACGCCGAGGAGCTGGAGAGGCTCTGTGAGAGCAACAGGGTGGATGCCAAGACAAAGCTGGAAGCTCAGGTAACCACTGGTACTTTCATCTTGTTGTACAGCAAGGGCTGAACAAGAAATCTTTGGAGTTTGGGGTGAAGAAATAATTACTGTCTTTCAATGAATAATAAAAGTACAAAAAATTGAGGGCAGCTAAGATGGTGCAACACAGCCTAAGAAACTGCTTATCAACTGAGTTACCTTTTTGTTGAATGTGCTGAAGTAGCCACCCAGAATGCAAGATTTGGGGGTTCAGTTTCTGGAAAACAGCTCTTGTGAAATCTTTGAACAGCAGTGCTGTACTCATTTAATTAAACTACCATTGTACAGCGTGTTGCTGGGGAAAAAAGTTGTGTGACATCAGTGGGCCATTGAGTAACAATCAAGAAATATCTTCAATTTCTGGGCAACCTTGTCTAGTGGAAGATGTCCCTGTCATGGCAGAGGGGTTGGAACTAGATAATCTTTAAGCTCCTTTCCAGTCCATTCTGTGATTCCATTTTATGATTGTGCGGTTCCTTAGAAATGCAGC
The DNA here is from genome assembly GCF_014805655.1 of Passer montanus. Lineage (NCBI taxonomy): Eukaryota > Metazoa > Chordata > Aves > Passeriformes > Passeridae > Passer > Passer montanus. Next base: position 2,229,905 of record NW_024368263.1, read on the forward strand.
AGAGTCAGTTAAAGGGGAAGAGGTAGGTAGCTGTAACCTGTCATCCAAATCAGTTGTCTTCTGTGGGAAGCCCCAGTGAAAAGGGCAAAGCTTAGTCACCCACTGCAGGAGTCCCAGCAGCCTTTCTCTGAAGGTGGCACAGTTAGGCAGCTGATGGGGAGTGACCTTGCCCTCGCTCTCTGTGCAGGCGTACATGGCTTACCTCACCGGGATGCTTCGCTTCGAGCACCAGGAGTGGAAGGCAGCAATGGAGGCTTTCAACAAATGCAAGTGAGTCCCTGACTTCACCAGCTTCCTTCAGGAAATAGTGTTGGATCACTTTAGTTATGTGCATAACTAAACTAACATTACTAACACTGTGCATTGTTAATTCTGCTTAACTGGGAGGTGCTGCTGAAGAAATAGCATCTCCCAGAGCACAGACACAAACTGTTCCCTTAGGATAGCACCTCACAAGTGACACACTCTGCAGTGTTAATATCTGTCCTTTGCTGTAGGACCATCTATGAAAAGCTGGCCAATGCTTTCACAGAAGAACAAGCTGTGCTGTATAACCAGCGTGTGGAGGAGATCTCGCCCAACATCCGCTACTGTGCCTACAACATTGGTAAGGGAAGGGGGGCTCATCTGTTCACAGGAAAGCAATACTGGTTTAGTTAAACCCTCATCTAAGTAACATTGACACCATAGTATTTTGGGCAAATTCTGCTCTTGTTTTGGGACAGTTTAGCAATGCAGAAAGGGCCTCATTTTGCAACAGCACCTGTGGTTTTGTATAGAAAGACAGAATAACAGTTTGTGGTAGCTTGCCTATGAAGTTACAATGAAATTGCAAGCTTGTCCCTAAACTGCCAGTGTAAAATCTAATGATAAGATTTGTATATGAAAGTGATTTTGAAGTCAAATGGAAATGTGATCTCAATTTGTTGATTTTCAGGTGACCAATCTGCCATGAATGAGTTGATGCAGATGAGACTGAGGTCTGGTGGCACTGAAGGTCTTCTTGCAGAAAAACTGGAGGTAATTTATTTGCATGCTTCAGCTTGAAATATTCATTATTACTGTGCTGAGCATGAATATTGCTGCAGCAAACCATTCAAGAGCCAGAATTGAACAGAAGTGAGCAAGTAAGCCTAGGCTTTGTGGGAAACAACTTTCTCAAAAAGCCCTTTGATTTCAAAATAGTCAAGTCTAGCATCAGTCCAGGAGGTTCAGTTTTGCATCCCTGTAAATTGAAGCTCCTAAGCTCAGTGTGTTCTGTGCAGGCTCTGATCACCCAGACTCGGGCAAAGCAGGCAGCCACGATGAGTGAGGTGGAGTGGAGAGGGAGAACTGTCCCAGTGAAGATTGACAAAGTGAGGATCTTCCTGCTGGGGCTGGCTGACAACGAGGCAGCAATTGCTCAGGTAACCCAGCAGCCCTCTCCATCCTGCCCTTCTCACCATCCTCTCCTTCTATGCAATACCTGGTACCTGAACTAAAAGCTTTTGAGTAATGTCATTTTTTTTTTTCAAATTTGGGGCTGGAAGGCTGAAGGTAAAAGTGGGGGAGTACTGATTATAACCCAAAGCTGAAGTGTTGGCTGGGGATAGCTCTCACAATCTGCTGAGTGGAGCAGTCTGGGAGATCTATTCTGAGTATTCCTGCTCCTTGGAACATTCTGTGCTGCCTTGCAGCAGCAGGGTGATAACCATATTATTAGAACATCACTTAGAAATGAAGGTTACAGTTTTAATGAATTACTCTTCTAATTTCTTTAAGCATCTTGCTCAAATGCTCCAACTTCAGAGCAGCCAAAACAAAAATACATATTGATAATTTCTTTCTTTAGCAACAAATAGCCATTTGCCAGGTGTAGCAGGTGGTGTTCCATTCTCTTACTGACTTCTGGAAATCTTCAAAAGCAGGAAGGGGATTAATAAATGTTAGAATGTAAATCAATTTCACATGTAATGGTTCCGAAACACTTCATAGAATCATGGAATGTCCTGAGTTGGAAAGGACTCACAAGTATCACTGAAGTCCAGCTCACTGGAACTTGCAGTGGCACATACAGTTCATGTCTTTAGTATTGTAGTAAAGTTTTCCATCTGTAGTTTTTTCCTTGGAAGTGGTGACCAGAGGAAGTATCCTGCTTTTTAGTGTCTGCATACACACTCAGAGTTTTAAAAGGAAGTGAAAGGATCTTCAGTGCCAGTAAAAATGGGAATTTTGCAGCATTAAAAACCTTTTATCACTAGGAAAATAATAATAAATAAAAAGAAATAAATAAAAATTATAATCCTACAGAGGGTTAAGACTAGAGCAGGGGATAGTGGTAAGAGGAGTGTGATTGGTATAAACAGGATGTGGCTGGGTGGGAAACCTGAGTGCTACCATAATGTTAGGAATTGAATGTTGCTGAATGGATTTGGTTTCAGGAAGCACCTAAGTGTGGCCAGCAGGTGGAAGTACAGCTCTGAGTTCCCTCATTTAACTTCCATCCTGGCAGCTGACAGCTGGACTTTCTCAGTTTAGTTGCTCTCTAAAGTAGTGGCAGAACAGCCTGAATTTGGTCTCATCTTTGCATTCCTGGGAATCTGACTAAACAGAGGAGTTGAGTGGACTGCTGAGAGCTGAGCATTGCAGCAGCACTGTTTGCATTCCCAGAGAGCTAAAACTTGCCTTTTTGGCAGCAGTTCTGGAGTTGTGTCAGCTGTGATGGGCAGTCCAGCTTCGTGTGAATGAATTGTGCTTCCTGGGATCTTTGGCACCTTTCTGCTCATCTTCACTGAGCTGAAGCCCTGACATAACAGCAGTGCTCTGCAGGGTTGGACTAGTTGTAAAACCAGTCTGTTTTGTGTAAAAATGGAGTCTCCCAATGCAATTACACTGTTGCCTTTGGTGCCTTATTGGTAATGGGAGGAACAGAACAAATCAGCCAAACTGAAATAGGAATCCAGGTTTGAAATTGCTTTTGTCAGTCCTTTTGTAGATTTGAAGGTGTGGCTGTGAGGGCCCATTGGCTCTCACCAGGTAGAAGTGACAAGGCTGCAGGGCAGCATGACACAGGTGTGCTCCTGGCTGGTGTTGCCTCAAGGATTCTGTGCTCATCTCTAGATTGCAGCAAAAATGGGTGGTAATAACTGTCAGAGATGTTACACAGTGGTTTAGACCAAAGAAAATCTGACAGCTGAGCACTGCACATTTTTTAGAATTGGGTTCAGGGGGATTGGTTTCCATGAACCTCTAAGATGAACCTGTGCAGTTCTGTCAGGACAGTTGAATCGCCAGCTGCAGCACTTGTGTCTCAGCCCTGTGAGCTGATATCTCCCAAATCAGAACATGGCTATTTATGCATAGAATCAGCTTAAGGAGTTTTTGCTTGGAAAGGAAAGCCTTTGTTTCGTTGCAGGGCCCAGCCCTTGCCCTGTTTGTGCCTGAATGATGATCTGGCCATGTCTGTTTTCATTTTTGTGCTTACAGTGAAATTGCTGTGCTGCTCTGGGTGAGGTTGAGAATGCAGTCAGACTCGTCTCTGGTTATTCTCAGGAGCCAGTCCCACCTTAAAAATTCTCACAGCAAATCTTAAATTAAAAACAAAAAAAATCCCAAACTCAAAAAACCGCCTCCATCACAAGATACCTGAGGCTTTGTGAGGGAGTAAAAATAACATTCTTGATTAGGTTTGTGAACGTGGGAAGTGGAGAGGCAGAGTCTGTGGAGCTGTACAGTAGATTAACAAGTGAGCATGGTTTGAGACTTTTTAAATTCATTTTGACAATTGCAAATTTATTGCAGCAAAGCTTATCTTACACTGTTACATGAGATGGGAGTGGCAGAACATGGTGCTGGTGCTCTTGAATTCTTCTTCAATCACTGAGGCTGAGGTTTGCTTCTGAGTAGTTTTTTCTTACTGAATCATTGAAAGTCTTGCAATCTCCAGCTGGTTTCCGACTCAGCATCTGAATAAAGGCTGAGTTTCAGTTTGGGAGCTTGTTTAATTGGGTACACAATATGCCAATAAATTAGGCAGAGATCAGGCCCCAACTTGTTTTTTAAAGGTTGTTTTCAAGTTCTGGTTTTGGGGCAGAAGGCCAAAAGCTGCTTCACTTCTTTTTTTAACAAAACTTAAGGTGACAGCAGAAAAGCACTCGGTCACTCCTGCTGCTGAAATATAGGGTTACTGTGAAAGATGCTTCAAACAAGCAAGTTATTGCCACTGTGAGCATTGCTGGAGTGGGAGTGGAGAAAAGATAATCATCTGCATGTTCTTACCACATGGGAACATTAAATCACCATAACAAGAGCTGTCTGCATTGGTAGTTTGCCAGTTCAGGACTGCTCAGCTCTTCTATTGCTGGGCCTTTCCCACAGTGCAGTCCAGCCTCAGCTCAGGGAGCAGTGCAGGTGCCATCCAGGAAGGGAATGGAGTTGCTGGGAAGGAAGATAACTGGTGTAGGAATGGGGCCATGAGCTGTGTCTGCTAGGCCTTCACTGCTGTTCAGTTCTCAGCACTGACCCCATTCCTGAGGATTTCTGGCAGATTTCCCCCAAGAATATGTTACAGATAGGCACAGATTGGAGTTCTAGCTACCCATGGACCTTAAAGACATAATTTGGGAGAAACTTCATTTAATCTCCTCAATTAATTCATGCGTCATACAAAAATGTCTGATTTCTGATCTGTCTTGAATCTCCTTTGCTCTTAGGCAGAAAATGAGGAGACAAAGGAGCGTTTGTTTGAGTCTTTGCTCAGTGAGTGCAGAGATGCCATTCAGGCTGTTCGGGAAGAACTGAAACCTGACCAGGTAAGCAGCAAACACCAGTTTCTACTTCCAATGGCACCGTGTTTCCTTGGGGCTGGTTTAGTGTTCAGCTTGCTGGGATTTCTTTAATAAAGAGCTGCAAAATTTGAGTTTACTCTCTCCAGAACTGGAGTGGGGGAATAGCAGTGGAGAAGCCCTCCCTCTTTTGCCTAGAAGTCTGTTACTTCCATGGCTTACCCTAACCTTGAGTTGTTCTGTGTTTTTTGTCCCTTGGCTGCCAGTTTTAAGTAAATCATGCAGTGTTTTGTCTCCATTGCCCACAGAAGCAGCGAGAACACTCTCTGGAAAACGATTCTGGGAAGGTGTCCAACATCCAGTACTTACACAGGTAATAGGCAAACATTGCTGCCAGTGCTAGTGTGAAGAAGCCATGTTCTTATGTCAAGATTTTATTTTGTTTGGTTTTGTTTTATGGGGTTTTTGTTCTGGCCTGTGGGATCCCAAAGGATGAGTGTACAGATAAGGATCTGCTTCAGGCAGCTCTGTAAACATTTCACTCCAGACTCTCACGTTGACCTTCCAGATGTTTTTCCGCCACCAGTTCAGAACACAGAGCAATGTCTGAGTAGCTCTGACAGTCCTGATGGGCTTTCTCCTTTTATTTTGGCAGTTATTTGACCTACATCAAGCTGTCCACGGCCATCAAGCGCAACGAGAGCATGGCCAAGTCCCTGCAGAAGGCCCTGCTGCAGCAGCAGCGCTCCGACGAGGACGGCAAGCGCTCGCCGCGGCCGCAGGACCTCATCCGCCTCTACGACATCATCCTGCAGGTACTGCTGAGAGCATCCAGCTCTCCAGCCTAACCTGAGAGCTCCGTGTGGTTAGGGTAAACAGGATGTGGCTGGCTAGGAAAGCTGAGTGTTACAAAAGGTTATTGCAGAAATTCAGCGCTGTAAATGAAACTACCATGAAGTCTGAAGAGTAGCTGAGTACCTTGAAGTACCTCAAAGATGTTCAACATCTGCATGAAACACAAAAAACCTCTTTCAGTTATGAGCAGAACCTGCTGCTTCAATGGGTGTCCTTTGTTGTGCACTCTAATAGAGTTTTAAAATAGTCTTTCTGACTCTTGTGCAGCACCCTTAGAGCTGCCTTAGTTTCTGCTGGCCAGGGAAAGTAGCAGCTAAAAATACTTGTTCTTCATTAGCAGGTTCTCAGTTTCTCCCATAATTTTGCAGTTAACTGAGGAAGCCTGTAGCTGAAGCAGATGTGAATGGGAGAGGGAAATGCCTTATGAAAGAATTTGTTCATGTGAAATCTAAGGAGTCTTTGTTGTAATTCTGCTTTGTGTCAGGAAGTCTGTCCTGAGGGCAACTTGCACAAGTTTCAATGAGAGTCCTTCACAAGGTTAGAGAACTGATGATTAGAAAACTGGAAACTATTTTCCTGGGAGTGTTCTGTTGACTTGTCAAGAGGGTCAGCTTTCTCTTAGACCAGCAGATTCCAGGGGAAGGCAATCCCTGCAGTTGTTATTCCAACTCTCTTTTGCACAGAACCTTGTGGAGCTGACACAACTTCCTGGCCTAGAAGAGGACAAGAACTTCCAAAAGGAGATTGGATTGAAGACACTTGTGTACAAAGCTTACAGGTGACTGAGAAACAGCCAAGTTTTCTTTAGCACACGTGACACCTTCAGAAGTTTAATTCCACAGCTCTTTGTGCTGTGCAGGCCTTTGATGCAGTTTTTTCTGTCCTTTGAGGCTGGTTCCTAAAGGGAAACTGCCCACTGCTACTTAAGGATATCTCCTATTGCCATTCATTTCAGTTGGCAGAAGGTGTGGACAACAAACACATCAGGAATGCTCTCTTGACTGTTGCAGGTGTTTCTTCATTGCCCAGTCCTATGTCCTGGTAAAGAAATGGAGTGAAGCCCTTGTGCTGTACGAGAGGGTGCTGAAGTACGCCCGCGAGGTTCAGTCGGGAGCTGGAGCTCACAGGAACAGCCTGAAGGTAGGAGCCCAGTCCTGAAGCTGAAGTTTTATGAAGCAGCTCTGTCCCACTATTTATTGTTAATTAGGTGCCAGGCCATTATAATTCAAGACTGATCTTTAAGTAGGGAGAAGGGTAATGTTCATTATAGCAGAGACTTTCTAGTGACATGGGAACACTTCAGCTGGCTGCTCTCTTGGAGGAGGGACAGACTTGCACCAACTCCAAAACAATTTACCACTTTTTCTCACCTGTGCATTTTCTCTTTTACAACTTCTCTGGTGCCTGAAGCACAGTGCTGTAGCTTTTCCCCTTCTGGAAAAGCTTATCAACACTAGGAGTTAATTTCTTAGTTCTTACTCTGTCTGGTTTTACCTTTGCTCAGACTGTTAGACTGGCACATTTCAGTCTCTCAGATAATTTTCTTTAATGCTCTAGGAGCTGCCTGATGTTCAGGATCTCATCACTCAAGTCAATGCAGAGAAGTATTCCTTGCAAGCAGCAGCTATTTTAGGTGAGTAACACAGCTATACTGGAACTCTGCTCTGATGTATCTTGACTAAAGCCCCTGCAGCTATTTCATTCCTTCTGTTTAATCCCAGTTCAGTTTCAAATGTTTTTCCATCACCATTCACTCAGGCTTTGGAAAAGTGCTTCTCCCCAGTTCCAGCTGTTTCTGTCTGTGTGTAGTGCAGGTAGGCAGGCAGTGACTGGACATTGGCATCTTGTTCCCTGCCCAGAGATGTTAAAACCCTTCCTGGGCATGTGCACCTGTTTTGGGAGCCTGCACAGAGCAGTTCAGTGTTTCATTTTTTTTTGCTGCAGACACTTTGGCCTAACTCATCCCAGTTTTGCCTGGTTGGGTGAACTAAGAAGAGGGAGAGCAGTGATGTTCTCTCTGTCAGTGTCAGCCTGGCCAACAGAACTTTGGGGGATGGATAAACTTTGTGATTTCTTGGGCTGCTGTTTTTGCTGTGCCTGCTGCTGGAAATCCAGGACAAGGAGTGTGTTGCCTCCTTTATTGCCTTAATGGTGGTTTAACAGACCCCCCTGGAGTGTTTTCATCATCTTCTGCTGTATGCTTCACTCAGAGTCTGTGCTGCTTTCCAGACCTTCTCGTGACAGTGTGAAGGAGAAGCTCCACCACTGCAGGGCTGTGGTGGCTGTAGATGAGTGTGTGTGGTGCTTACTCTAGAAATCAAGTTGATTCTGCTGAAAATACTGTCCTGTGTATCCCAGAGAGCAAGGATCATGCCTAAGCTTGGGGCACAGCTGCTTCCTGAGACAATCTTACTGTACACCAAGGTCAAGCCAGTTGTTCTTACCCCCTTTTGTTCCATTTTGCAGATGCAAATGATCCTCATGAGACTGAGTCTCCATCTCAGGTCAAGGATGGCAAGGTAAGAGCCAAGAGCTCAGGCAAATTCCAGCTGTGCTCTTAATGACCATCACCTTTGTCCTGTTACCTGAGTGCCTCTCACAACACAAGAAATGTTACATTGATCAAGATTTGGTCATGACTGGTGTATTTAGGAAATTTTATTAGGTTTGGTGCTGAAGGTACCTGACAGAGGGGTAAGAACTGGGAGGCAGCTTGCAGCTTCCAATGTGGCAGCTTGCTTTATTTAGCTTTCTCTCTGCACATGGGAGGGTTTTCCAGAGATCCTGCAGCTGTGCTTTGACAGGAGGTTAAATCATTTTCAGAGTCCCCAGAGGCCTCACAAAGGAGCTTGAACTTCTCTTGTCTCAGTTGCTGCTCAGTCCTGTTTGATGTTTGACCCTTTTGACATGACTGGAGTTTAATTTGTGTCCCTGCCTTGGTCTCTTGCAGCCACTCTCAGAACGGTTTGAGACTTTCTGCCTGGATCCTTCCCTGGTCAGCAAGCAAGTCAGCCTCGTGCACTTCCCACCAGGATTCCAGCCCATTCCATGCAAACCCCTGTTCTTTGACCTGGCCCTTAACCATGTTGCTTTCCCACCTCTGGAGGACAAGGTGGAGCAGAAGGCCAAGAGTGGTCTCACAGGATATATAAAGGGCATTTTTGGATTCAAAAGTTAACCAGGACCCCCAGAGGAACAGAGGTTTTATTCTGTATTAAAGGAGAAGCTCCAAGAGGCTCTAGGACACAAATACCTGCACCTGAAACCAACAGAGGGAAGTTCACATCTTCTCCCCTGTGTCCTGTGTTCATGTCTGTGCACACACATTCTCTCCCAGTGTATTAAAGACAAACAATTACTCAGAAACAAACATACACTATAAATAGCTGAAAATAACCTGGAGCACAGAGAAATTCCTTTCTGCTTGGAGAAGTTTTGTGATCAGTGACCTGTCCAGGGTTGGTACACATCTACTCACCATGGACCAGGGCATAGATACAATTTGATTCCTGCCTCTGCCCCATTACTTGACACTATTATTTGTTTTTTTGATGTAGAAATTGGAGTGTAATTGGGAAATAAGAGGCAGAAGTAGATGGAGAGCTAAACCAGCAAGGTGAGGCTTTCCACACAATGGCTGTGGAACAGTAGCCAAGGCAGCAGCTTCTCTCTCCTTCCCTTTCAACCCAGAAGTCTCTATATTTTTTAAGAATGTAACTTTCTGAAATCACAAAATAGAGCCTCTTTCCTTATCAATAAGGATGGCAGACATCAAATGTTGATGGTTACTCCTGCTGTGGTGGTGAATTTGTACTCTGGGCCAATAGCACTCTTCTTTATTCATACACACACTTTGTTAAATACCTAAATACAGTAATAGAACCTATTCCTGAAAGTATTTTCCTGGGAAAATAGCTTCATGGGTGGCTTTAGCAATAGCTACTTGCTCTTCTTGGGAAGTTGGGTCTCTTGGTGTTTGTTTTGTCTCTGATCTAAACCTTGCCTGAAAACAAGATGATCTTTTTCTGGAGTTCATCTGTTGCATTGTTTCTTGTCCCTGGTCAGTAGCTACACATGAAATGAGGGATGAGGAACAGCAGACAGCAGGTTTGTGAGTGATAATTCATCTCTGTCATGCCAGACAGCGTTTTTTATAAAGCACCCAGGTGCCACGGGGATGGGCACTTTGAAAGTGCAGATAATTTCATAATTGTGATCAATTCAGTAGGAAAAAAACCCACAGCACATGGGCAAAACTGTTCCTAAATAAAGCATTTGGAAGATTCCACCAGCACTGTGTGGGTTTTCACTCAGCCTGTCCTGGCAGGTGAAGCAAGAATTTGTTCTGCTTGTCTGGACTTTGTGTTTTTTCTCCTCTTGTAGGCATTGGAGTTAAGGCTGGAAACAGAAGAACCATTTTGAATTATTGGGTTTTTGTTGTAAAGGGAGTTTTCTTTGCAAGGTGCATGTCAGATGAATGGGGGGAATTAACAATTCCCATTATTTTAATATGAATGTTCACTTTGTTCCAAGTTGATCTGATTTGTGAGTTCTCAAAGTACAGAAGAACTGTGTGATCACAAAGAGGTGGGAGCGGGAGGAGGAACTTCTTGTTTGTGTTTCATTTTTGCAGCATGGAAACAAAATGGGAATTTCTGGAGTTGCAGCCAGTTCCCTTTGCCTCTGGATTCCAGGGGCATTTTACAGAAGAAAGGGAAGTGTACAGGTAAAAGAAATGTGGAAGATGATTTATCAGATGGCAATTTCTAGAAAACTTGGTCTTGACTGGCAGCTTTCTCTTCCCCATAAAGCCCATTTCCTTTTAGGCAAGGAAAGGCCCACAATGACCAGGCTCACCTGGTCCCTGTGTCCAGCTGAGCTGCTCTTCTCAGCTTTTGGATCAAATCACAGAAGGGTTCTCCTTTGGCTTGCACCAAACTCTGTTTTCCTTCCAAGCATCTGTGGGGTACCTGGATGGATTCCAGGGGAACTCCTCCTGTGGCCACTTTCTAGTTACAGGTACAAAACCCTAAGAGAAATTGGCCTCTTTCTGCCAAACCTTTTTTGACAAGGAACGCAGTTCAACGCTGATGAGTTGAACGCAGATAAGAAATTTGAAAACAATAAACTTTTATTCCTGACCTCTGAGGCGTGTAGTTTGTATTAGGAACACTGAGCACTCTTTACCTCCCAAGCACTGAGAAGATTGAGGTCACACCATCACCTGGGGCTGCTGAGCCCCTGGAGAATGGCCACTTAGCTCTGCAGGAGGATCTTCTGCCCCAGAGCTCAGGTAACACCACTCCAGGTGACTTGGCTTGTTTCAGTGTAATGTTAGTGGAAAGTGAATGGAGTGGGGTTGTGAGCAGTGATGTGGCTTAAATCATGGAAGGTGCTGATGAGGCTCAGGAACAGAAACCTAAAGATGTAAAGAAGGGGAAAAAATTGTTATTGAAGTCACCTGTACGATGCAGCCCAGACCAGACTGGCAAAGCTGAGCCTTTTAGCCCTGCAGTGGAGCCTGGGCTGGCTCAGGTGAGGCTCACGGAGCTGCAGGGGCACAGAGCAGGCAGCTGAAGTGTCTGATGTGCAGAACAAATCAATTCCCCTGGGCCTGGAACAGCCAGGGCAAGGTTCAGAGCACGTTGTGGGGCTTGGAAGCTTCCTCCTTGCCCTGCTCTTTCATCGCTGTTCCTTTAAAGTGCTTGAGCTCTTTCCATGAATTAATTGGTGAGGAGGCCACATGATTGCCCTCAAAACAGGAAACTCCAGCAGAATGGACAAGAGGATTGCTTTCAATCAACTTTTCCTATGGAGTATCTTTGGGATTAGCACTGGAATTTTAATTACAGGCTGAGCTAGCCGTGTCTGGTACCATTGCATCTATTAAAATAGGAATGAGATGTTCATCATGGCCCTCACTCCACCACCAGTGATAGACCTCTGTCTGAGCAATGTTTATTTCTGGCTGTGCACTCTGAGGGGTCTGGGGACACTGGATGTGTCTCGAGGGACTCATGGGGGACAGAGCATGAGGCAAACTGGGCAGTGAAAGAGCTGAAAGGTGGCACATGGGATTGTAGAGCTCCTAAACAACAGTGTCTGCCTCCTTTTAAAAAAAAGTTGGGAGTATTTTAAACAAGGGATTGCGTTGCTAGAAGATTTTTGCCTATTCCAAGCTGCTCCAGCTGTGGGACATCCCGGGTGGGCACTGTCAGGAGTTCTGTGCAGCCTTTGTGGCTGTGTCTGCAGCAACAGGTTGTAGGTTTGGCTGGCAGGTGCTGAACTGAGGAGTGGGAAGTCCCTGTCCAACTGCAGTGGGACTAGAATTCATCCTTGGGAGAAGATGCATCTCCTGAGGGGTTTCTGTGCTCCCTCACAGCTCTTGTGAGCTGCCCCATCAGCACAGGTACCCTGTGGGCTGCAGCCGGGTGTGACTGAGGTGTTTGCTCGTTTAAAGAGTGATTTGATGTGCTGACTCTCTGTGGCTGCTCCTCTTCCTTCAGGGTGGGATTGCTGTTTTCAAACAGCAGCAGCTGGAGGTCGGTTTTCCTGCCAAGGAAAAGACCTGGGAGGGAGGCAGGGAGGGATGCGTGGTGGGAGCCCGGCAGAGCGGGGTCGGGAGCAGCTCCCAGCCACAGGCAGCCTAAGCAAGCTCAAGTGATATCAGCTCTTAGTGATTATCAGCTCTGTGTGATTTCAGGTCTTTAGCTTGCTAGATGCTGCAGCAGACACCGGGAGAGAGAGGAGAATGCTGTGTGAGGTTCCGAAGAATTCTTTATTGGTCTGTGAAGGTTCTCAGTGACAGCTCTTCTGTCAAACCAGGCAGAATTAGGGGTTTATATACCTTACAGGGGTTTTGGAAATTGTCCAACAGTAAGGGTCAAGGGAAAGTGACCTATGGGCTTACAGAGAGATAAGCAGGGTCCAAAGGTGGAAGAGAGGGGCTTCTAAGGCCCAGTCATCATGACTTGGCCTTTCCTAGCTCAGGCTTCTGGCCTCCAAGGAGGCCTTGCAGGCCCTGGGCCTGCTACAGCTGCCCGCCCAGCCCAGCTGAGATCGTGGGGTCCCTGTCCCCCGGGACCTGCCCAGCCCAGCTGAGATCCGGGGTCCCTGTCCCCCTGCCCAGCCCAGCTGAGGTTGTGGGCTCCCTCTCCCCCCAGACCAGCCCAGCCCAGCTGAGATCCGGGGTCCCTGTCCCCTGGACCTGCCCCTGCAGCCCAGGCTCTTGCTGGGCTCCGTGAGCAGTGACTGCACTGGAGCTGATCCCACGGGACACCCCAACAGTCTGGCATCCTGCAGGGCCCATCCGAACCACACTGAGGGTGAACAGCTCTGAGAAATGCAGCCCCTCCCTGCCCTCTCCCTCTGGGGAGGAATTGGGGCCTGGCCGCGCTGCTTTGTGCCTGAGCGGGGCTCGGTCCTGCCAGGGGGACGGGATCATGGTGGGGCTCGGCTGGGCCAAAGCAGGGCAGTCCTTGCTCGGGAGCATCCAGCCCGCAGTGTGCTCACTCTGTTTGCTTTGGGGATTCACTCTGTGAGCAGCAGCTCAGTGCTGGTGCCTGGTGACAGCGTCAGAGCTGAGCCCAAGCACAAACTCCGCCTGCCAGGGAGGAGGCCTTGTCCATCCCCTGCCCCTCCATGGGCTGCTGCGAGGGACCTGTGGGGAAAACCTTCCCACCTCTGGCCTAAAAAGCAGTAATGGCTCAGAGGGGAGGTTTAAAACCACTTTCAAGGCTGTCATTTACATGTCTGTTGTGCAGCCCTGGGCACAGCTTTCATGTGCCATCCGTCCACATCCAGAATGGATGCACCGCTCCCGGTCCGAGCGTGCACTTGGCATTTCCAGGCACTGCCACGCTGGGATCTTCGTCAGACTCCTCTGCTGCTGAGCACCCGAGGTGCTGCCGTTATTAAAGTCAAAATCCTTGCTGTGGGGATGAGGGTGTCCCTGCCTCGCTGGGCTGCAGGACGTTGCTGGCCGTGCCCAGTGCAGACACGGCGCTTTGCCCCAGGCTCTCACGCTGTGCATGAGGATTAGTGACTCCCGTCCCTGCCCGTGGTCAGTCCAGGGAGCCGTGCCAGGGCTGTGGTGCCCGAATGACTAAAGAGCAGCATCAAAGCCTCTGAATTACCTTCAGTGCTTGCCTTTTTCCACAGAAGCAGGAGAGCGTCTAATTTTCTCAGAGCATCAAATTAAGTCGGGGAAGGCGAGGTCTGGCCACAGAGAATTAGCTGTGGCAAACACATTCATCCTGCTCTGGTCCCTGCCTGTGACACAGAAGCATTTGCTGCTGAATCAGGCAACAGCAGCTCACAATTGGAGCTTTGCAGGAGGTTTATGTGTGGTTGAAATCTGGGGCTCTGGGCTGCAAGCTGCAGTTTGGGGTATGAGCCCCCTTGGCTCAAATGTTCTTGGCTGCTGCACCCTCTGCCCTCACAGATGGGCTGGGAGGTGCTTTGCAGGGCCTGTCACTGTTCTGTCCTCTGCCTTGGTCACCCTGGAAGGGTTTGTCTCCTCTCCCTGATAGGCCTGTGGTGCAAGCAGAGCCCTTCCAGGAGCTTGGTTTGGTTTGGAGGGTGTCTGATCCTTCCTAGCTGGCATGAGCACCCTCCTTCCTAAGGGCCTCCAGGTCTTGCTGGATGGCCTGCTCCATCCTGGGCCCCTCTCAGCACCTGCAGCTTCAGCCAGCTCTTTGTTGAGGTTGTTCTCCCAGCAGGAACATCTGTGAGCTGTCCAAGCACGTGTTTCACTTGGCCACCACGTGCAGTCCACCATCCTGCAGGTATTCTGCACATTGCAGGGCCTTTTCCTTGCACCTGAGTGTGGAGAGCAATCCTGCCCTCGTGTTTCACTTTCCATCACCCAACACGGGCTGCCTGCCTGGTGCCTCATCAGGGCATGGTCCCTTCTCAGAGCACTCCTGTTTGGGCAAAGCAGCTTTGAAAGAAACACTCCAAAAGCTCTGATCTCCCACCCTGATTCCATGGGTTCCTTCTCCAGCTGTGTCATGAGTGTGAAGGCTGCTTCTCCAGGCAGGTGTTTAATTACCTCATTGCCTCGTTGTTAATGATCTAGGACACATCTTGTTCAGATCCAATCGCTCTGTCAGGGAGCAGCTCCTCTCAGCTGTGTCACAGGATAATAAAGCCAAATTTGCAGGCTGCATCCTGTAAGTTACAAGCAAGTTTTCCAGACAAAGTGTCCTGAGAATTTGCCATTAGTGAATTTATTTAGTGCTATTACAGCCTTGCTAATCCTCTGGGGAGAGGAAAATGAGGCTAAGGCGTTAACTGCTGCAGGGAATTGCCCTGATGTCCTGCTCCTTAGCTCTGGGGCTTGAACTCAGAAGGAGCTGCAGGATGCTGGAATGAGGCTGGAGAGGCCGTGGGGTGGGAAGCAGGCAGGTCCTTTTGATGTCTGAAGGGTCTGAGGATGAGTAGGCTACAACAGCCCTGGGACTCCTGTTAAGGAGATGGCGTGGTGGGAATGTCCCCTGTACTTAGAGAGATCCAAAGGAGCAGCACAAGGGCTGCCCATTGCTGCTGGGCTGGACTGGGACACCTCTGGTTCCTGGGGAAAGATCCCTGGAGCTGAGCTGGCTCTGCAGCCAGAGCCCCCCAACCCCTGCAGGCCCTGGCAGGGTGCTGAGCCTGCCCCAGTCTGGGGAGCTTTTAAATGGGGCTTAATTCCTCCTGGAGGGAGGAGCCCAGGGCCTTTGCACTTCCCCTCTGCTTATCAGTTGGCAAAGATAAGACAAAGAAAAACAAGGTTTGAGGACCTGGTAATTTTAGACTTCAGAGTATCAGCTGTCCTATTATCCCAGTGGTGAGGCAGTTTTTTCAGGCTGTTCTGAGGCTCTGGAGATTCACTTTGGTTTGTGGAGTATGAAAACTGCTCCACAAGGCAGGAAAAGGGTCTGAAATGGGAATTGTATGAAATTGTGCCATCCTTGGTGTCTGCAAGGCAAACAGAGGCTGATGAGTGTGTGAACCAGGCTCTGATTCCTCCCAAGGAGGTGTGGGGGCTCTGATTTCATGCCCCACTGCTCTCCATGCCTTTGGAGACACTCAGAAGTGTTCCCTGTGGCTGAGGTCAGCTCAAGTGTTGCAGGCTCAGTCTCCAGCTGCCAAGTCCAGGTATCCTTTGCAAGCCTTGGCCTGGGCTGCCTGTACCTGCTGGTCCTGCTGCCAAACAAGCAGCACTTCCACAGAGCAGAGCTTCCCTCGTGGGTGCAGAGGCTCCCTGGGGTGCTGGGAGCTGCTGGTGAGATGGGCCTTGGTTTTATTTGGTGTAAATATGGGTCATTGAGATCAGGGACCTTACAGGTGAGGAGATGCACAAACTGCTTTTCCATAGGTATTTTATAAACAGCTCTAGGCTCTTTCCAGGTGCCAAACAATTGGAGACAAACCCCAACCCCCCACTGCATCCTGCTCACTGGTTGTTCCTGTGTTTCTCCTCCTACTTCCCAATGGTTGAATTTGTGGTAAAGGTCCTTCCCTTGCTCGCTGTGGCACCCACTACTCTACAGAGTCATTCAGGACCCTAAAAGTGGAGTTTCCCTGCAGTGTCTGGCCAGAAGCAGCTCTGGGTGTGTGATGACATGGGAGCTTTGTGCAGTGCTTTGATTTTGTTGCATCACAGGGAGAAGAGTTCAAGAATGAAGAAGTTCAAAAGCAAGGAGGTGAAATGGAAGGAAAGCTGATCCAAAGGAATGGTGTGCAGAGGGTGATCAGGAGGGAGAGGCACAGGGGAGGCAAGTTCATTGCCATCCAAGAATGCAAATGGTCTTCACAGGTAACAGGAAATCATTTATGAGCCATGTTCACCTTTCATCCCCTCTGTAAAAACCCAGCAGAGAGCTGATCATGACAGCACACCATCCTCCAGCTTCTGCCAGCCTCTCAGGAAAGGTGAGCCCAGGGTGGATTCTGAAATCGTCCTGCCCTGAAATGTTCTGTGCTCCCGAGGTCCCCATGGCAGCTGCGCCTGCTATCTGTCCCTGCAGGCAGCCTCTCAGCTGTGTGAGCAGCAAGAGGCAGCTGCTGTTGTGTGGCTGCCCTGGAAAACCTGGAATCTGCATCCTGGCACAGCTCCCAGCCACGGGGAGAAATGCTGCTCTGGAAAACGAAGGAAGTGATTGTGGTGTGACTTCCCATGCCACCTCCTGCTGCGTCTGGAGCCCTGCAGGAGCAGCCAGCCCCAGGTCTATTCCCCCAGGAGATGTGTCTCAGCCCCCAAACAGAGCTGGAGCCCAGCTGGGAATGTGCCTGGGCAAGGCACAGCCTGCTCTGGGATTGGCTTTGCCTCTGGTTCTGTGGCAGCATTTCCTGGCTGGAACACCTGGGATGAAAAGAGGGCTGCCCACCCCTGCCCCATCTCCTGTGGGGACAGCAGCTCTGCCAGCTTGCCAGGGGGGAGCTTGGTCCCCACTGCAGCACAGGGTGGTCCTGTTGGAGCTGGAGCTGGGATGGGGCTGCCAGCCCGGGGTGCTCTGCACAAGGGGACCCTTGGCAGGGCTGTCGGGGGGGCTGCAGGCCTGTGCTCAGCTCTCCTGCTGCACTGGGCCAGGTGGGTCCTGCCCAGCTCCCAGTGCCAGCTGCAGCTGTGGGTGGCTGTGCTGCAGGACTGGTTGGACTGGTTGGACTGGTCTCCTTGCCTGCTGCTTCTTGCAGGGTCTGGGTTAACCACCCTGCTCTGCCCTGGCACAGCTCGGGCCAGTCTGGGCAAAACCCACGGGGGTCTGGAAGTGGGCTGGGCTCAGTCCAGCAGTGCCTGTCAGAGTGTGAGGGTCTGTCACAATCCCCTGAGGGCTCTTGCAGCGACTTCTCCTTCCCCTGAGCAGATCCTGGTGTCCATCCCAGAGCAGGGGAGGCCAAGCTGGCAGCAGCAGAACATTCCTTGTGTGCCACACATGTTGGGCAGCAGCAGAAACTTCTGGGCTGGTGCCAGGGCTGCTGGGCTGGCAAGACCCATCACCCCAGAGCCATCCCTGCCTTCCCCTTTTCTCCTGAGGCTGGGACAGGGCTTTGCTGAGGGCTGGGCAAGCTCTGCTTCTCCTGGGATGAGCAGGCAGCCAGGAGATGCTGCTGACATGGACTCTGCCTGTCCTCCTCCCCTGTCTGGCTGAGCGAAGCAGCTCGAGGCAGGCTCAGAGCTCAGCATCACTCCTGGGCTGGGGCTCAGCCTCAGAGCTCAGCATCACTGCTGGGCTGGGGCTCAGGACCTGGCCTGGCTTCCCAGCTGCTGCCTCACACGGCCTGTGAGCAGCCAGGTGCCTGCCAAGGACACTGCTCTCCTCCCAGGGATCATGCCCTGTTTGTCTGTCCTGTCTGTGTGGCTGCTGCTGCCTGCCAGGGCGTGTGTCTGTGTGTGCACAGGCTGACAGCAAGAACCACTGCCTTTGGAACGCTCTGTCCTGCTGAGGGATCCTCACCAGGCAGGGACTGGGAAGGATCACAGCAGTGTCTGGTTGCAGAGGGGAGAGGAAGGTGCTGGGTTGGAGCTGGCAGGGCAGGAGCTCAGCCATGGGCTCCAGGTGCTCCGGGGTGAGGGATGCCTTGGGAAGCAGCTGTCCAGAGGGGTATCTGTGCTGGGTTTACTCTTGGTGCTAAGCCTTAGAACTTCCTCCACATGCTGTTTTCCAGGGGATTGCAGGCAGCTGATCTTGTCCAGTTTAGTTTTCTGTGACTCTGCAGGGAATGAATCCCCTCCTGGCCCATGCAAACAGCAGTCCCCCACAGAAGAGCTTGTCCCATTCTCCTGTTGCGTGTGGGTACAAAATCAGGTCTGTGTGGAATCAAATGCTTTCAGTTCTCATCTCTGGCAAGGCTTTGGGTCACTCAAAGCCTTTGGATGCCAATGACAGGGACTGGCTCTGGTCTGGGGGTCCCCCTGGGTCCTGCAGCAGCTCTGGTCACAGAGCATCACTGCTGGCATCAGTCAGTGGGATGCCAATGGCAAAGGGCTGATCTCTCAGCAACCACTTCCCATCCTCTCTGTGTTTTTCCCTCTCTCTTGAGACAAGAATGATTTAAATTTAAAGAGGTCACCCAGAAAGGGACAGTGGATGCTGGGCCTTTTCCTCTGGTCCTGGGTTGTCCTTGGACCACACAAACAGGTGAAGAACAGCCACAAGCCTGTGTTGGCATCACTGGTGTTTATGTGGGGGCTGTGACCCCCATCTTCTCCTGTCCCCCCCATCCTCTGCCCTCCCTCCCTGGTCCTGCAGTGGGTAAGATCCTGTGTTGCTGTGGGATCTGTGCTGGATCAGCCTGACCTCCCCTCTGCCTGAGCCCTCAGTGTTTTCCTGGGAGCCAGGGCCACCTTCTGCTGAGCCTGGGCCAAAAGTTTGCTGGACTGAGAATTGTTCTGAGAAAATGCTGGACTGAAAGTGTTCTGGGAGTCGCTGATTCCCAAACTGCTGCTGCCACCTTGGAAAACCCTTGGTTGGCTTTGCCCATGGGGATTCAGCTGCTCTGTAGCATTTTAAACAGATGCTGCAAGGAGATGCTTTAAAAAGTGCCTCAGTGGCTGCAGTGCACTCCCTGCAAGTGGTGTCCCAGGCTTTTCCTGCCTGCGAAGTGCTCTCTGTCCCTCTGCTGGGAAGCTGCTGCTCGGCTCTGGCTCTGTGAGCCCCAGCACTCTCCGAGCTAGGGCGAGGTCTCCCGTTCTCCCTCTGGGGCTCTGCTCTTTCCACCCTAAACTGGTTTTTCGAGTCATTTTTTCAGAGGTGCCTCCATCTCTGCTGCTGCTGCTCACCTGCGTTCGGGGAGGAGCCTCGCAGGGGCTGCTCTTTACTGAGCGCTGTCCTTCCATCCCGGCACACCGGAGCGGGGAGCCACCACACCCGAGCAGAGCCCGGGACAGCAGCTGGGACCTGGCCACCATGTTCAAGGGGGTGGGCAAAGGCTCCCCGAGCAGGAGCTCCCCCAGCAGAGGCTCCCCTGTCAAACCCAGCAAGTAAGTGTGACCCCTCTGTGTGTGTGTGTGACCCCTCTGTGTGTGTGTGACCCCTCTGTGTGTGTGTGACCCCTGTGTGTGTGTGACCCCTCTGTGTGTGTGTGTGACCCCTCTGTATGTGTGACCCTTCTGTATGTGTGACCCCTCTGTGTCTGTGTGTGTGCTCTGTGACCCCTCTGTGTGTGTGTGTGCTCTGTTACACTCTCTCTCTGTGTGTGCTGTGTGACCCCTCTCTCTCTCTCTGTCAGTGCTCTGTAACCCCTCTCCTTCTCTCTGAGAGTGCTGTGTGACCCCTCTCTCTGTGTGTCTCTGTGTCTGTGTGTGTGCTGTGACCCCTCTGTGTCTGTGTGTGTGCTCTGTTACACTCTCTCTCTCTGTGTGCTGTGTGACCCCTCTCTCTCTCTCTGTCAGTGCTCTGTAACCCCTCTCCTTCTCTCTGAGAGTGCTGTGTGACCCCTCTCTCTGTGTGTGTCAGTGCTGTGTGACCCCTGTGTCTGTGCTCTGTTACCCTCTCTCTCTATGTGTGTGTGCTCCGTTACCCCCCTCTCTCTCTCTGTGTCTGTGTGACCCTGGGGGATGACAAGGGATGGGTGATCCCTGCTTTTTCAGCCACCCCAAGTGCCATCCCCCTGTGCAGCAGCAGGAGGTTGGGGTTTGCTGGGAGCTGACACCAAAAAGTGCTGCCTGGCTGCTGTCCTTGTCTCTGGTGGGCTTCGTGCTCCTCCCCAGCAGCGTCCTGCAGCCCCTGATGTGCTCAGAGCTGTGGTCACTGAGCAGGGAGGTCCAAAAAAGCCCCTTTGGGGCAGGTAGGAGCAGGGTGAAAGCAGCCTCTGTGCTTGGGTGTGCTGTGAGGCAGATCCCAAGCTGGGTCTGAGATCCTGGGATTCCCTGGCTGTGTGAGGCTGCCCTGGGATCCCTGGAGAAGGATGCTGAGCTCAGGGATGGAGATGGGTGGATGGGTTTGCTGGTGGCTGCTCCAACCCAGCCTGGGACAGGCCAATGCTGAGTTTGCCTCTTTCAGACCTGCTTGGAGCACTCTGCTCTGGTGGAAACTGTCCCTGGCCATTTCTTTAAGGTCCCTTTCAGCCCAAACCATCCTGTAGCTCTATGAAGAGTTCCCTCAGTTCTGAGGGAATGAGATGTGTGATGCTTCCCGAGGATCAGGGCCTCCTCTGGGAGGGAGCACTCCTGCAGGGACACCTCAGCCCTCCCTCCAGCTGCTCTCGTTAAATCAGGATTATTTTCCACCTTCCCCAGCAATTTTGCATGTTGTAGGGTTGGTTGATTCCATGGGAATCCTCTGCCCTGACACGTTTGGAAGCTGAGGAAGCAGCCAGGGGGGTTGTGCTGAGGAAAGGGGACATGCAGGGGGTGCTGGCCACATCTCCTGGGGCCACCAGCAGCACCCCAGGACAGTGTGTGTGTATGGGGGGGGTTACAACACGGTGCTGGCCCCCAGCTGGGCTGTTTTGGGGGCCAAACCCCAGATTAGCCAGCAGGGTGAGGAGGGGGAGCTGGGCAGGGCAGCAGGGCCTGGGGACAAGGTGACCCCTCAAAGGCTGGGGATGTCAGGAGCTGGCCCCCTGCCATGGGAGGCTCCAGAGGAGCTGAGAATGCACAAACCCATCTCAAAGGCAGCTCTGGGGGGCTCTCTGAACACCCAGCTTTGCCTGGGGCCTGGCTGCAGTGAGGCACCTCCCCAGCAGCCCCGGAGCTGTGCCAGGCTCTGCTTTATTCAGCCTCACTAATGCAATCTCTGCAGCTCCCAAAGCAGGCTGGGGGTTTCTCAGGAGCCTGCAGAGGGTTTGGGCAGGCTCTGCCCCGGCATGAACCTCTCAGAATTACTGCAGCTGCATCCAGCAAGGCCTCACAGCTTTTCCCATGCAGGATGGAGGCTGGAGCCAGGAGCACAGCAATTCCTGAGCTAGCTGTGCTTGTTTCAGGAGGCTCCAACCATCAGACACAGCCTCATTCCCTCAGCCATGGCCTGGGGCTGGGCCAGTGCCCAAAGCAGCTGAGAAAATGAAGGTGGATGAGTTGTCCTGGGAGCAGCCACCAGCACACGCTCTGCAGATGGCCCCAAGAAAATGTTGGTGGCCCACAGCTTGTGTTGGTGGCCCCAAGGCCAGAGCCTCAGCAGCTGAGTTTCCCTGTCTCTGGGGTTCATAACGAGCTGCTGGACCCCCTCAGAGGGCTCCTGGTCCCTGGGGCTGTGGTGTTGAGCCTCCTGTCAGGGCCCTTTGCTGTCTCACCTTGGTGGATGCACCCCAGGGAGGGAGCAGCAGCACAGGTTTGTGCCCCAGGAGTTCCTGGATGTGCCCTGCTCCAGCTGGAGGCACTGCAGGGCTGGAAGGGAAAACCCTTGGGAAGGTGGAATTGAATTGGATCTGGCTGGACTGGCTGTGCCTGGGTGTGATTCTGACAAAGGAGAGGGAAGGCAAGTCATCTCCTGGGATTTAAGTGTCTCCTGGCATTGCTGCTTTTCCCACCGTGTCCCTCTGCTGCTGCCATCAGTCTGGAGCAGAGTGGGCCCTGGGGACAGGCAGGGGCTCAGGTACTAACCCACAGCTGGCAGGGGTCAGGGGTGCTCTGCTGGAAAATAAAAATGTGCCAGGACTTCTGAGTGTGTCAGGGAGAACAGACCCAGCCTTGGGCCCTTTTCTGTCCCCACGAGGAAGGGACAGAGGGCTCAGGGACTGCCTGGGTGGAGCTGTGGTGCTGCCCCAAGTGCCCTGGCAGGAGTGACCAGGAGCAGGGACAGTCCTGCTGCTGCTGGGAGACACCATCCCTTCTGTGCAGCTGGGCTGTCCAGGAGGCAGAAAGTGGTAGGAGAAATGAACCAATTAATAATGCTAATAATAGTGCTGTGCCTCGCCCAGGAGTGAGATGGCCCTAGGGAGGAGGCTGCCCTGGCTGCTGAGCAGGAGGAGCAGGAGGAGCTTGGCCCAGCCTTGCTCTCAGCCATCCCGGGGCTGTGGCTGTCCCATGCTCTGTGTGTGGGGCTGGACCCGAATTTCGGGAGGCTGGGGGGTGTCCAGCATGAGCTGGTGGCTGTCTGTATCCCACCTGATGCCAGGCTGCCTCTGTGCAGCCCAGATGTCAGCATGATCCCCCTGAGATGCAGGGCCCAGCTCTGGCTGAGGGAGAGCTCCTGCCCAGGGGCAGCAGGGATGGACAGGGGGACACCCCGAGGGGGGACAGGGATGCATCCACGGGCTGTGTGGATGGGTGTTTGCACAGACTCCTCTCAGCACACCCTGCTGCTCCTGAGATGATCTCCAGGGTTCATCCCCACTTCCCTGAGAGCCAGGCTGTTGGTCTCCAGCCTCAGGTGCTCCGTGCAGCACAGGCTGGGATGGGCTGAGTCCCTGTGACCATGAGGTTGCTGACATCTTTTCAGTCCATAGATTTGTTGTGGCTCATCCTAAATAAAGCAGGTTCCTGTGCCCAGCCTCAGCAACTAAGGGATGGAGTGCCCCAGTGTTTCCTTCAACCAGAAAGGGAGTGCCAGCAGGAATAAACAGGATTTTTGGGATTTTTGTTGGTATCTACCATCCCTGGGGAGGATGGATCCTCACTTCTCCCCTCTTGGAGCAGCACAGAGTTACCCACTGGGCCAGCCCAGCCCGTGACTCACATCTCCTCCCTGCACACAGAGCCCGGGCAGGAAATTTGGGTGGTGCTCAAGTATTTGCTCATGGGACACCACCTCATTCCAGGCGTGTCAGGGATGAGTGGGAGGTTGTGTAACCTCCTGGGGAGGGGGAACCTCCGAGAGCTCCAGCCTGCTGCACGCTCAGGCTCGCAGGGACCGAGCCCTGTGCTGCTCCCACCCACCCCGTGCATCTCCCTGGGCACTGCAGGTGACACCAGGAAAGGGCATGGAGTAGGAGTGATGATGAACGGGATGTTAAACACAGGCTGTAGCAGGGAAGGATGCTTTGGTGGTGATGGATGCGCTGCTTGGGCTCCATAATCCCTGGAGTTAGACCTGGAGAAGCTGCCCAGCTCAGCAGTTCCCTTTCACTTGCTGGTGAACACTGCAGGCATGGCAGGGAGATGCTGCCAGCCCCAAACCTGGGGGCAGCTGAGAGCTCCAGGCCCACGCCTGGGGAATGAAACACAAGGGAGGGGCTGGGGAAAGGGGACAGGAGGACGCTGTGAGCAGGGGTGCTGGGGCTGTGCCCCCTCTGAGGCCACACAGGCTCAGTGGGGCTGAGCTTGCTTCCAACGGGAGCTTGGGGTGACCATCACACTCCCTGGCATGTCAGCACAGGAGGATGCTGTGAGCAGGGGTGCTGGGCTGTGTCCCCTCTGGGGCCACACGGGCTCAGTGGGGCTGAGCTTGCTTCCAACGGGAGCTTGGGGTGACCATCACACTCCCTGGCATGTCAGGGTCACCTGGGGCTGTAGTAAATGAACATCCCAGCACGTGTTCCAGCCTTTGGAATGAGCTGTGGGACAGCCAGAGCCACGAGTAGGAGCTGGAGCAATGACAGAGCCATCAAGGAATAATTTCCCCCATCCTTTGTGGATTCAGGGGCTTGGAAGGAAAGCACATGGCTAAGGGCAGACATGCTGTAGGACATCACCTTTCTCCTACCTTCTTCTTCCACCAAGCTGCCCTGAAGTGTCCCCCACTCCAGCTGGCCCCCAGTGATGTCCCACTGCTCACTCTGCTCCTGCTCTCAGCTGCCAGCACCAGCACACAATGCACTCAGCTCTGCTGGACTTTGTCCCCCCAGCAGCATTCCAAGGCTCCATCCCTGGTGATGCTGTCCCTCCCCACCCTGCTGCCCCTGCCCACATCCTGGCAGTGCTGTGCTCTCCCTGCCTGCAGGGCAGGGCCAGCACTGTCCCCAAGGGCAGATGCTGTTAGAAACAACAGGACACAGGGACAAAGGTGGCACCGAGGACAAAGGTGGCACTGAGGTTTGTGCTTCCTTATCCAGAGGGAGCCTTGGGAGCCATCCCATGCCTGGATCCAGCTTTGGGTCCAGCTCTTCCAGCAGGGCTGCTGGTTCCCAAGGGTGGTGGTGGCACAAGGGCTGTGATGGCACCATTGGTTTTGTGGTGGCACTGAGGTGACAGCAGTAGGGAATGGTTGTTGGGAACCTTCAGTGGAGCCCCACTGGGGCAAGGAGGGCTGGTAGGTGAGCCATGGCCTTGGGAAATTGGAGTCTGGGAATCACAGGTTATCCTTGAGCTGGAAGGGACCCACCAGGATCATCGAGTACAACTCCTGGCCCTGCACAAGACACCCCAAGAATGTGAGAGCATTATCCAAACACTCCTTGAGCTCAGACAGGCTCAGTGCTGTGACCTCCTCCCTGAGGAGCCTGTTCAGTGCCTGAGCACCCTCTGGGTGCAAAACCTTTTCCTCATATCCAACCTAAACCTGCCCTGACTCAGCTTCCTGCTGTTCCCCAAGCTCTGAAAACACCACAACAGCCTCCAGGACACACAGGGGCTTGTGGTCTGCACAGCAAGCCCTTATCCCCTGCAGCCCAGTCTTGGGGTGGCACTGGGCTCTCCAGCTGTGGAGAGCTCCACGTGGACCAGAATGGCAGCTCTGGTCAGGCTGAAGGCCACCTGTGCCAGCAGCACCCAGGGGAGCACCTCCAAACAGGGTGAGCATGTTGTGCTGCCTCTGCAGGGTGCTCCCCTGGCCTCCAGCCCCCTGTGGCTTTGGGTCTTCCAACCCCAGACTGGTGCTTTTGGAAACCCTACAGCAGGTTTTGTCTCTTTTTTTCCCCTGTTGTTTTCCTCCCTCTGATGGAAAAAAAAAACAAAACACAAAATTTTGAGGACCTGCAGCAAGGAGTTGTGCAGAGGGGCTGGGTGGTGGCAAAATCCCAGCAGCACTGACTCTGGGCACAGCAGCTCTGTCCTTCTCTGGCTGAGGGCAGCAGCAGGCACTGACCACATGTGTGTGTGCCCGTGCCCTTGGCCACAGCTCAGGCTCTGTCCTGAGAGACCCAGTGGCCATGGGGGAAAGGGATGAAGGACCAGACCTGGGGCAGGTCCTGGGCAGGGATGGAGGGGGTGAGCTTTGCTTTACCCACCCATTTGCTTTGCTGTTCCCTCTCTAGGTCCTCCACAAATGAGCTGGCTGTGCTCATCTCCCGCATGCAGACAAATGCTGACCAGGTGGAGAAGGACATCCTGGAGACTCAGTCCAGACTCAAGCAGGTCACTCGTGGCAGGGGGTGGTGGGAGGTGAAAGGCTTTGCCTGGAAATGCAGTGTCTAGGACAACACCCAAACCCATGAAGAAGGTGAAGAAGGACCAGCCTATGCCCTAAAACCTCCATCTCACTCTATATATATTACTGTATTCTGAAACCTTAAAATCTGAATTTTCCACCCGGTGATAGTTCACACTTCTAATCAAACTACACACCTGTAACCCAGTGCTATCAATCAATTTTGGAAGCCTCCTCCACATCCTCAGGTCAAATGCACTGTTCTCCTGGGGCTTTCTGTGCCTGCCAGCACAGAAAGCCCAAACCCCTCAGCATCCAGGGCTCCCACGGCTCAGCTGTGTGCTCTGTGTGTGCTGCTGCAGGTTTTGGGGGCTGGCTCGAGGCTGGGGAGGAACAGACACCCCACAGAGCCTCCCAACCCTGGGGCTGCATCCCGAGGCTTCCCAGATTCTTTCTGCTCAGTGCCTGAGGCTTTGCACAGCCAGGAAAGTCTCCCCTGTGGCAGCACAGCCCCGTGCCCCCAGCTGCCCCACAGGCTGCCAGCCTGACCCACACCACCCCTGGCAGGGAGGGAGCAGGGCAGGAGGCTCCAGGGCTGCTCTGTGGCTGCTGTGTGGATCCAGAGCCTCTGTGCTGGCCAAGGAAAGTGTTGTGAGGTGCCTGAGGTCCAACCAGCCTTCCTCCTCTGTCTCCCCATCCTGCAGGACTCCAGCAACCACCAGAAGAACAAGGCTTTTGAGTTCCAGACAGAGAATGCCAGGAACCTGAAGGAAGCTGAGACCCTGCTGAAGGATCTCTTCCTGGATGTGGACCGTGCCAAGAGGCTGAAACACCCCCAGGCTCCCGAGATAGAGAAAGAGTGAGTGCAGTGGAGGGACAGGGGTGCTGAGGGCACTGAGCAAGTGGGAACCTCCTCAGGACAGGGAATGAGCTCCACTCCTTGCCATCAGTGGTAGTTTCACTCTTCTTCCCACAGAGTTTAGCTTTAAAATCATCTTTTCTGCCAATTTATTATAAAGATAGTGGTATGCAGGGTGGATGCCAGAGTGATTGCCTGAGAGGCCCCAGTCTTTTGGGAGCCCTTTTAAAAGGTACTAGAAAAATGCAGAGCTAAAATGCGAGAGGCCAATCACTCTGGCATCCACCCAGTGCCTTTTAAAAGGGCTCCCAGTCTTTTGGGAGCCCTTTTAAAAGGTACTAGAAAAATGCAGAGCTAAAATGTGGCCCCACTATCAGGGCAAATCCCCTTTTCCTCTGCCTTCCTTAAAATAAATCCCTTTAATGTGGGGCAAGCACAGAGCCAGAGGTGGGTGTTGGAGTGGGAGAAGAGCTCCAGCTGGCTTCTGGTGCTTTGCTCCCCTTCACTTCCAGCCCTTTATGCAGAAATCAGGAGGGGATTTTCCCAGCTGGGAAGGGCAGCCCTGACCTCCCTGCAGCATCTCCTGCAGGCAGTAATTCCTGAGGCACCCCTGGGGATGGAGAGCAGCAGGACAAGTGCTGGACACTGCTGAAGGAGGCCACAAAGGCACAGCAAAGCACATTTTCACCCTCGTGGGTTCAATCCGGGCTCTGCAGGGCCCACCTGGGCTCTCCTGCACCCTGAGTGACACGGGGACCTGTGCCTCTCCCCCTGGCAGCATCCAGCAGCTCCATGACCGTGTGACACAGCTCTGCTCCGAGTACCGGGCCCTCTACGAGCAGCTGAACATCCCCGAGGTGGGGCCCAGGGTGGACTGGGCCAGGATCCTGGACCAAAAGATGGTAACAGCAGCTGGGTTTGGATGTTCTCTGCATCTCCTGCCAGGCCAGATAATGTTTGCTGTTGTCTCTAGGGCTGTGCCAGGCACTGCGTGCTCAGCATCATGCTGGGATGGTGGAGGGAATAATTCAGTAATAATATAAAAAATAATGTAATAATATAAAAATAATAATATAAATAATATATGCATGCTCAGCATAATGCAGGGATGTTGGAGGTGGTGGGAATAATTCTGTAATAATATTTTAAAAATAATGTAATGATATAAAATAATAAATATAAATAATGTAAATAAATGTAAATAGTATATGCATGCTCAGCATAATGCTGGGATGGTGGAGGTGGTGGGAATAATTCAGAAATAATATAAAAATTAATATAATAATATAAAAATAATAAATATAAATAATATAAATAAACATAAATAATACATGCATGCTCAGCATAATTCAGGGATGTTGGAAGTGGTGGGAATAATTATGTAATAATATTTTAAAAATAATGTAATAATATAAAATAATAAATATAAATAATATAAATAAATATAAATAGTATATGCATGCTCAGCATAATGCTGGGATGTTGGAGGTGGTAGGAATAATTCTGTAATAATATAAAATTAATATAGTAATATTAAAAAATAATAATATAAAAAAGAAATAGAAATAATATAAATAAACATAAATAATACATGCATGCTCAGCATCATGCAGGGATGTTGGAGGTGGTGGGAATAATTCAATAATAATATAAAAATAATATAATAATAATATAATAATAATATAGAATTAATACTACAAAATGATATAAATATTAATAATATATTAGAATAATATAATAAAATAGTATAATAATAATAATAATAATAATTCTGGGTGGAAGATAGACTCAATAATAATATAAAAATAATATAATAATAATATAGAATTAATACTACAAAATGATATAAATATTAATAATATATTAGAATAATATAATGAAATAGTATTATAATAATAATAATTCTGGGTGGAAGATAGACTCTCCTTCTACCTCTTAAAACCCTCTGGAGCACCCTCTGAATTAACCACTTTGGGTTAAGAGTTACCAGAGGGGGATCAGGTAGAGACCCTGCTGTGGGATGAAGGGATGGAGAAGGTGATGTCTCCTAGGATTTTACAGCCCTGCCTTTCAGGGTTTCCCACTGCAAGGTTTGGGTATGTGGGGTTCTCAGATTGGAGGCAGTTTGGGTTCCCCTGAAAGCTGCATGGTGTTCAAGTGCATCCCATGCCTGTCACCGTGGGCAGGGGCTGGCTCAGCTCAGCTCTGTGGCCCAGGGCTGTGTGGTCTGGTTATCTTTGCCCCTGTGTATGGCTGGGGAAATGGCAGCCAACAGCAACGATGGGAAACAACAAAAAATCCCCTCCCTTCCTGCTGGGCTGCTATCAGATACCAGATCTTTCCATGCCCTGCCAGCACTGCCAGGGGATTCTCCCTGAAAAGCCTTTGGCTTTAGTGTCTGCCCTGACTCCTTTTGCACAGAAACAAGTCGATGCAGGGCAGTATGGCCCCGGCATGTCGGAGCTGGAGAAGCAGATAGC
This sequence comes from Passer montanus, assembly GCF_014805655.1. NCBI lineage: Eukaryota > Metazoa > Chordata > Aves > Passeriformes > Passeridae > Passer > Passer montanus. The sequence goes on from NW_024368263.1 coordinate 2,259,033, forward strand.
TGAGCACAACATCCTCCAGAAGGAGATCGAGGCCTACGGGCTCCAGATCAAGAACCTGCACTCCGGGGTAAGGCCCCTCCGTCCCCTCCTTGTCCTGTCACTGCCCTGGGGACCCTGCTGCCTCTGTCACTGCTGTGTCCCCTCTACTCCTCCACATGGTGAATGTCCACCCTTGTTCTGCAGAGGGCAAGGAGGTGGCTTCATGATTCCCCAAATCACTTCATCAGCATTCACCACATGTTTTGCTAACAGCTTTTTTTTTTTTTTTTTTTTTTTTGTTCACTTCCTTGGTCTTGGCTGTGTTGTAACCCAGGATGTGGCAGATTTAAAAAGCCAGTACAAGGACTTGCTGGTAAGGTTCTCAGTGGTTTTTTGAGCAGATGGGGTCTCACCATCCCTGATGGGCAGGAAACACACAGTTCAGAGCAGGAGCCACCCCTGGGCTTGCACAGTAAAGTTCTGTCCCTCATATCATCTCCCCATTTCCTTCCCTCCTTGGGATAGGTGTAAATGAAAGAACTCTCTGTCCTCAGGGCAGTGCAGAGGGTGAGATCCATGTCTCTGCTCTTCATGGGTCATGGACCTGCAGTTTCCTCTGTGTCCATGAGCACCGGGACCAGAAATCCAGCCCACACCCTTCCAAATCAGGATTGCAAATGTGTCCTGATCCCTAACAAGGCTTCCAGAGAGGAAACAAGCAGCCAGAGCAAAGAGGTGGCCAGGAGGAAAGAGGACCATGGCTGGGTCAATGAAGCTGATGCTGAAAATGGGACTTGTGAGAAATACAGCAGAGCTGGGCCAGCTCTGAGACTGCCCCAGGCACCAGCCCACACCTGGGATTCTGGTTAGACAAACACATCTTGTCTGTGAGGAGGGAAAGGGAACAGCAGCCCCATCAGATAAGAGCCAGTGGTGGCAGATTTCTCACCAAGGTTTCTGGGAATCTCCTGCAACAGGAGTGTGGTCCTGGGGAGGAAGAGGAGGGGAAAGGGAACCCCGGGCTGGGCACTGACACTGTCTCTGTCCTGTGTGTGAGCAGAAAGCTTCCATCTGGCGAGGGCAGAGCCTTGGCAGCCTCTACCACCACCTGCAGGGCTGCACCAAGGAGCTGGGCTACCTGACAGAGCAGCAGACCAAGATCCTGAAGCAGGACTGGAGTGACCAGATGATGGACGTGCAGAGCGTGCGGCGCGAGTACGAGGTGAGCCCGGGGGTGTCCTGCCCGTGAAAGGCTGGCCAGGCCTGGCACAGGGGACCTGCAGGGTGCATCCAGCCTCCTGCACACCCACCACCAGCCCTGAGCAGGAGGCTTTCCAAAACAGAGGGGGAAGAGCCCCCTGGGTTCGTGCTGGAATTAGGAATGAGCCGCTCGGTGGGATCTCTCCAGCCCCCTGAGCTGGCATGTGGGGTTGTACATCAGAGAGCTGCCAGGGGGGCTCTCCATGGTCAGAGAGAAGGGAAGGGCTCAGTGCCACATCAGCCTCAGTGGCCACAGTACAACACCCAGTGACTGCCATGTGCTGGGACACAGAAAATGAGAGGGATAATTGCATAGGAAAATGCTCTTTGAACAAATGCCCTGATGATTTCTGAGGCCCAAATGTGTTTAATTTATTTTAGCTCTATCTAGCCCCTTCTGCTTTAAAAAACAAAGAAACAGGCAAGGATGTCTGTGCTTTGGGAGCCTCATCTCTGTTATGTTTGCTGCCCCAGGAGACCCCTCTGTGCTCCCTGCATGCTCCCAAGGTCAGAAAGTTTCTTTTCCCCTCCAGGATTTCAAGTCCAATGAGCTGCTCAGCCAGGAGGAGTTTGTGAACCACCTTCAGGACGATGGGGACAGGATGATTGAGCTGAAGCACCCAGCCATCAAACCTATCCAGGTGGGGAGAGGGGTCCCTTCCCCAGCCCCGTGGGACAATGAGAGTGGTGGGTCAGAGGAGACCCCTGCACCTCTCCTTCCTTCCACACTGCACTGGCTGCACTGCAGCATCTTTCTGCCTGCTCCAGCCCTGCAGGGAAGCTGAGGGAAGTGCAGGGCCTTCACCCTTTCCAAAATTTCCAGGAGGTGGTGGCCAGCACCTGTGTGCTGGGACGTGCTCTTGCTCAGGTGCTCACACACATCCCTCACACCGTTGGGAAGTTCCAGCTTTGACATGGCTTGACTTCTGCCACGTGAAAGCAGCTCCCATCCTCCAAGGCTGGATTTCCAAGCCTGCAGAGGCAGTGCCAGGCTGTGGTGGGCTCTCAGTCCCCAACACCACTGGAGCTGAGACCACTGGAGAAGTGATGGCTGCTCTGTGTGAGCCAGGTCCTTCTCAAGGGGTGTCCTCACTCAGGCTCAGCACCAGGCAGTGCCTGGGCACAGCTTTGTCTGCTCTTCCTCCCATCTCTGGCACTTCTGAGGAAAGGAGACCTCTGGGGGAGGAGGTAGGAGCAGCTGGAACCCACTGAGATGTGCTCTGTCCCACCACAGGCGCACCAGGAAGCCTTGAAGAACGAGTGGCAGAATTTCCTGAATCTCTGCATTTGCCAGGAGAGCCAGCTGAAAACTGTGGAGACCTATAAGAAGGTAAAAAGCAAATTCATGGGCCATGGCTCTGCAGGTCAGGCCAGAGTAGGCAGGCTGGGAGGAGAGACAGCAAAGGGGTGAGGAAGGGACACCCTTTGCTTGCACCTAGTAAAGGTATTTTGGGGAAATGCCCCTCAAGATAGAATCTTTTAGAGGTGCTGTGAACTGAGAGACCCCACTGGACTTGGGGACAGTGATGTCCCCCCTTGCCTGACTGTTTCCCTGCCCACATTCCAGTTCCAGGATGATGCTGAGGCTGTGAGCCGCTCCCTGAAGAAGATGAGCTCTGACCTGGACACCAAATACAGCAAGTTCAACAAAGACAGCCCTGGGGTGGTGTCAGATCTGCTGCTTCAGCTGGAGGTGGGGCCTTCAGGGCTGGTGGCACCAGCCAAACCTCAGTTAAATCCCCAATAAATGAAAAATGGGAAGGGGAAGAGGTGGGGGAATTATCCTACAGGGATAGCTCACCCCAGCTCTGTGCTAGGGAGGGGATCCACACTGCTCCCACTGCCCTGAGATGGCACTGTCCCCATCAGTGACACACAGCCAGGCCCCAGGTCACCATCAGAGTAAAGGAGAAGTGCAGGGAGAAGCCATGTGTTGTCCCTAGCATAAGACACTTGGATTAGAGGGCCTGGCTTCCAAGCAGGGAAAGATCCTCCCATCTCCTCAGCACCCTCATGAGCCAAGGGCAAGGGAGGGAATAAAGAATCTGACCTCAGGGGTGAGATGCAGATAGGAAAGGAAAATTTACCCCAGAGAGAGGGAGGGGACACGTTCACCATGAGATCTTCCCAAGTATGCAACACATTTGGCTCTCAAGAGATGCTGGAATCTTGGTACTTTCTGACACTGGAATGCAGCCACCTCTTGGCAGGTGTTCCATTTCTGAAAAGGAAAACTCCTTCAGGATATTTGATATGAAAATGTGGGTTCACCTAAGGTTAACCCGGGCTCAATGGCAGATCTGTGAGCAAAGGAAACTGAGCAGAGTGTTGGCAATGAAAGGGGAAGAAGGGACATGGATGGAGGGATTGAGAATGGAGAAACTCCTGACTCCACCCTGCAAGGACAGATAATTTGTCCCAGCATACCTGCTGTAGTGTGACCCTCCCCTTCCTTCTTACCAAACCTGGCCACAACCACTGTCTCCTCTGTTTTTCTAGAATGAGGAGAAGGCCCTGAAGCAGGCAGAGAAGAGCATCACTGACCTGAAGAGAAGGAGCAAAGAGATCAGCCCCCTGAAACTGCGCAGGACACGTCCCTCTCAGCCCCTCACCCTGGACACCCTCTGTGACTGGGATGCTGGGGAGGTGAGGGCTGGACAAGCAGCACCCTCAGAAGGGACAGAGAACTGGATTCTTCTCTGATTGCTCCAGATCCTGACTCTGTGGTGTGAGGAACTATCTTAGGGACAGAAAGCCAAGCCTTTCACTGGGTTTTGTGTCCCCTCCCAGGTGCAGCTGACCAGAGGGGACAAGTATACTCTGAAGGACAACAGCAACCCAGAGATGTGGGTGATCCAGAGCAGCACTGGCATGGTTCAGGAGGCACCTTCTGCTTGTTTCTCCATCCCTCCTCCTGACCCTGAGTCCATAGACAAGGTCAATAGGTGAGTCTGCAGCAGAGACCCTGACCCAGAGAGACATTTGTACTCTCTTGGGTCAAAACCAGCCTGACTGCAGAGAAACAGCAGCTGGGGACAGGCCTCTCGACTATCTAGTACTAAATCCCTCCTGGAGAGGGATTTTCCCTGCACCCAGGGGTCTTATCCAGGTGTCTACCATTCCTCAGCATCCCTGCACACTGCACAGACCTCACTGTCAATGAGTTCTCTGGCAGTCAGGCTTGATTTCTTCACCCAGACATGTGACTCGCATAGGTTTGACTAAATTCATTGCAGAATCAGTCTGGAGCTTGGGACTCGCCAAACAGGACGGAGTTATCTGTGGAATCTGCTCTCAGCCAGCCCCAGCAGAGGCTGAGCAGTGCTGCCTGAGCCTCTGGGTGGGTTTGCTGCCTGCCTCAGCTCCTGCCGTTCCCACAGGACGGGCGGTGGTGCAGCAGCTTGGCACTGCCTCTTTCATCATGGCCCCGGGTGTTTGGGTAAATCAGGGCTGCTAAGTGCTGAGGAAAGGCCACAGCCCAGACTCAGAGCTATGCAGGCATGCCCAAAGTGGGAGCTTGGGTCCCCAGTGCCATGGGTGTGATTGCTTCATTGTGTTGCTCAGTGTGTACCCCTCTTCACACATTCCTATTGAACTACTGAATCTTTTGCATTTATGGGTTTCATGAGTGTTTTAAAACAGATATTCTGTTCCTCTTCACAGAGGAACTGCCCTCATCTGACAGCAGCCAGGCAAGCTGGGAATTGCTGGTTTTAGCACACAGTGTTCAGCTGGAACAGTTCACAGCAGGGATGAGAACCAGCCTGGTCCTTCCTGTTCCCCCTCCCTTCTGGTTCCATGAGTCTTTTCTCACCCAGAAATATTTTTTCGTCCTTCCAGCTCTGGCAGATCCCAGCCCTAGTTTCATTAGGCAGGAACCATCCTTACAAGTGAGATGTGGCATTTCTAGTGCAGCAGCAACTTGTACTTGTTCCCTGCCAGGCTGCAAAGCACTGCAGCCATATGAAACACATTTCCAGCTTTGATAGCTTCTGCTGAGAGTTGGAAACACTGTCTCCCTTGAGAGAACTCAGCTGCTCAAACCAACCAGCTGCTCTTGCTGCTGTGCCCTTTCCTAAGGGACATCTCTGAGTTACCACAGGCTGCAGGCTCCCAGCCTTTGAGGACAGCTTCCCTTGCCTTGGGGACACCTCCCCAGCACAGCCAGGGAGCTGCTGCTGCTGTGCAGGGCTCTGTCAGGGCTGTGTCCCTTCCTGGGGTGATGCCTCTCCCTGCTCACAGGTTGGAAGGGGAGCTGAACACGGTGAAGCAGAGGCGAGCAGCGGTTCAGAGCACCCTGAGACGCAGCCACAAGGAGCAGGTGCAGCCCAGCCAGCAAGGTTTGTCACCTGGATAGCCCAGCCCTCTCCAGAGGCAGCTCTGGAAACACAGCACCCACCCAGGGTGGGCAGAGCACCTGCAGCTCACACACAGCCACGTGCAGAGGTCCCTGTGGGAGGATGCGTTCTCCTCCATGGCAAAGACAACCTGACTCCTGTCTCAGCAATTCACTTAAAGTCTGCTGCCCTCCTCAAGCCTCTGAGCTCCATCAACAGCTGGAGGGTATTGAGGATTTCAGGGGGATGTGCCTATCCAGAAACCTTAATTAAACCTGCTTTGTAATCTGGGTCCCTTGCAGTTCTCTTCCCTAGCTGGGGGCTGTGGGATGAGCAGACAGCCGTGGCTAAATCCCAACCCTGGGTTATCTGTGCCATTCCCACAGCTGCAGTTCAAAGGCAAAGTGAGAAGGGATGTGTCTGCATGGCAGCACTTGGCTTTGTCCCTCCTTTGGAGCTGTGGCTCACCATGGCAGAGCTAAAACCTGGGATTAACCTGAGCTATGTCTCCCTGCAGCTCTGTCCAGGAGCCCTCCAGCAGTCCAGGATGATCCCCAAGCTGACCGGCTCCTCAGCAGCCTGGATCGTGTTGGCAAGGACCTGGTCCAGGTAGAGAAGGAGGTCTTGAACCGAGTGAGGTCTCCTGTGAACTACAGTGACCCTACAGATGACCTTGGCAGGAGGATCAAGCAGCAGCAGGTGAGTTGGAGCAGGAGCAGTTTGGTAGCTCTGTGTCCTTGGCCCAAAGCAGGACAACATGGAAATAACACTAGAGAGGACAGCTGGTGCTCCAAAGGAGAAAACCACGCTGCAGATTTAAGGGTTTCAGGCTGGCTTGAACCCTTGAAATGGGACTAAATGAAACCCTGAGGAAATGCAGGCTCTTCCCTTGGCTCTGGAGCTAGAGGGTCCATTCATTTCAGAGCTGTGGTCCAGGTCCCAGTCCTGGGAATGCTGTCACCCTAAAAGACTAAAGGATAAAGGGAATTAACCCAAGGGCCAGCTTTGTCTCTCCTCTCAGGGAAGTACAGACTTGTAAATGTCAGTGAGACAGGAAAAGAGGCAGTGCCCTGGAGCCCCACTCCTTTCCTCTGGGTCAAGGTCTGGGTTTGCAGTATTCCAGCTTGTTACATCTTCATCTGTGGGTATTTACCTGGCTCTGGCAGCAGGATGGGCTCAGGCAGGTAGGATTTTTCCATCTGTCTATGTGGATCTCTTTCCCACACCCTGCCACTGCCAGACAGCCACAGTCTGGATGGGGCTGTGCCCCAAGGGGCAGCTCCTTGTGAGAGGGGCACCACACCCTGAGCCCCACAGCCAAATCTGCCCCCGAGGGAAACACACTTCCACAGCAGCACTGTTATGGCTGTGTTGGGTGACTGTGCTTCCATCTGCTGTGCCAGGAAACAACAAAGAAACTTGAGAACCTGGGGGCAGCCAAGGATGCCTTGCAGAAGGAGTGTGAGACCTACCTTTCCAAGAAACCCAGCAGCACCTCAGCCTCCCAGCTCCCTGTCACGCTGAACGCCCTCAGGAGCAAGTACAACGATGTCAATATGCTCTCCAGCCTCTACAACCAGAAGTGAGTGAGGGGGTGAGGGAAGGAAGTGTCCTTGCACAGGTGTGCCAACACAGAAGCATGACAGAAAATGCTTTTGATCTTTATGAGTGTTGGTTGAGATCCAGCACAGGTTGGAAACCTCCCATCCATCATCAAAGGACTCCTCTGAAGGAGTTCCTGTGTGTAATTTGTGAGGAGATCCCCTCACCATGGAAAATCCACCACAATGGGTGTGTGCCCCAGCTCTGCTGTGTGGTGAACTGCAACATATCTGACTTGTGAGCAGCATGACAGGGGTGTGAGTGCACATTGCTTGTTCTCTGACATATTCCAGAAGCTCTAATTTTGAATAAGGTTAAACATCAAAGGGAGAAAAGAAGAAGAGTAGTTTCTGTAGCTAACCTTGTCCTTCGTTTCCCCCTTTCCCAGGGCTAAGGCTGCCCTGAACCTGGAGACTCAGATTGAGAACACAGACAAGATTGTCAGCACGTTTGAGGCCAAGCTGGCTCAGGACAGCATCATTCCTGCATCCCCCAATGCCCTGCAGGATCGGGCCAATGACCTGCAGGTAGGGGAACATCAGGCTTCTCTTTAGGGGGGGATCCCTGAGCTGAGGGACCAGTGTGGGAGGAGCTGGATTTATTTGAGCACCTTGAGGCACCAGCGATGAAGTCTTTTTGAGGACTTTTCCCTTGAAGGTTTAATGTTGGTGTTGCAGGCTGACCTGGTCTCACTGGACAGGAAAATACTCTGTGCCTCTGTCCCTCCTTTTGCAGTCCCTAAAATACATCATGACCCCCTTAGCATCCAGTGTCTCTTGCTCTGCCTCACACCTCTCCCTAATCTTTCCTGCTCCCAATCTCCTTGCCCCATCCTTGGCACCCACAGTGACCTGATGTTTTGCCTTCCCCAAAACTTCTCAGTGCACTGTCCAAGCCACCTTGCTTCCCTGGAGAATAAACCTCACTGCTCCACCTCTTCCACCTCGCAGAACACTCGGAGAGCCTGACCAGCCCCCGGTGCTGCCCAGTGACACCTCAGGGAGGCTGTTTGGTGTTTGTTCCCTGACTGATGCAAACACAAGGTGTCTTTTCTTCTCCCCTGCAGAAGATCAGGCGGGACCTGGTGGCCCAGGAGGACTGTGTGCTGAGGCTGAACCGGGGGCTCAAGGATGCTGAGCACAGCTGCAGTGCTGTGCAGAACAACTTCCAGGAGTACTGCCCCGACCTGCCCCGGCAGAGGCGCGAGGTGCAGCTCCTCAACGACCGCTACCACGCCGTGGCCGACCAGCTGGACCAGAGGTGAGGCCCTGGGGGCATCCCTGCTCCTTCAGCTGAGGTGGACTGGGGCAGGGTCACAGCCCTGAGTGTGTTCTTCATTGCAGGACCCTGATCCTGAGCCCAGTGCTGTAATGCTGAGGAGCAGGGGTGTCCTTCTGTGTAGTTGCCACCTTCCTATTCACAGCACAGGCTCTGAGCTCCCAGAGTTGTGCTCCCCACTCAGGCATCAGCTGTCACCTCCTGTTTTTGTTATCTTGGTGTTTGTTGTGGTGATATTTTCACCTTGCACATGACTCTTTGCCCTTCCCCTTGATGTTCCTGTCCACTTTTGTGCTGTGCAGAGAGAAGACCCTCAGGAACATCAGCCTCACCTACCAGCAGTTCCAAAACTCCAACGAGAATCTGATGTTCTGGATGAACAACCTACCCAAGCACCAAGTGAAGACCACTGACGGGCCAAGCCAGATCAATTACAAGCTGCAGGCACAGAAGGTGTGTTCCAGGGCAAGAGCAGCCTGTAAATTTACAGGGATGGGGAAATTTGCTTGTGAACAGCACATGCAAAATAGTACCAGCCAGCTCCTAGCTCTGTGCTCCCCCACCACAGGGAATGAACTAGAGAAGGATTGCAGCCCACAGATGGTGTTACCTGGTGTATCTCACCTTGCTGGGTTTATCTGCAGTGCTGGTGTCCTCATCTGTGCCAGTCACCTCCAGGATGAAATCTTCTCCATGGAGAGGACACTTTCAGATCCTGAAATATTGCACCTCAGGCTGAGATGTTGTATCCAAGTCCTTAATTTTTCTCTCCTTGAGCAGATTCTAAGCTCACTAACTCAGACAAGGAGTTGTGGAGGCTCTGTGTTGGCTGCTATTTGTCTTATTTGTGATAAATCAGTGTGGGAAGGCTGAGGCAAGTCACGGCACAGCTGAGATACCCTAAAACCCTGGAGACTCTTCCTAAATGTCTTCCTGTTCCCACCATTCCCTCAGCCGAGCTGATTCTCTAGGCTGCAGGAGTATTACTGGGCAGCTGGATTTCAGTGTGTCCTTACCACCCCTTGTGTCTCCTGCAGAGGCTGGTGGAGGAGATCCAGAGCAAGGAGCCTGAGAAGAACGCCCTGATCAGGCTGTCCCAGAACGTGCAGTCCACACTCAACGTAAGGATGGGCTCTCCCATTTGTCACTCCCTTAGCATTTCACCCAAGGGATCCCACCTGATTCTCGTGTGTCTGCTCTGAGCAGGACTATGAGCTTGAAGCAGGCAAATACAGCTCTTCTCTGGACCCTTCCCTGACTGACTCTGCTGCAAAGAGGCTGCGTGTGACCCCCCTGCAGGAAAGCATCCAGGCCCAGGTAAAATGTTAAGAAGACACAGAAACCATTGCCCAGCTCATTATCCATGCCCCAATGCCCTCTGCAAGGTTTTAATCCACTCTTACAGCCACCAATGATCATGGTCCTAATCCCAGAGTTGGAGTCCTCAGGGATCCTTTGTTCCTGGGGCAAAGCAGCATGTGAGATCCTGAATTAGGGCTGTGCCTGGCACCTTTGGTTGAGATTGCTGGTGTTGCCTCCACACCACATTGTGCATGAAGATAAAGCTTACAGGGTGGGTGTGTGAGGAGAGGAAGAAGCCAGAGCTCCTCTATGCTCTTCTCAGTTACATCCCAGTCCTCCTGCATCACCTTGAGGCTTTTGCCAGCTGCTCTCAGTCTGTGGATTTGGAAGACTGGGCCCTGTGTAGGCCTGCAGGCATCTAACAGGCATTCAGATAACAGGAACAGGTTCTCCTGCAGGAATCCTGTCTCTAAAGAGTGAGATGGGAAGACACTAATCTCTAGAACTATGACATACACAAAAGTGGTGCGAGGAACAGGTTCTCCTGCAGGAATCCTTAGACTCTGTGTCTCTAAAGAGTGAGATGGGAAGACACTAATCTCTAGAACTATGACATACACAAAAGTGGTGCAGGTGAAAGGAGGTGTGGCAGAGTCTGCCATGCAACAGAGCTGTGTCTGGGTGAGGGCACAAGGCTCTCAGCACTCTTTCTTTTGCAGGAAAATGATGTCACCAAGCTCTACATGGAGTTGGCAGCAGAAAATAAACAGCAGCTCAGCAGGCTGGAGTTTGCCAAGAAGATCGTGGAGAAGGTACCAGCTTACAGCTCACTGCAAGATTGGGGTGCTCTAGATTGGGGTTCAAATCTGCTCAGCCTGGGGCTCCCCCACCCCTCCCTGACTCTCCACATCCAGGTGTGAGGAAGGACAGGAATGGGAACCCCTCTGAGAAAAAGACAACAAGAAACCACAGTTTCACTGACACTGATCTTGGGTTGTGACTCCCATCACCTCTGGGGCCCCTCACCTCGTTACTGAAGCTGTAGCTTATGCTTGGGAAAAAAAAATAGGGCTTTTAAGTCCAATTAATCAACCATCACATACTGACAATTTCAGATTTGGTTTGTGGGTGTGGCTGGAATTTAGTGCTCACAACCTTCTGGAAACCTTTCAAAGCCATAGGATTTTTATACCATTCTAAGGTTTGAACCACCTGTAGGAAAGGTCTCAGGACTGGGTGACTTTTAGTGGGTTCAGGAAGCACGAGAGATTAAGCTGGGGACTGGCTGTGATGCTCTCCCTCGACTGCAGATATAGGAAGGCAGCACAAAGCAGCTCTGTGGGTTTCTGCAGCACCTCCATCTGAAGGGGAAGACCCACCAAGTCAGTTGCTTGAGATGATGGGATTGTGTCCTCACTTTCCATTTACAAACAGCCTTATTTGAAGACTGCCTGAGGATTCTGTGCCAGTTTTGTCTCCCACCATGCCATGTCATTTAAAAGATCTCTGAGTCACCTTAAAAGAGTGGCTTGGTTTGCCTGCCTTTTTAAAATTATTTTTTATTTTTTACTTTGCAGAAGGAAGTGCATGAAGACATTGAAGCTGTACATGAGCGAACCCAGAAAGCTGAAAACAAAGCCACAAAAAGCAGGGAATCTGAGGGGTTGAAATTGCAGCTGGAGGAGGAAAGGAGGAAAGTAGCCAGGATTGAAGAGGACCTGGAGGAACACAGAAACAAGCTGCTGATGTTGAAAACTCAGAAGCCTGTTGAAAGAGTGGAAGAAAAAGAGGTGATTGAATACTACAGAGACCCGCAGGTGGAGAGCAACCTGTCTAGGATGGTACAGCAGATTGAAGAGGAAGGCAGAAAGAGGCAGAGCCTGCAAGAAGACATTGATGTGATGAGCCGTAAGCTTGCCCAGATGGAGAGTGAGAAGAAGGTTGCTCCTGCCCAGCTCCTCACCAAAGAGATCACAAAAATTGAGAAGGATCCAGGCCTGGATGGCCAAGCAGCCAGTCTTCGTCAGGAGATCAAGCATCTCCAGGAGGAAAGCTTGGCTGCTGCTTCTGAACTTGAGCAGCTTAAGAGGGAGCTGCACATGCTGGAGCGAAAGCAGCCCAACATCCGAGAGAAAGTGGTGGTGAAGGAGCTCATCAAACTGGAGAAAAACCCTGAAATGCTGAAATCTGTTAGGACCCTGCAGTTACAAATTGATGAGGAATCCTTCAAAAGGAAGTCTGCAGAAGAAGCGATAGTGAAAGTGAAGAACAAGATTGAGGAGGTGGAAAGACTGATTGAAACAGCAGAACCCAAAATTATTGTTAAGGAGGTGAAACAGGTAGAGCAGGACCCAGAGTTATTGAAAGAGACTTCCAAGCTGAAAACTCTGATTGAAGAAGAGAGGAGCAAAAACTTGATGCTGACAGGTGAGCTGGAAGAGCTGCAGACCCAGTACAGCATTGCAGAGAAGAAAAAGCCCAGGGTAGAGGTAAAAGAGAGGGTCAACGAGATCTTCCTGGTGGACCCTGAAACAGAGCGGCAGATTGCACACCTGAAAAGGCAGCTCCAGGAAGTCACTCTGAAAAGGACAAAGATTGACAGTGAAGTGGAAGAGGCCTTAGCAGAGCTCAAAGTCCTGAGGTCACAAAAACCAGAGGTGGAGTTTAAGGAGGTCATAGAGGAGGTGGTGAAACATGAAAAGAGTCCAGAGATTCTTAGAGAAATTGACAGGCTGAAAGAGCAGCTCAATGAACTTGTGAACACCAATGGCAGGACCCAGGAGCAGCTGATTAGGCTGCAGGGGGAAAGGGATGAATGGAGGAGGGAGAGATCCAAGGTGGAAACCAAGCTGGTCAACAAGGAAGTCATCCGATATGAGAATGATCCACTCTTGGAAAAAGAAGCCGATCGGCTGCGTCAGGAGGTGCGTAACATGTCCCAGAAGAGGAGAGCTGCAGAGGATGCCATCTATGACCTGCAGAACAAATACATGCTACTGGAGAGGCGGAAGCCAGAGGAGAAGGTGGTTGTTCAAGAGGTGATACTGACCCAAAAGGATCCAAAGCTGCGAGATGAGCACAGCAGGCTGAGACGCAGCCTGGATGAGGAGGTGAGCAACAGGCGTCGCCTGGAACGCGACGTGCAGCAGGTTCGTGTGCTGGTGGAAGAGCAAGAGAAGTTGCTCAACTTTCAGGAGGATCGAAGCAAGAGGCTTGCACTGGAGAAGGAGATGAGACAAATTACACTGAGAATAAAGGAGCTGGAGGAGAGCCCAGCCCCAGTGCAAGAAAAGATCATTATGGAAGAAGTGGTTAAGCTGGAGAAGGATCCAGTCCTGGAACAATCTGCCAGCAACCTGCGCTTGGAGCTGGAGCGGGAGAAGATGGAGGTGCTGAACTTGCAGAGAGAATGCAAGAACCTGCAGGTGCAAGTTGATGTCCTGCAGAAAACGAAATCTCAGGAGAAGACCATCTACAAGGAGGTGATTCGAGTGGAAAAGGACAGGGCGCTGGAGAGTGAACGTGCACGCATCTGGGAGCTGCTGAGCAGGGAGAGGGGAGCCAAACAAAAGGTAGAAGAGGAGGTACGGCGGCTCCGGGAGAAGATCGAGAGAGCTGAAGGCATGAAGAGGACATGGGCTCGTGAAGAGACGGAGCTGCAGAAAGCCAGGAACCTGGCCATCCAGGAGAGAGCCAACTTGGAGAGTGAACTGCGGGAGCTGGAGAGGCAGAAGCAGCAGAAAGTCCTCTTCCTTCGTGAGGAATCCAAACTGCTCAGCCAGCGGACTGAGAATGACAGGCAGAAGAAGAAGCAGCTGGAACATGAGGTTTCCCTGCTGGAAGCAGACATTCTTAGGGAGAAGGACCAGATCTACAACAAGGAGAGGTTCATTCGGGATCTCCAGTCAAAGGTCAACCGTGAGGAAATCAATCACGAGACCCAGATGAGAGAGACAAACCTCTCCACCAAGATCTCTATCTTGGACCCTGACACAGGGAAGGACATGTCCCCTTACGAAGCCTATAAGCGAGGTATCATAGACAGAGGCCAGTACATCCAGCTGCAAGAGCTGGAGTGTGACTGGGAAGAAGTCACCACCTTGGGCCCAAATGGGGAGATCTCCCTTCTCCTTGACAAGAAAAGTGGGAAGCAGTATTCCATCGATGATGCTCTAAGGCTGAGGAGGATCACCAAGGAAGAGTACCAGCTGTACCGGGATGGCAAGATCCCCATCTCTGAATTTGCCTTGCTGGTGGCTGGGGAAACCAAGCCTCCCTCCTCCCTCTCAATTGGCTCCATCATCTCCAAATCCCCACTCACATCACCCACCACCCACCAAACCCAAACCTTCTTCCCCCCAGCCTCACAGAAGGGCATATGTGATGACACATCCCCCATCGCTGGGGTGTACGACACCACCACCAACACCAAGTACAACATCAAGACTGCCGTTGCGAAGAAGCTGCTCGATCCCATGACAGCTCAGAAGCTCCTGGAAGCCCAGGCTGCCACGGGGGGCATCATAGACCTCATTTCCAGGGACCGGTTCTCGGTGCATAAGGCGATCGAGAGGGGGCTGATTGACAGGACCTACATGCAGAGACTCCTCAATGCCCAGAAAGCTTTCACAGGCATTGAGGACCCAGTGACCAAGCGAAGGCTGTCTGTGGGGGAAGCAGTTCAGAAGGGTTGGATGACCAAGGACAGTGCTTTCCCCTACCTGCAAGTCCAGCATCTAACTGGAGGGCTCATCGATCCCAAGAAAACTGGTCGCATCCCTGTGCTGGAAGCTGTCCAGACGGGGATGATAACGAGCAACCTGGCCAATAGGCTCCAGGATGAGTCCAACTATGAAAAAGATCTCGTTGACCCTGTCACTAAAGAGAAGATAAATTACAAGGAGGCCATGGCCCTCTGCCAGAAGGATTCTCTGAGCCACCTGCTGCTGCTCCCAGCCGCGTCGGAGGGGTATCAGCGGTACCAGCAGGCGAGCCGTTCCCCCCGGCTCTCGCGGTTCAGGCATTGAATGGACCAAGGCACATATGGGGCTGGTTCCTTCAGGAGTTCATCCCTTCAGAACACCTCTCCCTGCGGAGGCAGCAGGCTCACAGGAATGGAGCATCTAGCATTTAGGGCTGCCTACTCTTCTCTCTTAGCTACCTGCCTCCCAACACAGCTCGGCCGTGCGAGGAAGAAAACGTGGTCATGGGCCTGCCACCGAGGGGTCCCCACAGTCCCTGGGTGCTGTTCCCTGATCAGCCCAGAGAGGGTTGATTGTGAGAACTTCACGGGCAGTAGGTTAAATGTGGCTATGCCCAGAAAGTGGGGAGAGCCAGAGTGTTTTCCAGTTGGGTCATCCTGCATGCAATAAATATAGCAAGTGAGTGGCTGTGGCTGTGTTGTCTCTGCAGGCTGTGGCTGAAGGCACAGCTACTCCTCCCCCATGCAATCCCATGCCCTGCAGCCCTATCCACACAGGTTTTGTAGACTTGCTCTCCCTGATCTCCCAGCACTGAACCTCTATGAGTCCATATTTTTAAAGATTTTGTTATATTTGCATTTAAAACTGAAGACCAACAGGACTTTGCTTCCTGGTCATTTGGACACCTCTAGAAGAGGGACTTGAACAACAAAGGAGTGCAGTCCCACCCAACAGTACTGGAAAATCTGCTCTTGCTGTTTCTTTAGGTGAACTAAAAGGAAGTTACTCTTCCGTGTAACTTCCACCACTCAGTCCTTCCTGAAACAATATATCTCATATCCCAGTATGAGCCAATATATCTCATATCCCAAATATTCTGCCCTAGTATCTACCCTGTTGTGGAGCATCCCCTGGGTTTATGGGATGTGAAAATTATTTTATATCAGCTGCTCCTTCCCCTTTCCCAAAGGCTCTTTTAGCTGATGTAATTCAGGAACTCCAACATACCCAAAATAATCCATGAGAGTAGAGGTTTTCTCCCCCTCCTTCACCCACCAGACCAGCAGTATAGCCTCTACTTCCATATAGTCTGAGCTCCAGAAAGAAACTGTTCCCAATCTGGCTAGGTTTGCTCTAGTGTTTTATTTATGTTTCTGGACTGGATGAATGTCCTTGGTATTTATTTTTTACTGCAAATCTTTTAAAAACAAAACAAAAAGGAAGCTCTTCTTCAAACAATTTGTCTGGTACAACACAAACATTGTTTGCATAGAGCAAACAGCATAGCATTGACTTTACAACATGTATGCAAAGGCAGGGAAATTATTCCCACAGCAGAATTCATCCATCTTTCCATGGATTCATCCACAAATATGTGTCTCCAAGCTGGCTGTCACCACACAGAGGCCATGAGATGCAAGAGCACAGCTGTCAGGTTGTGCTGAAATTGTTTTGTTGGGGTTGCAGTTACTAGGAGAGCAGACGTGTGCAACTACATGAAAAACAGGAGTGCAGAAGTTTGGCTTCTGTAAATTAGATCTGACTTTTGAGTATTTAAGTAGAACATAACTGTGAAATAGTGTGTGGCAACTTCTAATGGAAAGCAGCCCCACACTGAGACATCACTGGGCTGCAGAACCATCAGCCCCTTGTTCTGTCACTGAAATTCACTGAAAACCAAGTAAGATAAAACTCCTTAACACCAATGTAGTGTTAAGGTGAGGCATCATTTATTACAGGACGAGCTCCACCTAATGTGCACATGATTCTCTACAAGGACATTGCTTATATACAATCACCACATGCATATTATAAGTGCCTATTACCACAAAACCCTCCCCATGCTCCCAGGTTCAGGTTTTTTATAGCCTTGTTTTGGCTGTAGCTGCATTCCTAAGCCAGATGTTTTAGGAATTCAATAGGTCCTCGCTGAGAAAGCAGCTCCTGCATACCCCATTTCTTTTTGCTAAAAGTACAAAGGCACAGCACAAATTGGATTAACCCTTTTGGTATCAATTCCCCCCTTTGAAACATCTCAAATTCCTTAAGGCCATTTGATAAATTCCAACTCGATTTCTATCTATAGTCACCTATATTCCCACAAGATTATGACTGATCATTTTGCAAACACAACCAATAGCAGTGCTGATAATTATTACAACTACAATCACAGTTAAGATGTTTCCAGTATTCCAGCCAGCCCTCCTCTCAGGGACCATCACACCATTCCTTGAAGAATTTTATTGAACCAATTCATTTCAGGATAGCTTTGCTATCCTCAGCAACTGCCCACATTTTGTGGTCCTTGGAGATCTTCTGTTACATTTGGGATGTGTACACAACAACATTCTCTATCCAATTTTAAATATCCACAATCCCTTGTTCTTTTGCCAGCAATAGATCTAAGGCCATTCTCTTTTGTAATGTCAGATTATCATATTGAATCACCATTGACAGATTTATAGGGATAATTCCCCAAGGAATAGGTTCCCCTGCTGAACTGGGGATAGGGAGGCAGTCTGTAGTGCTGGACAGATTGTGCATCTCACCAAACCCTTGGACTCAAGTCAATATTAAATTTTCTTCTTCATTTTCTTTCAAACTAAATTTTCTTCAATATTAAATTTTCTTCAAATTTTCTTCAGAAAAACGTTATAATAATTTTAAATTATTTTTTAAAATTTTAAGAATTAAATTAATTTAAAATAATTTCAAATTTAAAATAATTTAAAATAAAATAATTTCACATTTAAATAATTTCAAATTCTTTTATCTCCACCTAAAGATAAAATAATTCCCATGAACATTAGTCTATACATTTTGCTGCTCATTTGCAGATGTCTTCAACACTTTCAGCTGCAAGGGTCTGGTGTTTTTCACGATTCAGTCTGAGTCAGAAGTCCTCTTAATTTGGGAGCAATGAATCCAGGAGTTAATTACTTTCACTTTCACAGCTGGTCTTGAAGTCAACAGAACCAGAGAAGGTCCTCTCCACTGCTCCTGAAGTGGCTCAGGTTTCCAGATCTGGATGTGTGTGTGATCCCCAGGCTGAAATGAGTGAACTGGGCTGTCTAGGGTAAGGGGTTCTGAGAGAATGACAAACCTTTTTTGTTCATTCAAGGGTTTCCCTAACAAAATTAAATATTTTTCTATTTCCCAATTCCCAATTTGTTCCTCAGATCCAGAGAAAGTTGCAGCAGAATATGATCTCCCAAACACCAATTCATACAGGCTCACCTTCAGGTTAATTTGGGGCTTACTCTAACTCATAGCAAGCCTGGTGATAACACCTGTGGCCATTTTAAGAAAGTTTCCTGACACATTTTGCCAATCTGTCTCTTTAAAATCTGATTCGTTCACTCAACCCTTCTGCTAGATTGCAGTCCCCATAGAGGATGATGTAAATCCCAACTGCTTACCCAGTTGCTGCAACACTTCAGGTATAAAATGGGGTCCCCTATCAGATGACACCCCAATAGGAACTCCTAACCAGGGGATGATCTCTTTGAAGAGTACCTTGGTGACTTTCCTGGCCTTGTTGGTGCAGCAGGGGAAAACTTCTGGCCACCTGGAAAAGGTGTCCACTAAATAACACCAGGAGATACCAGTATGATGTGGTAGCTCAGGAAAAACAATTTATCAGTAATTCCTGGGGGTGTTTCCTCTATTAATGATCCACGGAGGCAGTCCTTTTGAATTCAAAGGATTATTTTTAAGACATATCAGGCATTTTTCTGTAACAGACTTGACACTTTTTCTCATAGGGACATTGGTATCTGAGTCCTTGGACCAGTCACCATAGCACTGATTCCCCAGTGGGTTTGCTGGTATTTCTCCTTCACAATTTGCAGCATAACTTGGGGTGGGACTATGATCTGGTTGTTGGGAGTTCCCAGCCATCCACCTCTCTATTCTGGGCTTTTAGGTAAGTAGCTAATTTTAAATCTGCCTGACTATACCCAGGGCTAACTTCTGGGAGTGAAACAGCTTTCTTAGGTGTTAATGCCAGGATGCCTTGTTGTGCAACCTCTTGTGCAGATTTCTGCAAGTCTGTTTCCTACAAGAATTTGGGACTCCCCACCCTGGTGTGCCTTGCAGTGTAGTACAGATACTTCTCTGGGCAACTGGGTGGCATCAAGGAAGGACAACATTTCTTGTGTATATTGATCAGAGATCCCTGTGCTGTTAATAGGCCTCTTTCCTTCCATATGGTTCCATGGGCAACTCTAAAAGCATATTTCAAGCCAGTCCATATGTTCATTCCTCCTCCTGCTGCCAATTCCAGGGCTCTTCACAGACCATGAGCTCTGCCTGTTGTGCTGAGGTGTCCATGGGCAGTGGTGCAGCTTCTATTACCTTGGCTGGTGTTACTATGGCATAGCCAGCTTTTTATTTTCCATCTTGTACCAAATTACCTCCTTCTGTAAAGAACTCTGGATCTTCAGTTGGTGCATCTTGTAGGTCTGGTCAGCTTGCACAAACTTGCACAGCTGTGTGTAGGCCTTCGAGGGTCAGCTGCTCCTCTCCTTGGATCAGGATGTTCAGGACTTGGGCTGGATTTACCACTGTGGATTTTCCACATCTTCTTGCTCCACTAGAACAGTTTGATATCTCAGCATACAGCTTGGGGAAAGCCAATGCCCCTCTTTTTGGCAAAACACAGTGGTTATGGTGTGTGAAGTGTGCACTACTATCTTTTGTCCCAAAGTCAATTTCTTGGCCTCTTGGATGAGGAGAACAGTCACTGCCACAGCTCGCAGACATTGGGGACATCCCTGACTGACCTTGTCCAGTTGTTCTGAAAAGCACCCCACAGACCTCTTGAAGTCTCCTACCTTCTGAGCCAGAACTCCAAGGATGAGGTGCTGTCATTCCTGCCCAAAAATCTCAAAGGGCGTTGTTAAGTCTGGAAGTCCTAAGGTGGATGCAGACATCAGGGCCATCTTTAGGTGACAAAATGCATGTTCTCCCTCAGGAGTCCAAATCAAAGGTCCTTTGGGGGCCTCCTTTAAAAGCTCAATGATATGACCAAAAGTCCATTAATTTAAAACCCACAATCTTCACCACCAGCCACATCCAGGACTGCTGTTAAATCTCAGGCAATTGCAGGTTGGGGTACTTGGCAGATGGCCTCTTTTCTGTCCATTCCCAATTTCCACTGTCCTGGTATTATTTCAAATCCTAGGGAGGTAACTTCCTGCCTCATGATTTGAGCTTTTTCCCAAAATACTTTGTAACCTTCTTGGCCTAGGAAACTTAAAAGACTAAGAGTCAATTCCATGCACTTTTCATTAGTAAGATATCATCAACATATTGCAGGACCAACCCTTCAGGGTTCTCCTTTTTTCCGGGTCTCTAATTCCTTTGTCAGTTGGTTCCCAAAAATCGTTGGACTATTTCTAAATTTTTGTGGTAACACAATCCACATAAGCTGAGTCTTCCCACCAGTTTGAGGATTTTCAAAGGCAAAAATGCCCTGGTTTTGCTCATCAAGAGGTATGAAAAAGAAGGCATCCTTCAAACCTATCACTGTAACCATTGGTGATATTCTGTAAGGGATGTTGACAGGGTAATGGGACTGGCTAGAACAGGGTGTATATCCTGAAATATTTGATTGATTGCTCACAGGTCCTGTACCAACCTGTGTATTCATCCCAGGCTTTTTAACTGGCATAATGGGAGTGTTCTGACTTATGTATCTATAATCCAAATCAATAATCCAAATTCCCTTACATTTTCTATTAGTATCTAGGAGGGGAATCAAGTCTAACTATAAAGGATATTGTTTCTGCTTTACTGGTTTTCATCCAGGTTCTAGGGTAACACTTACAGGCTGAGCTTGTTGGGAATGGCCTGGAGTTCCACTGGTGCAAGTCAAGAGTGTTTTACTGCATTTTATGCTGTTTCTGGTATTCCTCCAGAATTGCCTGGTTCCAGTGTTGCCTGCAACATTAAAGTCCTTGCCTCGATGGCTTTAGTCTCGGGCACCAATAATTGCATTTCTCCATGTTTAAACAAAATCCATGCCTCCAATTTACTTAGCAGGTCTCTTCCTAACAGAGGAACTGGACATTCAGGCATATGTAAAAATTGGTGTGTTATCCACCATTTGCCGAATTTAAAGTTAATGTGGTTAAAGAATGTTTAGTTTTCCTCTTTCCCTGTTGCACCAACAACATTTACAGTTCCTTGGTTTAATTTTCCATTATTTGTATTTAATACCGAATAAGTATTTATCATATAATAAACTATTTTTTATATAATATAATAAACTACTGGAAAGTCTATATATATATGTCAATATATATATAAGTCTAAATATATATATATATATAAGTCAAGATATATAGTTTATATAATATAATATAATAAAAAATTAGAAAGAAAATTTTCTCTTTCCCCCAGCTCTGCTGTAGCCAGGGGCTCAGTGGGGCTCTCACTCGCGGTTCCCCTCATTCCTGATGGAGGGCTAGCTCGGCGCGCTTGGGCCCTTTCAGGTTCTTGGGGCATTCCCGTTTCCAGTGGCCCAGTCCCCGGCAATAGGCGCACTGGTTGGGCTGCAGCGCCCCGCGGGCAGAGCCCCTCTCCGTCCGGCGCTTGAACAGCGCTCTCTGCAGAGCTGCGCTCAGCATTGCATCCCTGCATCTTTCTCTTTTTTTCCTTTCCACCTCCCGTTTCTTTTCTCTCTCCTCCCTTTCCATTTCCCATTTCTTTTTCCGCTCCTCCCACTCAATTTCGCGTCTCTTTTCTTTCTGCTCCTTCTCCTTTTCTCTCTCCCGGATCTTGTTTTCTTCCTCTTCTCCCCTATGATTAAAAGCTATCCAGGCCACTTGTAATAGTTCACCCAGGTCACGAGACTCTGCTCCCTCCAGCTTTTGTAACTTCTTTCTAATATCCGGTGCTGAGTTCCCTATGAAAATGGAAGCCAGCTGTACAGCTTCCTCTGGTTTTTCTGGATCAATATTAGTGTATCTCCTGGCAGTTGCCCTTAGGCGTTCCACAAATGCAGTTGGAGTCTCACGTGGTTCTTGTTTCACCTCATAAAGTTTAGACCAATTGATTGCCTTTGGCATTGCGTGTCTAAAGCCAAATAATATCCATTGTTGATATTGTCCCAGAAAAACCCTCCCCTCCTTTGTGTTAGGGTCCCAATGGGGGTCCTGGGAGGGAAAATGCTCTTCCACAGTTCCTGGTAGCGCACCTGCTGTTCCTATCCTGTCCACCTCTTTCCTAGCAGTCCTGAGTACCATCTCTCTTTCTGTGGAGTCTAATAGGGTATCTAATAGAACTTGTATAAACCCCCAATCCGGGTTCTGGGTCTTGAGAATGGTTTCAAATACTCTAGATACTCTCTCTGGATCTTCTCTGTAGGGCCCTGCCAGTCTCATCCATGCCTCGAGATCGACTGGGGAGAAAGGTACCTTCACCACTACCAGGCTGTGAGATCCCACCCCTGCCCAGAGCTGAGCTATGGCCTCCTGCTCATCCCCCTCCTGCTTTCTTACCCCCTGCTCCCCTCTCTCCTGCTTTCTCAGCTCCTGCTCCTCTACATCCTGCTTTCTCACCCCCTGCTCCCGTTCTTTCTTCATTCTCACCCCCTGCTCCCCTCCTTCCTGCTTTCTCACCCCCTGCTCCCGTTCTTTCTGCATTCTCACCCCCTGCTCCCCTCCTTCCTGCTTTCTTACCCCCTGCTCCTTTCCCTCCTTCTTTCTCACCCCCTCCTCCCCTCCTTCCTGCATTCTCCCCCCCTGCTCCCCTAACTCCTGGTTTCTCACCCCCTGCTCCCCTACCTCTTGTGTTCTCACCTCCTGCTCACCCTGGGTTCCCCCCACCACTGGACTTGAAATTAACTCTTGCCTCCCCCCTGACTGCTCATCCCATCCTTGTGCTTTCCCCTTATCAGGCACACCCCAATTCTCTCTGCCCCTGTCTCCTGCATCCGGTGCCTCTATCATTTCTATATCATCATCCTCCTCCCATTGGCTGTGGCATTTCAAACAGTGGTGCCCAATACTACAAAGGGAGCAACATTGCTTTGATCTCCTATCCTTTTCCTCTTCCTTTCCAAAAGCTAACATGAGAGGGTTTGACAGGCTGGGTAGGCACCCCTTTTGCAACTCCAGATGGTCTCTCAAAGTAAAGAACAGATCTACATAAGGCATCTCACTCCATTTCTCCTCTCTTCTACAAAACAGCCTCAGCTGTAACATGGTGTGATAGTCTAAGGTGCCGTTCTCGGGCCACTTCGCCTGATTGTCCAGTTTATACAGCGGCCACCAGTGGTTACAATATTGGATTAGTTTGGATTTCAGTAGCGAGCCTCCCCCTATCTTTTCCCAGCGGTTCAATATACATTTCAACGGGGAATTCGGGATATCATTTCCCACTCTAGTTTTAGAACAAACCGCCCCCATACTCAATAATACAAGTATATAACAACAGCCAGAAAGCGAATACAACGATTACCTGGGCGCGGGGAGCCCCCGCGGCTGGTTCTGGGCTGCAGCGAGCGGGGGGCTGGAGCTGCCCGGGCGCTGGAGCAGGCGAGAACCCGCCGGGCCGGGGCAGGGCTGTTGTGCTGCGAGTCTGTTGGGCTTCTTCTCTTCTCCTCCTCCTCCTCCTCGAGCTGAGATGACGGCGGGGAACGGCGGAGCTGCAACTGGGGGTGCCCCTGCCCGCCCGCCCGCTCCCACTCTCCGGGAATGCGGTGCGCAATGACACGAGAGGGCGCTTGGCGTCCACAAATGCGATTTCAGCGGCGCGCACAGAAAACAAATCAATAATCGATAGCACACACCCCGCGATTGCTTCGAGACCCCAACAGTCGGTTAAGTTTCAACACTCTTCCAGCTAACGAGTTTTATATCACAGGCGTCCCAGTGTTGATTTTACAGGCCGGCAAACTGAAATCAACACACAACCCACTCACACGCACACCGCCAGAGACCAAAAAGAATTCAGAGTATCTAAGCGAACTCCACCACCAAAGCGGCTACAGCAATGTTTTGGCTCCGGTCTTACGAGCCTGTTTGTTTTCTCCTCGGCCAGCTACAATACTGCTTTAAGTTTCCTGCTCCAGGGGAACCCCTCGGAGGGAACTGGAACCCCCTAGTCCTGGAAGTCCAGTAGTCCTGGGGGACTCGAAGCCCCAGACAGTGAGCTTTCCAAGGACTTGAACCCTGCTGGGTGACTCAAACCCCTCACCAGTAACTCTGTGAGGGGATTCGTACCCCTGGTCAATAACCCCAAGATAAACAATTTAAACGATGCCTTCACTCACCCCAGGGATCTCACCTCGAGCCCCTGACGGTCTGAGGCCGAGGTTCTCCCCGAGAACCCCTCGGTGCCGGCTGGAGATCTGTCGACTGCAGATCCGCCGAGGCTCAGAGGTGAGCTCCTTATCTGGGTGGCCAATAACTTTCACCGAAATTCTCCGAAAAGCGGGTCAAACAAAACCCCTTAACACCAACGCAGCGTTAATAAGTTATCACAGGCCTGGTGCACGGGGGATAAGCTCCACCTGGCGTGCACACGATTCATTACAAGTGGGTTGCTTATATACAGTCACTGCGTGGGTATTAAAATTGTTCATTACCATAAAACCTTCCCCATGTTCCCAGGTTCCGTTTTTTCTATAATCTTGTTTTGGCTATAGCTGCATTCCTAAGGCAGATGTCTTCCCCTTATCTTCCTTCTGTCCTTGATGAGAAAGCAGCTCCTGCATACCCTGTTTCTTTGCTAAAAGTACACAGATGCAGCAGAAATTGGATTAACGCTTTTGTTACCAGTCCCACGACATCACTGAGAGCACATCTCTGCACCTGACAAGGATTTGGACTGGAAAGGATAAAAGAAAGAGTGCAGGAGGTGAGGAAGTTTCTGTCCTTGATGAGAAAGCAGCTCCTGTTTCTTTGCTAAAAGTACACAGACCCAGCAGAAATTGGATTAACGCTTTTGTCACCAGTCCCACGACATCGCTGAGAGCACATCTCTGCACCTGACAAGGATTTGGACTGGAAAGGATAAAAGAAAGAGTGCAGGAGGTGAGGAAGGGAGAAAGGCTCTGTGGAAAAAAGGACCAGCCAGGCTGTCCTGTGTTACCAGCCTGATGGGCTTTGCCAAACAACGAACACCAAGGTTTCTGAACAAATGATATTTATTTTATACTGAAGAAAAAGGAATTAAGATGTCAACACCACACCAAGAGTCAGAGACAATCCCCCAAACATTTGAACAGCAAAAAACATTTCCAAGGCAATAAAGCAAAGGGAAACAGCATTACAGCTGGAATGATGATGGAAAGCCAGTGGTTTAGGTGGTCCCTGTTTCCAGTCATATGCAGCAAGTGCTTTATCCTAAGTGGATCTGCTTTTATGCTAACTGGATCTTCTGGCTTCTTGGTCACAGCTAAGGCACAAACTAAGACACCTGATAGTGCTTTTCAGCTTGTGAAGGTGCAGGATGTCAGCTCTATTAAACAGCTCAGACTAAACAGCTTTTTTAGTGCTAAGAAGCCTGGTTGATAACAGCAGCAAAGGGCTGAGCAGAGAAGTGTTCCCCTTCCCTGATGCCAGCAACTGCCACCAACAGACCTGGGGATGCTCCAGTGCTGGAGACAGAAGTCACTGTGTGTCACCTTAGATTACTAGTGGAAGAACAAACCTTGGAGAAACACTCTTTTCTATACATTTCAGTGGTTTATGCTGATAAATTATTCTGACCTTTTGCAAATGACCACTTCAAAACAGCTCTCCAAGCTGTAACCCAAACTTTCCCCCAGCAACAGACTGAAAGTCTCTAAATGCCAAGAATGTCCCCTTCCAGGTTCCTCAAAAGAAGCAAGACCCTGGGATCCAGCCAGGCCCCTGCTGAGTGCCCCAGACCACATCTGCAGTGCTACCTGGAGGTGCAAGAGCTTGGGGAGAGCTGTGTCCTGTCATCTGCAGTCCCTCCGCAGCACAGGCGGCTGTTCAGGGCTCCCAGAGTTTCTGCAGAGGAAGTACTGGTGGTTGAGAGCTGCTTTGGCTGAGATGCGCTTGCTGGGATCATACAGGAGCAACTGCTGCCAAGAGAAAAACCCAGCAGATTTAGGATTTTAAAAATTGGGTGATTGGTTGCACCTGCACACAGCTGGGCCCAGTTGCAGATGTTGGTCATGCTTTTTTCCTTCTCTGGGCTCCAGGAGTCACCCACAACTGAAGTTACTCTGGGGATTATGTTAGAAGAGTTCCTTGACTCCCAATGCAGTGGTTCCTAGAGGAACCTGCAATGACAGGTCCTTCTTCAGAGTAAGACTGAGCCCTATTCCATGACTGGTGCTTCTGCATTGTCAAAGGTGGGCATTCAACCCAGATCAGCTACACTTCCAGGTAATTAAATCTCAAATATCCCTACTCCTTGCCCAGTTTGAAAATGTCCTGTCTATCCCCAGGCCCTGTTCTGAGCCCTCACTCACCGTCAGTAAGTCTCTCCCATCTCGATCTAAGTTTGGAACAATGTCCTTCATCTCCTTCCGTGGCCACCGGGGAAAGCTGCCCTTGTAGTCAGGGAGCTGGGTCACACCAGGCCAGGTCACCTCGGTGGGAGTGCCCAGAGTGCGAAAGATCTGGAAGAGCTGATCTATCTCGGAGTCCCCTGGAAACAGGGCCTTCCTGGTCATCTGGGGAAGAAAAGAAAAAGCCAGTTCCCACCTTTCCATCAGTTGTGTGCCCTACTTCCTGCTGCAAGCAGCCTTCTGTCCCAGCAGGTGCAAACAACTGCACACACCAGGGCAGTTACAATGCAGTGATTCTGCCAGGCAGGGGCTGCGAACATCACAGGTGTCTGACTGCTTGCTCCCACTCTTGGCTATTTGTCCTGCCTGCTCTGCAGCTCAGGACTTTGGGGATGAGGAAAAGTAGTGTTGTATTGCAGGGCTAACCACAGCTCTTCCAAGAGGAGTATGGACCCCTAGGAGATCCATTCTGCCATGCCACAAGAGTGCTTGTTCTCTTCAGCCCACCATGTGGACATCTGGAAGAGTCATCTTCTCCCAGGGTCAAAATGCTGCAGCAATAAGGCTGAAGGTGCAGCTGCCTCCTCTGGCTCAAGAAAGAGATTATTTAAACCCATCCTACCATTTCTGCAAAGATGCAGCCGATGCTCCAGATATCCACAGGGGTTGAGTAGTATCTGCATCCCAGCAGTATCTCAGGGGCTCGGTACCACAGAGTCACCACCTGTAAAGGAGCCAAGAAACAAACAAACTGTGTCTGGTTTCCCTGGATAAAACCAAGGGTGTGGGACCCTCCCTTCTCAGCTGTAATGGAGTGACTGTACAAATCAGAGCATGCTAAGGCCTTGCTGAATTTACAAACGCTTTAGTGCCTGCAAGGTTGGGATTAACAGAACATTCTTCAAAAACACGCTCTGGAACAATTAAGTGTACCCTGTGGAGAGAAGGTGGGAGCCCAGCTGGCAGGCTGACTCCAGTAGACAGTCAGCACACCTTGTGGGGACATGGAGGTCCCTTAGCTGCAGGTGAGGTTAAGAGCACACTCCTGGCATGGCTATGCCTCTGTTATGGATGAGCAACTTGTGCTGCTGCTGTTCTCCCACTCGGGATTTTGTACCCCACTCAGGGAGCCTCAACACTACCTCATGAGTATATGTGCGGAGGGGGACCCCGAAGGCTCTTGCCAGTCCAAAATCAGCCAGCTTGATTGCTCCTGCTTCGTTAATGAGCAAGTTCTGTGGCTTCAAGTCCCTGTGGATGACCCTGTGCGAGTGGCAGAAGCTCACACCCTGCAGCAGCTGGAAAAGGTAGTTCTGAGGAGAGAAGAGATTTCAGATAGGCCATGATGAAAACACTTTGAACTCTGGCTTGTGTGAACCAACGCACTTTGGATCTCTTACAGATGTGAATGGAAAGAAAGCCCTTGTTCCAGTGCAACATCAGACTTATGGGCCACTACTCAGAGATACACACAAACTGCTGCCATGCCACGTGGGCACAGAGAGACTCTGGTCCAGGCACTATCCTTCTCTTCCACCCACCCATTACTGTCTACAAAGGCAATTAGCAACAGATCCCTCCTTTGTTCTGCAGCAAGATAGGCTGGAGAGCCTGGAAACTGCTGGGAAATAAACATTTCTGAGCAATAGTGCCAAGAGAATTTTCCAGCTGAAATGTTTGAGATCTGGGAGGCTGAGGAATCATTTCCAGCCCAGTCTAAGCAGCTCTGAGGTGCCTCTGCCCAGCAGAAGGCAGCAGGGACATGCTGTCTGCCCTGCCTGTTGGCAATCCTTCCATGCTGTACCTTGACCAAGCTTAAAGGAAGCTCTCCAGCTTGGCATGAGTCCATGTACTTCTTCAGGTCCTGATTCAGATACTCAAACACCATATAGAGCTTCTTCTGGCTGTGTATGACATCCAGGAGCCTGTAAAAGAAGTACAGGCTGTCCCCTCAATATCTGCTCCAAACCTCTGTAAATACCCAAACATCCCTCCTCCCACACATGCCTGTGCTCTGTTGGTCCTTTGGAGAAGAGAGGGGCAGCTTAAGGGCAGAATCTAGTATGGGGCACAGCAGTGTGTTAGTGAAGTGGCAGACCCATGAAGTATTGCTGAAAGCCAGGGAAGTGTAAGGGATTCCTGCATTTTGCTGTGTATTTTGTCAGTTGGGGAAGGACAGAAAAACCCCCTTGCTGCCTGCTCCCAGAGCAGGAGCTCATGGATGAGCTGGTGAAGAGGGTGTATCCAGGTCTTACCTGACTATGTTTGGGTGTTTCAGCTCCTTCAGCAGTGAGATTTCTCGGATTGCAGTGCTGGGGACACCCTCTGACTCCCTGTGGCAGAGACAGGCTGTACTGCACCCCATAACCCAGGGGGATCCCACAGCCCAGTGGGGCTCTGTGTCCCTTCCTTCTTCTACTGTACCCCAAGGGAGCATTTGAGTTCGGGGTGGAGCAGTGGCTGGGGTGGGCTGGGGTGAGGCAGGGGGAAATGGGGTTGTGGGCAAGAAGGAGGTGTTGACCTAGACATGCAAGCCTTGCAGCAGAGCTTGTTTGGAAGCACCTAAGGGTGCATTTAGAGAAGAGATAATGTATTAGTTACCTAGGTCTTTCTTTTTGTAGGTGGGGGAAAATGAAAGCTCTTTGCCCCTCAGGCAGCCACATCCCCCATGCTGAGGGGTCACCATGGGGTGCAGCCCCAGCATGTTGGCTCCCAGTCCAGGCAGACACCCCTCACTGTGCACACAGCTCACGGATGACCCAGGGAAACAGAAATAAGCTTTTACCTGCTCAGTACACCCTGGAGGGCCGCGGCTGACCCTCCTGACCCCCACAGCACAGCCCTGAGGGAGATATTACCTCACAACATGGCAGCCATTTCCCCCTGCCCTGTGCTGTGGACCCGGGTCAGGCCCTAAACACTCACACTTAAAGATTTTCAGCTGCTGCCCCAGCAATGGGTTAAATCAGCTCTTTTTTAGATCACCTAAAAGTTGGGGGTCTTCCCTGTGGACCCACACAGCTGCCATGCCCACCCAGAGACACGAAGCCCCCAAGCCCTCCAGATGAAATTCCCTTTGGCTTTGCTTTTTCTCTGCCACAATACATAAGATTATTTGAATCCTAGAGACACCTTTTTCCCCCTCACGTGAGGCTTTTTTGTGCCTCTCACACCATACTGGGCACAGGCCTGGCACCATGGCAGGCCCAGGGCTTTGCCCCACTCACGCGTCCAGGCGGATCTTCTTGAGGGCCACCAGCTGCCCCGTGCGCTTGTTGCGAGCCTTGTACACCACGCCATAGGTGCCCTCCCCAATCTTCTCCACCTTCTGGAAGGACGCCTGGATGGCCTCCATGGGGCCGCCTCAGGCGGTGGCAGTGGCGGCGGCTGGCACCGCGCTCTGAGGGGAGGGAAAAAAGCGGGAAACACAAAGATGAACGTGGGGAAAGCGTTTGAGCCCCCCCAGTGTTTCTTCAGGTGCTGCCGGGGTCTGGGTCCCACCTTGGTTCTCCCTCAGCCTTGAGGGAGCCCTCAGGGACCTGCCTGGGGCAGCTGTGAGGGGACAGGGCGGCCTGGTGGGCTCTGAGGTGTTCAGGGAGCTTCAGGTGGACAGAACCACAAAAGAGCCACACAGCGCTGGTTGTTGTGCTGCCCAGGTTGTGCAGTGTGCTGGTTACAGACAAAAACTGAGGAAAATTGATGTACAGATGTACTTGGGGGCCTCAGGAAGAGCAGCACGAACTGCACAGGGCCAGGGGAAGCTCTCCCGCTCCATTGCTTCACCAATGCCCAGCTGCACAGTGCTGGGCATTGGTGGAGTAATTGGGTTAATAATTATGGCTCCTGGGACATGCTGAGGGCAAACACCCAGCAGAAATGTCTTTTTTATTGTTTGGTTGGCTGGGGGGAAGGGGGAGGTTTTGGTGTGGGGTTTTTTTATTTGCTTTTTTTGGGTTTGGTGTTTTTTGGTTGTAGGGTTTTTTTGTCGTTGTTTGGTTTTTTGTCAGGGTTTTTTGTGGGGCTTTTTTGGGGTTTGGGGATTTTTTGTGTTGTGTGGGTTTTTTTGTTTTTTGTGGGGTTTTTTTTGTCTTTTTTTTTTCCCCTTTTATTTAGTCTTGCACAATTGTCCCTTGAACCTCCCCAACATGGGCTGTGCTGCTCAGTCAGCCTTTCAGGAGATGTCCTTGAAGGGGAATTAATCATTGACTTGATAGCTGGCAGAAGACAAGATTAAAATTATCTTATGTATTGTGGCACCAGGAAAGGCAGAGCCGTAGGGAATTTCATCTGGAGGACTGGGGGGCTCCATGTCTCTGGGTGGGCATGAACATTGCAGCTGTGTGGGTCCACAGGGAAGACCCCAATTTTAGGTGCCCTAAAAAAGGGCTGATTGAACCCATTGCTGAGCCAGCAGCTGAAAATCTTTGAGTGCAAGCAGAAAAGGCTGGAGATGGCTGCATTCCCCTGCAAAACACAGGTATGGTTCACTCCAAATTTGGGGATTTCTACACTACAGGAGTATTCCCTCCCTTGCACAAACATTTGATTCTCATGTGACATTAGCAATGTTCTGTCCTTTTGTCAATGGTTTAATACAGCTGTGTGGGCCTAGCACTACGTTCTTCAACCAGAGTGGCTCTGATGTAATTTAATCTCCTTTTCTTGCAACCTTTTTAAAGCCAGCCACTTCCACACACACCCAGTACTTAGGAGAAAAACTGAATTTTCTTACATCATCTATAGGGTTTGTACAGGGCCTAACACATCTGACTTGGCAAGCAAGAGGGATTTAATCAATAAAAGACAGGCTGCCTTAGTTTTTCATCTTTATTTAGGAAAATGTCAATCAAAATCTTTTGATGCTTCAAAAACAGTGATTTCAGGTCTCTTAAACTTAGCTGTGTCAAGGAAGAAAGTCAAGTACTCAAATATTTATTTTAGAGTTGAATTAATCCTCCCCTTAGATACCAGTTCTTCCTACCTGAAGAGGCAGGTGCTACTGAAAATAGTGACTCTTTGTTCTTCTTGTTTCTTTGGTCAGCCCAGATAGGTGAGTGTTTTGCCAGGAATGTTCCTGTGTGGCAGCTGAGTCAGGGTTCCCCAACACAGGCACTCATGGGCCCACAGCCAGGCAGGGCTAATGAACTTTGTGCTAATACCCTTTCCCCCCATCTGCCAAAGGTGAGCTGCTTAACTCCAGATTCAGAGATGACTTCTTCCTGTTGTGCATTATGAAAGAAGCAGTGTAATCCAAGTGTTCCCTTTCCTTAACCACCCTTTCAAGCAAACAACAAACCTGCTTCCCAGAACTATTTTCAGTCATGACACCTGGGGCAGGAATGGAGAGCCCACAGTCACACACATTGACTCAGTCTTCAAAGTGTTTCCCTGCTCAGTGACTTTGCTGCTTGCCACAGCAAATTTACTAAATTACCCTAATTTACTTTGAACATATTTGCTGCAAATGGTAGTGCAAGGACCAGCGTGTGGCTGGTCTCAGAGCTGCTGTCAGGATGTGCTGCTTTCCCTCTGCTCCTGCCTCTCACTGAAGTATTTCCTCTGCTCCTGGATGGCTTGTTCCAGCAGGGCCACATTCATCCCCTCCACGCAGGTCAATATTCGTGCTTTTACCACAGGACTGGAAGTTTCTGGAGAAAGGAAAATAGAGCAGCTTGGAGACAGAGAGTTCCCTAAGGCAACATATGAGTCAAGCTGGGCAAATAATCATAGCCTGAGAACTTCAGGAAACCAGACTGGCTGCATATTGCCACTGATGAAAACAGCAGGAGCAGCTTAATTCTGTGATGTGCTTTCCCTCTGCCCTGATGGCTGCAAAATGCTGGTGACTGACACTGCCCTCTCCTTGCACTGGGGAACAGTGCCAGTGCCTGCCATCTGTCTACTTTGTGCCTGGATGCATTTTGGTTTTCCCTGGCTGAAAAGCAGCAGTGGTGGGTCTGAGCTCGTTTCTGAACACCCCTGTGCAGACAAGAGGGCTTAGAAGAGGCTCAAACCCAACTGCAACCAGCAGTTCATTGGTGGCATTTAAGTGGCAACATGGAACTGCACAGAAGGGGCCAAACCTTGGTGACACAGCCACCATCTCAGCGTGCTCCCCTTCCACCCCTGCAAAATGGGGCCAACTTCCTCCTAGGCTAGGATGACCAAAATAACAATTTTCTAAAGGAATTTTGCAGCAGTGGCTTAGCTGGCCACTCTCCAGGGGCCACGTGAAGTGTGGCTTTCCACATGCCACTGAGGACTTCTATGGCATGAATGCAAATGCTTTTTATCAGGTGTGGCCAAGATAAACAGTTTGCTTCACCATCCCATGGCTCAGCTCAGATCAACTCCCCACACAAAGCACCAAGCAGCTGGAACACAGGGCACCCCAGGAAAGGACAACAGGGTGCCCTGTGTGACAGTGTCTGCCTGCATTCCTCACATGTCTGAGGGCAGGGATAATATATTATTAGAGCCTTTCAAGGATGGCAAAGAGCAACCTAGTCACTTGCAAGGAGGTATTGCCATGTTTGGGGTGAAGACAGTTGCTGTGGTGGCTGGCAGTGATGCCAGAAGGCTTTTTAGCATAGGTTTCACAATTTCACAAGCCCAGCAATGTGGCTGAAATGCTTCCCGTTTCTAAAAAAATCTGTGCCAGAGGACCAGATTTTCACCAAGATAAGGGTGGCTCTTCTCATCGTCAGCAGGGACAGACAGGCTGCTCCTACCTTGAATCACATGCACGAGAAGAGCCTTGGTCCAGGCTGCCCTCAGTGACTCAGGGAGCCCCAAAAGAGCTGATGTACCATGAAGAGCAGCAAAGGGCACCAGTTCCCAGAGCATTTACCTTCCCTGTGTTCAGCCTCTCCCAGGACCATGTAGGAAGATCCCACTTGGGCTTGGAATGGCTCCACAAACTTGGTGTCAACACAGACCTGGTACTGAGCCGAGTTGTGCTGCGTGGTGAGAATGGCTTCAGATCGGGCCAGGTCATAGGAGCATAACCTGGGAATGATCAATTTGGGAAGCTCAGCTGCGCAGAAATCCAATTACAAACCAAAAGGGGGTGCTCAGTCAGTGAAGGAAAGGCCTGGCCTGCAAGGAGAGCAGGGTACCCTTCTCACCTGCCAAACGTCCTCAGTGTCTTCCCCTCAGGGACTGAGCTGTTGATCTCCCAGGGGAAGTAATAGACAGCAGCACTTGGCAGCATCTCACACAACGGCTGACCTGCAGCAAAGCCAAAGGCATGACTCCATGCTTCTGCAGTACCTGATCCAAACTGTAAGTGATACTGCCCTTCAACTCCTCCCTTGCCCAGGTTCCACCACCCAGGGGGCTGCAAGAGCTTCACAGCTTCCCTGCTGAGTCCTATTTGCAGCTCACTGCATATGCCAAGCTCAGGGCATCCTGGCACAAAGAGGAGCTGCCTAGTCCCACACAACCCAGCATGAACTACAGGCAGCCCACCAGGTCCTCTGGGTCTCCCCCAGGCTAGGCATGAGTTGAGAAAAGTTAAGGAAGTGGGGAAAATGGTGACTGAGCAGTTCAAAGAGTGTGAGGGACTGAGATACTGGGGTACCCTCAGCTGCTGGGGTGACAGAGCACTATGCAGCAAGACTTAAGGAATGATCCCAAGCCTGTTCTCTTACTGCAGCATAAAGTTCTGGCAGTGTCTGATCCTGCAGCTGGAGAACAATAAACTGGATCCAAACCAGCCTAGTTTCATCAGAAGTCTGGCAGGGTTTAGCAGAGAGTGAGGAGTGAGAAAGATTAATTCCAAGGCAACGCTCAAGTGGGAGCTCCTGTGCTGGAGCAGGGCTGGCATAAGCAAGTCAGCCACAGCACAGAGCACACAGAAAGGCAGGAATGCAAAGCAGCTTCAGCAAAGTTCTAACCCTGCCCAGTCAATGCCATAGCCCGGCTCCCGCCTGTGCCCTGAAGTGGTTTTTTTTGGCATAGTTTTCCTTCTGATCTCCCTTGCAGGCTGCCTGTGTTTGGAATGTTTCCATGCTTCGTTTACTGCTTTTCTCTAATTTTTTTTTTTTTTTGCCTCCCTGTGGGGGACGCCAAGAGCTGCACAACAGCCCAGGCAGGGAGTCCTGCCACTCACACAAGTGGGTCCACCGATGGGGACCCCAAGAACTGCACAACAGCCCAGGCAGGGAGTCCTGCCTCTCACACAAGTGGGTGCATAGATGGGCGTTCAAGGACGCCTAACACTGATCACTCAGCAGAGGGGGCACTGAGCTGACACACATGCTGTGGCTTTCATGCTTGGTGTCCCTTCCCCACCCCATGCATTGCTCACGGTATTGTCACCTTGCAAAATGCCCCACGGAGGACTCTGTGGGAGGCTGGGGAAACTAGGGCACCCCTGCACATGCCTCCCTCTCGGCCTGCTGCCCCACAGTCCCACGCCAGGCTGTGGGCACTCAGAGCAAGCTGAAAAGCTGAAAAATCCTTCTGGCAGGGTCGCAAGCCACCTCCCCGCCCTCTGCAGGCCCGCCGCATCCAACATTCAGATTTTTTTTGCCTCCCTGTGGGGGACGCCAAGAGCTGCACAACAGCCCAGGCAGGGAGTCCTGCCACTCACACAAGTGGGTCCACCGATGGGCATTCAAGGACCCCCAAAGGGGACACTGAGCTGACATGCATGCTATGGCTTTAATGCTTGGTGTTCCTTCCCCACCCCATGCATTGCTCACGGTATTGTCACCTTGCAAAATGCCCCACGGAGGACTCTGTGGGAGGCTGGGGAAACTAGGGCACCCCTGCACATGCCTCCCTCTCGGCCTGCTGCCCCACAGTCCCACGCCAGGCTGTGGGCACTCAGAGCAAGCTGAAAAGCTGAAAAATCCTTCTGGCAGGGTGGCAAGCCACCTCCCCGCCCTCTGCAGCCCCGCCGCATCCAACATTCAAAAAGCAGGGGCAATTCTGCACCTCCAGAAGGGCAAAGGCTGTCCTGCACCGCTCGGGTTTTGCTCCTGAATCACGCTGTGCAGCGAGGTGGATCAGCCAGGGATGCAAGACGCTCAGCGTGCATTTAATGCACTTTTCAACGCATGGAGCCACTTGGCTTGTAAAAGCCATACCCCAATCACCACACACCCTGCGCCCACCCGATGTGCTACCCAATGCATGCGCCAGCTCCACCGCAGGACCTTGCAGAGAGATTTACAGCAGGCCCAGCCCCGAGCGCAGCCCTTTATTCGCAGATCCACAGAACTACCCAATACCGTGCCGAGCGCACCCGCCAATGGCACTTAACGAGCTGTTCATTTAATCAGCAGCTCCATACCGATGCCGCGTGTGCCGGGCACCCTCGCAGCGCTGCTCCACGCACACCACAGCGCGATTTACAGGCACGGCTCCCATCAGGACGGAAGGCACGCTCGCCGCTCCGCCATCGCCCCCGCGGGACGCGCCCACGTGCTCAGGAAACACGTGGCGTCGCGGGGGTGACGTCACGCGGGGGCGGGGCCGGCGCCGCGGGGACGGGAAGGGATCGGGATCGGGATCGGGGCTGGAATTGAGATCGGGATCGGGCACGGGCAGAGCCGCCGCCGCGATGTCGGTGAACGCGGACCTGCGGAGGGAGCGCGCCGCCGCCACCTTCCAGCCCGAGCTGCTCACCCACATCCTGGACGGCGGCCCTGAGCGCACCCGCCGCCGCAAGGAGATCGGTGAGGGAGGGCCCGGGCCGGGGGAGCGGGGAGAGACAGCCCCGGTGGGGGCTCGGAGCGGGACAGGGGTGTGAGGGGCGGGGAGGGGAGAGGCTGCGCGGTGCGGGACACCCGGGGAGAGCGGGGTGCGGAGTGAGGAGCCACCAAGTTGTGAGGGGGTCGCGGGGCGGGAGGGGTGTGGAGGAGCTTTTGTGGGGACCCCAAGGAGGGGAGGAAGCTGTGAGGAGAGGGTTTGCAGGTGGAGGGTCAGTAAAGGAAGGGTAACAGGAGCTGCGTCCCCCTCTTCTCCCCAGAATGAATTTAATGCTCCCTGATGGAGCAGTGTCCTTTTACTTCTCTGTGTCCCCTTCCTCCAGAGGGTCACAGACGGCTTCCCATGGGCATTTCTCATGGGCTCTGTCACCGCCTTTTTCCTTCCTAACCTGCTCTTGCCCAACAGTGCAAATGTCACCTGTCAGCCGGCGCGATGTGGTTGTGAGAGATTAATGAGCCACTTCCAGGCTCTTCCCTGTCAGGGGCTGCTGTTGTGTAACTTGGCTGCCAAAGGGGGCACACAGAAAGTCTGTGCTCCCTGGGCACCTTGTTTTCCAGCTGGCACAGGGGGGGATGATAACTGTGCCCTTCTGCTGGAGTTGCACGGGGTTCAGAGTTCACGAGGCTGCCCGAGCCTCTGGGCTGTTGCTGAGGGACCTGCTGCTCTTACATCAGTGAATTGCCCTCCTGCCGAGTCCAGAGTGCTTTGAACTGAAAATGGAGTTTATGTGTGGAATGAGAGTGCCAGCAGCTCTCAGAGAGCTTTGGTTTCATTCTCATTTTGTTAACTTACAATTTTATTTTCAATTTTTTGATACCCCTGCCTTGAGGTAGAGCAGGTAAAATGCTGGGTTGTTGCTCACTCCCTGCTGAGGTTTGTGGACACTGAGCTTGTTTTCCTCTTCTGTTCTGTCCCCAGAGGCCTTAGTTCTTAATGACCCTGACTTCCAGCATGAGGATTTGAACTTCTTGTCCCGTAGCCAACGCTATGAGCAAGCCATCAGGAAGAGCTCCTTGATGGTGATGAAACTGAGGGAATATGGAATTGCAGATCCCGAGGAGATCTACTGGTTTAAAAGGTACCTGAAAAGATCCAGAGTTTGCTTCTTGTACTTCAGTCATCACCAGGGATGCCAGGGGTGTGCTTTTTTCCTGTGTTTGTTGTCTAAGGGAAGCTCAAGACCTGTATAAACTCAAGTCTGGCTTCAGTGAATTTCAGATGAAACCCTCAGTTCCTGAATGTTGTGTTTTCTTAGGGTTTTTTTTTTTTAAGAGAAATACAACATTAACAATGATATGCTGTTCTGTATGTGTGGAGCAGAAACTAAAAAACAGAACTTGAAGTCGGATTTTTTTTTTCCCCAAAAGGAATTTTAAAAAATCCTATAGAATTACTTTGAATCTGAATAGATCTGATGAGTTTGCAGCTTCTAGTGAAATCTCTAAAAGCTGATTACTTCACTTTGCACTTAGACCCAATAAAGTCATTGCAGAGATACTTGAAACTATTCCAAGGTGGTTTATAAGTTCTTGTGTATCACTGTCTGTTCTGGCTCCCTCCTCTAAGCTCCAGAGGTTCTCTTTGACCCAGAGGCTTTTTGTTGTACCTGACCTTTGGTTTATCTGATAGTACCACCTTTGGATCAAGTTAATGAGACTGTCTTTATATCTAAGTTTTCATTCCTTCCAGAAGAAATTAGAATTCAGTTCCTGATTTTTATGCATTTCTCTCCCTAATTCTGTTAAACTCCGATTTAATCAAACAGAAACTGGTAAGAGAGAAGTTACACAGATCTAGAAATCTGTCATGATCCTATGGATATATCCTCTGGCACATTAAATAATGAACCACAAGCCCCCTCTGACTGGTTTTGTAGAAAAGCTGTCATGGGCCCCAGGGCATGACCCTTGGCACTGGGAAATTGAAGTCATCTTGTGCACTGTGGTTTTACTTTCAGAGAAACTGGTCTGCACTGACCTGTGTCATGAAAGTTCTCATGGAAGTCATGTAAATAATTTAAAAATCAACATTGGTGGACAGCGATAACAGGGAACAAGTTCAGTGACAGCAGTGGATTATTCACTGTGCAGCACAGCCAAAGTTAATTTTTTTCCCCCACACAAGGTTTATTGAAAGTGATGGGGAAGTTTATTTATTTATTTATTTCTACAGAGAAAATTAAGCAAAGTCTATTCAGTCTATCAGATGGAAAATTTTAACATATTTTCTGTCTTTTTGTACCATTAATGACAATATTATATGAAAACAGACTTTTCTGAAGTAGTCAAATGAGAGATTCTAGTTTTGTCTTTCCGTAAACTTATTTTGGAGTCAGCAATTCTTCGGTGAGTGAAAGTTTAATAAATACTTCATACAGATACCAAATAGCACCTCCATATCTAACGTGGCATGAATGCTCAGGTGTGACTAGTCAGAATTCACAGTCCAAAACCAACAGAAGCAATAAAAAAGGCTTACTTTTTTCCAAGGTAAAATCTAATTACCACCATTCAGGATTTCAAAATATAATTGCAATTACTGTAGACTGACTGTATTTGCCTTGGTTTATTTATTTGATATACCATATTCATTCTGTAGTAACGTGTAACAGAATGAAGAGCAGTGCATAAACTTCTTGCCTACAGGTGAAGTGTGTTTGCTCTAAGAACTGTTGATATTCTGAAATTACTTCTTTGCTATAATCTGTGGTGTTGGCAAGGGAGGATGTGGGCTTGGTGCTGCTTAATAAATTGATTAAATGAAAGAATTATTTTTTCATCCTTTGATTTCATTTGCATTTTAACACCTGTCCCCACTTTCCCACTTGCTGACGGTTAAAGATTTTTTAAATTTGGTGAACTGCACCCAGCTGACAATTATGTTTATTTCTATCCCATATCCAAACATGCTAATTGGTGCTAACTGGAAGTGACTTCATTAGTGCAAAAGCTGACCTGGAGAAAGTGTGTTTTGGCTTATTAATTTTTCCAAACTGAAAACTGAATGGATGTGGTGTTGCAACATGCCTCAGATGAAGTTTATGAAACAGACTGACATCCCTGATTCAGACCTCTGGTTGTATTTATTGTGATTGACATTTCTGCTTATGGAAGCTTAAGAGATTTTGTCACTTATCCCCAAAAGGCAGGGACAGATTTACATAAGCAATTTTGAAGAATTTTTTCCTGTAGCTTTCCTAAAGTGCCAGAGCATCTCTAGGTAGCTTTGCACATGACTCACCAACTTTATAGCTTGATTTATGAGTAGGTGAGGAGAAATGCTGCTTCCTCCACTGCCCTGAAGATATACTTAAACAATTGCTGCTGCTGCTGTGACATGTCCAAGTGAATGCTCCTCCTTCCTGTTTCCAAAGGGCTTTGTTGGACTCCAAATCATGAGAGGATCTATTAAATATACTTAATTGCTTTTCATGTAATAATTATTCTGTGTCCATACTGCAGTTGCAGCTGTTGTGACTACAGCTTTGAAGGCCAGCAGCCTAAAAGTGCTAATATTTCAGATTTCTTTTACAGTCTAACTGCAGCAAAATGTAAGTCAGCATGAAAAATGGGAAAAGTTTCTGATGTAATGCTCCAACACTCTTGGAAGAGAGTGAGCTGCTCAGTTTTAATTCACCTTCAACTTTAATTAACTTTCATTGAGGAAAATGGGATTAAGCAAAGAAGTGAAAAACATTTGAGACAAACTGGGTCAAGGAAGAAGAGAAGATCTGAGAGCTGCTGGTCACCAGATGATTCCTGTGTTCATAACCATTGCATGAGTGTGCACTTTCCCTGCTGGAATTTGTTCTTGCATCTCTAAATTAGGACCTGGAGTACCTTTGAGCAAATCAAAAGTAGAAAAACTCTACTATGGGCCCTACTTGCCACTGCTAAATTAATGCAGAATGAATGAGTCTGGCTTGGCCTTACTTTGATAAAGCTGGAACAGGAGTTTATTGCCATAGGAGTTGTTAGCTCTGAAGCCAGGTAGCACAGCTCAAACACAGCTCCTGCTCCTTCTCCCCTGGGTTGATGCTTTGTGTTCACCCTTAAAAGAGTTACTTCAAGAGCTGCCCAAAGCAGAAGAGTTTGCACACAGACTCATGTAAAGGAAATGCCCCTGTTCTGTGACCCAGTTCTGCAGCCTGAGGATGGCTTTGCAGCTGTTGCTGTAGCTTTGGAGCCTCTGAACACACAGGCTTTTCTTTCTCCTATGATGCTTTGTGTTTGTCTTTAAAAGAGTTACTTCTGCCCAAAGCAGAAAAGTTTGCACACAGACTCATGTAAAAGAAATGCCCCTGTTCTGTGACCCAGTTCTGCAGCCTGAGGATGGCTTTGCAGCTGTTGCTGTAGCTTTGGAGCCTCTGAACACACAGGCTTTTCTTTCTCCTGTGTCTTGAGACAGTGACACACCTGTCACATAAGTGCCTTTCACTGTGTGGGTGGCACTGTTTGCTGTGAAATCTGGGAAGGTCTGTATTGCCTAAGCACACATTACTGCACAGCCCTCTCCCAGAAGTGGATTTGGAGCTGCAGCCTCACTGTGACACTGGTTGTTGTAGCAAGGCTGACCTCAGAGCAGCTGGGCATTGATCAGATGGTCACTGCCACCCTCAGTCCTGATGGAGCAGAGTATTTGAGCAGTTACACACTGCAGCCTTTGGAGAACAGCCAGTGCAGGTGCTGGGAGTGTTGAAATTGTGATGGGAAGCAGTAAAAGTTCAGAGAAAGAGACAGAAGGGAAGAAAACCTGTTGTTCCTCCCTTCACAGCTGGTACCTCTTCTGTTTGCCATGTCTCGAGGAAAACAGGATTCTCTCTCATTGTCATTCAAGTTGTTAAAAGGCACATTAAGGAAATCTTAAATCTTCACTGTGGAGTATGCAGAGATGAACAGTTTCTGCTGTAATTTAATTTTCAGCTTAGTTAATGCTAGAAGCTGTTAAAATTCTGCATTGGCTACAGAAACATCATGACCTTCTGTGTTAAAGCATCCACTTGCAGAATGTCTGTTGTCTTCCTCCTGTCAGAGAAGGTAATAGTAATCATTAGATATCTGGACTTGTGATTAAACTTCCAGTGAAAGTTGCTGGTGTGACCTTTCAGAAGATTTCTGGGATGTTTTCCTGGAGCATTACCTTCAAAGAGGCAGTGTCTGACCTGATTTTTTCTGACAGCAAAGCATGAACTGCACATTTTTCTCCAGTTCTTTCAATGACTGCTGTTAAATTATCAATTATTTACTCTGCATGGTGCAAAATGCCAGTCACAAATGCTGCTGTGATTGACAAGCTATGTGCAGAACATCCCCTGTGGTATTTATGCAGAGGGCTCATTTTTTCCTCCTCTGTTTTAGAGCTTAGATAGAATAAACATTTGTGTACAGTAGATTGAAGATGAAGAAACTGTTCAAGCTGCAGAAGGGAAGATGTTTTAATTGAGAATGTACTTTGCCTGGCATTGTGGCTACTAGATGATTAGAGTTTTCTTTCATGAAATAACTTCTGCTTTGATGAAGCACACCTAAAATGCCTGATTTTTCTTTCCATTCCCTCCAGCACTAGACTGTAATGGTAATTTTAATTGAAGGTGAGTTCCAGATCTCACAACTGATAGAAGCAGCT
Source organism: Passer montanus (assembly GCF_014805655.1). NCBI lineage: Eukaryota > Metazoa > Chordata > Aves > Passeriformes > Passeridae > Passer > Passer montanus. The sequence continues at coordinate 2,300,552 of NW_024368263.1, forward strand.
GCAGGCAATACAGAGCTGTTCCAAAAAGAACTCCATCACCAAAGAAACCTTTTCATTTTTAATACATATTTCTTCTAACTAATAATGCCCTAGTTGTAGGCTACCAGCAGCAGTGGGATTTATTCCCACAAGGCCTGAGAGATGGAAGAGGAAATATTTTGGTTTTCTTGTCCTTAGTTTCAAGTTCCTCATGACCCTTTATAGAATAATATTTTTTGCAGTTACATAGCAGCAGTAGGATTCATGGAGTGAAGAAGATGCTGGAAGGAACACCTGTTTCCCCATTAGTATTGTTTCTGATGCCTCCACATTTGGAGGTTGCTTGTGGGACAAAAAAAAAATACAGGTTGAATGAGGCAAAGAGATTATTTATCTTATGCTCCAATTAGAGAAAAGCCTTTCAGGTTCATGGTAACAGTGAGACTGAGATCCAGATCCCTCTATTTCTCTCCTGTAGAACATGCTTGGGCAATTTTCCTGAACCTTTGGGTCTCCACTTCAGCATGTTTCACAAAACCATAGAGACCCAAACGTCTGCTGCTCAGAAGGAGAAGTGGCTGCCCCTGGTCCGTGGAGTCAAGATAATTGGCACCTACGCCCAAACCGAAATGGGACATGGTTAGTTCCCTTCAGGGATCAATGGGTAACCTCTTTTCTCTAACTCCAGTGGGTAAATTCTTCCTGTTCCTGGGTCAGGCTAAAAGGGGGAAAGGTGAAATTCCTCAGTTAATGGTTGATGTCTGTAGCCAGACAGCTGCCTCATTTCACATCCTGACAATCCCAGGGTTCCTTTTGGTCTTTTCCAGAATGCACCTCTTAGCTGATCTCTGCACTGGTAGGTGTTACCTTTGTTTTTGAAATGAGGAGGTTGTTCTAAGCCCTGAGAATCTGAATTTCACTTGAACCAGTTGGAACGTGTCAATGAACAGTAGTGTGCTTTTTCCTTTTGCCTGATTTTGGGACATGTATGCCAGAGCCCTCAGTGCATGGCTGGCCTGCAGAAACAGGTCAGGAGCATTCCTGCAGGAGCAGTGGAGCACAGTGAGATGTGAGTTCTGGATTGAAAGTTAGGTATGCTTTGCCTCAGGCACTTCTCTTCCAGATGCTGCTGCACTGCAGCTGTACAGCTTCCTGGAAAGGTCTTGTTTGCAAAGAAAAAACCATCCTATTCCTGCTGTTGTTGAAAGCAACTTTCACTGCTTCAAATGGAAAAACATTTAATGGATCCAAACACAGTCTTTTGGCCCAGAACCTGGAATTATGGCTGTTAAAAACCAGTAAGAACAGTTAAACAAGGACTCCAGTGCTTGTGCAGGCATCTGAAGTGGGAAAGAATGAGTCTGGACTGTGCTGGATGGCAATGCCAGCTGCCTGCCTGTTCAGTTACAGCTACTGAAACATTTGGAGAAGACTCAGTGGAAGAAACCCTGTCCTCTGTCCTGCTCAACACCAGAAGCTGAGAGAGAACTGAATGGCAACAATCAGTGCCTGCTGGCCTTACTTGCTTTCTCACACCAGCTGCTTGAAATCAGTCACATCCACACTGCAATGATTGGTTTTACTTCTGATTTCACATCAGATCATTGCACTTTCTTGCCTGGTGATGGTTGATTTCCCTATAGTTCTCATGCTGTTTCATGGTTAAATTGGTATTTTGACACTAAATGGAATACAGTGAAGTAGACATGCTTTCTATGCTGAATAATTAAAATGCAAACATTTGGCATTCCTGCTGTGAATGTTGAATATCTGATAGTTCATCAGTGAAGCTGCTGCAGTAATTGTCACTGATCTTTGGTTAATTTAATCCTGATGTTGAAAATCTGGTGATGGGGAAGCAGACCTCTGGATTATTGAATTGAGCTCTGGCCTGGATGGGTAGTTAGTCAATTTTATCTTGGTGGCTATATGTGTGATAGCCTGTGTTGATTTTAACCTCTCATAGGGAAGAAGTCTCCTCTCTCTCAAAAAAAAAAAAAAAAAAAAAAAAAAAAAAAAAAAAAAAAAAAAAACAGGGGTGATCATAGGGAAGAAGTCTCCTCTCTCAAAAAAAAAAAAAAAAGAAAAAGAAAAAAGAAAAAACACAAATAGCACAGGGCTGAAAATTAAACAAGAAGGAGCAGTGAAAAAGTGAAAATATTGTTTTGCTTCTATCTGGTTTATAACTATTGCTGGTAGATAAGGATTTTCTTTTCTTTTGCTGAAAATGAAACAAGAACGAGCAGAGAAAAAGTGAAAATACTTTGTTTCTATCTGGTTTATAACTATTGCTGGTAGATAAGGATTTTCTTTTCTTTTATTTTTCTTTTCTTTTTTTTGGTCACTCTTTGGCTGTCAGCTGTAGCTGTTCAGTACTTCTCACCAGTACTGAGCTCACTTAAAATCTGGTATTCCTGGTAGGCCATTAGTCCCCTCTTGGGCTTGGTCACTGTGCAGTCAGAAAGCTCAGAAAACCTTGCTGAGTTTATGAGATAGCTGAAGTTATTTATAGGAGTCTGAGAATATCAAAAGCAGTTCTTGGGAAGCCCTAGGGACACAGCTAGTTCATATTAATGTGTATTTAGAGAACACAAGGGTGCATTGTTCCCACTTTGCTAAGAATGTCGGATGAGTTTGAGCCAAGCTCAGACCAGTGCTCTTTCCATAATACATATAATTTAAAAAATATATATATATTCCTGTTAAAGTCCAATTAAATTTTTTTCATATATAAATGAGCTGGATGGAGGTACTTGTCCTCAATCTGTCACCACTATTTTAATACTCAAAGGTGTCAATATTTTAAGATTTAATGATTCATTTTCAATTTATACTGAAAAACTTAATAGACCACTTAATTACCTCACAGTGGTGCTTGACAGAACGTGGAGAAAAAGTAATTCTACTGAAATATGTTTAATTGGAGATAATTTGTGCTAGTGATTTACAAATTCAAAAATGTTGGCTTTCTTCCCAAGTTGTTCATGTGTAACTTTGACTTACACATACAGAGCACTGTCCTTTTAAGAAAGTCCTTTAAAATAGCAGAAGTTGAAGGGAGTTGATTTGAAATGCCATGTACACTGATTGTGTCTGATATTTAATTTTTAAAAATTAGAGTAAATAGTACAGCCAGTTAGGATTTGTCTTTAAAAAATAAATAAAGTTCTTTGAAAACTAACTTGTTTAGCTGGACAAACTGTGATTTCCACCAGGTTCTACCTTCCAAACATGCAAAAAAAAAAAAAAAGGTGGAGTTTCTGTATTTGGTTGAAAGCACACTGCCTTCAGCCAGATCACATCTCCAACAAACTGACATCCTCAGCTGACTGCCTCAGCCCACTGAACTCAGGGATGCTCTGATGTTCAAACCAGAAGGTCTGGTCCATCTTTTGGTTTGGATTCATCCTTTTTTTGAATCAATCATCAAAAATAGGGGAATGTTGCAGGTGCACTTTCTGCAAGATTACAGAGAAATGCACTGCAGCATGTTTATTTCACAGTGAGTGCAATTTCTTATTACTCAGGCCTGAGAAAAGGACAGTGCTCTGGCTCTCTGAAATACACTTGCTGAATTCTGATTGACACGTGAATCGTTTTTTTTTTCTTTTTGTCTCTTCCTGAATCTCCACCATGAATCCTCACGCTTGCTTCCCTCCCATAACATTCCCTTCACGCTCCCATCCCACGATAATTCTTCACAGCTTTGTTCACCGTGGACGGCCTGAGCCTCTGGACCTTCACCTGGGCATGTTCCTCCCCACTCTTCTCACCCAGGCCACCCCAGAGCAGCAGGATCGCTTCTTCATGCCTGCCTGGAACCTGGAGATCATTGGCACTTATGCCCAGACTGAAATGGGCCATGGTACAGTACATTCAGTAAATGTAAATTCAGTAAATGCTCTTTTAAGAATGCCTTTGTGTACAGAGGATTCCTGTGCCTGGGTAGAGCAGTGTGTGTGTGTCCCACATTTTACACAGCCTGCTGTGGTGGTAGGGAAAAGTGGACAGGCTCTGCAAGGGTTCATAGAGCATTATTCCACTGCTTCCCTCTTCCTCTGAAGAGAGGGTTGGATGTCTGTAGCTCTGTAAATCAGCACCTGGGTGCTCCTTGTGCCATTCAAACCAGTATCTTTTCTGCCCATGACTGGTGCTGCCAGTTTGGTGGCATCTGTTCATTTTACACTTGCTGTTCTTTCCAGTTGGAGTGCTGCTTTGCTCTAATTAATGTTCAGTGTAAAGACAAAAGGACAGAGCTTTGAAGTAGTGAATGAGATGCCAAAAAATTAAAAGTTGCTTGTTCACCTCAGGATTAACCTTGGATCAGATGGGTCAGGATTAACTTGGTTCCAATGCTCATGTTCTGTGGGGAGCCTTTTCCCCTTAGTTCACTCCCATGTGTTCTTTTTAACTGACCATGACATGTGTGTTGGGCTTTTTGAGTTCTCTGTGTCATGTTGACTTTGTTTTTTGTTGCCATTCCTTTGCTTTCAAGCTTTGAAATGGATTTTGATAACTCCAGCAGTATTGTGATTGCAACACTTCTAATTCAAGTTTCAAAGGGAGGATATTCTGCCTTGGGAAACTTTAATTTTGGTCATCTCAGAGTTGCAGATGAGAATTATTTTCTAAAAGTGAGCAGGATTCACCTTTGTGTTGAAGGGAAACGTAGAGACTGAAGCATAAAGTAACTGCAAGTCTGAGGAGAATCTCTTGGAACTAGTGGGGTGTGAAGATCCTTTGCCAGCAGAGTAAGTCTGTGTTGAGCTGCCTGTGGAAGTCTGCCATTGCCTCCATGCTTTGGGAACATGGTTGCTGCAAGGTGATCTCCTTTTTCCTGTTGGACCTCTTGTCCTGCCCTGGCACTCCAGACTCTCAGGAGTGTTCTCAGCTTGTCTAGCTTAAACAAGTAGGCCTGGTGATTTTGGGAGTTTTTAAAATATTCAGGGGCAGTGCCACTGCTCTGAGACAGGTGTGTGGGAAGTGCAGCATTGAGGGCAGAAGACAAAGACTCTTCCTGGAATTTTGTCCACCTTCATGCAGTCTCTTCATCTACCTGCATCAGTACCTGGCATACACGTGCCATTACTTGCTCTCTTGGAGCTGTGGATGATCTCTGCTGGGAGATCAGCTCCATCAGGTGAGAATGTAGGCTTGATGAGGGAATGAAGAGGTGATGGGCACTGTTTATTTCGTCTTGTGGCTGAGAACTGCATGGTTTTATTTTGCAATTTAATCAGATTGCATTTTAGTGAAATTCAGGTGAGTGTGTTCCTGTGGAACATTTTGAATGAGAAATGGCTTCTGGTGTGTGATAGCAAAAAGGTGTCAGATTGGAGGTGCTTGGAAAACTAGTCTTAGACCACTGGGGAAAAAAATCAGTGTTTTCTGAGAATTGGCAGTCCCAGAATGTGATCTGGCCCTCACTTGTTCTTCCTTAATTGGTTGATATTTAGCCTTTTATACATATGGTCTAAAAGCAAAATTAAAATTCAAACATTACTACTGGAGTTCTACTTTCCATTGTCCAGTTCTGTCCTTGTCTCTGTTTTGTGACTGACTTCCTGCCAAAACAACGTGTTTGCTTGTTTCCAGGGACTCATCTTCGGGGCCTGGAAACCACAGCCACTTACGACCCCTCTACACAGGAGTTCATCCTCAACAGCCCCACTGTCACCTCCATTAAGTGGTGGCCAGGTGGACGTAAGTGTGTCTAAATCTGGAAGATGTATGGAGAAACTCAGGGAGGTGATGTTATGTGTGTTATATCTGCAGAGTGATGGCTGAAAGTTGATCCAAAGAGCTGGCTGAAAGCCAGTCACTCTTGCATAACAAGCAGACCTATCAGAGCCTGCTAAACTTTGTCTGTGTGCTCTGGACTGTTGCTCAGAACCATTCACACCGTGGATTTCGTGTAATTTTTGATTGCTTGTATCAAATTATTTATAATTCCTTCAGCTTCACTGGTGGGTGTGTCAAGGACTCAGTGTTTTGTAGACAAGAAAATTGTGTTGTGCAACTTCCACTGACTTGAGCAACATTTTGTCATAGAGCTTCATGATTGGGGTGACATCCGTTGGGGGCAGTCTGGTTTTGTAGTGCACGATACGATGAGGTTGTCTCAGAAGAAAGGCTCTGTGTGTGAGTGTGTCTGCCTGTGTTTCTGTGCTGAGTGCTGCTCCTGTTGCAGTTGGGAAGACGTCGAACCACGCCATCGTCCTGGCTCAGCTCTACACCCAGGGCCAGTGCAAAGGCCTGCACGCCTTCATTGTCCCCATCCGCCAGCTGGGCACACATGAACCTCTGCCAGGTACAAACCCACACTCAGAGAATAGATTAAATCTCTTTCTGACTGTGTACAGCTGCTGTGTCTTGTTAAAGTCCATGGTTTATTTCATTAGCTGAATTCAGCTGGTGCATGACAGGGCTTAAATGAGTCTTTCTTAGGACTGAACTACCACTAAATCATCTTTCCTACCAGGCCTTCAATGGGAAATTTAGTTTGGGATTTGATTTTGCCCCAGTGAAGTTTAGTTTGGGATTTGGTTCTGCCCCAGTGTCTCCCAGCTATGCATTCCATGAGCAGCACATCCTGCTTTCTGATAGAGGAAGAACAGCTTTCATCACTCTTTAGCTGGAAGTGAGCTGGATGAACTTTAGAGACAGCTCCTGCAGTGAGTGGATAGGAGGGCTGCATGGAAATTTTGGAGACTCCCATGTTTTATATCCAGTTGTTGTGGTTTAATTCATCAGGCAGCTAAACACACACAGTCATTCCCTCCACACAGAGGGATGGGGGAAAGAGTTGTGGAAAAAGTAAAACTTATAGGCTGAGATAAAGGCAATTTAATAGGACAGAAAAGGAAGGGAAATTAACAATAATGATAGTAACAACAATTATAATAATAGTAGAATATGCAGAGCAGGTGATCACTGTGTGATTGCTCAGCACCAGCTGACTGATGCTGAGTCAGTCCCTGAGCAGGGAGCTGTCATCCCTCCCAGCTGGCTTCACTCAGTTTTATTTTCCAGCAGGATGCCACATGCTGGGGAATATCCCTTTGTCCAGCTGGGATCAGCTGTCCTGGCTGTGTCACCTGCCAGCTTCTTGTGTCCCCCCAGCCTCGCACTGTTGGGGAGGTGTGGAAATTGAAAAGTCCTTGATCTGATGCAAGTACTGCTCAGCAACAACTGAACCATCAGTGTGTTATCAACATTGTTCTTGTGCTAAATCCAGAGCACAGCACTGTAACAGCCACTGGGAAGATAATTTCACTCTATCCCAGTCAAAACCAGGACACCACATTTCCATCAAAGAGATTAAGATCCCTGTTAACTCTTACTCATAACACTGCCAGGACTTGCTAGAAAACTAACTAATCTCCTTATTGAAGGAGGTCTGAACCTCTTGTGTGCTGTTTAGTTTCTGTTTCTTAATGCAAGTGGCTTTGTCTGTGGCAGGTATTACAGTGGGTGACATTGGCCCCAAATTTGGCTATGATGAAATGGATAATGGCTACCTGAAAATGGACAACTTCCGAATTCCTCGGGAAAACATGCTGATGAAATATGCCCAGGTAAAGCAGTGAGTTTCAGCATCTGCTGTCAGAAATGGGCACACTGAATGCTCCTGTGAGCTTGAGTGCTGCCCCAAAAGGATTGTGGGTGGCTTGTAAACGCTGCTTGATGAGTCCAGAGTGTGAGCATGTTAAAGGGAGGAAACTTCACAAATCAACCCGCTGTATTTTTTTTTTAAATCTTTTATTTTTTGGCAGGTTGAACCTGATGGCACCTATGTGAAACCAGTCAGTGACAAGCTGACCTATGGGACCATGGTGTTCATCCGTTCCCTCATCGTGGGTGACTCTGCTCGCTCGCTGTCCCGGGCCTGCACCATCGCCATCCGCTACAGCGCCGTCAGACACCAGTCTGAGCTGAAGCCAGGGTGAGTGCAGGGACACCCAGAGCAGCCTGAGCTGCTGAGGGAACATTCTGAAGTACTGGGAGGAATGGGGGCTGTGGCTGATGTTTGCTTTGGCACTCGGTATGGTTTCAAAACACTGTTTGTCCTGGGGAGTGCAAAATCTTCCATTCTTGGAATGTCCTCCCCTGCCAGAGGCTTTTGATGGATGGTCTTAGAGAGTCTGGCTTGGTATGGATAGTGAACATACTTAGAGTAGGGATAAATGGGATTTCTGCAGCAGGTTGCTACCACTGACATGCTAACTAATCTGTGTTTTGCTCTAGGGAACCAGAACCCCAGATCCTGGATTATCAGACCCAGCAATACAAACTCTTTCCTCTCCTGGCAACAGCGTACGCCTTCCATTTTGTGGGAGCCTACATAAAGGACACCTATCATCGTATCAATGGGGACATCAGCAAGGGGGACCTCAGTGAGCTGCCAGAGGTACTGTGTCCTCTAAAAACCAGAGTGTTGGTTGAATTTGTGTGAGGTTTCTTCGCAGCATGGAAAAAGTGGCATTGAGCCTTTTTGGCTTTCACTCATGAGATGTCTTCTACTTCTGTAGTTTCAGAAGCCCCCAAGTCCAGAATGTGCTGGTGACATTTATTTGCTCTACTAATTTAGCATTTTATAAAAAACAGGGAGTAATGCACAGTGAGAAAGCTACTGGGAATATAATTTTATTCAAAAGGTGCATTTCCAGGAATGATGGAGTACTGTTTTGGAGTTAAGACTTGTGCTTGTTCTCTAAACTGTCAGGGTTTGTGACAACAGGCAGTTGAAAACAGTCTTGTGCATAAAATGTGTAGGGTCAGAAGGCATGGTGTACTTTAAAGAAGTCTTTCCATGTATAAGGGTTTTCATGTAAATATTTGGTTTAGGAATTTCAAGAAAAACAAAAGCCTGTGGAACAGCGCAAGAATGGTGTTCACTTTTTTTTCTGGGAGTTGCATGTATGTGTGCAAGCTAAGACTGGAAAATAAACCTGGCTTTGCTGTTTCCCCTCAGCTGCACGCCCTGACAGCAGGGCTGAAGGCCTTCACCTCCTGGACTGCCAATGCTGGCATTGAGGAATGTCGGATGGCGTGCGGCGGGCACGGCTACTCCCGCTGCAGTGGCATTCCTGACATCTATGTCACCTTCACCCCATCCTGCACCTATGAGGGGGAGAACACTGTCATGATGCTGCAGACAGCCAGGTATGTGCTCTGCACAGGCATGTTCCAGCCTCTCCTCGTGGTCCTTGTGGCTGGACTTGGTACCAAAAGGGTTAATTCGATTTCTGCTGTGTAACTTTGGTCAGAGAAACAGAATCTGCTATCCCAGCAAGGACAGTTGGAAGATAAGGGAGACACATCTGGCTTAGGAATGCAGCTAAAGCCAAAACAAGGACTCAATCTGGGAAATTGGGCAGGGTTTTATGGTAATGAGTTAATTATAATATGCATGTAGTGACTGTATGTAAGCAACACACTTGTAAAAAATCACATGCACACAAGGAGGAGTTACTCCCATGCAACCAGACACCTGTAATAAATGATGACCTTCTTAACACTAAATTGGTGTTAAGGAGTCTTTTATTTGACTGGTTTGCAGTGAATTTGGTGACAAAGTAATGAGCAGAAGTGTCTGTATTAGCATGAAACTGGTGTCATGTTTCTGTCCCCTACCCTATTTTTGACAGATAAACAGGTACAACTGTTCTTTCTGGTCTGAGCCTCAGTGAGATGAGGCTCAGACCAGATTCAAACAATTTATGAGTAAGAGCTGCCATCTGCTGTCTCTATTTTCAGGTTCCTTATGAAAAGCTACACGCAGGTGACCTCTGGACAGCAGGTCAGTGGCATGGTGTCCTACCTGAACGACCTCTCGAGGCAGCGCATCCAGCCCCAGCACGTGGCTGCCAGGACTGTCACCGTGAGGATCAACGACCCCACCAGCTTGGTGGAGGCCTACAAGTCACGTGCTGCCCGGTGAGCTCACACTGGCTGGGCTGAGCCAAGAAAAACTGGGTGAGGTGGTGCTGCTGCACTGCCCTGTTTGTGCTGGGTTCTCGAGGCGTGGCTGGCAAAGCTTTGATCCGTGTGTTGTTTCAGGAAATGACACATTTTACTGGGTTGGGGTCAGGGTTAAGGGCTTTGAGGCTGCTCACAGCCTGCTCATAGCCTTGTTATTCTGCTCCTCAATCCTTTAGAATGTATCTTTTTCTTATTTATGTGTAAAGTATATTCAAACTTACAAATACCAAACTACTCAGAGATCTCTCTGGAGAGAAACGATCCTGATATTAAAGTTAATTGTGAGAGAAGTAGGAGAGTAGAACAGACACCTGCTTGTGACTAGGTATTGAAGCACCACATGTGTGCTGTCAGAAGTCTTCTTACCCCTCTGTAGCTGTCTTGTGGCTGCAGCAGTGGTTATTGGTGTTATAGAGGCACAACTTGTCACTCCAGTCACTGTCTTCACTCACGGCACACGAGAAAAATTCTGAGCTCATGTGCTATGACTGATGTGTATGAATTCAGTATATGTCATCCTGTTTATGTGGTGTTATTATTTAAACTGTTTTTCTTCCTCATGTGAAACAGGCTTGTGGAATCTGCAGCAAAGAATCTGCAAGCTGAGCTGACCCACAGAAATAACAAGGAGGATGCCTGGAACAGAACTTCTGTTGATCTTGTGCGGGCATCAGAGGTCAGTGATGTGCCTGCTAGAGAAACGTGCTGTGACAACTCCTGATCTTTCTGTGTCCCTGACTGAGCCTCTCTGGTTTCTGCAGGCCCACTGTCACTACGTGGTGGTGAAGCTGTTCACAGCCAAGCTGGCCGAGGTCGGTGACGCCGCGGTGCGCGCGGTGCTGACCGAGCTGTGCCTCCTGTACGCCCTGTTCGGCATCAGCAGGAACGCGGGGGATTTCCTGCAGGTTGGTGCCTTCCTCCAGCACCCCAGAGCCCTGCAGCCAGGTGCACTGCTTGCAAATGTGCTTTTAATGCCAAGCTGTATGGATGTTACACCTGTAAGTTCTTGGCTGTTGGCTGACAGAGTCATTAGCAGTACAGGTCTGCTGGAAGGCTTTTGTCAGGTTTCCCTTGCCAGGGTTCAGGTGAAATGATTTCCAGTTGGTGACCAGCTGCTGTGTGTTAAAAAACAAGGAATTAATAAAGGAGCTGCAGTTAGAATGTGCTAATATCCCTGAAAGGGGATCTTGTGCTCCAAATTCTGACCCATCCTTCAGTTAATGGCTTTACACTGTCAGGCATTGCTTTTTTCCTCTTAATTCTGTCAGTTTGACAATGCATTTGTGCAGCAGTGTTTTGTTGGCTCTTCTGGCAGACTTGGTATGTTTTGTCTTCCCATTTTCCTCTTTGCTGCTTACTAAAAATTTCCCTGGAACCAGGCACAATTTAATACTTTTATATACATATTCTCCAGGAAAACTTGCTGCTGCAGTTAACTTACAGGTACTCACAGAGTGAGTCTCCCATCCAGGATTAATAGCTGGGCAGTACAGAGGGCATCTCCTTCTGCTTGTGCACTGTGGCAAATTGCTTAGTGAAGGAAAAAAAACCCCTTGGTGTTTCATGAGCTGCTGCATTGTTGTGTGTGGGAAGGCTGACCTGTGTGAGCCCTTGGGGAAGGGAGGATTTGTGACTTGTGTAATCCTTGTTTCCCCTCTCAAGGCGGGTATCTTGACCAGTGCCCAGATAACCCAGGTGAACCAGCACGTGAAGGAGCTCCTGGCTGTCATTCGTCCCAATGCAGTGGCACTGGTGGACTCCTTTGACTTCCATGATGTCCACCTGGGCTCTGTGCTTGGCCGCTACGACGGCAACGTCTACGAGAACATGTTTGAGTGGGCAAAGAAGTCCCCACTGAACAAAACACAGGTAAAGAAACCTCTCTTCTGTTTCTCACATGACCAGAGAAGTAACTCACTTCAGGGTTAATAACAAATTTATTTATTATAACAATTTAGAAATAACAACACTGTTAACAGTGTTGAGGGCTGTCAATTAACTGTTGTTAATTCTGCTCCAGTGATCTCAGCAGGTAATTGAGGAAGAGGGGAGAAAAGTCACAAGTAGTAATGAAGCAAAACTAACAACCTACTTTCAGTTTGCTCTCTGTGGTTCTCTGTCCCAGGTGTACCTTGCATTCATCCCTGTGGGATCTCTTGGGCTTCTGAGTTGAGGGAGGAAATGGTGCACTCCACAGAGGAACAGCTGAAGTATCTCAGTGAATTCAAAAGCAATTATCACTTGCTGTTGGTTCTGCTTAGTGACAGCAGCTGTGGAAGCCTTGCCCATTTTCTGGCAAATCTTCCACTCTTCAGGCTGTAGCAGTGAGTGGAGGAGAAAATAAATTGTCCCCTGTAGTACTTAGGTGTCAGATGTTGTATATCTGGCCTAGCATTGGAGCTGCAGCCGAGCTAAAATAAACTGAAGTGCCCCTGCTCCATCAGCCAGAATGGTAAATCCAGTCTCCTGGTGCCTTTATTTGATGAGGGAGGACTATCTCCTGCAATGGGCTGCCAGAGACTGCAGCTGCAGTTGAATCCCACCAGTTTGCTCAGTGTTTTATACTTCTGAAGTCACTGGGGCTTAGGAGATTCATTACAGCCCCTTAGGAAACCTGTACCAGTTCTCTTGTAATTAAAATGCCAGACAATTGTATGGATATAAATCTAACATTTCTTTCTTAAAAGAAAGGTAGTGGGCAGGCTGTTTTTATATCCTCATGCTTTCTGTCATGTAGACCCTGAAATATAGAAGTTATCTGGCTGTTCTTAAATCTCCAAAGTGCCTTTGATTCAAATTTTCTTAGTATACAAACACACTGCAAGATGTGAGGAGGTAAAACTGTTTCAAAGATCAAACCTGACCTTGTAACTTCTGTCTCGTTGTCCTGCAGGTTCATGAATCTTTCCACAAACACCTGAAGCCAATGCAAGCCAAGCTGTGAAGCCTGCAGGTTTTTTAAAATGCACTCTTGCCCTACCCTGAAAAGTGGGTGTTTGCATCCTTCCTTCAGGCACCTTAATCAAACCTTTGAATCCTGTAGCTGTAGGACAGTGAATAATTGTAGCCTTTCTTTCCTCTTTCATACACAGAGGAGGTGTTTGGGGAGAGTGTGTAGGGATTGATGCCTCTTTTTAAAGTGCAATTATAATGGTAAAATTAACCTTTTAAAAATCTGGGAAAGCTTTATGGATTTATACAAGGATTGCTTTTGTGAAGCTGCTAACTAGAGAGAAGTTCCTGTCAACTGGAAAAGTGGCAGGGCTTCACTATGACATAGTTGACAGCCCTCAGGCAGTAGCTTCTGATGAGCAGTTATGTCCTCCCCTCAAAAAAGCATCAGTGTCTTGATTTTCTTAATTTTATCTTTTTTTTTTTTTTTTTTAATTAGCCCCACCTCTCTCCTCATTTGGCAAATGTTTGTGCTGTGTGAAACCTCCTGCAGAGCTCTGTGCATGTGAGTCTGCGTGTGGCACTGTTTTCCTGATGGATCTGGGAAGTAAATACCCATCCTTCTCTGGAGCTCTGCTTCAGGCATCTTTCCAGAAGAAATCCCCGTATTTTCCTTTGTTTTCCTTCTTTCACTGCCCTGCACAAACTCCTTTTTCCTTTGTGACAGCTCTTGGTTATTAGGAGGTCAAAGGAGAACATAGTGATGCTGCTCTGAGGATAAAACCAACTCGTAGTAATCAGCTGGGTGCTGATGACAGATGTTCTGCCCCTCTTTTCACTCTTAGCATTTTCTAGCACTATCTCAAAGCACTTTACAAATGTTACTTATGTTGATTTGGTGGGAAAAAAAACACAGGTAGAGGTAAAAACTGCAAATTTGACCTGGAGTGATGAAGCCAGTATTGGAGGGCAGAAATCAGTTGACCAATATCCTCAGGTCTTCTGACTTTGCTGGGATGTTGTCCTGGTTTTTTAAAGGCATTTGTTCAAGAAAACGACAATCCAAGTGAAGTGTCCGGATTTTTTAAATTATTTTTTTTCCTACCCATGCATTTCCAAGGAGCTTTCTCTGATTTGCTTAATTTTGTTTTGATACCAACTTGGGCCTTGCACGGTGCTGTCTGAGGGAACAGGAAGAATTCAGCTTGGAGGAGAACGTCCTGCTGCCCAGGGAAATCAGTGCAACAACCACAACCAAGCAAAATCATTGCTGCTTTTCCACACCACTAACTCTGTCCAGTAACCATAAAACCTTTTCACACTAGAGAAGGGCAGCTCTGAGCTTAACATGGTAAAAAGCTTCAGCACAAACCCAAATCCTGCAGTTCTGAGGCAACACCTGAGAAGCTGCTTCTCTGTAGCTTTGGGCTCTGTTAGTCTAATTTTGAATCAGTTTTCTGGCACTAACAGTGATCAGACACAAGGTTTGGCTCCACGTGCAGTAGCTGAACAGAAAGAAATGTTTAATTTTAAATAAACTAATCAAACTTGCCTTTTGGCTGCCGAGTGTTTCAGGTCCCCTGGAAGTTCAGGGTGCCAGAGGAGGCTGAGGGCTCTGCCTTCCCTGTGTCCAGTGGAACAGGCTGCTGGCCTGGGGAGGGGGCATGGGGGAGCAGGTTAAAAATATGCTAATGAGAACAGCACTAGCTCTGTACAGATCTAATAAATTACAAAAATGTGTTTTCAGACAAAATGTCTTTCTTTTCACACACTGCCTTCAGTGGATCTCGTAAATTAATGGGGGAAGTAGAATGAAGTATTCAGAAGACCTCCAATTAGTTGGATTTTGGTGTTTTATATAGTGTGACCTCCCTGGCTTTGCTCTGCAGTGCTGTGGGGCAGCCAGGCCCATCCCAGGGGATGCAGCCTGTCCTGCTGGCACAGGGCAGAGCTGGCTGTGGCTTTGCTCGGTGTCACTGCAGCTCCAGCACCAGCAGTGCCTCAGCAAGGTCTGACCACGGAGCTGGGCAGCAGCAGCCTCAATTCACAGAAGCTGTTTTCCATTCATTTGTGGAGAAATGGAAAGAGAAGGAGAGTTGTTTTCAGTTTCATATTTTGATGTACTGTGAAACTTTCTTGCTGTTGGTGAGAATTTTGTGCACTTCTTACCTTGCTGTGGTTGGTGATAATGCCTGAGTGCCAAACCTGGCGTGGTTTGCTGTGTCTCAGGGCCAGCAAACAATGTTTAAACTCTGCTGTGTCTCGGGGTCAGCAAACAATTTTTAAACTCTGCTGTGTCTCGGGGCCAGCAAACAATTTTTAAACTCTGCTGTGTCTCAGGGTCAGCAAAGTGTTTAAACTCTGCCCTGCAGCCTCATCCACCTTCCCATCAACACCATGCTGCCATTGCCACAAGTGCTGAGCCTCCTGTGGCGCAGGAGCAATTTCAGTGCCAAGCTATTAAAAGCAGAACCAGGCTCCCGGTACTGAAGTGATTTCAGCATTTATTATAATAAAAAAGAAAAAGCCTAAAGCAAGGGGCCTGGGCCGGGCAGGAGCGCTCCCGTCGGGGATGCTGCAGTGCTGGGGCTGCTCCAGCAGCGATGTTCCAGGTGGAGCAGCACACCTTCCCTGGGTCAGATGCCTTTTTTTATCCTGTTTTTGTCCCTCTGGGTTGGTTTCTTTTTGGATCTTTTATTTGCGTGAAGGTTTAAGGCTTGATTGGCCCATTGCGGTTCTGGCTCGTGCTGCGCTTCACTGAGGTCTGTTATGGTACATTGAGCACCATATTTCTTATAATTACCCTTTCAACCCCTTTTACAATATAACAACCGAACTAGCAGTACATGCTTAACAATTATCAACTATTTTACAACCGTTTCTAGCCTATTTTTAACAATTCCACGACCCTTAAGCCCCTGTTCCCTCAGAACCAGGGGGCTGTGCCTGTGGGGTCGCTGAGGGAGCCATGGGCTGCTAAAAACGCCACCTTTTGGGGACGGCTTCACAAGGAGCCCGTGTTCCCAGGGGCTGGCAGCGTGTGAGGGGAAAGGCCCTGCAGGAGGGGCTGCGGGTTATAAAATAAAAATAGAAAATTCCAGAGGCAGATGGTTCCCGGGGATTTGCGGGAAGCGGGAGCTGCAGTTTGTCCTGCACTCAGCCTTGGTGTGAACTGCCCGCGACACGAAGGAGGTTTGGGTGGGACAAGGGCAAGGATGGCGAGCCGGGCCGAGGGAAAAGCTGCGGCCGTGGGGACACTTCCAACCAGGCAGTACCAGGGGCAGCCCCACTGCGGGGACCGCCCGACTCAGGCGCCACGAGGGACTGCCCCTGGCGGGCGGGCCTTCCAAGCCAGGCCTGCGCGGCGCAGCGCCCGTCACGATGGCAACGGGGTCCTTCTCTGAGCGCGGCGCACGACATGGCGGCGCCCTTGCTGAGCGCGGCGCTCCGCGGGGCCCGCGGCGGGCGGAGCTTCGGAACGGCCGGTGAGAGACGGGAGAACCGGGGCAGCCCCGAGACCCGCCGGGAAAGGGGCAGCGAAGGGGAGCGTGCTCTCGGACGGCTGTGTCCCGAACGCCAGGCCTTGTGGTGTCCCCCAGGGTTCAGTACTGGGCCCAGTGTTGTTTGAGGGTGACCGGTGACTTTGGTGAGGGGTCGGTGCCTCCTGAGCTGATGGCACAAAGCTGGGAGGGCTCTGCGATAGCGCAGAGTGCTGGGAGCCCTTCAGAGGAGCCTGGGCAGGCTGGGGAGAAGGGCAGAGAGGAACTGCCCGAAGCTCAGCACGGGCAGGTGCAGGGTCCTTCAGAGGAACAGCCCAGGCCGGGACTGCCCGGCTGGAAAAGCAGCTCCGTGGGGAAGGAGCTGGGGCTGTGCACGAGCAGCGCTGTGCCCGGGGGCACGGGGAGGGCACTGGGCCCGGGGTGCCTCAGGAGAGCATCTCCAGCAGGTCTGGGGCTGATGCTGCCCCTCTGCTCAGCCCTGGCCAGGCCTCCCCTGGAGCAGGGTCCAGCTCTGGGCTCCTCGGGATGGGACACGGAGCTGCTGGAGCGGGTCCTGTGGAGGGCCTCAAAGATGGTCTGGGCACTGGGGCATCTCTGTCCTGGGGAAAGGCTGAGGGTGCTGGGGCTGAGGGGGGCCCTCGTCCCAGTGTCCCTGTGTGCAGGGAGAGCAGAACACGGCCCAGGCTCTGCTCCAGGGGCCCAGCAATGGCACCTGAGGCACGGACAGCGCGTGATGCCCAGGAAATTCCACCTGGACAGAGGCAGAACTTCTTCCCTGTGCAGTGCCCAGGCCCTGAACAGACTGTCCAGCGAGGGTGTGGAGTGTCCCTCACTGGGGACATTCCAGAGCCACCTGGACACAATGCTATGCTCTGGGATGAGCCTGCTGGAGCAGGGCTGTGTGATCAGATCTCTCTGGCCCCTTCCTGCGACTCCACGAACCGCGGGAGGCGGGGACGGCTCTGGCCCTGCACGCCCCAGCCTCTCCCCTCTCTTTGTGTCCCCCAGCCGCGCTGTGGAGGAGGGCAGCCCCGCTGGGGCCCCTGCCCAACGAGGCCGTGGCCGTGGGGGAGCCGCAGGCGCTGCAGCGGTACCGCAGCTTCGCGCGCTACCTGCGGCAGGCGCGGCGCGCGGCGCGGCAGCCGCGCTGGTGGAACACCTACCACGGACACACCGACCCCCCCACAGGTACCCCCGAGCCCCCACAAGGCCCCCGAGGGCTCCGGCACAGCCTCAGCCCTCTGGGGGGTGTGCTCCCCAGGGAAAAGGGGTTTTCCAGAGGGAGGGAGGCTGGTCAGGAGCGGCCAAAAGTCGCGGAGTGGGGAAGGGATTCCTCGGTGCCACGGAGAGCAGACAAGGGGGCAGAGCTTCAAGCCTGCAGCAGATAACAGCTGGGAGTGGGAGGGCCATGAGCTGGGGAGGGAGGTGCAGAGGGGACAGAATCAAGTCCTGATTGTCCTTCCTTGTCCGTGGCGGGGTGGGAAGTGGATGGTTTTCAACCCAAGCCCTTCTGTGATCCTGATCTCTGGAAGTCTCTGTCTCACCCTCTCAGACATTTCACAGGGTGTGTTTGGGTGCTCACATTTCACCCCCTCTCTTCTCACCCCTCCCTGAAGAGCCCCAGACAGACATTGGCCTGCCACGTGAGAGGCTGTCCCGGGCAAAGGAGCTCAAGGAAAGGAAGAGGATCCTGAGGGAGAACCACCAGAATGCAGAGATGGAGCGAGCGGCACGGCTCCGGACTGGTCAGTGCCCCAGCACCTCCCTCCTGCTCCAGCTGCTCTGCCTGTCCAGCTGCTGCCCCTGCATCCTGCCTGTGTCCTTGCAGTGCTCATTCCCCTGGAGGAGGTCAGGGCTGAGTGGGAGAGGACCAGTGGCCCGTTCCACAAGCAGCGCGTGGCCAGGCACTGCGGCGTGTTCCGGGACCTGTTCAAGGGGGCCACCTTCACCCCCTGGGTGGCCCTGAGCGTGCAGTACAGCCAGGAGGATGAGTACCTCGTGCCAGTCTACTATGGGAACATGGTGACTCCTTCAGAGGTGCGAGAGGGGAGTGGGAACAACTTGGAGCCCCTGGGAAGCCTCTTTCTGCCAGGTGCTTCCAACAGGCATGGTTCCTTCCAGGGGATGCCTTTTACAAAATTGTTTCCTTTATGCTGAAAGAAAACAGTTTGTGCATGTGGCAGGGACAGAGGTTGTAGGTTGTCTGGCAGGAGGCTGGTGGTTATTTATGCCCTGTGGATTCCTCAGTGGCCTGGCAGTGCCCAGTCTGTGTCCAAGCCTTGCCCAGACACAGTTCATGGAAGCTGTTGTGTGAGTGATTTACATTCTCTTTATGTTGCTCTTTTAGGCTTCCAGTCCCCCTGCAGTGTCGTACGAGGCAGACAAAGGCTCCCTCTGGACCTTGTTGCTCACAAATCCAGGTGAGCTCCTTCTTTAAAGGAACATGTTTAAACTGGGTTGTTTCACTCAGCTTTTGGTTAACTCCTGATTCTTTGGCTGCACAGAGATGATGAACACTGGAAGGGTTCAAGGCCAGCCTGGTCTAGTGGAAGGTGTCCCTGCCCATGGTAGGGGGTGGGATGAGATGAGCTTTTGGGTCCCTTCCAGCCCAAACTGTGCTGTGATTCTGTGATGTTATATCTGTTAGACTGGGACATGTTACACATGAGGGAAAGATTGTAGCCTCCCCAAATCCCCTAGCAGTTGAGAGAAGGGACAGTGATACTACAGGACCTGTGTCACAATGTAGAGGACACAATTTCCTGACTCCCATCTTTGTTTCCCTCCAAACTCTCCTTCCTTGGCAGTCTGCCTGGAAGGCAGCTTTGCTGACACTGTTCACCCTGAGAGACCAAGGCACAGTGAAGGATGCAGCTGCCCAAGAAGATTTCAAGAATCTTGGAATTAGATCTGCAGAGTTCTTTCCTCCTTGTTTTAAACTCAGTCCTATAGGAATGAGTTCCTTTTCTGCTAGGGAAGGAACTCTGGGAGGTCTTGAGCTGCTCCCTCTGGTCAAAGCAGGTCTGGGCATTCTCAGTTTGGGGTGGATGCTGGCACCAGGGTGTCCCTAAGTCCCTTTTCCCTGTTGTGTGTTGGCAGATGGACATTTGAGGGATGCAGACTCGGAGTACCTCCACTGGCTGGTGTGAGTACATCAGAGCCAGGTGCTCTGTGCTTGTGGGCTGGGCACAAACTCCTCCAACAGCTCAGAATCCGTGGCTTTTCCTGGTGCTCCTGCCATCAGCTCCTTTAGCCCTGTGTTCTGGGTCCTGCTAAGGATGCAGGAGTTGCAGATGTTGCTGCTGTTCAGCATTCCAATCACTGGGTGGGATTTTTCCTGTGGTGAAAGCAATCTCTCCTATCTATTCCCTTATCAAACGGGGCAGAAATCACATCACAGCATGGCAGAGTGAATTGCAGTCCTGGATGATTCTTCTGGAGGGAGACGAGCATAAATGTGTTTGTGTTCAGGACCAACATCCCAGGCAGTGACATCAAGGCTGGCAAGGAGATGTGCCACTACCTGCCCCCCTTCCCTGCCATGGGGACAGGCTACCACCGCTTCATCTTCCTGCTCTTCAAGCAGCACGGTGCCATCGACTTCAGCCAGGACGCTCGGCCCACGCCCTGGTAATTCCTCTGCCCACCTGCTGGGCTTGGCTGCTGCTGCTGCTTGTGGGGTTTGTGTGTCTGTCACTGCACTGGAGGAGCAGCTCCTGTCACTCTGCAGAGTTCTGCAGGGCTGCTCTGGGTTTGTGTGTACTCTGCAGCACTGCAGAGTCCTGTTGTTACAGAACAGGCTGTTAGAGAGTGGTTTGTCCTGCCCAGAAACGTGCATGGAGCTGGAGACACTGGGAGATTTCCTCTTGGTGGCTTCCCTTTCCACCTCTGTCATATGCCCTGGGGTGATGTGGAGCAGAGTACTGCTGCAAGGAGAGGTTCACCTGGTGCTTGTGTCTTGTTTCCAGCTACAGCCTGAAGATGAGAACCTTTAGCACATTTGACTTCTACAAAAAGCACAAGGATGCCATGACCCCGGCAGGGCTGGCATTTTTCCAGTGTCAGTGGGACAGCTCTGTCACTTCCACCTTCCATCAGCTGCTCAGTAAGGAATGGGGACACTGGAGGGGGTCTGTGGGTGGGACGTGGCCCTGTGGCTGCAGGCTCTCACTTGGTCTTGGCTGAGCCCTTCCTGAGCCATCCTCCAAACTAACAGCAGCCTGAAGGAGCACCCCCTAACCCTTGGCTGAGCATTTTAAACTAACTCCAAGGGCGTGTTTGAGCAGCCCTGCTCCTGTGTGGTGCAGGGGGGTGTGGGGTTCACACGTGAGCCCCCTGCTGACCTGTGCCTCTCTGCAGACATGAGGGAGCCCGTGTTCGAGTTCGTGCGGCCGCCCCCCTACCACCCTCCGCAGGTGAAGTTCCCTCGGCACCAGCCCCTGAGGTACCTGGACAGGTACAGGGACACACAGGAGCCCACCTACGGCATCTACTAGCAGCTGGCCCCTCTGTGTCCCTGGGATGCTGGCTCCTGGATTTCCTGTGCTCCCCTCAGTGCCTCAGGAGGGAAATGACAAAGTCTCAGCCCCTCAGCTCCCAGTTTCCCTGTGCTGGGAGCTGGTGTTGGGTGCTCACAGGACTGGCAGCTGCTTAATGAGAGCATTCAAAGTGAGTCCATGGCCAGGCTGAAACCTTGCTCCTGATTCTGCAGCAGTGGCTGGCAGGCTGCATCTCCCCAGAGATGCTCTGCCTTGCTTTCCTGCAAGCATCACAGTTTCCCTTTTTCCTGTTTATGGAACAGAGCCAGGCCAGCCTGGATTTCCTCCTCTCACAATGCTGTGGTTCAGGACTGTGTCAGATTTTATTTGTGCAGTCCTCCTGGAGAGATGAGTCTGATTAAACACTCTCTGAGCAGTGCTGGCAAAGCTGTCTTTATTGGGGAGAGCCTGTTACCCTGGCCAGTTGGCCCAGAGCTGGGGAGCTCAGCAGGCTGTAGGGCAGATGGGCAGCCCTTCCACTGGCCAGAGTCACTTCCCTTCTTGGATGTTGTAGTTTGGGAAGAGAGTGGCTACACAGGTGATAAACCTGCACAAGGTTTGTGGAGGTGGCTTTAGCTACCCTCAGCCTCCTTCCCCTCTGTCTCTGGACAGGACATACCTGGCATAGGCAGGTGAGCAGAAGCTGAGCTGCTGCTGGTGGTGACCTGCCACTGCTGCTGCAGGTCCTGTTCCCAGGCCTTGGAGAGCCTCTGCTCTCTGCTCTGCTCCACTGTGCATCTCCTGTTCATGTGGACCCCCAAACACCAACTGAAGTTTGCTGGGACATACAGGGAGTTGTGAGATATCCCAAGTCCTCTCCTGTGCTCAGGGGGGTGGCTCTGAGCCTGCCTGTGCTATGGAAGCTGGTCTGGATGATCCACCAGAGACCTGCTCCCTGCTTGCCCTCACCTGTGCAGGTGAAAGGGAGGCTGCTCATGAGGGCAGGCTGGAAAAACAAGGCTGGGAATGTGAGCAAGATAGCACATGGGCCTGGTACAGAGATAAGGCTTGGGCTGGGAAAACTGAAACTGAACTGAGTGACAACGAGGGGAAGGTTTGCAGTGCCCAGGCACCACACTGGCCTCTGGGCAGGAGGCTCCACCTGCCACCCGAGCAGGGACAGGTGGCCCACGTGCCATCTTAATTGTATTTCAGGGTGCTGGTGTGCACAGGTGTTGTAAGGAAGTTCACAGGAAAAGGTGTGGTGGGTGTGCATGGGGACATGGCAGAGAGCAGCAGCTGTGGTTTAAAAGATGCAAGGGAAGAACATGGTGCTGGCGTGTGTCACAGCCTTGCCAGGGCACAGGGAGGTGACAGTGGGTGCCTCTCTGCTGGTTCCCAGGCAGGAGCTCTGCACAGGTCTCTGTGCCAGGGGGACTGCCATGCTCAGCTCGGGGAGAGCTGGCATCCTCAGCCGTGGCAGAGCTGAGGATGCCTGGAAGTTCCCTCAAAAGGCAACAAAGGAGTGAAAATCCAATTGCACATGGCTGTGTGCCCAGCAAACGCGTTCATGGAAATGCACATTGCTCCGATCCCTGTCGCCTCCTGAGTCTCCCTGTGCTGTCACTGCAGCATTCATTTCATCCTCTCCGGAGTGTCCCACCGTGCCTCTCAGCCCTGCCTCCCCACGGGGAGCAGCCCCAGCCTCTCCGCAGCGTGTGACAGGGGACAGCCACCGGGTGTCACTTGAGGAGCGCGTCTGGCCGGGAGCCCTGCCCCGCCTCTGGGCACAGCGCCTCCTCCGCCTCCTCCTCCTCCTCCTCCTCCTCCTCCGCCAGTTTCTATTTCCCCGGCGCGGGCAGGATGGCATCGCCCATGTCGCAGAAGCTGGAGGAGAAGCTGGTGTGCTCCATCTGCCTGGAGCTGTTCAGGGTGCCCGTGACCTTGCCCTGCGGCCACAACTTCTGCAAGCGCTGCATCGGCGACCACTGGGACCAGCAAAGTCAGGCCGGGACCGCCGCCAGCTGCACCTGCCCCGAGTGCCGCCGCGCCTTCCAGCGGCGCCCGCAGCTGGAGAAGAATGTCACCCTGCACAGCGTGGTGGAGCTGGCCCGGGACAGCGAGGAGCGCGGCTCGGCCGCGGGCCGGGGCGAGGCGGCCCCGGCCGGGCTGTGCCGGCAGCACGGGCGGCCCCTGGAGCTGTTCTGCCAGGACGAGCGGCGCTGCATCTGCTGCGTCTGCACCGTGCGGGACTGCCGCCGGCACCGCAGGGTGCTCTTCGAGGAGGAGCGAGCCAAGAAGCAGGTGGGGGACACGGGAGAACAGGGATGTTGTGACAGCTCGGGCGCGCACGGCATCCACCTCCACTGCCCCGTGTGCTGCTGCAGGGTGTGATGTCCCTCTGTGTGCCAGAGTGCCCAGCCTCAGCTGGACATGGGGCTGGCCAGGGGGGTGCCCCAGTGCCTGGCTGCTCCTTGAGAAGCCAGGTGTTGTCAGGAGCAGCAGTGAGCTGGGGAAATCCAGCAGCTCGAGATGAACGGTGCCCTATGTGTTTGTTGCCCTCTGATCTAGGGGAAACAGCTAAAAAGGGGGTGAAAGGCAGCACAAAAAATCACTTCATTGTTATCCTGACACAGAGTCCCCTTCCCAAGCTGCCTCCTTCCCTGTGTTAGCCTTGTCCTGCAGCCCTGAGAGGGTCCTGGGGGCCAGGTGGGCAGCAGTGGGTTGTTCCACAGGATGTGCACCTGGACATGACTGGGAGAGATGACCGGGTATAGAACTCAGTGCTCTGGGCCAGTTGAGGGTGTTCAGTCATAGGCTGAACTCGATGATCTTGGAGGTCTTTTCCAACTGTAATATTCCGTTGGTGCCTCCCTTCATAGACCTTTTTGAATGAATCCCTGGAAAAAGCCCAGGAGGAATCAGAGAGGATTGAGCTGGCAATGAAGGAGCTGGAGTTGCAGACAGAGAGCATCAAGGTAAGGCTGCAGCCTCCCTGTGCTGGCCCGTGGGTGGGAGCACACTGGTTCTCATGGCTCTTCCTGCCCAGGACTGCTCCGAGCTCAAAGATGGGATTCAGAGCAAATTCACCCACCTGAAGCAAGCTCTGGAGGATTTCAGGTGTCAGACAATGGCCAGGATTGAGCAGGAGCAGAGCGCAGCACTGGAGCATGTGGACAAGAACTGGAACCTGTGCAAGGACCGCCTGGACGCCCTTGGCCAGCACAGGGACAGGGTTCAGAGCCTGCTGGCCTGCCCTGACCACAGGGCCTTCCTGCAGGTACCACCCTGGCACTGTGTCCTCCTGTTTGCTTGGGCCTGCACCCTTTTGATGACAGCAGAATCATGTCCAGCCCATTCCCACTGGGAATGCATCCTCGCTTTGGCTCAGGGATGTGCTGGGGCTGTGGGGAGGAGCTGTTTTTTGGGGGTCCCTGAAAAGTTGTGTGGGCAGTGCTGGGATGCCCCTGTTGCCCACTGGGGAGACGTGGTGAGTGCAAATGGGTTTGCAGAGTCCTCCCCAGACTGGTGCATGGTGTCCGTGTGTCTGTCCACAGGAGTTCCCCCTGCTCCCACCCCTGGAGAGCCCAGAGGCGCTGGTGCCCGTGGAGTTTGATGTGGCTGCTGTGATCAAGCCCATCTCTGAGATCCTCACCAGCATCTCCAGGCTCCTGCTGGAGGACCTGCCTGCCTCTGTGGCCCCCAAAGCCCCCAGCCCTGCTGGCCAAGGTAACCCTCCTGCTCTCAGGGGTACTTTGAAGGGCTCTGAGACATCCTGAGGATGAGCCTGGCCTGTGTTACTGCTGGGGACAGGGGTTTGGGGTGGGACACACATTTACTGGTCAGCAGATGAAGTGGGATGAGCAGAGTGGCCTCCCTGTGGCCCCTGCTTGCTGGGAATGCTGAACCATGGTGGCACATGCCTGCTCCCAGGTTTGGATACAATGCAGCTCCTCCTCCTTCTCCTTCTCCTTCTTTTCTTCCCATGAAGCCAGGAAGAAAGCAGTTTTTGGGTGGCATCACTCAGAATTCCTGTTTCCATCCTCCACAGGCCCAGTGCATCCCCAGGAGCTGGCAGTGAAGGCTGTGGCCCCTCTCCCCAAGTGCCAGCTCCGAGCTGAGCTTCTGAAGGGTAAGGAGCACAGGGGCCCTGCAGGGACAGCACCTCACTGGGGTCCCCAGCAGGAAGAGATGCCACCAAGCCAGGCTCCTTTCCCAGGAGGAGGGTGGTTGTGAAGGACAGGGGTCCTTCCCTGGTTCTTCCAGTGTCTCCCTAAATGCAGAGAAGGGTGGTGTAGGGGTAGGGATGGGAAAGGACCCACTAGGGGGATTAGCAGCACCAGGGAGTGCTTTCCTATGGAACTGAGGCTGTCTGGTGTTGGATCAGTCACTGCCCTGCATGGCACAGCCCCAGTCCAGAGCCCTGCCTGCAGTCAGTGCTCTCTATCCAGGGATATGGCCTCAGCATTCCTAGCTACAGTCCTTCATGTCCCCTATCCTCCCCAGGCCAGCCCTCTCCTGCTTTTAGGAAATTCCTCTGTGTTCCTCTTCCCATCTCCTCCCTGTTGGGAAGAGGTTTGGGTAATGTTCAGCCCATGTTGGTCATGTCACTCTTGCCAAGGAGGCAAGAGTGCCTATGGGACCTGTAGGAATTCCTTCCTTCAGGCCCCACAGAACATTCTTAGGGTTATTAATAGGAACCCCCTGTTATTTATGGGCAGCAGGCAGGAGCCCAGCCAGCTGCCAGGCCCAGGTGTTGGGGGAGCAAGGTGGGGTGCTGGTGGCCAGAGAATGCCCACGCCAGGAGCTATCACAGCCCATGCAGAGGAGAGTAACTCCCTGCAATACCATATTTTCTCACTAAACACCTGGTTTTCTCCCCTTCTCCCAACCCACACTGGTATTTTGTGCTCTTAAAACCAAGCACATCCCTGCCAAAGCGGCCACAGAGCCACCCTGGTCACAATGGCCATTGAGCTGGGTTGTGCAAGAACTGTGCAGCATCGTGTCTCAGTGCCTCAACAGCTATTTCTGGCCTTTTCCATTCCCTCTAGGGCAGGTGTTGCATCCTCCCCATTACCCTTCCCTTCCAAACAACCTGTTCCCTTCTCTTTTGGGAGCCAACCCTACATAATTTAAACCCCATCACTGCTGGGAGGGCATAAAGGTCTGATGAAACATTTCATCCATGCCCTTGCTCCCCACAGACCACCGCAACCTGACCTTCGACCCCGAGACAGCCAACAAGTACCTGGAGCTGTCCAAAGGTGCCCACAAGGCCAAGCACAGCCCTGACACCATTCCTGGCAAGGGGCAGGGCCCCCGCTTCGAGCCCTGGCAGGTGCTGTGCACGCAGAGCTACGGCCCCGGCCGCCACTACTGGGAGGTGAAGATCTCCAGCCACTCTGTCATCCTGGGGGTCACCTACCGGGGGCTCCCCCAGGAGCAGCAGCAGGGCCACAGGTTCAACATCGGCCTGGACGGGGGCTCCTGGGGGCTGCAGGTGCTCGAGGATTGTTACCTGGCCTGGCACAAGGGCCGCGCCCAGAAAATCCACGAGCAGCTCTATACAAACCTGGGGGTCAGCCTGGATTATGGCAAGGGGCTCCTCTCCTTCTATGGCCTCGGGGAGAAGACAAAGCTCATCCACTCCTTCCACAGCGTGTTCACTGAGCCCCTGTACCCCGTGTTTTGGCTGTGTGAGAGGCGAGCGGTGACGCTGTGCCAGAGGGACTGAGCCACAGCCAGGCTGGTGCCAAAGTGGAGCTGCAGCTCAGGCTGTCAGTGGGGCCTCAGTGCTCAGGCAGGTGTGGAGTGCAGTGTTTTAGCAAGAGCTGAGGGACAGACATGTGAATTAACCTGTGTGATTTGCATATGCAAATGTCATACTAGTGACACTCTGCAGGGCTGGAGCTCACGGTGAGTGCCTCTCCCTGGAGACAGAGTAAAGGAATGGGGAACAAGGAGAGTGAAAAAAATGAGATTTTCCTCTTTCTTCCCTCCCTGCCAAACGTCCCAAACTTGGGGAAGGTTTGGATGAAGGGGACTCCAGAGGGAGGTGGTACTGCCACCGGGTGCTCAATTTGGAGGGAGCTCTGTGCTCACACAGCCTCACATGCAGGCAGGTCCTGCTTCCCCCAGCCCCTTCTTGGTTTCCTCTTGCTGTTCTCAGACCTGGCAGAGCAACTTCTCAGGGTTCTATGTTACAGCTCTTTGTACAATGCTGCTTTTCCCAATAAAGCTTTATTTTCTTACTGGTTTGACCTTGCTGCTGTTGGGAGATGTGGGACCCTGCAGCCATGGGGGTGGGGGGAGCTGGGTACCCCTGCTCTCACAGCCATCCCTGCAGGGATGTCCCCTTGGGGCCTCTGACCAACCCTTGGAGCAACCAGCAGAGCCAGAAGGTGCTTTATTTACTGTAGCACTGTGATAAGGAAACCTGGTTTCCTACTGCTGTGCTCCAAGGTTGATTTGGCACAGAAGAAACTCCAAAGTTTTCATTGATGTTTTTCCAAGAGTGAGACTGCAGGTCCAACATCTCCTCCCACTCCTGTGGGAGTGCTGGTGAGGATTAACAGGGTGAAACTGGGCACTGGGTTCAAAAGTGCTGGGGATGTGAATGCCTGGGAAATTAATCACGTCATTTTTTCCTTCGGGGACAAAAAGCTTAAAAGGATCAATCCCCTTCTTCAAGAACAGATAGGATTTGTCTTGTGCTTCCTGCTTCACTCAACACCTCCCTGCTCCTCGCAGCCCTGTCCTTGGGTGAGGCCTTGGGCCAGAATGCACCTGGGAACTTATCCAAGTCCAAAAATTGTCTGTGTATCCTGCACAGAAGGGGTCCAGAGATCTCATGAGGCAGATCTTCATTCTAAAAGCACTTCGGGGTCTCCCAGCCCTCTGGTGCCTGCCAGTTCCTGCCAGACCCCAGAGGAAAAGGGGACAGTGGCTGAGCCAGGGCACTGCAGCCCTCTGTGGCCTGGGGAGGGCTGCTGTGGGTCCATGGACACCAGGGCTGCCAGGAAAGCACCTGCACCTATGAAAGGGGGGCTCAGGACCTTCCATGTGGCCCCAGGGTGGGGAGCACCTGCGGAGTAGCAGCAGCTCCTGGAGGGGGAAGGAATGCTCAAGGGGAGCAGCAGGTCCTTGGGAGGGGGGCTGGAATGGGCTGGCAGCACTTCCCCTGAATGGGAGATTCGGGAAAGGTCAGCAGCTTCCCTAACCCTAACCCTAGGGAGCCGGGGAAGGCCCAGATCCCAGTGGGGCAGATCCTTTAGGAGGCGGCAGACCCTGGATAGGGACAGCACATCCTCAGCACAGCGACATCCCCGGGGCTGATCTCCCTGACGGCGGCGCATGCCAGGGACAGGGACCAGACGGGAGCAGATCCCATTGGGGGTGAAACCCTTTCCAGGGCGGCGGGTCCCGGTGCCGGGTGGACGCTGTGGGTCGGTGCCCCGAGGACCCAATCCCAGCCCCGGCGGGGAGCGGAGCCCCGCGGGGAGGCGGAGCGGGCGGGCGGGGCGCGGCTGCCGCCCGCCCCCGCCGGGGCTGGGAGCGGGGCCGGGGCCGCTCGGGGCGTTCAGGGATGGATGCAGCGCCCGGGAGCGCCCCGTCGTCCTCCGCCGCGGCGCTGCGGCTGGCGCTGTCGGCTCCGGGGCTGCCCGAGGGTCCCCTGGGCTGCCCCATCTGCCTGGACGTGCTGCGGGACCCGGTGACGGTGCCGTGCGGGCACAACTTCTGCCAGGGCTGCTTGCAGGCGCTCCGCCAGCAGCCAGGCCCCCCCGACGGCGGCGGGGCGGGCGGGGCCGCCCGCTGCCCGCTGTGCCAGGAGCCCGTCCCCGCGGCCCTGCGCCTCTGCAAGAACCGCGCCCTGTGCGAGCTCCTGCCGCTGCTGGCCGCCGCCGCCGGCGCCTCGTCCCCGCCGCCCTCGACGTCCCCGATGGCGCCGGGAGCCGAGGAGGAGGACGCGGCGGGGGAGGAAGGAGCGGCGGTGCTGTGCGACGTGTGCCCGCCCGGGTCCCGCGCGGCGGCCGAGCGGTCGTGCCTGGTGTGCCTGGCGTCCTTCTGCGGGCCGCACCTGGAGCCGCACCGGCGGGCCCCGGCCTTCCGAGCGCACCGGCTGGTGGCCCCGCTGCGCCGGCTGGAGGAGGGGCTGTGCCCCCGCCACCTGCAGCCCCTCGACGGCTTCTGCCGCGCCGAGCAGAGCTGCGTGTGCGCCCGCTGCCGCGCCCACGAGCACCGCGGCCACGACGTGGTGCCCCTGGAGCAGGAGCGGGAGCACAAGCAGGTGCGTGGGGCGGGGGGGGACGCGGGGGTCCCCACGGGGGTGGCACCCTGGGGTGGGGGTGTCGCGGGTGCGCGGCATCCCTCGGAGGGGCTCACGGGGATTGCAGTGCCCAGGAGGGGTGTGTGCAGGTGCAGCACTGCTGGGATGCCATGCAGGGGCGTGCTGTGCTCCCACCCCTCGGGGGATCCCAGCCCAGCATACGGACAGGATGCTGCGCCATCGGGGAACCCCTGGGACTGGGACAGGATTGGGACAGAATCGGGGCAGAGCCGTGCCGGGCATCCCGTGGGGAGTCCGGACTCGCGGTCCCGTGGGTGTAGGGCTGGGCGAGGCTGCCTGGGACACCCCTCAGTGCCACCCCCGCGCTCCCGGGGCACCCGCCCTGCCCGTCCCGTTCCCACAGCTCCGTCGGGGCGGTTTTCGCCCGCGCTGGCAGCCGGCCCGGCTCCCGCTCCCCCAGCCTTTTGTATCCTGCCGTTTGGCGGCGGGGGTTTTTCCATCACTCCCGTTCCCAGATGTGGCTGAGTCACCTCCTAAACTCACACCCACGAGCCTTCCCAGGAGCCGGGGCTCCAGTCCCGACGTGGTGCTGCCTTCCTGGGCACTGCAGCCTCTGGAAGTGTGGGGCTCATGGTGTGGTGGCATCTCCCATGGCCATGAGGCATTTGGAGACCTTGGGAGAGTTTTCCAAGGAGGAGCCCAGCCCCAATCAGCACCCCAAGCCAGCTGCCCCTCCTGATGGGCTGCTAGGCTTGCGGGAAAACCCTTTTATCGGCATTATTAGTCATGAGGCACCTTAAAATAGAAAGTGTGTGTAATCCCAGCCCTGAGGAGCTGTCAGACCTCGGCGGGCGCTGCTCAATGTCGCCTGCAGAACCTCTGTGCCTGCCCTCCGCCCTCGCGCTGCGGGCTGGGGGGGATGCACGGGGAAAGCACCTGCAGCTGCTCCCCGGGAGCCAGCACTGCCCTGCCAGGGGCTGAGCATCAGCAGGGGGCTGTCTGGCTGTCCCCTGGCTCCCCCGGGACCCGTGCTCGTGATGGGCAATGGCTGAGCCAACAATAGCGTCTCAGGAAGCGCCGTGCTCGGAAGGTGCTTCCTCTGCAGCCCGTGCTCCAGAGCTGCAGCTTTGCTCCCAAACAGAAACCTCCAGGGGACTCTGTGCTGAGTTTCTCAGTGCTCCAGGCCTGCCTTTCAGCTTCTGCACCAAACCCAGGTGGATTTTTCCCAGCCCTGGGTACTCGCTAAGAGCACTCTTAGCTTCAGTCATTGCCTGATGGGTTTGCTTTCAGATTCCTGTTTTGTTTGGTTTCCGCTGGGACCAGGGTGGGGAACGTGGAGCTGTACATGACCCTTTCGTTTTCCAGCTGAGAGAGAAGGGTTGTTTGCAGGTTGGATGTTGCAGGGAAGGAAAACAGGAAAACAACTCATGGTTCCCCTTGCATCCTTCACGCCAAGCCTGGTAGCAAGGTCATGGTCAGAGAGCGTCTGTGGATCGAGCTTGGGGAGAGGCTGAATGCCCTGTGCCTCCCACTGGGACTGGGGGTGAAGCTCAGTGTTTGTCCTTCATGTCTGCAGGCCCAGCAAGCCAAATTCCTCAGCGATGTGGAGAATGAGCTGGAGGAGCTGGCAGTCACCATCACCCAGGCCAAGAAGATGGTGGAGCTCATTAAGGTGACTCTGCAGTGCTCTGTTGGTGCAGCTCTGCTGGGCTGGGGGTGGAGGGGAAGGGGCTGTGAGATTTTGGGGTGCATGGGCTGTAAAGATGATGCTCACAGGAACAGATGATGATCCTGGCAGAGACCCCTGAGGATTCTTTCTCCTCATCCCTGCTAACACTCATGGCATCTCTGGTTGCTTTAATTTTTAACATGGAAGAAGGAACAGGGCAAGGGCCATGCCAGGGCATCCTCTGGCTCTTGCACCTTCTCTCCCCAGGCTCTTGGGGGGGTTGTCTCCTTTGGCCCTTGTGCAAACACGTTCTTGGGTGAAGGGGGTGATCAGGGGGATTCCTCAGAGCTGAGAACTGGGTGCTGGGCAGGGCACAGGCGAGGCCCTCCTGCACCCTCACCTGTGGGACCTGGCCCCTCTCTCCCCGCACTCAGGGTGCTGCCACAAAGGAGAGGGAGAGGGTGGAGAAGCTCTTTGCAGAGGCCTCTGAGGTGCTGGCAGCCTTCCAGAAGGAGGTGACGGGATTCATCGAGGACGGGGAGCGCTCCATGCTGGCCGAGGCCGAGGCCGATCTGCGCTGGAAGGAGCAGAGACGAGCCAAGCTGGCACAGTGCAAGCAGAGCCTGGAGAGCGTGCCCAGCACCGACACCATCTACTTCCTCCAGGTGGGATGGGGCAAGAAGGAGCTGACAGGGTTGTGTTTTGGGCTTTTGGCTCATTTCCCGTGGAGCTGGGGGCCAGGAACCCTGGGATGTGCAGGATGCTGAGTCTCACTCTTGCTGGCACTGTCCTCTCCCCTCCCTTCTCCCAGGGGGACCAGACAGCCAAGGTTTTCCCCTCCATCACCACCACCTCTGTCCTGTCCATGACTCAGGACAGGCTGATGTGCTGCTGTGTGGAGGAGAGCAAGAGTTTGGGGTGCCCCACTGCCTCCTCCAGCATCCTCCCCCCTCCCTGACAGCCCAGCAGGAGGAGACATTTTAGGGAGGAGATGCTGCTCCGTGCGAGGAGGGTATGGTTTGAGTCCTGGTTTGAAAGGGAGTGAAGAGAAGGTGCCAGGAACACGTGGCTGGGAAAGAGCTCTCCTCCCTTATGCTGTCCTTGGGCCAAGTCCTGAGAGCTGCCAGATCCCAAATCCTCCAGGGCCGGGTGGGGTCCTGGAACAAGAGACAACTTTGGCTTGTTTGAAACCTCCTGAAACTCCATCTTTTTTGGCTCAGGAATTTCAGGCCTTGAAAGCAGCCATGGAAGAAAAGCTCTCTCCACCTTTGAGCTTCCAGAAGGAGCTGAACTTCACCAAGTGCACCCAGGCTGTGAGTGCCATGAAGGATGTGCTGTCCACTGCCTGCAAAAACCAGTGGAACCACTTGCAGGGGAAAGGAATTGATGGATTGAATTGCCAGGAGATGGAGGAAGGTTTGTGTTCACCCAGCCCCTGTCCCTTTCCCCCTTCCCTGCGTGGGTGGGAGGTGGCTGCGTGGCTGCATGGCCCCTCTGAGTGCTGGCCCCTGTCCTTCCAGCCCTGGCAGCTGCTCAGCACGGGTTCCCTGCACGTTGCACAATCCCTGTCTGGGCTTACGCCTCTTTGAGGTTTTGTGATTTTTTCCACGGAGACTGGAGAGGCAACAAACAGCCTGGGAGTTAGGCAGGGCCCTGTGGGAGGGGGCAAGTGGCCAAAGTGGCCTCCTGTGAAAGGGGACTCTTCTTCCCAGGACAGACAATCCTCCTCACGGGGCAGACTGTGGGCTCCCGAACATGCCAGGGTTAGAGAGCTGATGTGGCAGCTCTCTCCCATGCTGTCTCATTTAACCTCAGCTCTCTCCTTTCTCGTTTTCTGGGATGCCCATGGGAATTGCAGCCTGTTCCTTGCCCTGCTGCCCACCTCCCCGGGGTGACAAAAGTGACGTCTGTCCTTTCCTGTGTGGGAGGCACTGGGGATGTGCAGGGGGAGTGGGGATGCTGGCTGGGGCTGTGACAGCTCAGTGCCATCAGGGGCAGGGGACAATGCTCCAGTAGCCCCCTTGGTGGTGTTTGGTTCCTTCGCTGATGCAAACCCTTCTGTCCCTGTCTCTGCAGCGCTGGCTGAATCCCGATTTCCAGACAAGTCAAACAACCCTGCCTGCCTGGAGAACCGTGATTATTTCCTGAAATGTAAGTGGGGTGTTGGAACCCTGGATTCTGAGCGTTTTGGGCTTTCTGTGCTGAAAGGCACAGACCCTCAAAAGAACTCTACATTTAACCTGAGGCTGTGGAGAAAGGCTTCCAAAATTAAATAGTAGAGCTAGGATTGTGGGTGTGTGATTTGAATAGAAGTGTGTAACATCACGTAGTAGAAAACTTAGAGTTTAAGGCTTTAGAGTATAGTAATATATATAAAGCTAAGATGGAGGCTTTAAGGCAGTGACTAGTCCTTCTTCTTCACCTTCTCCTCCATGGGTTTAGGTGGTATTTTATTTATTTTGGTGGGGGATTCTGCTTTGGGTTGTTGCTAAGGCCCATCTTCCCTTTCCTCTCCCTTCCCGCCTGCCCGGCGCTGATCCAGCGGCTGCGGGAGCGCTGCCACCAGCAGAGGAAATTCTGCTTGGCTAACAGGGAGGCCTCCTGGCTTTCCTGACAGCAGTCAGAGCCTGCTTAGGTGATGGATTTTTTCCCTTCCCTGTGGTTCTGCTGGCCCAGCTGCCCCAGGGGCGCTGCAGGCGTCCTGTGTAATTCCTGCTGCTTTCCAGCCCTTGGCAAACTGGATCCTGTTTAAATTAGACCAGAGTTGGTGTGTTGTGTTTGTCTGCCTTGTTTGCTGCAGGACTCTGGGCTGGTGAGGGTTGTCTGCAGCAGCAGAATGACAGGGATCATGCAGTGGTGGAGCAGAGTGGGGCAGGAGTGGCTGAGGCTGGAGGGTGCAGGGCTGGGCTGGAGCTCCCACACCCTACCTGTGTGTCCCCAGCCTTACAGGGGATATGGGGTCACCTGCTGACGTGTCCTTAGGGGACAAGTTCTGCCTCAGTGGCACAGAGCAGCAAAATCTGGCCTCTAGGAGGGTGTGCTCTTCTGCTGTCAGACTGGGACATTCCATGGTCCACACTGCCATTCAGCTGATAGTGATCCATGCCCAGGGTTGTTCCCTGGAAGAGCTTCCTTGGGCATCCCCTCTGTTTGGGATCCATCAGTGGCTCTACGTGGCCCATGGCTGCACTTGCTGGGGGCTGCCTGTTTGCAGCTGTGGCATACCTGGCTGTTCTCTCTCTTGGGGTCTCAACTGCATTTATGTGTGATTACCTGAAATATGCTTTTATGTGAGGTTTCCTTATCACCAGTCTTCAGGTGGATTCTCCAAAGTCTGGTATCACGGTTGAGCTCCTCAAGCAGCCCCTCTGCCCAGTAACCTGTATTCATCCTGCTTATGGGAGTAACCTGTATTCATCCTGCTTATGGGAGTATCAGCTCTTTCAGCCTTTCATCCTCATTGACTGAAATTTGCCGTGGGACTTAAAAGCAAGGGGACAGAGTGATGGGAAGGGTCAGAAAGGATCATGCTCATCATCAAAGGCTGGGGCAGGGAGGATTTCCTTGCACTTCCCTCCACTTCCCTTGCTCATTTCTCCCTCTTGCCCCTCACAGTTGCCTTCATCATCGACCTGGACAGTGACACAGCCGACAAGTTCATCCAGCTGTTTGGCACCAAGGGGGCCAAGCGGGTGCTGTGCCCCATCCCCTACCCGGAGAGCCCCACGCGCTTCATCAACTGCGAGCAGGTGCTGGGTTTGAACCTCATGAACAGGGGCAACTACTACTGGGAGGTGGAGCTGATCGACGGCTGGGTGAGCATCGGGGTCATCGCCGAGGACTTCGACCCGCGGGAGGCCTACAACCACGGCCGCCTGGGCAGGAACGACAGGTCCTGCTGCCTGCAGTGGAACGGCCAGAACTACGTGGCCTGGTTTGGTGGCTTCGAGTGCCCCATCCAGCAGCCCTTCTTCCACACCATCGGCGTCTTCCTGGAGTATTCGGAGAAGGCTTTGACCTTCTACGGGGTCAAGGACTCCAAAATGACCTGCCTGCAGCAGCTCAAGGTCTCCCCTTCTGCCAAGGGGAAGCTCGACCCGTTCCAGAACAAGATCAACCGCCAGTTTGCCTCTCTTTTCTCGTGCAAGCTGAAGCCAGCCTTCTTCCTGGAGAGCGTGGATGCCCACCTGCAGATCGGGCCGCTGAAGAAGGACTGCGTGTCCGTGCTGAAGCGCCGGTGACTGCCCGGGCAGAGGGGCATGACAGACCCTCAGAAGGCTCTCCTGCCACCTCTCCTTGGTAGCCCTGTGTGTGTCTGTGGCAGCCCTCCCTCCTCTCTGCACTGCTGGGGACCCAGGGATGGATGAGGCTGGGTCTGAGTGCCAGCTCTGCTGCTGGGTGAGCTCGGGCCAGTCCCTGTGCTGCTCCCTGCCCCTCAGCTTCCCTTTCTGGACATCAGGGACTGCCACAGCCTTTCTTGGTAAAGCGTGCTGCTCAGAAGTGCCACATGGATTTGGAGCTGTGCCTTGGCCACCTGCCCAGTCCCTCTGCTTCACCTCTGCTCACTCTGCCCCGGCGACTTGTGCCGATGCTTTGTGCCTTATCTCAGGCTCTGTTCCTGAAGCTTTTTTAAGTTGACACCTTCTGCATGCTCCTCACAAAGTGCCTTTGATGGAGCAAGCCCTGTGTGGACAGGTGAGCCCCCAAGGCAGGCGTGGTCACTTCCCATCCCCTCTGTGCCCTGGCATGGATGAGGTGGTGCCCCAGGGAGAGGGATGTGGAGGAGCCTGGCTGGCTGCTGGGGTGATGCTGGAGTGATGCAGCCCCTCTCCTTGCCCACCCATTAGGGCTGCAATGTGAAAAAAGGATCTCTGCCCAGCTGGGAAAGGGAGAAACCTCCTGCTGAGAAGCAGCACAACTGTTCCCAGCTGGAGATGGGGAAGGGAGCAGCACAAGCCAAGTTTTGAGGATGTGCTTTAAGTAAACACATTCTTTGGTAACTCCTAGCAAAGCTTTGCAGCCAAATTTCCCCCCATATTTTTGATGGCACTGTTGTTGTGTGGGGTTTTAGTACTGTTAAATGACCAACACTTCAAGAACCCTGGGCAAGAACCCTGAACCCTCTTCAAGAACTTGAGCTGAAAATCTGCCCCTTAGCTTAGGGATTTTTAAGTGACAGAGGTGCTGTGAATATGTCCCAGAGATAAATGGTCTGGTTTAGTGTTCTAGGACAGCTGTGCCTCCATAAAGGTGCAGCATCAGTCAGCTACTAAATGACCCTGTAGACTCTGGGAATAAGTAACAATTAACAAAAACTACCCTCAAGCGAGGGGGAACACTGTTCCCTTCAGGAAAGGTGGAAACTCGAGGCTGAGAGACAAAACTGCCAGTTCACATGTCCCGAGGGAGCTTTTTCAGAAGGAAAACAGAGAAATGCTGCCTGTGAGAGCAGCACAGAGCAGCCCCTGTCTCAGCACAGCCTGCCTTTCCACAAGTTTATTTTTTTGGGGGTTATTTTGCTACCTACCTCCCAAAGCCTGCTTTACAGAACCATGGTGCTGGGTAATGTACACCTGGAGAGAAAATACAGAGGGTCAGGTTCTTCACTGGCATGAGTGAGTCAGGGATGATGCAACAACCAGCAGGAATAATAAACAGCCCATTCAGCTAAATAGATGAAATATACATATATTTTCCCCAAAGGATAAGCTGGAAATCATACTGCTATATTCAAGTGGAGCCAAGGGAAAAATGTGAATAAAAGGCAGGCACAAAGCTGGCAGGTTTGAAGTTAAAGCCACGTTTACACGCTGAGGCTCAAAGAGCTCCTTTACTGTGACTCCTTTGGCAGCACTGCCAGTTTCTGGTGGTGCAGAAAGAGCTGCCAGTGCCCTGAAAATTGGGATATTTTAGTGGATCAAGGGTCTGAATGCAGCCACCCCTTCCCTGGGGCAAGGCTGGTGAGTCAGTTTGGGAAGGGGCTTGCTGGGATCTGTCTGCAAATTCCTCCTCCTCCTCCCCTGCATGAGGTTTCTCCTAAACTGCTGCAAGCAGTGGGAAAAGGAACAGTAGGGCTTCCAGAATGAAATCTTCAGCTGAAATCTTGGCCTTTCCTGGCTGCTGGGAAAGCTGCCCAGACTTCTGTCCGGATGGGAATTCATTCCCTGCGTCCTGAGCTCCAAACCCTCTTTGTTTGGCTGGCGCCTGCGGAGCCCAGCCCTTGCACGAGATGTCAGCGGTGACACAGAGCAGGTACAGGGGCAGAACGTGGTGTCAGGAGCTCCTGGAGGAATGGGAGAGGCAGAGCTGTGCCACAGCACGGTCACACCCCGGCAGGACAGGGCAGGGAAGGAGCCTCCATCTCTGCAGGAAGAGATCTCCCACGTGGGCCCACGTCTGCGCCCTAAATCTCATTTATCCAGGCTGAACTCCCACAGTTTGCAGCCAGGAGTATTGCCAGAGTAAACACAGCAGATCTGGGGCTTTGCCCTGCTTGGTTTCGCTGTAGGTGGATTGATTGCTCCGAGGGGAAACCCACGCTGGAGCCACTCATCCCACCCTTCTCCACTTCCCCAACGCACAGACAAAACCCCTGACCTCCTTCAGGGCTCGGGGGGCTCAGAGGGATCCTCTCTTCCCATCCTGCCACCACGTGGGAGCAGCTCAGGAGGCCCCTGGGCTGTCTGGCCATGGTGTGGGCTTGTGCTGCAGCTTTGTTGGGATTCATGGATGCAGCTCCACGGAGCTCCTGTGCATGTGCCACAGCTGGGAAGTGCTGCCCAAGCCTCTCCTTCCTGCTGCTTGCTTTCATCCTGGTGGGAGTGCTAAAACCCCTCCTGCTTTAGGATGGTTTAAGATAGGAGCAATCCCCTCAGGAGCTGGGTCAGAGTTTGCCCTGTGCTGCCAGGAGTTTGTAAACTGGAACAACCAGGGAGTGTGCACTGTGCCAGCTCTGGATCCCTGATTTTGCTGTAAACAAAGGGTTAAAAGCAAGGTGAGATGGGCTGAGATGGGTTGATGGCAATTTAAGCAGCCTTTCCTTGTTCCCTTGGGTTATTTCTGCTGTCACAGAGTGTTCCTCTTTTTAATTAGGATTTTTTAAATACAGTAACTGTAGGGTGTTTTACAGTGTGTGAAAAAACTGTAACAGAATAATGTAATGGTGTTAGAGACTATGATTTGAACATTAAATATGATACAGTCATTGCCCTGGGTTGTCTTTCCTTTAAATACCAAACCATTTGACTTGTCCCATTATCTCGTGTTTACTTTTCTGTCTCCTGCACATCTGGCATGAAATAAGACAGATTTTATTTTCCCAGTGTGTCCAAGGGAATTCTGCCACATACACTTTCTTATTGCAAAAGGAGTGGAAGAACCTTAAAATCCAATAATAATTGTCAGCCCTGGGCAATTCAAAACAATGAATTGTCTCAGTTCTCTCTGCTATGTCTGTCCTCATGCTACAAATAAAAAAGATTATCAGATTAGCTATTTTTTCCTTAGTGTTTTTAAGTTTTAGAGTATAACTTTGCAAGGTTTTCTGTGTGGTGAGGAGGTCTAGAGCTTCACACGCACACTGGCAATTACAGCAGCATCTTTTTTAAGTGAAGGGTGCTTTTCTTCATCCCAAATGTCAGTTGGAGTTAGGATAAAAATGTTATTTGGTGAGTCTTAGTTCATGTGAGGTGCCAATGCCAATGCCAATCTGGGCATTTCAGTGGAAGCCGAGTGGGTTCTGCTCCTGACTTTAATAGGAGAAGAATCAGAACTGTTTGTTATGGCTGTTTCTTAAAAGGGAAACTTACTGCTTATTGAAAAAGCGGATATGAAAAGCACAAACTTGTTCTTTTCCTGCCAAGAAACCATACAGATTATGTCACTGCATTTATTTAAATCTGGTTTCCATTATGTCTTTTTTCTGCTTTTCCCCCCCCACCTGCGTCTGGTTCTCAGACAGGACTGGGCTGCAAAAGCAGGGAATAGCTCAGATCCATTTAAAAATATGTAATAGAGGGTGATACATGCTCTTTTTTGTATATTATTAATATACAGCTGTCAGTTATTGATCTGAGGGAGCCCTTCAAGCAGTTTTGCAGGGTTCCTATTTTTAATGAAGACACCACAACAGTTATGCATTATTTTTTTTATGAAATAATGAAGTTATCATTAATTTTTTTAATTCCTCCTACTTGCACACCTGGAGGTGAGAATTCAGACCCTTCCTGCAGATCTGCAGATGCCACAGCTCTTTTCTTGCTCCCAGATTCCTGACAGACAGACACACAAACACTGTCCTGGCTTGTTTACGGGGAAACCAGTTCTAGTTTAACACACTTCAATATAAACGGGTAATTTTTTGGATGTGCTGGATTCCACCACTGAAAGCAGCCAATAACAGGATCAAAAATCTGTTTGCAAGTGTGTGAAATGCACCTCAAGTGGGAATTTAAAAAACCGTGGGAAATGAAGCATCTTCGTCGTTTAAGGGGCTAAACCTCAATTCATGTGCAGAACCGCCAGATACCCGGGATTATTTTTATTTTACTCCACCAAACAGCACAATTACAGAGAGACAGGGTGCCCGGCCCTGAGGCGGGGAAGGGGGAATCATGGCGGCCGGCATACAACTCCCAGCATGCACTGCGTGTCCGACGCGGAGAGTGTTAATACCGTACATGTAGGGACTACAGCTCCCGGAATGCTCCGCGCGGGGAAACGGCGCAGCGGTAAGGTGTTTTGAGGTGGACTACAGCTCCCAGCATGCACCGCAGGGAGGATTAGAAGTGACCCGATTAATTTATGGCGATGACTACAACTCCCAGCATGCCACTCGGTCCCATTGACGGCGCTCCATTTTCCCGCGCAGGCGCAGCGCGGGCCCGGTGCTGTGAGGAGGCGGAGGAGGCGGCGATGGCGCTCAACAAGAACCACTCGGAGGGCGGCGGCGTCATCGTTAACAACAGCGAGAAGTGAGGTGCTATCCCCTTCTCCCCTCCTCCGGCCTCGGGAGCCGGGGGATAGCGGCGAGCTGCCTTCCCCCCCCCGTCCCCCTGCTGCCTTTCCCCTCAGGGGGAGCGGCCGTGTGGGTCATGGCGGGGCGTGCTGAGGGGGCGAGGCGGGTAAAGGGCGTGCTGTAACCCTCTCGGTGCCGGCGTTGCTCGTCCTCCCCTCACCTCCCTGCGGCACAGGGGCTGTGTGTATCCTCCTGCCCCAGGGCCTGTCCAGGCGAGCTCTGCGGGGCTTCATCCGCGGGCCTTGCCCCTCTACCCCGCGTCCCTCAGCCTGCTGCTGGCTCTCGCTGCTGTCCCATCCTCACCCCAGCCCTGGGGAAGGGCTGGCGGAGCTCAGCTCCCGCCCAGGTGATGTGGCAGGACCCCGGCCTCTCCCCGGGGAGGCTGCACTGCATGGCGCTCAGCCCGCTGCGCTTTGCCGGCTCTTTCCCAGCTCCCCTTCTGCGTGCGCGGGAGGCAGCGGCAGCCTTGGGGAAGGTGCTGGGGTATAACCATGGAAACGGCGAGGCTGCACAGAGCCGCCTGTGTCTGCCTGGCAGAGGGCTGTCCGTGCCCGTGCTCCTGACGTGGCAGTCATCCGCTCCGGGGACAAAGGAGAGCTTCATCCCCCAGCGCTCCTTTCCACCGGCCGCTTAAACACTGCTGCAGCAATTCTGTGCCTGGCTTCCGCTTGGGATGTGGCTTTTCTTAGAAGGCTTTAGTAGGATCAAACCGAGCACTTAAATCGGCGTTCCCTGAAGGAATGGGAGTTGAAGGTGCTGCTGTTCCCAGCTGCCAGCCTGCCTGTCCCTGGGCTGATCCAGCTGGAATGCTGCAGCCTGGAGGGGGCTGCTCCCACTGCCCTCCCCGAGCTGCTCCTGGAGGTGTTTAGTGGCAAATGACTGAGGATGGAAACACGTCAGCTGCCAAAGATAGAGGTGCTGGAGATTTCTGCAGCTTTAGGGATTAGAGTCCCTGATGTGGGTGCTGTAATGCCAGTACAACTTGCCTGCTGTGCCCAAAGGTTTTAATCAGGCCAGTTTGCCATTGGGAGTTAAGGAATCAGTGCAGGCAAGGCGAGTTAATGAAATCTTGTGGCAAGGAAGGGGAGTTCCTGTGGATCACATTTTTGTATCAGAGGTGCCTGAGCTGTGGTGAGCCCTTCCACAGCCGTGTTGCATAAGCCAGCCTGAGCAGCTCCTTCTCCTCTGTCCTGTCACTTGTGGACAGCTGGGTTAGGGAGCTGATCCAGCAGAAATGCAAAACAATTTAAAACGAAAACAAAAAAAAAAGGTCTTGAGATTCGGTCTTGAGATTTTGACCAGGTTTGCTGCCTGGTTGTGCAGACAGCAGCTGTGTCAGCACTCTGGGAAGGGAACCAGCAGCCAGTGCTACTTCAGTTGCTGCTGCCAACATGAAAAACAACAAAAAGAGGCAAACCAGATCTGATTCTGTCTGCATCTCCATCAGTGCTGAGGTTACAGGTGGCTTTGGCAGGTCAGTAAAGTTCTGTGCATGCTGCATTTCTGCCCTGAGCTGTAACTGCTGTCCCCTGTGTCACTGTTGGCAGTGTTTTGATGACCTATGACCATGTGGAAATCACCTTCAGTGATCTGGAGCCGATGCCAGAGGCCTTCAAGGGCACCAAGAAAGGGAGTGTGTTCCTGACTCCCTACAGGGTGAGTGGTGGAAGGCTTTGTCTTGTCTAAGGAGAAAACAGCCCTGGAGCCTGTATTGAAATGTCCTCAGTGGATGAAAGTCAGGATAATCTACTCCTGCCTGAAGTGTGGCTCATCCTCCCTTTGGGAGGCATTGTGAATTCATGGCATATCCCATCTATTTGTCAACAGATAATAAATCTGATTAGTTCTTGTACAGGCAGCTGTTTAGTCCATCAGGCATCTTCAGACTGGAAATTAGCAGTGGTCTGGAAATGCTGAATGCAACAGCACAGCTACTAAATCACAGAGTGTGGAGCAGCAGCTTCTCTGGAAGCTGGGAGGAGCATTATCTGAGCAAGGGGCTTCTGGAAGGCTTTAGGACCTTGAGGATTTGGTTTAGCCCTGTGGCTGTTGTGTGTAGCTTTTGCTTTGTGGAACTGGTGATGTGGGAGGGAGTTTCACAGAGAAATCTGTTCATACAATAAATCAGGGCTGTGTTTCCTGTTTGTTTTGACTGGCTCTTGTAATGTTCTTTTCTTGCAGGTTATCTTTGTGTCAAAGGGGAAGGATGCTATGCAGTCATTTGTGATGCCCTTTTATTTGCTGAAGGATTGTGAGATTAAGCAGCCAGTGTTTGGAGCAAATTACATCAAGGGCACAGTGAAAGCAGAGGCAGGAGGTAGGTATCACATAGTGATGCTCTGTGTCTCAGTTCAGCTGCTCACTTCACAGCAAAATCCTGGCTGACCAAACCTTGGCACTGTCCAGGTGGGTTTTCACACTCCTGTGAAAATGTTTTTCTTTCATTGGCAGCTAAAAACATTCCCCTTACCAGCTCCCTGTTCAGCTACAATGAGATGTGCTCTGCAACCCTTCTCATTCCTGCCCTCTGCAAAATATAAAGTTCAATCAAACAAGTGATCTCAGCAAATAAACATCAGAGTGGAGTCAGCAAGAATGAAGATGTCATTTTGCTTTGGTCACTTGGGATCACCTATCCCAGCTGCATCCAGGTTCTCCTGTGCCAAAAACTCCGATCCTTTCTGGCTCTGTTGGGGTTCAGGTGCACAGCACTTTCTCCATTGTGTTTCTTGTGCAGTTCAAGGACAGCTGTGGTATTGCTGTAGTGCATCCTGGCAGTGAAAATGGCACTTAGAAGGGAATGGATTGTCTTGAAATCAGGGAATTTAAGGAGCTGTTTCACATTAAACTCAAATAAAAGGCTGTGGCAGACATTTTAAAAATCATTTTGGTTTTGACTGTTTTTGGTTTTTTTGCCAAAGGCACAGAGTTCAGCAAACTTTCATCCTCAGCTTGATTCAGTTTTGCAGTTGTGGCACAGAAATCACAGCACAGGGTGGAAGAGCCTTCAGCTGGAGTTCTGAAATCAGCATTGCAGCTTCTGCATGGGAGCTGAGTGGGACCATCCAGCATGAGAGGGAGCCTGAGCATTAATGACAAACTAAACTGTGTGAAAGGCAAAAGGCTTTAGCTGAATCTTTGTTAATTTTCCCCAGAGGCCATCTCTTTTAATGATGATGTTGTCTTAACAGCCATGAGAGTCTGGTTTAGCTTAAAAGGCTCTTTAATCTGTTTGTTTCTGTTTCAGCACAGCTTCTGCTTTGATGCTTTCTTGGGACTCTGGACTGTGCATGTTTTTCTTTTTTATACTGTAATGTGAGATGTCACTAATTTATAAATTATTAATTATCCTGACTTGAAATACCTTCCATGGGCTCTAATGGATTTATGTGGACCGTGTTTTTCATTAAGCTCTTTTCTTTCTTGGGCACTCAGACTCCCAAACTAATTTGGAACTGACAGTTAGGTGTAGTTGCAGAGGTTTTTTAGCAAACTGGATTAACAAAATCCCTGTCTTCTGCATTAATCTTATCCAAAGCAAGAGCAAATCCAGCACTCCTGATAGCTTGGCCTGTGACAGCTACTGTGGCAGCAGCCACAACTCCAGAAAGCTTTTGAAGCTCTCCCTCATGGATGTTTCTGCTTCAGGTGTCTCTTCACCTGACAATACCCCAGTGTGAATTTTTCTGATACCATAATTCTGCCACTTCATCTGGTTTTTTGGGGTTTTTTTTTAATTTGGATTTTTAGGATAAGCTCTTTTAAGAATTACATACAGAGTATCTGTAGATGGAGCATGTAACCTAAATAGCCTGGGAATGCCTTCTCCTTGCTCCTCAGTGCTGTCTTTCCTCCCTCAGGTGGCTGGGAAGGATCTGCCACATTCAAGATGACATTTTCAGCTGGGGGTGCAATTGAATTTGGGCAGCGGATGCTGCAGGTGGCATCACAAGGTATGGAAGTCTGGGGGTGTCTGCCAGAGTTCTGTGGTTTTGGGAGCCCTTGCCTGAAGCTTGCTTTAAAAAATACTTTTCTCACATCCAAGGAGCAGCAGATTTATTGGGGTGACACTTATTTTTCTGATAAGGACTCTCTAAGTTTGTTGAGTTGTTGGCCTGCCTTTGAGGCAGGCTTGATGTTCTGATGAGGTCTTGTCTTTGGTTTTCCAGTCTCCAGAGGTGAAATACCCAGTGGAGCTTATGGCTATTCCTACATGCCAAATGGATCCTATGCTTTTGCACCACCTGCAGCTAATGGGGGCTATCCATACCCCCCTCCTCCTCCAGGTAAGCCTGGGAACTGAGGCTGGGGGTTATTCCAGTGAGTAAGAGTTAAAATAGGTTAAAAGGGCAAGAAAAACATATTTTATACAGTGTTTTAGTGATGACTTGTGCAGCTTTTGTTCCTGAGTTTAACTATGTTTGCCTTGGCTTCTTTTGGTTGAGAACTCCACCCAGAGGAGTTAAATCTCTTGCTGTGTGATCTCCTTTCCTGACAGACTTTTACCCTGGCCCTCCTGCAGCAGATGGAAAC
The DNA here is from genome assembly GCF_014805655.1 of Passer montanus. Classification (NCBI taxonomy): domain Eukaryota; kingdom Metazoa; phylum Chordata; class Aves; order Passeriformes; family Passeridae; genus Passer; species Passer montanus. The sequence goes on from NW_024368263.1 coordinate 2,344,893, forward strand.
ATGGGCTACATGCAGCTTCCACCCCCTCCATACCCAGGGCCCATGGAGCCCCCTGTCAGTGGCCCAGACCTGCCCTCCACTCCTGCAGGTGAGGAGCATGTCCAGGGGAATGAGCTCACAACAGTTCTGTTAGGAATGAAACAGACTTTGTTTCTTTTGGGGACCTTCAAAGCTCCACTTAGAAGTTGAAATTTGTTTGTCACCTAATCTCCAGCCTTGTATATCCAACTCAGTCTGGAGTCCAGCCTGATTCTCTCCAGGGTAGGCACCATTAGTGGGCATTTTACAGATGGATGTATTCTTCTTTTGACAGAAAAAAAAATACAGTTTGTTATTCTCCTGTGGTGGTAATCTTGCCCTAATGGATGAATACAAGGAAACTGATGGTGAAATGTGTTTGTGGTCCATTTTAGGTCACAACTGGGGCCTTGGTGATATTTGCTTCCCCTTCCCCTGTTTCATTCTTAATGTGATTATTTTTGCTGAAACAATATGGAACAGGGGAAGAGATGATGGAAAGGAGGAAATGCCAGCCTCATTTTTCACTCATTTGGGATTTATTAAAATGAAAAAAGAGCTGTTGTGGTTGGACACAGCCATAGATCTCTTGCAGATAAGAATATTTGTTTAGATAAGGATTTAACTTTTCTCTTCAGTTTGAATAAGCAACCATTCATCTTTGAACTATTATTTGGAAAGTGGCACTGCTCCAGAGGGTTGTACAAGATTTTTTTGTGTTCTGCAGAAATGGAGGATCTGGATTATGCTCATAAATTACCATCTTTAATACACTAATCCCCTGAGCTGCTATCAACTTGTGCTGATTTTTGTTTTGCCTGTTGATTTCACTCCCAGGAAGGATGATTTGTTCACTGGCTGTTTGTAAAGGGTATTGTGTGTATTTAGGCAAGGCAGCAGCAAGCATTTATTTATGGCTGACATGCAAGTCCCAGGTGACATTTCCAAATTCAGTCTTCCTCTGTTCCACTGGGAATTGGCAATTCCGTGGTGACTGGAAGAGATAATGCTGATTGTGTTTGTTGCAGCTGTTTTGCAACTTGACCACTGGTCACAGGGTGCTCTGTCAGTAACTTTTGATGGCCAGGAGTTCTTGTTTTATTGTAAGAGTTCTCTGTGTGTCCCTAACCTGTCCCTTCTGTCCCTGTGACAGCTGAAGCCAAGGCTGCTGAAGCTGCTGCCAGTGCTTACTACAGCCCAGGCAACCCCCACAATGTCTACATGCCCACGGTGAGTCCCTGCTGCTCTGGGGTTGCAGGGCAGCCCAAGTGTGTGTCTGCAGACCTTCTCTCAGTGGCACAGCAGAGTTGGTCTGAATTGATCTGGTGTCTTGGTTTTTTGGGGGGCTTTGAGTTTAGTGTTTTATTCTTAGCCATGCACTGATGTCCTTTTGTCATTTTTATTGCAGGACCAGCCACCCCCTCCTCCATACTTCCCACCAGAGGACAAGAAAAACCAATAAGCTGACACAGAACTTCTCCACAACTCATTGCTTTCTTTTTTTCCATTTTGGCAGAATTCTGGGGCACTGAGGAGTAGAACCTTCCCCCAAGGCACAGCTGCTTTCAGGGGCTCTAGGAATAGGTCTGTGCAGAGCAAGGGGAGGGGTTTTGGCAGCCTGGATCACCTGTGGAGCTCTGAGGGTTTGCTGTGCTGCAGCTTTCCCTCCTCCCTGTGCACAGCATCGCTACACCTGGAGGTTCTCTTCATCTCTGACTGCTTCCCTTAGCTCTGTTTCTTTTGATACTTAAGGTATACCTCTTTAGAGTCAGCATCTGCTCTAAACTGCTAATTAACACGATCACAACATGGAAACAAGGCTCTTGGGGGTGGGAGGTGTCTTGAATTTATCTTAGTGTGCATCCAAGAGCACCTCTGGACACAGGGATGCCTCTGGTTATTCTTTTTAATCCAGAGTGTCACTTCCAGCTCTGCTCTTGAGAAAGGACTTCAAAGGCAGCCTTTGGGATCTCAAAGGAAGTACACACCTATGACATTTTTCAGATATGTATTCAACTTTATTGGGTTTCTTTTTTTTTAAATCTAAGTCATTCCTGACAATCATAGTAAATAATCTGTAGCCCTTCAAATTTCCCTGCTGCTCACCATGTATGACAGTGTTGACCAATTTCCTTTAGACATGCTGCTCTTCACAGGGTTCCCCAGTAGCATCTGACCACTTTAGATCCCATAGGAACACTAATATATATTTCTGTAGTCTCTATTTTCCAGTTAGATATGTGAGTTCACCAACTCCTGAACATTCTCCTCATAGTCTGTAATGCACTTTTGTTTTTCCTTTGTTGTAACACAAGTTACACTTTTTGGCCAGTGAAGCATCTTCCTGCTGTGATTTACCTGTGAATTAACAGTGAATGGGCAGAAAGCAGTTGCTTTACTTCTGCACTGGAAGCACTTGAGAGAATATGCAAAACATTGGAATAAGCTGTAAGGTACAAAGTGTTGTTTATTGCTGTTTGTGTTCCTGGTCCAGCTGTGAATTCCCAGTCACCCAGACGTGGACTCCTCATAGCATTAATTCCTTGGTCTCATTAGCAACAACTCCAGTGCAGAACCTGTGCAGGACTGATCAGAGTCTGGGCTGTGGAACTTCTGCATTGTAAAAGCTTTGACAAGTGACACTTCAGTGACTCCTGACATCTGAGAGAGAAAATCCTTCCCAGCAAAGTGTGACAGAAGGTCCTGTGCCAGGGAACTGCTGAGACTTGCTGCATGCAGCCTGCTCGGAGAGAAACAAGGTCCACCTCTTGTTTTCTTTAACTGATTAATGAAATTGCTACTGTTTGTGCACTGACTTTTCTAGAATTGCTACTGCGGTGATGTAAAGAAATCGTTATTTAAAAAAATATTTATTTTGAAAGCATTTGATTAATATATTAATGTGAAATGACTTCTGAATGCAGATTTGTTTTGCCAAGACTGTGAAGTAAAAAGAAATCAGCTCAAAACCTGGGGTGTTAGTGTGTGTGTGTGAGTGGGCAAACTTCTGGTGAGCTGGTAGTTTTGGATGCAGAGAGGAGGAATTAGAAGCAAAATCACTTGGATTTTTTATTTTTTAGTATTAGAAGCAAAATGACTTGGTTTTTCACAGGTGACATCAGTTGCTTGATTTCTCTTGGGTGACTTTGTGAATGAAAATAAGTTGTTAAAATGTTTCAGCAAACTCCCATTTCACAGTTCCTGTTGGAAGCTGGCAGCAGCTGCTTTACTCTCCCCAAATGTGTCACCCAAGTTGTTTTTCCAGACAAGTTGTTCTCATAAAAGTTACAACCTGTTTACAATTTTGCTTTGCAAGAACTAGCTCAGCAATGCAGCATAATTAATGCCTCTAAAATATGTTTCTGATTAGAAGCAATCCACAATTTTATCATTTTTTTCCCCTGTAAGTGTGCTGGGGTGGCTGTGCCCAGTGAGGTCGGAGCTGTCTCAGGTGTGTTCCTGTCCCTGGAAAAGCTGGGAATTCTGCTCCAGCAGCAGTTCCAGAGCTGCTCCTGCCTCTGAGCTGAGCCTGGTGTGTCAGTCTCACTGGGCAGGGCAGAATAGGAGTGTTCCATGTGGGATCAGGCCCAGCTCACACTGACCCCTGTCAAACAGGAGCTGCTCTCCAGGGAGCACCCAAACCTCACTTGGTTTCATTCCTCTTCCCAGCAGCTGCTGTGGCTGCCTTCATTCTCTTGAATTCCCTGCCCAGCCAGCAGGGACATCTTCCAGATCCTGCTCATTTTTACATCCCTTTTGCCTCTCACATCCTCCCACATGGCAGTTTGCACTTTAAGCCTGCCTGAGCCACTTGGGTTTGTTTTCTGTAGAAGAAGTGGCTGAAGGAGGAAAGCATTGAGATAAAATTTTACAGTCCAGTAGGAGCCAAAATCCTGATTTGTGAATTAAATTACTTCAAATCAAGGTTTCCTCAGTCACATCTGTCCAACTCTAAAATGGTGCTGAAACCTTTCTGTTCTGGCTCATTTCCAGTTACCTTCAACTCTGAGACAGAATCCTAGAAAACACAGATTGCATGAAGTTTCCAGAGCTCTTGCCCAGCCCCACTCCCTGTGCACCTCTTAGGCCAACAATCAGAAGAAATCCATGAGGTTCTTTTAAAACCTTTCCTCAGCTAAGTGTGCTTGAGAGAGAAATATTTAGATATCTGCTCCCATGGGAACTCGGCTGTTGAGGTGAACACTCCACGTGTGAGGACATGAGGCTTGACTCCATTTTTATTATGTTACATAATATATTAAAATACTACATTAAAACTATACTAAAGGAACAGAGTGAGAAGATGATCAGAAGGCTACAAAGAATAGAATAGAATAGAATAGAATAGAATAGAATAGAATAGAATAGAATAGAATAGAATAGAATGCACAACATAATCCTGTGACTGCTCACAGCCTTGGCACAGGGGGCTGTGATTGGTCACTAATTGAAAACAATCCCCATGGACCAATGGAAGATGCACCTGTGGCATTCCACAGCAGCAGATAGTTATTGTTTACATTTCTTTCCTGAGGCTCTCAGCTCCTCAGGACAGGAAAAATCCTAGGAAAGGATAAAATATCATGGCTACACTCAGCTCCATGGTTTGAGCTGAATCACTTCCCTTAAGAGTGCAGAAGTGGCAAGACCTCCAGAGACAGTTTCTGTCTGGCAAGAGGGAAATTCAAAGGATCAGTCAGGCTGGAATAAATGAAGTATTCCTTAGACGGGTGTCAGTGAGCTAAATCGAGTTGAAGCTGTGGGTTTTCCACTCTGGTTTGAGGTTGAATGTTCCCATTCCCCCAGGCTGGAGCTGGGCACGGTCTGTGGGGAGGGGAGGAGGAGCGAGCCAAAAAGAGCTTGGGTGTGGTCTCCGTGTTTGGAGTGTGCTGGTGGGAAGTGAAGAGTGTTTGGGCTGGGCAGGTCACAGCCAGCGAGGCTCAGCAGGGGTTGGGTGAGTGCAGCAGCACGATTTGGGAATCCAGATTTATGGCTGCTAGTGAGAATTCCTGCCAAAGCAGCCAAATCTGGCTTTGCTACTCAGCACTCCCTGCCATCCCCCATGGAAACTGGAGCTGTTCTCTGCTTGGGAAAGGGGTCAGGGAGGGTTGAAGGGTCACCAGTCCTGCCCACAGAGAACATTTTGAATATTAAAGCAGGGACATGCAAATTGAAATCTGATGCTGCTCCGGAAGCCGGGTGGGAGTAGGGCAGGCAGAAATGTTCATTGACACGTCTCCAGGTCTGGTCCCTGCCTCAGTGTTTCACTGGCTGTGCAGCAGGAGGCTGCCATGTGACAGCCAGACTGGTACCATTAAACTCCAGCAGCTGGCTGGTGTTACACTGCTGGAGGAAGAGAGGAGGGAACAATTAGTGTTGGATGCTTTGACAGAGGCAGATTTTTCCACCACCACCTACAGCTGTTTAATGTGACTTGGGCTCTTCAATTGAGAAGTGTCTCCCTGCCCCTGATGCTGGGAAATGCAGCTGCTTTCCTCCTCTGGGGACTGTGGGGTAACTGGTATTTCCAAAGTGCTTTGAGATCTTGTGCAAAGAAGTGTTGCTGCAGGAACCGCAGGTGCTGCTGACAGATTTCCTGCTCTCAGCCTTGAAATCCTGGTACTGTCCCTGGGGGCTGGGGAAATTTTTTACCTTGGAAGGATTATCTCATTTTTAGGGATTAAGGATCCTTACCCTGGAAGGATTGCTCCATCCTGTGTGTGCTTGCCTGGGGTTGCCTCCAGGCAAAGGAAGAAATGGAGTCCTCCTCTTCCTCCCCATCATTCTGCCCAGGTTTTACCTCAAATGCTCCAGCTTCATGCATTAATTTCTTTCTGCTGGAGGGATGCACTGAGCAGTTGCAGGGAGTGGGGTTAAGCCCACCTGGCCAGCACCTCCCTGTCCTGTGTGTGCCTTCCTTTGGAGATCGTGAGGACTTCCCACCACTCTCAGAGCTGTAGATGCTCAAACTGCCTCAGCCACATGATGGCCACTGATTTATGAGCTCTGCTCACAGCACTGTCTCCCTTTGCAAACACTGCTGGAGGTGGCAGGAGGTGTGGGGTGGAGTTTGGATCCAGCTGCTCCCAGAGCATCCAGGAGCAGAGCCAGCCCTTGCCAGTGAGCAGCTCCTGTTGCATCACAGGCACCACCACCTGTAAAGAGGTGCCAGGGGTGTGTTGGAGGTGAGTTTTGCCACGGCAGGCTGTGATCAGGAGAGTTCCAGGTTAAAGCTGCACAGAGAAGTGAGGTTTGTGGGTGGGGATGGAACGCTGAGATGTGCAGGGCGGAGGCAGGCTGTGATCAGGAGGAGTTCCAGGTTAAAGCTACACAAAGAAGTGAGGTTTGTGGGTGGGGATGGAACGCTGAGATGTGCAGGGCGGGATCTTGATTTATTTTAGTCAAGGCTCTCTCTGCAGCCACTGCAGGTGTTACTCACCCGTCTGCCCTCTGGAGCTCCAAGAGACTGGAACCAGTATTTCAGCCCCCTCCTTCTGGCCCTGTGCCACTGGGAGAGGCCCCAGTGGGACATGAAGTGCCCAAAGTCACGGGGACCAGGAGCAGGGACTTGTACCTGCTGCTGGTGGCTGCTGGATCTCTCACCTCAGGGTGCACACAGACCAGGATCCCTCCCTGCCGGGTCCTCCCAGCCCACCTGCCATTCCCTACACAATTCCTACAGTTTCTGGACACTGGAAGGGACTTGTACCTGCTGCTGGTGGCTGCTGGATCTCTCACCTCAGGGTGCACACAGACCAGGATCCCTCCCTGCCGGGTCCTCCCAGCCCACCTGCCATTCCCTACACAATTCCTACTGCTGATGGACACTGGAGCAAAAGGTATCAGCTGGGCTCCATTTACCAGCTCAGCTCAGCAAATCTGTCTTTCTAAACTTTTCCTTTCCCCTGCTCAAGCTGTCTCCTCCTCCTCGTTTTCCATGCACTTTGCTCTTTGAGGGCTGGGCTCTGCTGGGACAGGGTGGCACAGACTGACTGCAGCAATATTCCATGGTTTGGTGTGTCCCTCTGGAATGTGGGGGTGGTGGGAGGGGTTGTCCTGCAGCCTCCTCCCATCACAAGACTCTGGCTCCCTGGAGCTTGCTGGGCTCCTGTGGGGCTTTGGCAAATGTGTGGGGAGAATTGTTGGTGGAAAAGCCATGGGGAGAATGCTCTGTGCTGGAGCTGCTCAGTAATTTGGCATCTGTGCTCCGGAATAACCTGGTTAATGGGCACCATGGGCATGGAGGTACCTGGGTGTCTTGGTTTGAGCAGACAGGTGTCTGCTGAGGAAGGCAGGAGCCTCCCTTGACATGGAAAATGTAAACCCCCTCCCTCTGAATTATTATAAATTTGAAATTAAGGGGCTCTCAGGCAAAGATATGGGAGTAGAAATAACAGTTCTTTACTAGAAAAATTTTTAAAACTACAAATGTAATAGTACAAATAAAAAAACCACTGTCGGAGTCAGAGCAGGCCCTGTCCCCTGTGTGGCTGTGGGGGAGACAAAGAAAACTGCCCCATGAACAGCAGAGAACTGCCCCAGCTCTGACAGATGGTGATGGAATACACAAAGATATTTCTACACTGGGTGTCAGCCCTGGGTTCTGGCACCTTGACAAGAATCCCCCTGGCCCCTCCTCAGCTCAGGCACATGCTGTAGGTCCTGCTGCTCTCAACTCAGCCCCCAAACCAGCAAATAAATTGGTTTTGAAATGTGTCCTCCATTCTCTGTCCCTGCATTGAGGGGATGATAAATCCAGTGTCTGAAATGGAATTATCTCACTGGGAGAGGGAAGTGGAAGACAACACATGACAGTGATGGTGAAAACATTTTAAAGTGGTCACAAGGTGATGTGAGGCAAATGAAGGACACCCAGTCTACACAGTCTACACCCAGTCACAGTCTGTGACTTCCTCAGAGTCATCTTTGCATTCCCTTCTGGCAGCTCTTGGTGCAAACCTCTGCTCCAGCACAGGCAAGGGGAACAGAGCTTTCACAACTGCCCTGTCCTGTGTGGGTGGCTGGAAGTCCCCTCTGCTCTTCCCAGAGGGATGGAGTTTGCCTTGACATCCTTCTAAGATGTCCCAAATGAGGTGGGACATCTGTGTGTTCCCCACTTCCTTCCCAGGTGCCACCAGATTTTGTCAGGTGCCCCCAGAGTGCTCAGGAGAGCCTGTGGCAGGAGAGATGTGGGCTCAGGGCAGGAGTAACTGGAGAGCCCCACAGGAAACAGGGAGGGGGATGACTGACATCCCTCCTGGGTATGGAATCATTGGCCCCACAGCACTCAGTGGGGGATGCCTCATTCCTCACCTGGGCAAAGAGGGCAAACAGGGATGTCTCATTTTGAAACCCCCTTCCTTTCCTCTCTCCTGCTGTGCCTGCAGTCTCCCCTTTGCCAAAGCCTGGCAGGCGCCCTGGGTTCTGCAGAGTCATCAGACCCGTGCTTAAAGGAGAAGTGAGGGAGGAACATGTTGAAATCAGTTTTTTGACTATTTGTCCATTTCCATTTGAGAGATAAGAGTGAGGCCAGGCTGCGGCTTCAGGATCAAGACAGGAGGTAGGAAATAAAATGCTGTTAATGCTGGTGGAGGGTTCTTTCCTAGCAGGTTTTCCTTTGAGGGGAAGATGATTCCCTATAAAGAAGGTGATGATGCTTGCTCTTTGGAGATCTGTTTTCTCAGCATCACCTACCACCCCATTCACAATTGAGCTGTGGACTTTATTTATACTGGGGACAGGTATAAAGGGTTTTCTTTTAGGATGACTTGTTTTTAAAAGGAATGTAAGGCTTCACTCCACACTATATATGTGTATATCTATGTTGGTTATTTTGGGAGGCAGACTGCCAGCATGGGAAGCAGGGGCTGTTTTGGGGAATGCCAGCCCCCTCCCTTTGGAAAGTCCTGCCTTGGATGTCTGGGATGTTTTGCTAATTGTCTGCCAGTGTGGGGAATGGAGTTTATCAGGATTGTCTCTACTAACCAGAAATCCTCACTCATTCTGGAGCTGCTTTTAGGGCTTCTCTTTTGTTTCCTGGACAAGGAGTAACTCGAGGTGCAAATACTGGAGCTCAGGGATTTTTGTCACTGGTGTTTTGTGGAACAGGGGGTGCTGGTAGGGAAAAAGGATATTTGCTGCTTTTGAGACCTGATCACCAGCCAGCTCTCCCATGGCACCCACAGAGGCTGGAATCCATGTGATCCCTGCACAGAGTCCTTCCCAAGGACCCTGCTGCTCTGATGGGAGCTGTGTGCTCCCACCCTGCTGGGCTGGGCCTGAGCATTTCCAGCGGGCATTGCAAACCAGTGCAGTGCCCACCTGGGGAAAGTGTTTTTAAACAGACACTTCCACACTGCAGCTGAACTTTTGCTTTCTAAAGCCTGCACAAGCCCAGCCCAGCCACCAGCTCCTGGCTGGAGGGTCACTGCTTGATGTTTAGCAATAGTTATGACTGGATTTTACTTCTCAAGTGTTACAAGGAGGAGAGAAGTGGATTTGAAGATGGACTAAATTTTTTCAGCTGTTCTCTCTTGTGCTGGTTGAGGCAAGAGACATCCTGACTGCTGTTATTTTTTGTTGGCAAGGAGCAGTGAAAGGTATGAGCAGCTCAAGGATGCTGAGTCCCTGTCCTGCCTTTACCTCTGGGGTTGCTGTTTGCTGGGCCAGATTTTGCTTTTGCAATCAAAGCTAAAAACAAAGATGACAGCAACGGTTTCCAAAGGCCATCATGCACTTTTCTCTAGTTCCTACTAACAATATTTTGCAAGGGTGCACAGAGCTGATGTCCCAGATCAATAAACTGCATTTGTGGTGTCACGGGACAGGAATTGGCTTCTCCACCACATCCCCCCCCATCAGCGAGGGAGGAGATGCTTTAAAGCTTTGCCCAAGGTGAGCCAATGGAAAAGGCTGGATAAAGCCAAGGCTGAGGCTGGCAGGGCTGGGTGAGCACCTCTGAGCATCTCTGACAGCAAAGGGAAGGGCATCCTCAGCAGGTGTGGGGTGAGGAGGTGGCTCCAGTGCCAGACTGGGGAGTGCACAAGAAGGGATTCTGAACCCAGTTCCTTGGGGCACCCAATTTCTGGGGACAGTTACCAGAGCCCTCCTGACAGGGGAGAGAGCAGGAGTGTAACAGGCAGCTTTTTTCAGACCTCAGGACACAAGGCTGAAAAATCTCAGGAGTGCATTTCAGCTTTTGGGTGTCTCACTGTATCTCTGGATTTTTATTCTGTAGATTGTCTTGGCATCCCTCTGCTCCTGGAAATTCAGTGGTTTTATGTGCTGTGCAGCCCCTCTTGGCCCCATCCTGTGCTGGCTGACCTGGATAAAGAAAATCCGCCCCCCACATCAACCCCCTGCCTCTGCTCTCAGCCCTTTCTCCATCTCCTGGTCCCACAGCTTCAGGGAACCCCTTTTGCCATTAACCTGCTCTTACAGGGTTCCAGGGCAAAGGGAGGTTGTGTCCCTCTTAAAGCAATTAAAAGAGTGCAACCTGCCTCAATGAAAGGAGTGGATGAGTGCAAGGCTGGAAGGGACTGGCTGCCTGCCCTCATCCTCTGGCAGGGATGCTGCTGCCAGCCTCCTCCTGCAGCCCTGCTTGGAGCCAGCGTGCTGTGGGGCTCTGTGCTGATGCACTCTGATTCCTTCTCTGCTATTGAGACAAACTTTCCAGTGCAGTTTCCATGGTCGTGGTTTTCTGTTTGGGTTCAGCACAAATCCCTGAGTGCCTGCACAGTACCACTGATCCCAGTGTGGAGCCACTGCCATCTGAAACAGCTTTTTCATGGCTTTTGGGCCATCCAGGGGCCGGAAAGGTGTGGGGAAGACAAAACCTCCCCTTGGCCAGTCACTGCCCTGCTGCACAGGGCCTGTGGCTCCTCCGCAGTGACACCAAACCCCAGCAGTGACACTGAGCATGGGCTGGTGTCCTTCTTCTTCCCGGGGCTGAGGGTCTGGCCGCTGAGCAGCAAATTCTTGTGCAGCTCAACAGCTCCTCCAAAGCCCGGGAGCTGTGCCTGTAGACACAACACACCCCCAGGAGCAAACTGGCTCTGCCCCGGCCATCTCCTGGTGCCCAGCCAAGCCTTCCCCCACCCAGTTTGTTGTCAGTGAGAGCATCCTGATAGGGATCTTCGAGAGGAGGGCAACTGCCTGGCAAGCTGCAATCTGATAAAGCATTTACAAGAATGAAAGCTGATGGTAAAGAACAAGCTTTCCACATCATTTCTTTCTGCTTTTTTCTCAGTAACCAGCTCCTTCTGAACAGCCCGTTTGGGAAAAGGTCACAGGCCCTTTCTGAGTGCTGCTCTTGGCTCTTTGCTCTGTCTGTTCTCAGCCCAACCTTGTGCAACTCTCCTGGGTGTTGCAAGGACTCATCCTGCAGCTTTTGCATGGGGTTTCAGATCCCCCCATCCCCCGGGGCTGAAAACACCCCCTGCTTTCTGCAAGGTCCCTGCCTCTGCTCTCAGAGCACGAAGGATCCCAAAACCACATCAGAGCCCAGACCCTTCGTGCTGCCTTCACTAATCCTCTCCATCGTCCCCTTCCCCTGCTGGGCTTTGCCTTCTCAGGACTATTTCTCTCCACTTGCTCCCAATTCCTTGCTCATAAGTGGTAGCAGGCACCTTCCTTTCGCCCCCATGCCGTGTGAGCCACACAGTCCCCAGGGCTGGGGTTCAGGGGAGCAGGGCTGGGGTTCAGGGCTGGGGTTCTGGGGAGCAGGGCCGGGGTGCAGGGAACAGGGCCAGGGTGCAGGGGAGCAGGGCCGGGGTTCAGGGGAGCAGGGTTGGGGTTCAGAGGAGCAGGGGAGCAGGTCTGGTGTGCAGGAGAGTAGGGCTGGGGTGCAGGGGAGCAGGGCCAGGGTTCAGGGGAGCAAGGCTGGGGTTGCAGGGCTGGTGTGCAGGGAAACAGGGCCAGGATTCAGGAGAGCAGGGCGAGGGGTGCAGAGGAGAAGGGCCGGGGCTCAGGGCAGCAGAGCTGGGGCTCAGGGGAGCAGAGCCGGGGCTCAGGGGTGCAGGCCTGGGCGCCTGCGTTCCGGGGCGCTCTGCAAGGAGCCCCCGCGCGTTTCCGCTGTTTTAACATGGCCACGCTCCGATAAGGGCTGTGGTTTCCTCCTCTGAGGAGGCTGCAGCTGCAGGCAGAGCCCAGCCCTGCCCCACGCTCTGCCTCCCCCGAGATGGATCCTGCTGGCCAGAGCCCCCCGGGGGGCTGGTGTGCAGGGAAACAGGGCCAGGATTCAGGAGAGCAGGGCGAGGGGTGCAGAGGAGAAGGGCTGGGGCTCAGGGCAGCAGGGCTGGGGTTCAGGGGAGCAGGGCTGGGGTTCAGGGGTGCAGAGCCAGGGTTCAGGGGTGCAGGGCCGGGGTTCAGGGGTGCAGGGCCGGGGCTCAGGGCAGCAGAGCTGGGGCTCAGGGGAGCAGAGCCGGGGCTCAGGGGGTCCCTCTGCGTCCCTCGCGTTCCGGGGCGCTCTGCAAGGAGCCCCCGCGCGTTTCCGCTGTTTTAACATGGCCACGCTCCGATAAGGGCTGTGGTTTCCTCCTCTGAGGAGGCTGCAGCTGCAGGCAGAGCCCAGCCCTGCCCCACGCTCTGCCTCCCCCGAGATGGATCCTGCTGGCCAGAGCCCCCCGGGGACCCTCCCCGGGGAGGAGAGCCCCGAGGTAGGTGGGTTTGAGCTCAGGGGGCTGGGGAGGTGTTTGAAGGATGGTGGCAGTGGTGGCAGCAGGCAGGTGATGGTGGCTGTGCCCAGGGACCCGCTGGGCACTGAGGCTGGAAAGGGAATGGGGGGAAAGGGACCAAGACCCGGCTGTGACTGACACAGGGGGGTACCCACCCGGGTAAGTGGGCACCCCAGGGTCCATACGGGGTCAGCTCAGCTGTGTGCCCCCACTGAGGGTCCCTCTGAGCCCCTCCGGGCTCTGTGCTGCCACAACCACCCCAAAGCCCTGCTCCAGGCCATCCCAAAATGACTGACTCCCTCTGGGTCCCTCTGCGTCCCTCTGGGTCCCTCTGCGTCCCTCTGGGTCCCTGTCTGTGTGTCTGTCCTGGTGAGATGGGAGCCACAGCTCTGCCCGGTGCTGCTGGGGGCACGAGGGCACAATGTCCCACGCTGAGCTCTGGGGATGGTCTGTCCTGGGAGTGTCCCCCTCTCAGGGGCTTGTTCCCCCTCCTGAGCACCCCTGTCCCTGCTGCCTCCCCACTGCTGCAGCTGGATCCAGGCCTGGATTAAACAACACTACTGGATTTGAGCTGGGCTCTTGGCTTGAGGATTAGCAGCAGTAAACATGTCCTGGTGGCTCAGCTCAGCTTAAGCTTAACCAGTCCTGGGTGCACGTGGGAGCAGGGAAGCAGATCCTGCAGCCGTGTCTGGGCAGAGTGAACAGCAGGGAGCTGCCCCCAAAACCAGCAGGGATTCCTCCCCCTCCCTCCTGGGCCACCCCACTGCTGGGCGAGGAACAGATGCTTGCATCTTGCTGATAAGTAACAGCAGCAGAGAAATAAAGTCCTTTTTCTGTCCCCTGTGTGCTTGTGACCTTGCAATGGGGCAGCTGTGGGGATGCTGAAAGGTTTGGGATGGGGCCATGCCCCCGTGCCTTGGCACAGGCAGGACAGTGCCAGCAGCAGCAGAAGGTGCATGGAACATTGTCAGGGGCAGGCTGGGACCTCTGAGTGCAACAGGACCCCTTTCACAGGGGCTACTGAGCCACCAGAGCCCCCAGCAGCCCCCAGTGGGTACAAGAAGGGATGTGGAGGCAGGTGGGAGAGAAGCAGCTCAAGGGTTAAACTTGCTGGGGCTGGAAGGGTTGAATTCAGTCCAGATGGCCAGGGGATTATGCCAGCCCTAGATTTGCCATAAGCAAATGTTAAAGCTCAGGGTTGGTTTATTTTTTTCTGTTAGGGGTTCCTAAGGTCACTTTGGGGCCTGAGCTGACCCACAGGTAGGATTTGTCCGGTAGGATTTGTCCGTCCATCCATCCATCCATCCATCCATCCATCCATCCATCCATCCATCCACCCCCTGCCCTGCATGAGCAGGTGCTGGGACCATGCTCTGCAAATTGCCCTCAGCCAAGAAAATCCCAAACTCATTTTAAAGACTTCTGCTGCATTTTTTGGTGTCACCCCCTTGTGCTCCCAGAGGCTCCAGTGCCAGGACCCGTGACAGATGGCACAGGGACACCGGTCCCCTTCCTCTGGCAGTGTCACCACTTGGATTTAATTCCTGTTTGGAAAGTCAGTGCTGTCCTGGGCATCCTTCAAGTGAGCAGTGCTCCCTGGCATCTTTCAGAGATTGTAGCAGTGCACCAAATCCTGGTGGTTTTTGGCATCTCCCTGCCCAGCCTGGAGCTCCTCACCGTGCTCTGGCCCCCTGCCCTGTCCCTCAGCTGCTCTTCTCTCCAGCCTGGTGCTGCTGGAGTGGGTGGCTCTGGGGGGTAAGACTTTTTGTATGTGAAGTAATTCCTGTGGGGCTGAGCAGTGCTCCCTTGCAGCTTTCAGAGATTTGTAGCAGTGCACCAAATCCTGGTGGTTTTTGGCATCTCCCTGCCCAGCCTGGAGCTCCTCACCGTGCTCTGGCCCCCTGCCCTGTCCCTCAGCTGCTCTTCTCTCCAGCCTGGTGCTGCTGGAGTGGGTGGCTCTGGGGGGTGAGGGGTGGGTGGCTTTTAAACCCTCCTGGGGGTCACCCCAAGCTGCTGTTTCCACCCTCGCAGCCCCCTCCTCAATTCATGGGACTTGGGGGTGAAGCCCCCCGTGCTGCCCTGCTGGTGGGTGATGGGGGACATTGTCCCTTGGCCATGGGGTGTCACAGCATCCTTTGGGACATCCCACCCTCACGTGCTGTGGGTGATGCCACCCCATCCTGGCTGCCCTGCCCTGTCCAGCCACAACTTCCTGTTCAAACCATGCTCTTGATGGGAAACCTCTCTGCTTCTCTTCTCTCCCCAGATGGATCTGTCCCACCGGTTCTCCAAGGAAGAGGTACCCCACTGTGGTCTCCCTTGGTGGCACTGGAGGGGGTGGCAGTGCTGCAGGGGCTTGGGGACGTGGCTCAGCTCCCCAGGGACAGCCAGTGCAGGGCTGGATGCAGGGGGTGGCAGGGCCTGGCACGGAGCTTGGGGAGCTGTGAGGAGGAAATCCTGCTGGTCCTGGGGGATGCCTGGAGCACATCCCTGTCCCCACACGAGGTGTCAGCACTGTCCCCCACAGCTGGCCCTGCTCTACGAGGAGGTTCTCTACACCATCCGGCACCGCCTGGGCAAGCCCGAGCAGCAGCATGTCAAGGACTCCCAGGAGCTCTACTCCTACGTGCAGAAGGTGCATCCCCTTCCTGACAGGGTCCCCAAAACCTGTCCCCTGACATGTCCGTCCTCCCAGCTACAGGGGATGGTAGGGGTCTCTTATGTCCCAGGCTCGCTCAGTGAGTTTCTAGAGGGGTTTTGATTTACTCTGGGGTTCACAGGAGACCACAAAATTCTCAGGAGGCTGAATAACAAACTTTTACTTGCAAACTTGAGAATATTAATGTTGAATAAGGTTGGGCTTTCCATGTGCCAGGGGCTTGGGCTGGACCAGAGGCTCGAGGGGCCAGGATGTGGAAGTGCCCCATCCCACCTGTGCAGAACTAGTCCTGACCCCCACCACACACAATTTCTCTCTGATTGTTTGGAGCCAATAATCATGAGGGTCACTCACAGGGAGCTTTTAACAAACACCATGAAAGATGTAGCAGCAGCATCCAGCTGGAGGGCTGGGAGCATCCTGTGGCTGGGAAATATTAGCCCTGGGGAGAAGTGTTTATCTTAGGCTGAGGATGGTGGGAAGAAGGCTCTCCCTCAAGAGCTTTCAGCTGATTCCAGCCTTCCTGCTGGACTCTGCCACACTCCTCTCCCCCTGGGCTGCTGCTGGCTCCCAGGGAGCAGAGGGAAGCCCCTGGCTGCTCTCCAGCCCCTGTTAGCAGGGCAGCATCCATCACCATTCCCAATATCCACGCAGGCTTTTGGCATGAACGCGGAGGAGCACGGTGTCATCATGCAGCAGGTCATGGAGCTGGAGGTACAGTGTCCCCAGTGTGCAGCTGGGGTGGTGCTGGGGGGCTGCAGTGCCCCCGAGCCCCTGTGGTTGGGATTTGGGGTGCCCTGGGGTTGTCAGTGCTTGGGTGGGAGCTGATGGCAAGGTCCTGCTCCAGCCCCAAAGTGGAGCTGGAGAAAACCCCTGGGGTTGTTTCAGTCCCTGTGTCCCATGAGAGGCAGGAGATTGTGGGTACAGGGGTGCCAGGGTGTCTGGAGGGCATTTCCCAGGGGTTTGTTCCCCCTCTCTGTGGAGAGCCCCTTACCCTTTGCACTGACATCCCCCTCTCCCATCCCTGCCATCAGGTCAGTCACAACCCCCTGCCAAACTTAAATATGACCCAGCGTTGATCCTTCCCCACAGTGTTAGTGACCCCTCACATTAATAGCTGTTTATTCATTTTTCCAGAGCCCCATTTACTGCCTGAAAGCCACGGTGAAGGAAGCCAAGGGAATTTTGGGTAAAGATGTCAGTGGTAAGTGGAGGGGTGGGTGTCCCATGGGGAGAGGGGCAGCTGCTGCTCCCGAGGGGAATTCCCAGAGCTCTGCCCTTGCAGGGCTCAGTGACCCTTACTGCCTGCTGGGCATCGAGGCCAGGAGCCAGGAGCCAGCCCACCCCGACCCCAGGAAGAGGATGAAGGCTGTGGTCAAAGACCTCATCCCCGAAGACCAAATCCATCGCACCCAAGTCATAAACCAGACCCTCAGCCCAGTGTGGAACGAGACCTTCATCCTGTAATCCACCCCCAGCCCTTGGCTCTGCTCTCTGGGGGGATGCAGGGCATGGCCAGGGCTCCTGGCTGGGGATGGGGGTTCACTCCTGTCTTATTCGAGTAACAACGTCCCCTGGTGCCTTGCAGGGAGTTTAAAGATGTGGAGACAGCCAGCTTCCACCTGGACATGTGGTGAGTGACAGCATCCCAGTGAGCCCAGGACCCTGCCCGAGGGGTGCTGCCTCCTGAGATTCAATCTGCAGCTTTTTTAAAGGCCTTGAAGCCAACTGGGAGCCCCTTTCCCTTCACTTTCCATGGAGCAGTTCTCAGTGCAGGGTGCCAGCAGGGAAAGCCCAGGCTGGCTGTGCCCAGGCAGGGCTGGTCCTGAGCCCTGGTTTAATTTATGGAGAGAAGCCCAGATTTGGGCTGGGTTTGGGGGTGGCCTCAACCCTGACACTTCCCTGCTCGGGTGCTTTCTCTTCTCCACCGTCACTGCAATTCCCTGCTGTGTTTTTCCATCCCCTGGATTTCCCCCTCTCCCCGCCATGGGTTTTGCCCCCGGCCCTCGCAGGGACTCGGACGTGGTGGAGTCGATGCGGCACAAGCTGGGCGAGCTGACCGACCTCCACGGCCTCAAAAGGTTGGTGCTGGTGTGGCCCCGAGGCTGCTGAGGAAACAGGGGGTGGAAAATGCTTATTTGCTGGCTGTTTGTGCCTTTCAGGATCTTTAAGGACGCTCGCAAAGACAAGGGGCAGGACGATTTCCTGGGGAACGTGGTGGTTCGCCTGAAGGTGAGCGCCGCCGTGCTCCCTCCTCCGAGGGACTCCCCAGGACTCTCCCCAGTGAATCCTCCCGGGATCCGGGCGGGATCCCAGCCCCGTGGCAGCACCCTGTGGCACACCCAGGATCCCGTCTCAGAGCCACAAGCTGATGGCAGGTCCCTCCCTGTGCCGCAGTCGTTCCAGCACACTCAGTCACTGCACATCCTGTGATTTTAATCTAATACAGAACCTTCTTGCCCCATGAAGGCAGTGGGATGAAGATCCCCTGATCTCTGAATGAGATCCTTCTCCTGGGAAGCTGCCCAGGGTTTACCCTTGTTCCTCTGTGCCTGCAGGACCTGCACTGCTGGAATGACCAGTGGTACCAGCTGGAGCCACGGACAGAGACCTATCCCGAGCGGGGCCACTGTCACCTGCAGTTCCTCCTGACGCACAAGAAGGTGGGATGGAGTGTGGAAAGGTCCTTTCTATTGCCTTGCCAGGATGGGACAGCTGCCTGTCCCTTGGGACTTGTCTGGGGGCCACAGGTGCCAGCCCCAGGGGCAAAGGTGCCAGCACCAGGGTCTGCAGGTGCAGGACCCTGCCCTGAGCTCTGTCATTATGGGAACATCTTATGGGACATGAATGGGAGAAAACTCGGTGCCTGAGGGATCCTGCTCCTGGAGCACCCAGAGCTCTCCAGCCCTGCCTTTTGGGTCCTGTGTCCCCACTGTGGCAGTGTCCCTGTGTGTCCAGGCAGGTGATGTTCCTCTCTACCTTGTCTCTTTGCAGAGGGCCACCACGAGCAGCAGGACACAGCCCAGCTACACCGTCCACCGCCACCTGCTGCAGCAGCTGGTGTCCCACGAGATCCTCCAGCACCAGGTACCACCAGGGCTGCTACCAGCACCAGAAGCAGCCCTCCAGCAGCTGGGCTGGGGAGGCTTCCAGCAGCACATCCCAACACACTGTGTGATGGGAATGAGGGTCAGGATGATGGCTGGCATCTCTCTGGGCTCCCACTCCTGCAAATACAGCCCCCCCATGGTACCTGTCCTCCTCCTCCTCCTCATCCTGTCTTGCTCCAGGACACATTCCTCCCCCTTTCCCTCCTGGCAGGCCGGCAGCACCTCCTGGGATGGGGAGCTGAGCAGCCACGCCAGCACTGTGCTGTACCTGCATGCCACACAGAAGGACCTCTCTGACTTCCACCAGGACATGGCGTGAGTACCCCACACCCAGTGCAGCACCTGAGGCCTTGCTGGGACCCTCTGACCACAGCTGGTCTGTCCCATGAGCTCAGGTGTTGCTCCCAGGACACCTGGGTGCCCCCTGTGATCCCAGCTGTGACTGTGGCTGCCTCCTGGGTGCCCTCCAGCCCCCGGGGGCTCAGCCCAGCCCTCCCTCCTCCCCAGGCAGTGGCTGGCCTACAGCAAACTGTACCAGAGCCTGGAGTTCAACAGCAGCTGCCTCCTCCACCAGATCACCAGCATCGAGTACCGGTGGGTGCAGGAGCGCCTGAGGCCAGAGCAGGTGAGGGCAGAGATCAGGGAGAGGTGCCCCAGGCACCCAACCCTGAGCCTCTCCTGCCAGAGCCCCTGGGGCTGTTTCAGTCCCTGTGTCCAGGAAGGGCAGGAGATTGTGGGGTACAGGGGTGCCAGGGTGTCTGGAGGGCATTTCCCAGGGGTTTGTTCCCCCTCTCTGTGGAGAGCCCCTTACCCTTTGCACGGACATCCCCCTCCCCCATCCCTGCCATCAATCACAACCTCCTGCAAAACTTAAATATGACCCAATTTCTGCTTCTCCCAGCCTGTTTTCCCAGAGCGTCCCTGCACCCTGCTGAGACACTGAATTTTCCATGCATAGCAATGAGGTTTAGGCACAAAGCTCAGTTCAGTCCCTCCAGGGAGAAGCTACCAGACACACCACGGCTTTTTCCCATCCCTGGAGCAGTCTGGAAAGGAATGGGAGCAGAGCTCCCTCCCCTGCAGTGCCGTGGTTCTGCCAGCATCTGCCTGTCACTGAGGAGGACGATGCATGTTTCCTTTCTTCTCCCCAGAAAGCAGAGCTGGCCGAGTCCTTCCAGTCCCTGCTGACCTACGGGGTCTCCCTCATCCGTAGGTTCCGCATCATTTTCCCCCTCTCTGTCCCGAGGTCCACAGAGAGGCTCCAGTCCCTGCTCCGGTGAGTTGGTCACTGGTGCCAGCTGCATGTGGGTCCTGTGGCTCAGGACAAGTCCCTGAGCACCAGCAAAACTCAGTGTGAGCCCTTTCTGCCCCGTCTAGGCTGCTGTGACACTTGTCCTGTCCCATCCCTCATGCTGGGCTCCCTGTGGGAATGTTGCTGGCAGGGGAAGGCTGTTTGGGCAGGGTCTCTGAGGGGAGAGGTGCTTGTTTCTGATGGCAGGTGCTGGGTTTCACTCCAGGTTCTCACTTTGCAGGGTCCTCGTCCAGATGTGCAAAACCAAAGCTTTCCGTGAGCTGTGCACACCCAGCCCTGACCTCCCCCACATGGTCTCCACAGCTCTGAAGGTACTGGGGGTCTCACCCCCCACCCTCAACCCCTGCAGGGTGGGACCCTGTGGGTGTCCTTTTCCTTCCACCCCCTGCCCAATGCCCACAGCTCAGCAAATCCACATGGATCACCATGGCAAGGGAAATACCCACCCCTTCAACCTGTGGCCCCAGCCTGTGGTTCCCACCACAGGTTCTCCCCTCACCCAGGGGACAGGGAGAGTGAAGGGGGTGACAGAGCTGGCTTTGCTCCTCCTGCTTCCCTGCCATCCCACCAGGACTCCTCTCTTGCAGTCAGGCACCACGGAGTGGTTCCACATGCAGAAGCAGCACCTCAAGCCCATGGTGAAGGTCAGTTCCCATCTCTGTCCCTCCGACATGACAAAGTCGCCTCAGAATGTCTGAGCATCCAAAATAAGCTGTTCATTCCTTTGCAGAGCATAGAGGAGAATAGCAAAGCCTTGTCCAAGCTCCTCCTGGAGGTGATAGAAGATCTCAAGCAGTGCCAAAAGATCTGGAATAAATTGTTCAGCACGTACGTTTCAGTGCTTGGCCTCACCCCCATCCACCTTCCCTGGGATCAAGAGTGACAGGGCACTTTGATGCCTCATTCCTTGGCCCTTGGGCTCCACAGCTGGGGTCTTTGTCCCACCTCTGCCCCTTGGGGCTGTGCTGTCCTCACCCAGGACATGGCCTGGCAGGGTTTGCTGGCCTGGCTTTGCTGGGCTGGGGCTGGCAGGCTCCTGACTCCATGGTTCTCTCTTGCAGCAACCTGAAGTTGAATATCTTCTCCATTGCCTACCTGGAGCTGGAGAGCCTGGTGAGCAAGCCTGGGCTGCTCTGCCCTTGGGGAACTAATGTCTAAAGCCAGGCTGAGGTTTTTGGCCACCTTTCAGGTGCCAACTGCTTGTTGCAAGCTTGGAAGGGGAGCAAGAGAAACCCCCTCTATTCCTGTGTGCTCAGAAGTGACTATGGGCACTATTTGACCCAACAAATCTCCTGAGACGCCACCCAAAAGGAAGAGGAGTCCCCTGAGCTGATCCTCACCCCAGAAGGAGCCTTCTTGGCCAGACCTCACTGTGTCCCCCTGGCCTTGCTCCCATCCAGGTGGCAGAGCATGTCCAGGAGCAGCTGCACCAGGTTGACAGCAGCATGTCCAGACCCACGGCCGAGAGCCTCTTTGATCTCTACAGGAAACTGCAGGAGCTCTATCAGATGAAGGACTCCCTCCCAAGCAGGTATCCAGCCCTGAGAGGGAAGAGGTGCCAGAGGGAGGGATTCAGCAGGCAACTGAGAGGATCTCCAGATCCTTCATCACTACTTGCACACCAGTCAGAGCAGGCTGTTGGTGTCTGGTGTCAGTGGGAGCATCACCAGAGGGTTTTGGGCTGATCTCTGGCTGGGTTGGTGTGAGAGCAGGAGGGGAGATGGTCCCGTGCCGCTGCTGTGCATTTGGAGAACCAGAGCCTTCCTCCATAGGGATGGACCTCTGGCTCTGAGCAACTTCCACCAGTGGTTTGAGGAAGCATTGCCCCTGTGGCTGCAGAAGGCCTACACCACCACGCTGGAGAGGGCCCAGAGAGCCATCCAGATGGACCAGGTAACGTGGGGAGGAGAAATCTCCCTCCTTCCTTTGGGACACTGCAGCTGCCCTCCATGCCCTGCTGCTGGGCAGCCCAGGAGCAGTCTGGTTCCTCTGCCAAATGCATAACAAAGTATGTGGTCCCCTGGGCCAGCTGATCCCCCCCACCCTGGCCCCACACAATGTCCCTGTGACCCTTCCCTCGTTGCTCCCTGGTAGCCCATGTGATCTGAGGACTCTGCATTCAGGCCATGCTGTGAGGATCCCCTTTGCTTCTAACCTCTCTGAAGAGGGGAGGGAAGGCAACCATGGGGCCACGGGCTGCTCTTAGTGGGGTCCAGCAGCATGGGGTGGGTGTATGGAGGGAAGCAGGGAGCTCGTGCTGCTCCATCCATCCTCATCTCCACTCTCCAAAGTGGTTGTGTGATGACATTGGGATATAAGGAGCTGATGATGGGCCAGAGAGCCCCAAAGTGAGGAGCAGTTCTGCTCTCTGGGATGGCATCTCTGTTCAAGCTGTGTTTGCCCTCTCTGCCTCTCAGCTGAAGCCTTATGGGTACCACAAGCACAGCACATCCACCGTTGACCTGTCCACCTGCTACGCCCAGATCATGACAACCTGGCAGCAGCTCAACTGGCCAGACCCTGAGAAGGCCTTCATGATCATGGTCAATCTCCTGGAGGTTTGTACAGCTGGGCACCAGCACCTGGAGTTTCCTCCTCCTGCTCCTGGGGATGTGTCTCCATGAAGGAGCCAGTACCCCAATGATGGGGTTCCCTGAGTCCACGGTGGTCCTCGTGCTGCCTGGTTCAGTCCTGCTGGTTTCCTCTCTGTCCTGCAGGACATGTGCAAGATCTCCCTGATGTACTGCAAGCTCATCAAGGAGAGGGCTGAGGCTCTGTCCCTGAGCGAGCAGAACGAGGGCGAGGCGGCCAACAAGGTTGGTATTGGAACCTGTCCTGGTTGCTCCAGGAAGGGCAGGATTTGGCCCTGGCTTCTAGACAAAGAGGGAGCTGAGCTGCTGAGAACCCAGCTGACATCCCCAGTTTGGGTTCCACAGGGACCAGTTGGCCATCAAAAGCCATAATCCTGGAAAATCAGGAGGGAAATGATGTGACCAGGGGGAGCAGGATGGGGTGGGGACAAAGGTGAGGATGAAAATGAGACTGACGATGGTGATGGAGACGGGACTAGGGATGAGGATGGAGATGGAAATGGGAATAATTATTGCCTTGAGGATGGGGATGGGGATGCTGCAGGGGGTGTGGACCCTGAAGCAGACCCACCTCCCCCAGCTCTGCATCGTGGTGAACAACATCGAGCAGCTCCGGCTGCTGATGCTGAAGCTGCCATCACAGCTGGGCTGGGCCCAGCTGGAGCAGCGCATGAGGGGCATCATCGACCCCCAGCAGATCCAGAACGCTCTGCACAACCAGCTCGACAGCACCGTGGCCTGCCTGGACCACGAGGTCCGCGACGTGGTGAAAGCCCTGGCTACCAAGGTGACCACCTGCCACTGATGCCCCCTTGGCCCTCACCTGGCCCACAGCAGTTTCACCCAAGGTGTCCTGAAGCCCATAATGCTCCTGGGATGGAGAAAAGGTGCAGCTGGGCATGGGGAGGCTGGTGCAGAGGGCAAAGTCCAAGTCTCTTCTTGTGTTTCTCCCTGACAGCTGGAAAAGGGCATTGCCAGACACATCCAGGAGCTCTCATCTTCCAGTGACACCCAGAAGCCTGAGGATGTAAGTATCTGGTCCAGCCCCTCCTGGACCATCTTTTGGGCAGCCTCTATCATCCTCCATCAGTGCTCCCTGCCCATGCCTGGAGCACAGGACACACCAGTGATGGGGTCCAGACCTCCACATGATGCCCATGTCAGCATCAGGACCACACCAGGCACAGCCTGCCCATGTGGGAAGGAGCCTCTCTGGGATCCTCCCTGGCCTGCTGTGCCCTGCTGAATACCCCCCTGCCCTCCCCAATGCCCTCTTCTCTCCCTGCAGTCCATCATCCCACTCATGAAGTTCCTGGAGTCGGAGCTGCAGTACCTCAATGAGCATCTGGTCCAGGAGAACTTCAAAAGGTGACCAGGGCACTTGGGATGCACTGTGGCAGAGGCCACCAGGTTCACCATTCCTTGGGCATCTCCTCAGCTCCATGGGGCTTGGGGCCATCCCACTTCAAGGCTGGCAGGATGAGGCACTTCCTTCTCGGGCTTTGCAGAGCCCTTCATCTGAAGACCATCCCTCCAGCCCTGCCCCTGGATCCTGCTCACAGCCTCCCTCTCCCCTGCAGCCTCCTCAGTCTCCTGTGGCACCACACCCTGTCCGTGCTCTCAGCAGCACTGGGGCCGCAGGTGCCCTCGGTCCAGCACTGCCAGAGGCTGTTCTGTGCCCTGAAGGTACCAAGGGGAAGCAGGGGGTGGCTGGCAAGGAGAGGGGTTTGGATGGTGGCTGACAGCTTGTCCCCAGAGCCTGGAGCTGTGCTTCCACGCCGAGGGCTGCGGGCTGCCGCTGGAGACCCTCCACAGTGCAGCCTTCCAGGTATGGAGATGGGGATGGGGGGTCCCCGTGGGTTCCTGTGGGAGGAAGGGATGCCAGGCAGGACATCCCCGGGCTGTGGACCTGTCCAGGTGCTTGACCATCACTTCTCCCCCTCCCCACAGACGCTGGAGGCTCACCTGGCTCTCTGTTCTGCCAGCAGCCGCAAACTCATCCAGAAATACTTCAGCAACAGGATCCAGCAGCAGGTAGGGCTCTGGATAGTGCTCCCAGCCCCTTCCCACATCCCACCCTTGCTCACAGGCCCTGCCTGTGGAAATGTGGAATTTCCCCACCACCCTCCCAGTCCTGGGGCTGTTGGGGCAGGTTTTGCCACAGCGTTGAGCAGGAGGGGGCTCAACGCATCCCAGAGGATTCCAGCACACCCTGGTGCCCCAAAATTCCTGATGAGCCTCTGCCCGACCCTGTGCATCCTCTTCATGATGGGGATGAAGGACAGCATCCTTACCCTTGTACCCCACTGCCCAGCTGGACATGAGCTCAGAGAAGTACGGGGCCGTGACCATCAAAGCTCTGTACCGGCCTTCGGAGCAGAAACTCCGTGTGGAAGTGCTCAACGCCACCAACCTCATCCCGCTGGACTCCAACGGTGCGTGGGGGGGGCAGGAGACCCACTGCCCCAGGGCCCCCTGCCCTTGGTCCCTGGTATGCCCCAGTCAGCAGAGATGCTGGCAATGCTTGGGCTCTCCCTTGATTTGCTTTTTTATCCAAGGAGGTGGATTTGGGGAAAGAGGGGGTTGTGGCCCTGGTTCTGGGTGGTTCAGTGGGATGTGGCAGGTGGGACCAAGCAGGACACAGTGCCCACGTCCCGCTGCTTGTGGCACAAGCCAGCAGCCAGGGCAGACAGCTTTTCTTCATCATGCAAAGCAATCACAGATAAAAAAAATACGCGGGGTGAGCAGCGACCTTCTCCGGGTCCGGCTGTCGTTTGGGGCGCTCTCCAGGAGAGGTCACTGCTCCTGCAGCCACCCCCGGCCGGTCGCTGTGCGGGCAGGCTTAGGGATGTTCCCGCACCCTCCAGGAGCCCGGGCCGGGCTGGGGGTTGCGGTGAGGCTGCCCTGAGCCCCCCGCAGCCACCCCAGTGTGCCCAAGCCCCCCCGGCGGGGTTCATGCCGGGGCAGAGGGGCCAGGGGAGGCGGCTGATGTCTGCACCCCACCAGGCTCCAGCGACCCCTTCGTGCAGCTCACCCTGGAGCCCCGGCACGAGTTCCCCGAGGTGGTGGCTCGGACCACCCAGTGCAAGAGGAACGAGCTGCACCCCCTCTTCGACGAAGCCTTCGACTTGTACGTAGGGGCTGACACCCTCCGTGCCCCCCGTCCCCACAGCCCTTCAGGCTGAGGAGCCTCTGCCATGGGGCTGCTGCTCCTGGCACTGCCGTATCCGGGGATTTCACCATAGTGGGGTCCCCCAAACACCTGAGGGCATGGAGCTGACACCCTCCGGGCCCCACAGCCCCTCAGGCTGAGGAGCCTCTGCCATGGGGCTGCTGCTCCTGGGACTGTTGAGTCCAGGGGTTTCACCACAGTGGTGTCCCCCAAACACCTGAGGGTGTGGGGCTGACACCCTCTGGGCCCCCCGTCCCCACAGCCCCTCAGGACTGCCGTGTCCGGAGATTTCACCACAGTGGGGTCCCCCAAACAGCTGTGAGGGTGTGGGGCTGTGCTGGGGCCCTGAGCTTGGAGGGGTTCGGGTCACTGTGGGGTTCTGCTGGGGCCCTGAGCTTGGAGGGGTTGGGGTCGCCGCGGGGCTGTGGCCGCCCATGGAGCACAGAAGGCTGTGCCGAGGCCTGAGGGGGTGGATGTGAGGATCCCCTGCCTGCTGTGCCCCCGCAGCTTGATCCCCTCCGAGAAGTGCCGGCAGGAGGGGGCCTGTCTGCTGCTGACCGTGTTTGACTACGACGTGCTGGGCTCCAATGACCTGGAGGGCGAAGCCTTCTTGCCCCTGTGCCACCTGCCCGGCCTCGACAGCGAGGAGGACGAGGCCGACATGGGCCGGGTGCCGCAGACGCGGCTCCCCCTCACGCACCCCAAGCCCGCGGGTACGGTGTGTCCCCCCCGGGCTGAGCCCTGCAGGGTGGGGAGGGGGCTGTGGGGAGCATCTCCCTCCATCACTCCCCCCTTCTCTGGCAGATGAGATCCTGCAGCTGCTGGAGTCCAGGAAAAGGGACAAAGAAGCTCAGGCCTTCGTTAAGCTCCGCAAGCAACGAGCCAAGCAGTCCAAGGAGACAGAGTGAGGGAGGGGCAGGAAGATGGATGGCCCTGAAAGGGGAACCTTGGTGGTGTTGGAGCCAGAACCATCTGCAGGGAGTGTGGGGACAGAGGGGTCCCTGTGCCAGCACCCAGCACCCAGTTCACCCCCACCTTCGGGCAGCAACACCCCCATGCGCCAGGGAGGGTGGGCAGGTGGACTGGAGGGGATTTCTCTG
The DNA here is from genome assembly GCF_014805655.1 of Passer montanus. Taxonomy (NCBI): domain Eukaryota; kingdom Metazoa; phylum Chordata; class Aves; order Passeriformes; family Passeridae; genus Passer; species Passer montanus. The sequence continues at coordinate 2,371,529 of NW_024368263.1, forward strand.
CCTGCCTGGACTAGTAACACTACACGAGGGATGTGGAAGCGTGGCTGTCCCTGTCCGTCCCTCTGGAGTTTGTCACTGCCAGTGCTGCATCTCCTGGCCGTGTCCCCAGCCCTCCTGTCTGCAACATGGCATGGCCAAACCTGCCTTCATTTTTCTTTAAAATGTTTAATTTCTTTCCCCCCTCATTTTCTTGTGGATAAGCCTCTTATTTTAAATGAAAAGCCACAAAGCTGATGCGTGGGCTGTGTGCTTTGGGGCAGTGGCCCTGTGCTGGCAGCAGCAGCACAGTGGGGTGGGACAAGGCACTTGAGGTCTGGTGGGAGCTGCTGAATTTCTCATTTTTTAAAATGTCTAGCTCTTTTGTCTGTTTGGGTGTTTGTTTTTTTTTTTAATTTTACCACCAATTTCACTGACTTCCTGGAAGCCTGGGATCTTGCTGGAGCCTGGGCAGCAATAAAGAGCATCACAGCCCTGGCATCCAAATCAGGAGGAATTTTGGGCAGCTGACAGCCCAGGCATGGGGTGCAGGTCCCTGGCATCACTCCCAGCCTGTGCCAGGGACATGGGTCCCTCTGGAAGTGGGCTGCATCCACGTGGGGTGACCCAGTACCACAGTAAAAATACCTGACAAGGCAGGTGGTTTTAACAATTTGTTGGGTTTTTTGGAGCTGGTTTTCTCTGCAATTAGTACTAATTATACACCTGGAGCTCCCTCTACCCCTTACCCTGCACGGGGGTGGCCATGTTTGAGCTGCAGCAGGTCCCTGGGAGCTGCCAGGGACCAGGGAATTAAAAGCATCCCCCTCCCGGGTGCCTGAGCACCAGCTGCTCCCTCGGTGGGCAGAGCAGTCTCTGGGTCAGCTCAGGTCAAATCCTGGATGCGGGGGTGGGAAAAGGAAAAAAGCTCCTTTGCTATCTGTGTGACAGAGCCCACAGCAGGAGGGATTAAGGCACTGCAGGCTCTCAAGGAAGCCATTTGCTGGCTTAGGTTTTTAGTGCAGAGAAATAATATTCCAGAGCTGGGTCTGGGATTGTGGGGATGCTGTCTCGGGGTGTCATTCAGCTGGGTCCAGCACCCTGTGCCTGCACCCTGCAGCTCAGCTGGGGCTGGCACCTGCTGGCAGCCACCTCATGCTTTATTACGAGGTTTACTCCACGGGGCTGGGGCTTGAATATGGGCTCAGCTCATTTTTAGCTATTTTTTTTTTAATAGCTGAAGGTTTGAATATGGGCTCAGCTCATTTTTAGCTGTTTTTAAAATAATTCCTGTGTCCCCAGGCTGCCACCAACCAGGTGTGTCCCAGGGAGCAGGTAGCTTGGGCTGACCTCTCTTCTAGGTTGTTTGCACTGTATTATTCAAGGTGTTTTAGCTGAATTTTTGCTCAGCTACAGGCAGTGGTGTGGGTCTTCTCCCACCCTAAAAGAAATCCCACCTTTTACAGAGAAAGACTAATAAACCTTAATCAGTCAGAGCACAACTAACCCCATGAAGCAAAACAGCCCAAACATTAAAAATAAGGCTTGAAGCACACAAAACCAGCTCCCAGCAAATGCAAGAATGATGAAGAGGAAGAAGTCTCCATCATCATCCTCCTAATCCTGGTGAAAAACCCAACACAGGCCCGAACACAATAGGGAAGGGGCTGGCACTTAGATCTACTGATTTTATTGTTTTACCAATAATCTGCAATACAAATGGGCCCATTCAGATTATTGTTGTGATTGGACTAATGGGAAGTGGTTGATGCATCTTTAAAGCATTAATTAGACTAAATTAATTAACAGATAATTCTTGGATCCACAGGCCAGGTGTGTTCTTTTGGGTGCCAACACACACAACACTGTATCCACTGTGCAGGCACAGCTCACCTCTGCCCAGCCTGGCTCCTCCAGGACATAAATCCATGTGCAGACCAAGAATTTGGGTGAGAAATTTTTGGATTTGCCACTTCCAAAGAGGTCTCTGCCCCACCTTAACCACACTGCATTGATGTTCCCCCTCTTTCACCACACCTCCATCAGGAAAGTGAATTGCAACACCCCAAAAAGGGAGGGGAACTCAGAGAGAAATTATTCTTAGTTGTGTGAAAATTGGCCACGGATCTGTTGTTCTGAGGGCTCCAAAGCCCTCAAAGATTTCTCCACCCTCCCAAGGCCCAGAGCAGAGCCTGGGGCTGCACATCCACCCGGGCACGCACACACACACATGCACACACTGCTTCGGTTTGTATTTTTTTTCTTAGCAAAAAAATAAAAATTTATTGTCATCTAAAAAAAAAAAAAATCCATCCTGCCCTTGGAAACTGTGACACAGATTGAGTTCTTTCCAGCCCCACATGCAAATTCACTCTGCCAAGAAAAGAGTCTAAACCAGGTTTCCGACAGCCAAAACACATATTTACAGAGTACGAGAGAACGACAGCTGAAATCACAGTTCTATACATGGAATCAACAACACGTTTTACACCACTGATCACCATTCTGCCAACTTCTACACGGACTAGGGGCGCCTCTGCCCAGTGCCCTTCCTCCTGGGGAAAGCAGGGAAGGGACTGGGCAAGAATTGCCACCAGAAATACTGCAGTGTGTATTATTATTATTTTTTTAAAATGTATACTGTATTTATTTTGTTTTAACATTGGAAGCTACAGAGTGGGGAAGCCCCAGAAATCTCTCCAATGCAGTCACTACTTTGCAGGAATACTTCACCTTTAAAATACTAGGTTTTACATCAGTAACATCTATTTTGCTGTTGGCCATCACTCCAAGGATTATAGTAACTCTGGAGGAAAACACTGGTAATATTCTTCCTTCTCAGATAGGGGAAAAGGAGGAAGAGAGGAGGTTCAGAGGCTGGTGGAACAGCAAGGGATGACTGAGTCCATTCAGTGTTACAGGCTTCCTCCCAGGGTAAGGAATTCTCTTCATTGTCTCAGCTGCACAAGCCTTGCCAGTGGCTCAGGTTCAGCTTCAGAGATGTACAAAAGTGTAAAACCCTTTGGCAGGGGATCAGCTGCAGGGACCCCCAGGGGAGGGATCTGCTTTAGGAAATGTGCTCCAGCTCTGAGACCTTTCCTGGGTCCCTCCTGTGCCACTGCAGGCACATGGCTATGGCCCCTAAGGCCAGAGAGGAGCTCAAAATGGTCCTGGTTAGCCCAAAATCCTAAAATCCTTCAGCTCCTGGCTCTCACCTACAGCTCTGACCCTGCTTGTTGCTCTGGATCTACCCAGGCTAGTGTTGTCCCAAGCCAGCTGCTTCTAGGTTGGTTTTCCATAATAATATAAAAGTTTATTGACCTTTAGGATGCTGTGGTTTCACAACACAACCACAACTCCTTCCCCCAGCTCTCAACTCAGAAGTGTCCGACCTGCCCGATTCATCACCAAGGTCAGCTCTTCTGAAGCTCCCAAAAATCTGGGGAGGAAATTGTCATTATCCACTCAGGAGTCTGTCTGTGTGGGGAAGCAGGACCCAGACATGGTCAGGGCTGTTCAGCTGGGCTGCTCCCCAAGGAACCTTGTGGACCCCACTTTTGTTTTGAAGCCCCCTCAGCTCTGCTGTGTTACTGTGTGTCCTGTAAAGGGAGTTCCTGCTTCAGAAGGAAGCCTGACAGTACGTGACAGGGGCTGCACTTATTAGCACCAGGTTTATTTCAGCTCTTTTTACACCATACAAAAGCTGATCACAGACTCTTAAGCCTCAACTGCAGTGCTGTGATTATGGTTTGTCCTTCCTGCACGGAGCAGGCAGCAACAACTGCTGGAGTGGGTCAGGAATGCTGCTCCTTCCCCCTGCTCCCACCTCATTTGGTTCAGAAATTGTCTTTAAATGGCCCACCAGAACATTCACAAAATATGCAAAGATGTAGTTCTCTTTTCCATCTGATGCTTAAGAAAATAAATTCACATTTCAATATTCCTCTCCTTATTTTTTTTTTAAAGCAGCAAACAAATTGATAGAAACCTAAATTTAGGAAGTGTTTCTTCAAGAACCAGAGAAAAGTGAGAAAGTCGATGTGCTTGTGCAAAGAGAGTGCTGAGAGAGGATGGGGTGGGGGCAAGGGAAGGGTCTAGTGCTAATTCCTTCAGGCTGCTCTGCCATGAGTGCAGTGTGGCAATGGAAAGTTCAAATTTAAGGGCCACAAAACAGGTGAAATTCTGAATTCTTTGGTCCTTCAGTATAAGTTTTAAAACAGAGAAACTGTTTTACTCAGAAGGGAAAAACATATTTTCTCTGGCCTGGAATTTTTCCTTGTAACCCAGGGAAACTGGGGGCAAACTGCTCTTTGCCCTTGACCCCCCCAAGTGCCAGGAGACAGCCCAGGGGACAAGCTCCATGTGAGGGATTCCCTGCTGGAATCACGGAGCTGCTGCTGGACTGATCTGGAAACAGAGGGTTGGCAAAAGGCAGCATCACCCCTGAGCAGCCCCCGGGGAGGCAGAGGAGCAGAGAAACCCCCACGCTCATAAAAAGTGTTACAAACCATAGCCAAAAACAGGCTGATCAGCTCTGCTGCTTATAAATATTAAAGATCTGATTCAAGAGTTTATTTCCTATGATTTAAGTTAGTTACAAAAAAAAAACTTTTTAGTAAATATTTTTTTCTTAATTGGGCTTTTTCCTCCTCCTCCCCCCCCTTTTAATTTTTTTTTATTTTTTATTTTTCCTAAAAAAAAGAGAAATGTTCATGTACTTTAATAAAAGGTCTTTCCTTAAGATCAGACCAAGGCAGATGTGCTGCCCCATGGCACAGACATTCAAAGGCTATAACCAAACAACATAGCCACAATAGTCACTCAACAGTGTCTCTCCATTAAAAAAATTAAAAAACCTGATGCTAGTTACAATAAAATACACATGGAAAAAAAGCATTTTTACCAAAAAACCCAAAAACAAGTTAATGGGAAAACATAAAAAAGAACTACACAGAGCTGCACTTAAGAGATCATCTGGGAATGCATATTAACCCCTTCCATGGAGAGGAAAGGTGGAATTATGGAAACAAACCTAATTATGTGTTTGTATTAAATATGAAGCTTTCTGAGAGGCTCTGGTAAAAATTCAGTTTTCCTACAATAGTGGGCTGCTGGAGGTTCCAGTGCTTTTCCAGGTCATGGAGGGGCAGCACAGGAGCATCCCTGTGCAAAATAAAAACGTTTAGTCAACTGAGTGGCCTTTTTGGTTGAGATCCCAGCAGGTTACTGCAATCCACCTGATGTAAAAATCCAATGGACATGCTGGTAAGGAAAGTCACAGGAAAGCTCAGCTGCTGGGCAGGTCTGAGCTGGTGGAATTCTCTGTCCTGCTGGACTATTTCTGTCACCACACATCTCCAGCACCAGGGTTTCTGGAGCCAGCAATCCACAAACCACCCTTGAGCTGCTGACACAGGCAACAAAAACGTCCTCAGCCTACCTGGAATTGGTTCATGCACTTCAGCAGTGGCTACGAATCAGGTCCCTGTGGCTAAAACAAAACTAATCTGGTCTGAAACAGTAAAAAGTCTCTAAACAGCTCCCAGACAAAGGGGTGCCTGGAGAGAACTAACCTCTGCATCCCAATTTCCTTCATAAAGGGCTTTGGCTCACCCAAGGGCAATACTCCTAAGGCTGCTCAGACCTGGAACATGTTGGCTGCATCAGCAGTGAACATTGGTCACTGAATTTTGGGGCTTGGCTTGCTCTAGGTCCAATAGAAATTTTTTTTTTCCCTCTTTTCTTCTTTTCATACAAATATACAAAGAGTGTAAAAAAATTTAAAAAGTGAACTTTGCTGATTAAATGGCAGACAAAGTTCCTGCACATTCAGAGATGGGCAGTGTGAGGCCCTCCAGGCAGGAGCCTGGCAGAGCTCCCATCAGGGAGGACGGCTTTAACCAAGCTGGGTCAGTGAAAGAGCAGGGGGACCGAGGGCATGAGCAAGTCACTTCAAACCACCTCGATCCTCCCCGTGATCTCAACTCTTCCTCTGGAAAGCACGTGGAAGCCCCTCTTGCCCACTCTAAGTCCTTCTGGAAATAGTCAAAAATTTGTTATCACCTAAATAGAAAAGAGGAGAAACACAGACTCTTTGCAAATGGCCCTTTGATCTGTATTAAAAACAGCTCTCAAAGTTCATCAAGAGTTAGAATTAGTGGGGCACGGGTGAGGGGCAGTTTAGATACGGGATGTAAAATATTAAAAAGTGCTCTGCAACTAATTTTCTGTTTTCATGTGTGCATGTGCGTGTGTGTGCACGTCCCTACACGTGCACAGCCACGCCCATCCACACACATATATACATATATATATATACACATACATATATATGTACGTATGTATAAAGTTAAAAAGTTCTATAGGATATGATGAGAACGAGTGTCCTCGGAAGGTCACGACTGCAGAGAGTGGGGCCTGTTGGGGTGGCAGATGGGGCACTCGCCCTTCTCAGCGCACGTCTCGCACAGCACCGCGTGTTGGCACGGCAGCACCACCCGGTTCTCCGCCTGACACTTAAGGCATTTCACTGACTGCATCTGAAATACCGCCTGCAAGAGAGGGGACAGGGCACAGCGTCAGCGTCACACACCGCCACGGGACTCGGGAAGGGCAGGGAGGGCTGCAGCTGCCCTGCTCATCTCCTGAAGCAGAGGAAAGCAGCACAGTGTGATGCCTTTCAGGACCTTTAGGATCAACAGAGCAGCTTTGGTTGATTTACACTCTGTGCTTTAGGCACAAAGAAGATGGAGTTATCTTCCTGTGAGCCAGCTAGAGCTCACTTTGATTACATCTACCTGGAAGCGCTCTGACAGGCTTCTGATTTCTGAGTTTAATAAAGAAAAGGGGAAAAGCTGTGACCTGTAGGAGCAGAGGGGGCAGAGCCCTGCCCTGCCAGGCCCTGGCACTCACCTTGTCCACTTTCTCCAGGTTTGCTCGCAGCTGTTTCTGCAGGGTGTAGAGCGACGAGAGCGAGAGCGTCTCCAGGTCAGAGAAGGAGCGCAGGAACTGCGGGTCCTGCCCGGTGTGGATCCTCTCCAGCTCCTCCTGCAGTTTCTTCACTTGCAGCTCCAAGGCTTCCCTCTGCTCCCGGGCCAGTTCACATTCCATGTTAGCTGTGTTGGCGCGATCATTTGCTTCCTCTGCCTCCTTTTTCCAAGCATCACAAGCCTGTAAGTCCCAACAAAGAGGGTAAAAGAAGCAGTCTGAAAACTTGGTCTGTCTCCAAAGACAATCCTAGGCAAAATGATCAATTTCCATACACTCCTCACACCAGTTCTGACCAATCTGGCCTGTTCCCAAATTCTGAAATACATTTGGAGCCTTACTTCAAGGCACTTCTCATTCCACATATCCCATCTGCTTGGGCTGTGGTTCTACTCATCTGGCTCACAGCATTTAGGGGATGAACTTTTCAAACTGACAAATTATTGTGGATCAAAGGTCTGAGAGACTGTCAAACACTTCAGGGTATCTTGTAACATCTGGCCTTGCAATTTCAGCACCTGAACACACTAGGCCAAGTGATTTGGTGATTTCCAAGGGAGAGGAAAGAATGCTGAGAGCCTGTAAAACCCACAGCTCTGTCCATCACCTCCATGTCCAGAAAGAGCCTGTTGAAAGGCTGACACCCTCCACTCCTCTACACCCCCTAATCCCAGGATTTGCCCAAGTACCTGCTTGGCTTGTTTCCAAGACTCTTCCCACTGCTTTATTGTGCTGTTGGCCTCATCCAGTTCTTGCCGTAGCCGTGCCATCTCCGCAGCACCTGGACCTGACAGAAATGCAGGTGAGGTACTGGGCGAAAAACTCCCCGAAGCAAAGTGTTCCCATATGCTGCTGTTCATCCCATTTAAACCTGTTTCACAGGGAAATAGAGAGGGTTATGTCACAGGTGCTGGCAATTTCCCCATTTCCTCCCTAACCCTGTGAAATCCAGGATTCAAAAATGTGCAAATAGGATTAAAAGTTCATCTTAAGAATCAGTTTCATCTCCCTGTGCCCGAAGTCCATTATAGAGGGACTTTATAGGAAAATTTCACACCATTAGGCCTCATCTTTAGTGATGCAGGGAGGAACCATGACAATGAGTGGTGGCAACTCTTGAATCAGTCAGGCTGTTTTTAGAAGCATCACTTTTACAGCAGAGCTGACTGTCAGCTTGAATGCCCCTTCTTTCAGGGGAACCCCTGATCTGCTTCTACCTCCCAATTTTCAGTGCAGCAGAGCCATCAGAGTTGGTTCACAGAGCCCAGGTGGTGCTTCCTCCCACCCTACACCCTAAGAAATTTCTGCTTTTGTCTCCTCAGTGTGGGGCTTAGAAAAGGAGCCTCACTTCCAAACAGTGTCACAAAAATGCTCCAAGTCATTACTGTTTCCATACACAAGGAACAGAACTGGAAAATCCTGTTTATAAACAAGTAGAGACAATAGTATCTGTATCTGCTTCATCCTCTGCAGAGTTCTAGCACTAAGCTCATGAGCAGCATCAAAGAAAACTGATTAGCCATTTCCCTATTTTAGCTTGCTCAAATAAACTCTCTTTGCAGGAAGAAATTCAAGACTTAGGAGACAAAGGAGTAGAATATCACTTGTAGACAAAACTGGCTATTTTTCCAGAGTTCAGTCTTTCTATAACTTTCACTTAAAATAGGCACCTACAATTTGCATTCAGGGGAAACTGTAGGAAAAGGTAATACTGAAACAGAGTGTGGGCTCTGACCCACACAGTTTGCTCCAGTTTAATGTGGGGGTAATTTTCATGCAGTGGTGGTCACCACTGGCTGGGAATATTCCCAAATCGAGCTGCAATCGATAATTCTGATCTCACAGCAGCTAAACTGTGCCTGCAAGTGAACCCTGGAATCAACAGCCTCTCTCTGAGGTCCATCCCAGCACCACTGACTTCCCAGCCAAGACACAAATAGTGACAAAATTGTCTTCACCAAGGGCTTAGGCACATGAACTCATTCAGCAGAGCAGCAAGGGATCTTTGCTGGCTCAGGCCACTTACCACAGATCCATTTCAGCTGCTCTGAGAGGTGCTCAGTTGAAAGCAGGAAGTTTTAATGGAATCCCAACTCACATATCATTTTTCAAACCTCAGTTTTCTTGAATGGGAATCCAGCATTAAGCAGGATGCTGGCAAGCCACAAATTCTGCCACAGTGCTGACCAGGCTGATCTTGTAATTTGTTTTAACTCCCTCTTTCCATCTGCTGTTCTCATTTCACATTGGAAGTATCAAGCCCCTTTGGGCAGAAAAGCCTTCTCTGCACATTTTGCACCTAGCACTGTGGAAACCAGCCCAGAACTAGGTATTTTTAACTCAATTTCAATACAAATAAGTGATAACTACACACTTGACATGTTATGTGCATTCACTAAGTTAAATGGAACAGATGATTGCCAACTGCTAAGATACTATTTAAATATATTCTCAAAACCCCAGCAAAGGATTTGTTGTGTTTATGGAAAAATATAATTTATAAATAAATTATTTAAATGCATTTGTGAATTTCCTGCAATTTTTGGCTTTTTATTTATATAAATACACAGTCAAGATAAACATAACTCATTTCTTCTGAAACAGCAATTTCTCCTTTCCTTACAAAACTAGGACAAACAGCCAGCCCCAACCTAATTAAGAGCAGAGATGGCCTCTGATGCCTTTTATTGCAGTAATTGTAAAAGCTGTTAAAGCCTAACAAGCAGCAATGGCAAGCATAGAAGCATGGACCTGGGCTGTGCAAACAAGGGATGCAGTTACACAGATAAGTGCATGCAGAAATAGCTTACACAAGCATGTAATAATTTTATTAGGTTAAGCTGAATATTAAAGATTAAAGTGTATCTCAGATTTTAAGAGGCATTTATGTCTAGCATCAACAGAGAATTAATATTTACCATTACAAACAGAAATGAGCTGAACTGGTGTCCCTGTAGCCTGGAGGCCAAACAGTTTTATTTCTCAAGGTAATCCCATGTCTTGATAATAAAACAGATTTGTCTGCTAAATTCCCTGTTCTTCCTGATACAGCTGAAGCTCCAAAGTAATTTCTCTTCCTTCAGTCCCTCATGCTGGAGAAAGACCCTCGAGGAGGGGAAGGAGCAAAGGGGACAAAACTGAAACACTGAATTTTTGGCAAGTCCGCATTGCAGAACTGGTGCAGGGTGTCAAACAGGAGGAAAAGTTCCAGTGGCCCAGGCCTGCTCTAGAGCTCCCAGAAGCCAGCCTGGCCCACAAGCAGTCCTGAGGGCAAACTGCAATCCCCACCTAAACTAAGCCAAGATGAGGACCCAGCTCTGAGTTTTATGTGAAATCTCAGCAAAGCACCGCTTTGCTGGTGCTGGAAAAGAGAGCTCTTTTCCCTGAAAGGCATCATCAGAGCAAGGCAATTAACCTATCTGCCCCTTTTTTCCAGCCTAGAAACAAGGGAAGTAGAGGGAATTGCTCCCTTGTTCATGAGGTATTAGCTGACTTCTGGTAAAACACCTTCTAGTCCCCTTGCTGTTCTCATGGGAAGAAGAGATACATGGCAGCAGTGAAACAACACATTGAAATTAAAGCCAACTGAAAAGAAAATACTTACATGGCACAGACAGCATGTACATGGGACACACACACTGTGCATTTACCTAATGATCCATGAGAAGCTGATGTCCCCAGGAATGTGTTTTCTGACTGGCTTAAGTGTCCCTGGGGCTGATGGAGGAAATGCGATGAGAGGCTGACCGGTGGAGAAGGAGAGGCAGAGTGAAAGGAGGCAGAGCTTCCAAGGGACCCGGGGATATTTACAGGAGCAGAACTTTGCAGCAAACTCCCACCTGGACAAAGAACACACAGAGAGGATGGCTATGTATGACCATGAGGTGTGGACATAGGCAGGAGTTCAGAGCAGGAGGCGTCAGGCTCCCTTTCTCCTCCCTGAGCCCCTCGGGATTCCCTCCACTTCTCCTGAGGTCTCATTCCCCTCTCAGCCCTTAAGAGAAGCACTGAAGCTGCCATCCCATGACCCACACAGGTTAAGACCCTCCACAATTCAATGGATTACTCTTTCAGTGGCCAAGAAACAAAATGTTTTCTGAGCAGAGCTCGGTCCCTGTCAGTCTAGAGAAGATGATTTGCTATCTGGTGAAATACTTTGTCACAAAAAATTCACTTCTAAAACATGTGTCTCTGCCTTTGTACTTCCAAACAACCTGTAGTGAGAAGACCACCATGATCTCAACCACTAAAAACCAGTGACTAGCTGCAGTTACACATACCTGAGTGCCTGGATCTATCGGTAATAAAAAACCCCAAATAAAAAAAGCCTAACCACAAATGACATCAACTTCCCTTAGACCAGAGGTTGTTCTGCCTGCCACTCAGAGATTTAGGGAGACCTCAGCCCTGCTCTCTCCTCATCTATGCCCCTCCTCAGATCACCAGGTAACACCCAGGCCTGATGTGAAGAGAGGGAGAAGGGGAGCATCCCTGAGGCCCTGCAGGTGGGGAGCAGCAGCAGCAGGGCTGGCAGCACACAGGGACACTCAGCCTCCAACAGCCTCTAATCTTTGGCAGGGAAGTGGAAGTGATATTCTTTCCACAGGTCCTTTCCTACTTCAATATAGCTCCAAGCAGTGCAGTTCCCTTGGAAACCTCCAGACAACCAGTTAGCTCCTGTTCAAACAGCTGCTTTACACAGAGGGGTAGCCAGAAACTACAACCACTTCCAAAAAAGTTATGAGACCTTTTTTTTTTCCCTGAACACCATCAGAGACAGGTAGAAGAGGCCTTAGCCTACCTCCATGTATCAAAATGAGACAGACATTACAGGAACCAAATCAGCAGACCATGATGACACTCTGACAGATGGATGGCATTACCAGGTCAGTGAGTTTTCTGTTACAGCTAGGGAGAGTTTTCTGCTTAAGATGCAAATTGTTATAATTTGGCCTGATTTGAAATGCATCAGATGCCTTCTGGAGTCCACTTACACATTAAAAAAAGAAAAAAAAAGAAAAAAAAAAGAAAAAAGAAAGGAAAAAAATGAGAAAAAAAAAAAAAGGAAAAAAAGTCTCAAGAAACATCCCCAGACAGCTGGGCCCAATGGCAACAGCTCAGCTCTGCTAGTCAGTAAGGGCAAGCTCACTTCAAAGATGCTCAGGGATTGCCAGAGTTTGTTGTAATTGCTGTTTTAACCAATGTAATTTTGGGACTGGTTTTAGAGCTTGGTTGGGCTGGCTCCACTGAGGTGACTGGGCAACACTGCTTGGCAGAAGATAAAGAAAGCTCTGTTGCTTTCATGTACCTATCATGATGCCACTCGTGTGGGGCACTGTGCTGCTGTCAAATGTCTTCTCCAGGGCAGCCACTCCGAATTCATTCAGGTCCAGGTCATCCAAGGCAGACTCTGCCAGACACAGAGGTACCAATTATGTTATAAAGGACCAACAACTTCAAGAGATAGGATGGCCCAAAGAGCCTACATGCAGAGGAGCCTGTGCTCGCTACCTCTCAGGGCCCTACTCTCCATCCTGCTCTCACATGGTTTGGCAGAAGTGTCATGGGCAGCTTTTCAGTTCAGGTTCTTTAACCTGACCTGTTTCTTTTTGTCTTAAAGTATTCCCAAATGGTATATGAAAACAAAAAATCTGATTAATTAACAGCAGATCCCATAAGTCTTCCCCAAAGTGCTCTTTTAAGTCTGTCTCTTATGTACAGGAACACTGGCTTATGCATGTCTGGTCTGGTTTGTGCTTTGTCCCTGCTTTCCTGAAAAGCCACTTGGAAAAGAAATACCAGGAGAAGGGAACACTTGAAAAACATCTCTGAGGTTCTCACACTGGGTAAAAGAAAACTTATTAATGCCTGAAACTGTTATATCTATTTGAACATGCCTCATCACTAATGATGATCAATATAATTCCATCCCACACATGCCCACTCACTTCTATTATTATTTTTAACAAATTAGTGAGATCACCTCAGAAACGTTAAATTTAATTAAAAAAAGGAAAAAAAAGAGAAAAAAGGAAGAAGAAAAACAGGTGACCAAAAAGCCTGTGCCTGTCTAAGAGTGACTCCACTCTGGACTCTCCTGTTTTCCTTTCTCTTACAGCCTCTGTCCTACACTCCAAAAAGGGCAAAGTCCTCACAATCTACCTGGTGGTAGCTCTGGCTATAAAATTGTCATTTAGAACTGAGGAGCTGTAATTGTGGAAAATGCCCCTGTGATTTCCTGCCTAGTCCAAGACCTCTTTGTCACTTTGACAAAGCTAAAACTAAGGTCCTTTCACACCATGTGACATTCTGAGTGAGTGGCTCAGAGGCCTTCAGTTGGTCCTGTGGGTGAATTTCATCCAAAATGACCTGCAGGAAACATCAGATGTGTCACAGTCACAGCACAAGCTTCAGGAATCTGCCAGCACTGACAGACACAGAAAACTGGAGGTCACTGAAACACCCACGTTATTCCAAGCCTCATACCTGGAGATCCATGGCTGAGGAACCCTTACTTTCATAAGTGAAAAAGGCAAAGTTACCTATGACAGACTCAACGGTGTCACTGGTTGGATAGAAGGGAAGGGCATTGGCATTCATGCCTGGAATGCTGCTGGTGCCGGCGGGGCTCGGGGGGGTTGCAGCCAGACTGGAGGTGATACTAGAGGAGATGCTGGATGTCAGTGGGCTCCCCACGGGGAGAATGCCCAGGATGTCCTGAAACAAGAGTGTGGAAAGCGAAAGAGGTAGGAAATAAAACATCTTTCTAGAACAACCCCTTCAGAAACGTGCAGGAAGGAGCCAAATGCCAGCAGCAAACCTGTTTCCTGCCTGCTTCCAACCTGACAGATGGCTACTGCTACCACTGGGCTGGGGGTGGGGAGAGATTAACAGCTTTTCTTTAATTTCTGTCGACTGTTCTCCATTCCATGTCTCCCCTCCCCTCCCCAGTATTCTAAACATCTTTCAGGCTGCCCCAAATTAACTCGTGTGACCCACAGGTTGCATGCAATCACAGCCATGGGCCACACAATCACTCACTCAGACTTAGTTCAGCACACGACTTAGAACCTGATATTAAATTCCCTTTGCCAAATCCTTGAACTTAGATGACTCCAGAGATCCATTCCAGCTCAATTTTCTGTAATTTGAAGACTCTCTCCTGCACAGTCCAGCCCTATGAATCTACCTTGAATTCACTCAGGTCTAACTACTCACAAATAACACCTCCAGCAAATCATCCCATCTTCATAAAGTAATCCCTCCAGCTGAGCATCCCTAATGGTGTCTGGACTGTTATTTACTCCCTGCAGAGCTGTCTGGATCCACAGATTTCTCTGTGGTGCTGGAAGCCCTGAGCTGGGTTCAGAGCCCTGCCAGCAGCTCCGTACCTGTTTGGGCTGTAGCAAAGGTTGTTCCTGGCTCCTGTGTTCCAGGGAATGGGACTTCATTTTTGCTTGCTGCAGTAAAGAAACAAAACAAAAGATAAGCAGAGGGATTATTTAGCAAAATTAAAAATGGCTGGCTGCTGGCTTTGAAGAGGCCATGGGAAAGACAGATCATTCCTCTCTTGGGCTGCCCAAGGCACTGGAGAATTTGGGGAGAGGAAAAGCACAGCAAACTGAAAACACTCCAAGTAATTTGCTTTCTGTATAGCAAGACATCACCCCTAGAGTTATGAAGAGACTTGTCACAGTGACATTTGCCTTCAATGCTGCTGTAAAACCCCTGCTAGCACAAAGCACATGGTAAGAACCAAGATCAAAACTGAATTATTTTGCCTTGCTGTAACTAACTCATCAGCCCTACTGCATCTAACACCCAGAAAGGGCCAGAAATGGTGGGAGGCACACTGCATTGTTATATTATGCAAATATTTTTCAGTTTGGGGAAAATAAAAGTATGTAGATTATGTTTTCCCTCAAACTTTTCCAGCTTCCAGCTAGGATTGCAAAGTAAAACACAGTGATAACTAACCAATTTTCAAAGCAACACCATCAAACTAACTTTATAAAAAATCCTCCCCTCATCCATTAACATAAGAGCACAAAGGTAGAAAACATAAGTGAGGCCAAGGCTGTCTGGAATTGCAAAACTGCATGAATGCCAATGCACATTTGGAATCACACTATTCGGGGTAAAAAAAATCAGCTTAACATCCTTCCAGCATTGTATCTTTAATGGATATCAACTCTCTTCAGCCAGTTCTGCTGGCATTCAGCTGGGAAGTGGCCTCAGGAGCCTGTCAGTCTGTCTGCAGGCCTTGCTCCCTTCCTCCCATGCTGTGACATGGCACAGGGAGATCAATCCCACCCTGTGGGCACAGAGAGGCAGCAAAAAAGTGCTGGGAGCCAGCCCTGACTGTTTACTCACTCCCCAACCCCCCAGTGTGACACACAGACATATTCCAGCCATAAAGCAAGCCTGGTGTTTATCCCAAATCCAGGCAGGCACCATCTCTGCAGGCATGATGGGCACCAGCAGCACATGAGGCACCACCCTGAGCTGAAGTGATACCCCTTGACTTCTTGGCTCAACAGTCTCATGACAAAGATAAATGAGTGCTGGAGAGGGGTGACGTAACCAGACAGGCAAAAGAGCAGTGCAAAAATTCCTCCCTTGCTTTTACTTCATGAAATCATTTTCTCTGCTCAGCTCTGTGCCCGTGGGCAGGCAGAGATGTGACAGCCTGGCAGACAGGCAGCTGGGAGATGGACACAAAGATCCTCCTGCAGTGCTCTCTCACATTTCCCTGAGCATTTCATGGCACAGGAGCCCACGATGGGCTGGCTCTCCTCTGAGTGAGAGCTGTGCTCTGTGAGTGCCTCTGTGAGTGTCTGATAAGGCTGCTGCTGCATTACCCAGCACAGCCCTGCCCTGTCTGACACTCAGCTGAATACAAAATGTGTTATCTCAGACGTCAGCAGCTGAGGGAGGGCACACAGGCAGCCGTGCCCCCACTGAGAGCTTCCTGCCAGCGTGGGGAGCTGCCTCTGCTGCAGTCAACTCTTACTGGAAGCACATTTTTTTTCCTTTAAGGAGGAAAAAAATGAACATATTTCCAAGTTAGCCCAAGTTCCCAATGCCTGGATTCAAACAACACAAGAGAAAAATAGAGCAAACAAAATGTCACCACTCAGGCAGTCTCCTTTAGCTCTGAATAACATTAGAAAGGGCACACACAGAGACAGACATTCAAAGGAAAGGCTGAAATTCTCCAGCTCTCTCTGTTGCAGTCAGGGAAGAGAACAAGGGACATAAATTGAGTGAAACTAAATGTTTTCTGACCAGCATGGAACAAACCTACTGTGCTGTGTGTCAAGACTTGGGAACACCTCCTGGTCATGGCATTCAAGTCCTTCCAGTGCAGCCAGCATTTTTCCAGCTTGCTAAATCTTTTGGGACTTGGGAAAAGTATTTTCAGCTTTAACTGCTGGCTCAGCCTTACCATAAACTGAATATTAAGACTGAAGGTACATTTTTTTATTCTAATAAGATAGAAACTATTTGTACAAATTCTACAGGGGGAAAATGACAAGGCCATTGCAGAACTGAGCCAGAGTGTCTCCTCTGATGTTTCCACACAGGAGCTGACAAAGTTAAATGCCTCATTATTGATCTAATTTACAGAGTATTTGAGAATCTCTGGTGCCCACTGCAGCCAAAGGGAATTACAGTAGAATTTAAAAACTAAGTAATTATAGATTAAAGTAAAATTAAATCAGGACACTTATGAGACACCTAATCTTGTCTGTAGAAGCCTAGCATAAGGCAACTGTGATTACTTCTGTCTATACCTTAATAGCTATTTATTCCTATTTAACACAGGTTTTGCTTAATTAAAGCCACATAATTAAGCAGTTACATGAATACAGTATCTTTGTAGCACAGATCTGACTTCAGATACAAATGCTCATCATCTGGCCCTCCTTTCAGTAGTCTTATTCATGCTCCATCCCTTTTCTCCTTGGCTGAGGCTTGCTGCCCATTTTCTCCAAAGCAGGGCCTCCCTGGCACCCAGCCCCTGCTGGCAGCAGACAGGGGTTCTCTCAGTCCTTCAGCTCTGGCTTCACTCCTCCTTTGCAGCAGAGGCCACAGAGAAGGAGGACATGTTTTTCCTTTTGTTTCTAAACAACTGCTACAAGCTGCTGTGCCTGCAAGAAGTGCCAAGATCACAGCATGCTCTGCTCTTTACCCCCAAAGACGTGTTGCATCAATTTGCAGTTTCCTAAGGCACATCCCCCTCAGGCCAGACAAAGGGAGCATTGATAAGAGAGCACACATGCATATAGCTTAATCTGGATTTGTCACTGCATCATTTTAATTAGACTAAACAGTGCTCAAGACTGGCCCTACTGCAAAGCTTGGCCGTATTTTCCCAAAGCCATAAAAATAAATAAAACCCATGGAGTCTGCTTCTAAATTCAACTACTTTATGCAAGACCTTGTCTGGACAGGATATTTCCACAGTTTTCTCACAGCAGTACAGGCTCATTAAGACTGACTTCTTTAATGTCACAGACCAAAGTGAAAACATGGCCAGGCTGAAAGCAGCACCTCTTGTCCTTTCTGCTCTCAGGCAACACAGACCTGGCATTCTTATTGCTTTTTATACTCTTGTGCAAAAGAATTTGTAGGAGATCCTTTTGCAGCACCTCCTCATACAAGTAGCTATTCTCCTCCCCCTAAATCAAAATAAAATTACAAACCCAGTGAGAAATAAAAACTGAAATAAAAACCAAAGCTCTGGGATGGGCTCAGGTTGGAAGGGGTGGAACAGAGAAACTATTAATTGTAACACCAAGAAGGGAAATTCACAGCAAAAAACTGACTGTGGAAAAGTTCATGTGTGGCAAAAAAGCTGGAAGAGATTGTTCCAGACCTAGGGAGCAGCATGAATAAGGCATGACACCAGGAAGAAGACTGAGGAAGCAGCAAGGCAAGACTGGGAAATCCAAAAGGGATAAGAGGGAATGTCATTAAGAGATGTGGGTTGGGTAATATTCAGAGGGTTCTTCAGATAAGAATGAGGAATTCTAATTTAATACAGAAGCCACAGGACAGAGTCAAGGATAAGAATGATACAGCCACAGAAGCAAGAGACAACTAACATGACATCTTCAATACACCAGAGGAATGGTGAACAGAGGACAAACCAAGTCATGGAGATCAAGGTAAGAGTTTGGAGTGGAAAGACAGAAGGAAGGATGAGTTTCCATGAGACAGTACAGCAAAAGACACAGCAACTCCTGGCAAGGACCTAAACATGGAAAAAGAAAGAGCAAGAAGTGATGTGGGAAGCTACCCAGGGTCAACACAAGACAGAAGTTGAGAGGGGTTAGGAAAACAAGTAGCAGCTCAACTTCTACAAACTGGGTGTGTGATGGCAGCAAGGGAGACAAGACCAGATGTGAGATGAAAGAGGCTGGAAGGGAGACTGAAAACAAGAGCAGAGATCCAGAAACTGCTCATACAGTGAGAACAGTGCTTTGCCACTTTTGTTCCACCAGAAACAAAACCCCATTCGAGCTAGACTGGGCGATCTCTTATTCTTTCTCATCCCCCCAAGTCTTCCAGCCAATATTCCCCACTAACCTGGCATTTGAAACTCTTCAAATACTCGGCCCCAACCTGATCTTCTCGCTCAAACCCCGGTGCTTTCTTGTAGCTGCCAGCTGCTGTGACTGAGTCTGGAGGAAAACCAATGCTCTCCAAGCTGTGGGGCTTCCCAATGGCACCAGGAGGAGACCCACATATATTAGATGGGCTTCCAAGACTGCTGTTCCTACAAAGAATCTAACAGAGGGAACAAGTGTCAGGAAAGTACAGCCAGACAGCAGGAACTGCTCAAAGAGGCATCCATGGAAGTGCTCAATCACATCACTGTTTGTAGGTTGATTACACTGACAGCCAACACAACCATACAAGCTTCCAGTAAACACTCATTAAACAAACAGGAAAAAGCTCCACTGAATTTACACAGTCCCACAATTATGGTTTTATTGTTTTATTGTTCTTACTTTGCAGGGCAGTCTTGGAAAATCTAACCTACAGCTCTAGTGACATTTTTCTTTCTGAGGCCTCAGAGGTGACTGATCAGGCTCCAACATGACCACAACACTCTTCCCTCTCCTTAGGCTACAGTGGGTCCTGTCTGACTCTGGGTAGTGGTGTGGAACCTGGAAAGGTGCTGTGGCAGTCACAGAAATCAGGCATAGCTGAGCTATATGTAATACTCTATTTTTTGCCTTCCAGTTGGAAATCTCCAAGTTTTAATGCAGACACAAGTCAGGTATCAACAGCTGCATTAAAAAAATTTCCAATGATTTCCAACACTTCCATTCTTTGGACTAATACCAGGGATCACAATCACATGCAACAAGGCTGGTTTTGCACTGTAGATGAAGCCACAGACAGCAGCAAAGAAAGTTGAGTTTTAGAGAATGTGTCCACCTGGATGAACACAAATATCCCAGTCCTCTGGGACAAGAAATTACTTGCCTCCACTGGCAAGCACAACTGTGCTTCAGACATCACAGATTCAAATGTGGCACAGTCTGGGCTGGCATTAGGAAAAAAAAAAAAGGAGCAGCCTACAATGTTTTTATTTTATTTTTATACAGACATTCTGCTGTCCACGCTTCCCTACAGTCACAAAGATAACTACTCACTGTGGTGGAGGTGGGGCTAGTTGGCAGAGTTCCTGATTTATTCCACACCTACAGTACAAATACAAAACAGAACAGGCCATGTGAGGCTGGCTGCTACAGGGACCTTTTTCTCTGATTAATTCATCATGTAAAATGATCACCAGCAAAGCCATATTTGTTTGCAAGCTACATGCAGATGCCCTGTGGAGTGATGAAGTCATAGACAGACATGTGCTGCCATTTGGCACCTATCCAAGGATTAGGAAAGACTGTTTAAAAGACTAAGAGCTTGAGATAGACAAGACCTAAACAGCCTAAAAGTAGGAGTTATCTTCAACTGCCCTGCAGTTTTCAGAGAATTTAAATGATACCTTCATAAGATGGAGGGGGGTTTGGTTTTTATTGCTTTCCAGTGTTATTTAGTAAGAGACAATACTATGTCCAGACTTTTCAAGATGTGTTTGGAATTCTATCTGCAATCCAGTTCAGGACAGCTATGAACTGCTGGTTGGCTCAAACACAGCTTCTCTTTTCAAAGAGAGGGAATAAAACAAAGCAGAGGTCCTAGATGAGTTCACCTCAGTCTGACCAGTTTCAAATGAGTTAAATTCATGTCATTGTACCTTCTCAAAACGTCAGCCAACCATTTGAAAAGGTTACACACCTTATCAAGTGCAGTACAAACAGGAAAGACTTAACAAAAAAAAAAAAAAAGAAAAAGGGGGGTGAAAATGTAGTCTAGCATTCCATGGGTTTCTAATCTGACTCTGACTATATGTTCTGCACTTGGACATCTCCTTTCTTGTATGGACAACTAACTACCAACAATCTGGGAGCATTACTGAAACATATCCCAGAGTTTAGCTATCTCCAGGAGTACAAGAGGGAGGGAACTAAGGATATCCTATAATGCAACACACAATATGCACAGGCTAAGGCTCTGAGATTACATATGTAAACAAACTCAATTGTAGTTATGTACTTTAGAGGCTGTTGGCTCACAGCCTTCAATTATAGGTCTTGGGAGCTAAGCCCAATATGTACCTCCAAACAGGAAGGAGTTGGACTGCGTGTGCGGATGTATTCCACTCTCCTGAAAGTACATCAACAAACCCTGCTCAGAAAGGAAGGCCTAGAATTTTTATATGTGAGAGGACAATACTAAAGCCACTGAATGTACGTTCCAAAAAACCAGATCCCTCTAAAAAGCGTGGAGCTGAGAACTAGGAGAAAAATCTCATCTCCTCTGGGCTTTGGGACACTTCTCCTGGGAGAAAGAACAGACTCAGAGAAACACAGATTTGCACAACATGGACACGGCTTCTCCACAGGGCTACATACATTGCTAAGGTCTGGGGCGTGTGGACTGGAAGGGCTGACTGGAACAGAGTCCCCAGCAGCTGAGGGCATGTACATCACAGGGGCTGTCTGCGTGGGGCTGGACACGGCCGAGGATTGCTGCAAATCTTCGCTGAGCGCCGGCTCTGCGGGAGACAGACAGGGACAGCACTCAAAGCTCAGCAACTGCCAAGGAGCACACAGCATTTATGAACAACAACACCCAGATATTCCTGAGGAAAAAAAAAAAACAACTCCACAAGCACCTATATATAAATGTGGAAGTAAGGAAGAACCTTATTTGGCTTGTTGGCTTATTTAATATTCCTCACGTTTTTACTGGCATCACATATACACTGTGCTGCTCTTTAGCTCATTAAGGCTGCTCCAAAATTATCTTCCCTGCATGAATTGTGTGTTATTCATTCAGCTCTCTTGAACTAAGCAGAGTTTCCTTCTTTGCTTGGCACGGAGTTGATGGGTGCATTATAATTAGCTGAGGGAGTTAAAGTTTCCATCTGCTCAGTACAAATCATTACCAAAAAAAGTGGCACTGGTTTGGAAGGTAGAGATGCTGTAGATTTGTAGGATTTACATCTAACACTCAGCATCTTCACAAAAACTGTAGAACTGACACTACATCTATATTTCAATACCCTCAAAATGCTGGTTTTTTGCTATTGATCAGTAAAACGCAGGTTAAGAGCAGATACAATAAATGGACTCCTGTTATTTTAATTGCATTTGGACTGTCCCAGTTAACCTTGTAGGAAGGACTAAAAGATCCAAACCCATAAGACAGCACAAGAAATAACCAAGTTGGAATAACTTAAGTGCCACAGAATGTTACTCCAAGTAATATAATATCAAGTGTAGTAATCTTATTAGGAGTAGGGCATCCCTAAACAAAAATACTGTATTATACCCAAGGAAGTTTGCTAAACACTGTTCCTTTATCAAGATTTCATTTTCTAAAGCTTGCTGGATCCCACTGTGTAGCTGCACTGCTGTGTTTTGGGCCATTACAGCCCACAGCTCCAGCTATAATTACTGCTTGTCAACAAGGCTTCCTATAAAAGGAACAGCACAACCTGTAGGGAATTTACTCTCCTCATTCCTTGTCAAAGGCAGCAATTACTAATTCCCTCATTTACAAAGGATAATCAAATAACAAAGAGATTTTTTCAAGGCCATGTAGTGAGACAGTATCAGAACAAATCTAGTGAATAACCTGCTCTAATAATTGCAAATTCAGCACTGAGATTGCAGAGCAGCAACTGAGGAGGAGCTCTAGGACAGGAGCTAACCATTATTTATGAATGTTAGGACCACCTGCAGGTAGAACTTCCACAACCAAAACTGCATCACTAGTTTATAGTTGATTAAAGTGAGGATTGAAATAATGCCCTATAAGTCAGGGAGCTATTGAGAAAAGAGGATTTGAGATAAAGCAGTAAAAAAATCCCTGCATATTTTGCTTCTCCAGCCTGACTTAAAGACTTAAACTCTAAGTAAAACTTCATAAAGAGTAAAATAGATTTATTTTTTAATGGATCAATAAATTATCTATAATCAGCAGTTTTATCTTCAGCTTTTTAAGATATGACACTTGGCAATTTAGCTAGGTACAGTTCATCCATGTACAGAAGAGAAGCAGCTTTCTCCATTTCCATCCTCCTGAACTGACACCCAGAGAAATGAGCAGGAGAGAGGGAACAGAGGGAGATCCTTCAAGAGACAGAGCAGTGAGAGCTAAAGGCTGAGTCCTACAGGCCACCTACTACCTCCAGCTCTGCCACCACCTCCCACACCAGCACAGTTTTATAGAAATCAAAGTTAACCCTTCACAGAAGCTCTGGTTTTGCAGCTGTACATTTAAACTGTCTTGGTCAGAAGCTTTCCATAGCTCAAACATCCAGGAAAGATGAGAGAAGTGGAGCACGTACGTTCTACGTGTGCAAAGGCACAGAAGGGTCCTCGGGGACAGCTGCCAGACTGCTGCATATCATTGCATTTGGTGGATTTGTAGATCTAAGGATGGGAAAAAGAACAAACAAAACAAAAAAAAACACCAAACAGAAATGAACAGAAAATAACAGTGACCACCAGGTACAGAAGTACTATGAAGAAATTTGACAGCAAGGTAGGGACACAGATAAGAGGTGCAAAGGCCAGCAGAACTCAAGGTGACCATTTCAGTGCTTTGCTTCAAAGAAAGAAAAACCCACTATAGTTCTGGAAACACCAAAATATGCCCATGACAGCTAGAGCTCACCCAGAGACCAACCCACCACACACCAGCTCACCCAAAGGTCACCATCTGCCATGAAGTCCCTCAGACTCACTGGAAGCTCCATGGACATTACAAATGGCAAAAGGTAGGAAACAGCTGACAGATGACAGCACAGAAAGTTGCAGCCACGTGTTTGCAAGGAAAATAACAAACCATTGACAAGGACTGTAGCAAATGGATTATTCCCTCTCCCCCCAGTTTGACAGGCGGTGACAATGGTTACTGTGCAGATACGGGCCCCACAAAGCTTTTCAACACTGTAACATGAAGCAGACTACGAAAAGGTCTTAATTACACTTTCTGTAAGGATACTGGAATGCTCTGGGCATGCTCACAGCTAAGAGCTTGGTGGTGTTTAGTGCTATCAACATGAACCACAAACTCTTAGTCAAGGAAGCAGATGCTGTTTGCTCGCATGCAGACCCACACTGTGCTTTCCAAAGGACCCCCATACCTGACACTGCTCCTACACTTGAGTTTTCTCCCACTTTCCTTACCTCCTCCCATACAGTCTATTCTGTCAAGCAGCTGAATTGCAGCTTACTCCCAACATGCAGCTTCCCTGTATCCCAGGACCACACCACAAGCAGCCCACATCCTCTCCCACCTGGCACGGGGATGCGCTTTGTAAGACTGTCATGCTTTTGCTTTTCTAAGTGGATTGAGGAGTCACTGTACCTCTGGGTGGAACTGCTGCTCTGTGCGAGTGTGGCAGTACTGGCAGGAGTCTCCATTTTCACACTTACTGGGATCTCCCCACTCGTCCCCGTGCTTCACACTGGGACACGGCGAAGATCTGTGGGAATGAGGAAGCAGGAGAAGGCATCACACTCACAGGGGTGCTCTGAGCTTTGATCACTTTGGGTAGGTGGAGGGAGGTGATTCTCCCCCGCTGATCCACTCCTGGAGGACTGCATCCAGCTCTGGGTCCCCCAACATCAGAAGGATGTGGACCTGCTGGAGCAAGCCCAGAGAGAGCCAAAAAGGTGCTCTGAGGGTCCCTCTGCTCTGAAGCCAGGCTGGGAGCACTGGGGCAGCTCAGCTTGGAGAAGAGAAGGCTCCAGGGACACCTCAGAGCCCCTTCCAGCACCTGAAGGGGCTCCAGGAGAGCTGGAAAGGAACTTTGGACAAGTGCCTGGAGTGCCAGGACAAGGGGGAATGGCTTTAAATGGAGAAAGAATAGATTTAGATTAAATGCAAGGGAGTAATTTTTCCCTGTGAGAGTGGTGAGGCCCTGCCAAGGCTGCCCAGAGAAGCTGTGGTTGCCTCTGGCTCCCTGGAACTGTTCAAAGCCAGGCTGGATGGGGCTTGGAGCAGCCTGGGATACTGGAAGGTGTTCCTGCCCATGGCAGGGGGTGGAACAAGACGAGCTCTAAGGGCTGGGTTCCATTCCAACCCAAACCATTCTGTGATGTTACAATTCTTCAGTTGGGGGCAGGTTTGGCTGCCCACCCTCAGCTGTATAATCTGCTTGGTTGCTGCTTCCCCAGCCCCCACCCAGCTGCTATTGCATCTTCTCCCCTTCTTCCAATTTCCCAATGAAAAACCATGGCTTAATTCCCTATTTGAAACGAAATACAACTTGAACCAGCATAACAATATTAGCAGCTGATGTGATTAGTGTCAGAGACGCTGGGTCTGGTTTCTGTTTTGGAACTGCACCTTCATAGAAAGCTAAGAAGTTAATTGGCTAATCCTAAAACACATAATACCCTTACAGCAGTGTGTTTCCAGGTTTATAGTGTGGCCATGTGGAAAATAGGCTGAGTCAGGTCACTGGGGAAAAGGCAAGTCCGTTTTCTTTCTCCCAGCCAGGAACAGTTCCTTTTCCCAGATCTGAATTTTTGCCGTGACCTACTTCCCCTGCTCTTTATGCTCTTAACCATTCCCTCAAACAACAGCAGAGGGAAGCAGATAGCAGCACCAGCACAGCCACATCAGCTGGGGTGGGGAAAACACAGAAGTGAGTGGTGAGCAGCAGCAAAGCTTTCACCTCTTCCCTTCCCAAAGGGCCCAGAGAGGGGCAAAAAGCACAGAGCTGCTGCCTGAAGACTGCCCTAGTGGTTCTATTTCTCCTGAAAGTGCTGAGATTAATGCTCCTTTGACTGCTGTTTACTTTTTTTAAATATGGAATTTCAGTGCCAATTCAAAAATTTCTGTGAATGTTGGGGGTGGGGAAGAGAAGTGAGAACATCCCTGGTATTTTCTCTCCTGGCTTTCTGGTCTGCTCCTGTGTTTTTCAAAAAGGAACTAAGGAAAAGCCCCACTGAGACCACAACAAAAGCTCTGTTGTGTTGGAGGAAATGAGGGCCTATAATTTGGATGAAATGCGCTCAGGGAGACACAGCACACTGAAAAATCCAGTGACAGCTGAGTGACAGAACACCCCGGTGCCTCAAAAGCAGAGCCTTTAGCAGCTGGTTAAGAATGCATGTCCAGCTACAGTCCCTCCTCATGATCCCCATCACCAGGCATACACAACAAGCAGCCTGATGATTCTGAATCCTTTACCATGAACACACTGTTGTATGAGTTTGTTTCTAGATGGGGATTAAAACTTTCTTTTGTTTTCTCTTCCCTGCACTGCTTTCTAAAGCAGAGGCTTGTGTGGTAAGGGGAAGCCACAGGATCTCTTTGTTATAAAATCAGAGTTGTAACATGATTTAACAATTCATTTATTAGAATACTGGTTCCTAAATACAGGAAAACTCCTTGTTTGTTATCTTTCTGCTAGGAAGAAATAACAGTCCATCATACCTCTCAATAAATGGCTTGGAGGTACATTAAAAACAACTATCTAGTGGTCAAAATCCTGCCTCCTGCACCACAAATTTCCAATATACTGCACCACTCAGCTGGGAAGTTCAATACCCAGGATCACAGTACCTGTATTTGTGTTTCCTTGGACTTCGTCTTCTGTCTTTGCTATTGTGGTAGTAGGGACAGGCATAGCCCTGGCGACACAGCCGGGGGGGCTTCTTACACTGCTCTGTCTTGTAGTTTCCCAACACATATGTTGTATCTGCAAAAAAAACCTCAATGAGTCAAGAGAGATGGCTACAATCCATATTTACTACAGAAAAGTTTAGGACAGGAGCAGGCACTCCACAGAGACCAGACTTTCCCAGCCCCACAGCCCCTCAGTGACACTCACCTTGCCACCTTGGCTCCTCACTGAGTATTTTCTCTATCATGGCATGGCTGGCAGCAACTGCAGACTGACCCTCGATGCCTCCTTCAGATGTTGTCTGACCATTCTGTAAAGCTTCCATCGCCTGAAGCTCTCTTCAGGGACAGAGGTAAATGAACAAACAGACAGTAGAGGAAGAGTCAGATAAATGTGTATAAAAACTGTATAATATACTGGAGCATTTGCTAAGTGGGTCCATTTCAGCCATGCATGTTTTGTCAGAACATCTTTAGCTGAACAGCAATTGCAATAAAAATAAATCTTCATTCCCTGGGAGTTCCAGATGTACTGCTTTGACCCCCTCCATCAGTTTCCAAAATATGTTCCCTTCCCCCATTTTGAGAACCCTCCCTGGAGGTTTTTTATATTTCCCTTATTAGGAATGGATATCTCACCACCACTTCATTGCAGGCTGAAGCAGTCCTTCAATCATCTCACTTTTCACTTGGGTACAGAAATTACCTTTTCCATCATCTCCTTTTCCATTTGGGCACAGAAATGACCCTTTTCCCAGGAGCCCCAAGCCCCACTGACCTGATGTCATACACGGGTGAGCGCAGGTCATGGGGCCCATGAGCAAAGGCGCAGTGGACTCCGTTCTTGGTGCAGTTTCCCTTGGAGTCTGTCTCATGGATGCAGATTCCAGTTTTGTAGTAGCGCAAGTGATACCTCCTCTCTGTGTCTCCAGTAGTTCTATGCAAGAAGGGACACCTGAGGAAGGAAGGAGGGGAGGAACAGACAAGGTTTAGTCACACAGGTGAGGGATTCGACTACCAGAAGACACTTTGCTGAGAGAAGATGCTGCAGTCGACACCATCTTTGCTAACTCTGCCCCTTCTCTTATGCTGTGCCTTCCAACACTTCAGAGAACCCCCAAACCTGTCACTAAAAAGGATGTAAGCGTTTCCCTCCCTAAAGAAAACTGGATTATTAATCCAGCAGCACCTTATTATTCAGGACAAGTGGCTGCCAGGGATCTGGAAAAGAGCAAGGACATGGGACAAGGAAGGACAATTACAAAACTACCATTTTAACTTGGTTTGTTTACCCTTTTAGGCAGAAAAACAATCTACATTGAGAAGTAAAACAGAAATATAACAAGATGGAATGGGCAAAGTTTAGATATTGCAGCATCAAGGTAAAAACACAAATGAGCAAAGGTTCCTAGATGACAAAGACTTTCATTCACTGAGTTTGAGCCATGTATCAACCAGCGATCTAGAAGCCAAAGCCCACAAACATCCCATTTCCAGTTCTTTCCAGATCTCTTCTAGCAAGGAATAAAGTGTTGAAACTGAAGCCTCAGGCCTGAGGGACTATTCCATTCTGTTGTAGTCACAAAAACTTTACTTAATCGAGTTAAAAATTTTTTTAAATAAATATTTTGCCAATAAATTGCATTTTTGTATGTTTATACTGGCACCACGAAAGGGAACTGAAATTCCATCTTTTAACAGCATCTCTCTATAAAACACTCTCCATATTTGTCCACAGTTTGGCTATTTATCCCACATCTGTCACATGGCTAAAGTTATATTACCAGGTTAACCCCTTAATTGCTGGGGTCTGCCACACACACACAGCAGACAGATTTACGGTTTTGCCCCAGTTAAACCTGCTGTAGTCAGAGAACAGCCAAAAAAACCAAACTCTTCCTCATGCTGCCTTTTTCTGGGTACCTCTTGGTTCCCTACAGGCTTCTTAAAAGTTCAGAAAGACAAAATAAACTGATACGAGTTAAAAAGCTGAGACAGATAACTCAGGGGGCAGACTGGAGTACAAAGTTCCTCCTCTTTCTTCAGTCTGTGAAAACCAAATTACCCTG
This sequence comes from Passer montanus, assembly GCF_014805655.1. NCBI lineage: Eukaryota > Metazoa > Chordata > Aves > Passeriformes > Passeridae > Passer > Passer montanus. The sequence goes on from NW_024368263.1 coordinate 2,399,788, forward strand.
CTAGTGAGCAGGAGCTGAGAGTCAGGGACTTAGAGAGCAGAGTGTTTCCAAACTCATTTGTCTCACTGAGCTGTTTTTCCCACCCCAGCTTTGCTGAGATGCTGATGCTCATGAGCACAATGAGTTCCCAAGAGCTGAATTCCCATCTAAGCCTGTCTCTGCAGCAGGCCTGGAGCACACGGGCTGCTATTCCAGATTTTACATCTGCTCTCATGTTACGTATGCGACAAAGCTGCTTTACTGCTGACTTGCCTCATCTCCGCAAGAACCAGCTGGAATCATCACCTGGCCTGATCCCAAGAGCCCAATAATGCCTGAAAAGCAGCGTGCAGCCTTTACTCACTCGTCTCCCTCGGGGCAGATTCCCGTGGTCTCGTCATACTTGGTGCAGTAGATGTCGGGGCTGTAGTTGAAGGTGCCGTCGCGGCGGCGGATGGACCTGCGCCGGCGCTGGTTGACAAAGTGCCAGTGGAAGCAGGTGTAGGGCCGGTGCTGAGTGCACTTGTGCTGCACGAAGAGCGGGCACTGCTCCGTGCGGAACTCCTTCAGGTACCTGCGGGAACAGGGATTCAGCTCCGGGATGCTGGGCAGGGGTGATGTCTGCTGTCCTTCCCACGCCCTCCCTGCTCCCCTTCCCGGGATGGAGGCTGGGAGCTGCCGGTGTTTGCAATGGCAAGAGATCCATTACACACAGGGATGTAACAAGAGCTGGAATCACTTTCTGTCGGGATCGGTTTGAAGAGGCTTTTCATGAGCTTAGGAAACATTTGTGAGAAAACAGAAGTCTTAAGTACCTTTATATCCCTTTCTAAATCTGTGACCTATCCGGGCAAGAAAGGGGTTTCCTTCCTACCTGTTCAGTTAAAAAAACAAAAAAACAAAAAAACAAACAAACAAAAAAAAACCAGAAAAAAAAACCCCAAACAAAAAAAAAAAAAAAAAAAAAAAAAAAAAAAAAAAAAAAAAAAAAAAAAAACCAAAAAAAAAAGAAAAAACAAACAAACCCGAATAGACTACACTTCTTCAAGCCACAATTAAAGCTTCAAGTTGATGAGAAAGAAAGATTTTTAAAAGACTCTTTCATGCCTTATCCTCCTGCTTTAGCCCTGCTTTGTCAGTACATGGTCAATTATGAAATAAAAATTAACCACTTTCTCTCTTGCAGTCATATTAATTCAGATCTCAGTCTTGCAAAAGGGGATAACTATCCTCAAATTCCCACATGTTTATGTTGCTTTAATTTTAATATGTAATTCCCTGAAAGTACATGGCTTCTTTTATCCCGAGAACTAAAGAAGTCACAAGCTTTTATTTGTGACACTAATAACAGTCTCTAAACCCAGATTGTAGAGGATTACAAAATGGTTTAGATCAACATAATGATCTGACTGTGATCTGTGTGTAGGTGCTTACAAAATCCACGCTGCTGAAACCCATGGGCTGCCCTGCATTTACAGGGACCATCCAAACAGCTCCAGCAGCTCAGACCCCAATCCCACCAAGTTCAGTCTCAGAGGCACATCCAGGAACAAGGCAGAAAACCCGGAGCATTCTGGTCTCTTATGTTCAGAGGTCAGTGTAAACAGCGAGGACCAAGATTTGTAGGTCAAAAAAAAAAATACAACTATTCTGCTGGAAGCAACAGGGTGATATAACAGCAGATTCGGACTCATTTTAAACTGCGTATGTGCTCCAAAGCAACAAAAAGGAGTGTAGGAATCCATTCCCATGTCAGACAGTCTTTATCTCCTGTTTCTAAATAAATGGAAAGATGTCTGATGCCCAAAGACGTATTTACAGATAATATCACAGTGCTAGGCTCATTCTGAAAGCAACATCTATAAATAAAGCCTCCTTTCCTCTTTACCCCAGCTGAGGAGAAAGCCTCAGGAAAATGCACAGATCCAACCAAAGTGGTTTTGTTTGCTATGAAGAGACAGTATCAGTGGCAAGAGCTTTCCTACATTGGATTTTACAAGTATGAAAGGATAAAAGCTCTTCCTCTTCTCCAGCCTCTAAATACGTGAGATTTGCAGGTTCCACTGCCTGGATCTGCAAATGCCCGGGGCTGGAAGCCTCCACGGCTGGCTGTAAGCCCTCCTCTACCCCAGCCCATCTGTCCCCTGCAATCCAGAGTGGCTGGAACAATATCTACACTGGGGCCCAAGGCTTAACAGCAGAAAAACCAGCTGCAGAACCAGGTCTGCTTGGCATAGGTGAGGGCTAACAACATCACTCTGCTCCTTTTCCCATTTAAAAACACACCTCTGTTCAAACAGGGATCCCTACTTCAGCCACACCAGCAATTCATCTGGAAAATGAAAGCTGGGGTAAATTCATCCGTTCTCAAAAATCTTTCTAAGTTGTTGGACTTGTAGAAGGTGGAATTCCACAGATTATTTTATCAGTGCACCAGGAAGACTTGGAACAAAAGTGACTGTAACAACATTTTGGTTATAAAGTGAATCAAGTAACCTTAAGCAGGACGACGCTGTCCACAGACGACACAATCACCAACCAGTCGTTTCCACTCACACACCTCCACGTACACCTTAGAGACACGGGATTGGTGTTACTCCCCTTTTACACATGCACAAACACAGCTGGCTACAAGCCCCAGGTGGTATCACACATCAACCAGAATCCCAGACAGAAACCAAGAGCATTTTAACTCCTCTATCCTCACCCTGTGCTGGGCTGAAGTTCAAGAACAGCACTCTGAGCCTCCTCAGTGCTCAGGAAACTAATGGGAGACACCAGGCTTACACAACCTGGGTATCTCAACTCCACACTTGTGACAGACCCAAATGAAACACTTCAAAATGTGAGAGTTTAACAGCTCCACAGTCAGCTGAGCTGAAGCTGCTTCCCTTCAGCAGGGAAATTGAAAAACGTACACACTGACTAGGGATTTTGGTCTCTATTGCCTCAATTGTTGCTGAAGAGTATTTGAAAATTAATTGCATTTCATGATTGGCTAAACTCCCTGGAGAAACATTTATTGTAATGTTAATGAGAGATAATTACATAAGTAAATGGCTCACCTGAAAAGTGTTTAACACCTAACTTGCTTCATAGGAAAGTTGCTCTTTAATGGTCTCTATTAAATAAATGATGTCTCACTCTTAATTTCTAAGCAAGTCTGCAAACAGGTACCACTGAGCATGAACTGTGCACAGTCACCTCTGCAACACACCCAAGTGAGGGAAGGAGAGTTGTCACATTAACTCAGTCATTTCAAGACTTTCAATCACTGCTTTGGGTTTTCCTTTTTTCCAAGCCACTACAACGTTTTAAATCACCCTCCTCCACAATAGCCTGAATGGTAAATTGCCTTACAGCCCTTTCTTTTCTTGATCCATGAAGTGAGTTTTGGCTCCTCTGGGAGAATACAGACCACTCAACCAGCCACTCAGTATTAAAATATATAAAAGGCCTCTAAACCACGTGTGTTTTGGGAACACAGAGGATACAGAGCCTGCACCACCGCAATGTGATGTCTCACAAATCAGAAAGCCATTAATATTTCAGGAGCCTCTTTGCAAAGGCTCTAAACAAAACACAGAGAACACCATCGTGACAGATCCTTCTGGTGTCAATGGTCTCTGTATTTTTTTTTTCCAGAACAGCTGAAAAAAGGAGTTTCAGAAGGACCCTCAAAGCTGCAAACACTTGAGGAGTGGTACACATTTCACAGCACGTCAGGCAAACGCTGGGTCTGTGCAGGAACAGGAAATCCAGCAACGATAACTCGCATTTCTCAACTCCTCTCAGGAAACTCTACAGCCCTCACTTGAGGGGTAGAAGAATTATTACCCCTATTTCATACTGGAGCTACTTCCATATTTCTTTTGTAAATTAAAAAAAAAAGTAAGTATATGTTATATTTTCATACCCATGTAATTTTTAAAAAGTGGAAAACACACAGCACTGTCTTCTGATACAACACTAACATCAACAGCAACACCCAGATTCCTGGAGGAAATGTTACCATTTATGAGCCCTAGTAAACAAAGATGAATGCAATTCTAAACAAATAGGACAAGACTGGCCAGAACAATGTGGAACAAAGTCCCCAGGCTGAGCTGAACTCGCTGTCAAACAGGACGGACACTGCCGGAAATGAAAGGTTTTTCCCTAGAAAAACAAGAGGAGAGGTTCTTGGAGTAGTTTTGGGAACTCCCAGAGACCAATATGAGCAGTAAAGCATTAGAAAAACCTCAGTGTTACTCTGCTGAAATTCCACTTCCTCTGGGATGAGGGAAGGGGCAGTGATTATTCTGCAATTATTTACACTAGTGGGGAGGTGCTCACTGTCTTTAATTGCTGGAGTCTGCAGGGCAGGGTAGCAAGTGTTTACCTCTGCAGCTTGGAATTGCAGGAGTTCCCCTTCTGCCCTGGAGGAATGGAGCAGGAACCTGCTCTGGGAGCTGCAGGGAAAAAGATGAGTGCAGTGGGGAAAGAAGAAAAAAATTCAAACCTAGAAAAAACGAGGAAAAAAACCAAAGCAAGAACCAAAGAAGAATTTTTAATCTAGAAGTTTAATTTTTATCCTTCACAATTTCAGTTGTGTCCTGGTCCCCTCCTTGCCACCGAGTGCAGAGACCTCCTGCTTTTCTGCAGCTTTTCTGGTTCACACTGGTGTGCTGAAGCAGCTCTGTACAAGAGGATTCCTGCATCCATCCTGCTTCCAGGGCTGCAGCTTCCTGTCAAACTTGACCCAAGTCACACATGCAGTGGAATGAGCTCAATTCAGGAAAATGTGCTGGTAATGCACAGCTGAGCTCCAAATTCCTCAAAAAAGCCTTAACCCAAAGCTCCCAGAAATCACTGGAAGATGCACACTGACGCCAAGACAGCCTCTGCTTTGTAACAGAGGGATCAGAAAGAGCAGGGAGAGAAACAATACCAAGGAGCAAGGAAATGAAAAGATTAAAACCAGCTCCTCAAAACTCTTGTGGCTTCTGTGATGCAAAGCCAGGCTCTGCTTTACTTCCAACACTGTTTGAGACCTTTATGTAGGTCCCAAGATGAGCTCCTCTCCTTTGCCCTTCTTGCTCTTGCAGGTCAACCCCTTTCTGCCCAAATTCCTCCTGGGCCCAAAAAGAGGCTGACAAAGAGGACCTGAACCTTCTGCAGCAGAATGAGAGAAAACCATGGGATAATAAAACCATTAGAGTCAGGTAATGCAGCCCAGGACACTGTCTGCAATGTAGGGCAGCAGTGAGATCTAACACCACCATCACCTGCATCCCACACACGGGTGGGGGTGAGTTTACACCCCTGGAACTGTGCTGGGGCACCTGGGCAAAGGCTGACAGGCTGTGGCAGCACTGCTGCTCTGGTGTCACACCAGGGTACACCTGCAGCAGCTCTTACACCAGGTCCTCACTCAGGGCACAGCCCCTGGGCTTGCTCCCATAGCTGCTCTCACAGCAAACCCACCCAGAGAGAGCAGCCCAGCCTGGGCTGGTCCTAAAGTCCAGCCTGTGTGGGCACTTCACTTTGTTATTAGCATTAATATTAGAAATTACTAGTTCAGGGCGGTATAGATCCTCAGCCACTTGTCCAGAAGAGCCTCCAGAGGCAAATCTAACAAGAAATCTACAAAGTCATTTTTAGGTTGTGTGTTTTGTCTTGGGTTTTGGTTTAGGGTTGCTTTTTTTCTGTTTTTTTTTCTTTAAACCAAGTTTTACACTCCTGATAAGATTTCAGATGTCAGGGAGAAAATGCTCTTCTGCCATTACCACTTATTTTAGTAATGTGTGCCTTCTCTCAAAGTATTACGCTAGCAAAAATGCCATTTCACTGGCACAAAAGTACACTGCAATGCTGGGGACATTTGTTGGCATTTTTCAGTCATGTCCTGCTATTTCAGACAAGACTGCATGAGGCCATGGACCTCTCTATAAAGTCTCAGGTGGTCCCAGTTCATATCCTTCCTGAAAAATGCAGTCTGAGAGGTCACTGCTCTCAGCTGCTCATCAGCTTTCTCTTCTAGAAGCTCTGAGTGGCACTGATCTGTCCAGACAGCAGAATTGAGAAGTCTTCCTAAATCAGGTTGTGAAAGGTTTAAAAAAAATTAAAAAAACAACCAAACACCCCCATACCCATATATATATACACACACATATATATATCCCACCAGCTTCACTTAAAAATTTAAATTAGTGGTTTGAGCTAACACAGATAAAATTATCTGAAGCAAACCAGGGTGTGCTTATCCAACAGACTGTCTGCTCAGTAGACAGCATTGCAAAACCCAGGAGAAAATATCTAACTATAGATATTGATATTCCTAATTTAATAATGCTTATCTTTTGGGAATATTTTCAAAACTGCTATTTTTTTCTTAAGCTCAGAGAGCCACCCCAACACAAGAGGAAAAGAGCTGTCCATATTAAATCAGCTCTCTAAATTCATTTCACCCTCGTAAAATTTTATTGCAAAAGATGATATCAGACACACTTTAAGTAAGAAACCCATGACTCAATTATTTTCTTTTACTGAACTGTGGTATTCCAATTGAAATGAGTCAGTGGTGCATGACAGAATCTAGTTATTCCAACAGGATACTCAATAAAAATCCTGCTAATACACCTTTCATTTAACATATTATTGATAGAGAAAACCCCTGATGTGCAGCTCTGACATTGCTCAGGAGGTTTTGCTCTTGGGCCAAGGGAGATGTTTCATTGTAAGTGAGATAAAAACAGGGAGTTAAAGAATAGCATTGTTCCAAAATAATTTGGAGTGTTTTATACTCACACAACATCTTAGGAAATGCTAGCATTTCAATGCAAAGCTTCCTGACAGGGAACAGGACCTTCAAATCTCAAGATTTCTTGGAATTTGGGAGGAAAGATGTGAAACAATCTGACTTCAGGAGAGTTGTAGTTCCTTGTTCCTAGGGGTGGCACAAGTCGAGCAAATCCCTGATCCAGTAGCTGCAGACCACCAGCAGCCTGGTTTACAACTCTGCAATGTTTTGTGTCCTTCTAGCAAGAGCAGAAGTTAAGACAAGTCTGTTTCAATAAATATTTTTTACTGACTGGCAGATGTAATTTAATATTGAAACAGAGCCTCACATGAGTCACTGTTAAATATGAAACTATAACAAACACATTTAGCAGCAATCTTCAAAGTTTTAATCATAATTTTAGGAAAACTTCCCATTGAGTTCTGCCAGAAATCTGTGTCAAGGCATGGTTTGTGTTGAAAGAAACCTTACAGATCATCTACTTAAAACCTCTTGCCATGGGCAGGAATGCTCACCCACTAGATGAGGTCTATGAGCCACAGTGGCTCACCAATATTGGATATTTCCCCTTTTACCACATTTAATAGTATTTAGAAAAATAACATCATAGACCTGACCAAGCCCTCACACTTCACACCCCAAGGTTTTTGCATACACCATGCACCACTTGGCACAAAAATCAAACATCTCTCCCAGGACATCTCCAGAACCATCAGTCCATCTGCCTCTCCACACCCTCAGCAGCCAGGTGCAGTTCTGTAAACCTTGAGAAGATTAGAAAGCATTTAAATCTCAAAGAAAAAATATATGGATCACTTTATAAAAACAAAAGGCTGACTGTGAACGTGGGGAAGGAGAAAAGGATGAGGGAAAAGTTTCAGTAAGCGCAGATCTGTCAAGAAGATAGACTTCACATGCCTCAGTGTTTTCTTTATCACCTAAATAAATTGAACCATCAACTGGAAAAAGGTCACACACAGACAGCAGTGTGTGATTTTGAAGCTGTTAGATTTCCCCTCCTCCATTAGAGCTTGACAACAATGTCAGTCTAAGGGCAAATAAAGAAAGTGAGAGTTGGAGAGACTCATTACAGATGCATGGAGTTGGGTTTGTTTGGTTTTTTTGTTTTAAGACTTCTTGTAACTCACTGTGTACCTCAGTGGTCAAAATGACAACTGCTCACATCCATAACCCATGGCTCCCCCAGTTTTTGTTGCAGAAATAGGCAGGCACCACTCAACTCTTCCATTTTCTCAGCATCTCAATGACTTAGCAAGCAAAGTTGAGCTGGATGTTTCCAAATAAATGGAAATGCAGAGCGTACTGCAGAAGGTAAAATACAAACTGCCAGACTGCAGGAAACTGAGGATAACACACCAAAATGCACCCAGGCACACTCAACAGTAACCTGATCCCTACTGGAGCTCCATTTCTGGGTTTCAAAGGAGACCACGGGCTGGACAAGAACACAGTGAATTATTTCAGCCGTGATGAATGAATTCTGTATTACCAATATTTCATAGATAACTGAGTGACTGCAAAAGTTCAGGCTAAAAATAACACGTGTTGGCAACTATCAGAAACCATCAGGATGTTTTTCAATTAGAAGGAAAAAGTCAGACAAACAGTTGTGCCTTGTCTACACTGAAAAATGAAGGGAAAACAGAGAAGTGTGGTGCTGGCCCATCACGGGAAGACAGATTTGCACCAGCTTCAGGCAAAACATTGTTCAGTTTCCACAGTTATAGCAAAAATGGCTTTGTTTGGAGACAAATGCCACGCTGCAGCCGAGAAGCTCATCAACACTGTCCTGATGAGGAACAAAAATCAAGGCTTTCAAGCCAGAGCTGACTTGATAAAACACACATTTATCACATTTGTGAGCAGCCAAGGCATGAGCTCCACGAGTCACAACTGTGTTCCTGCCCCTGGGTGTCGGGGAAGAGCTCCTTGCTCAGACTTCCTGGGAGCTGTGCATCCCTTTGCTTGGCACCCATCGAGTTGTGTCACTCAAAACCTGACAAATAAAGCAATTTGAGTCATTTTTTGGCGGCATGCTGTCTTTAAAAAGCAAGCACTTGTTGCATCAGCAGACCATGAAATGTATATAACCAAGTCATACCAATAAAATCCATTTCAAACACAAGTATTTGTTTACACAGAGCTTTCACCTTTTTAATTAAAACAACCCAAGCACTGGCAAAGGCAAACACTTAATGGCATTACATTTCAGATGCATTTCCTTAAAAGCCATTCACCAAGATCCAGAATTCTGCACAAAGCCTTGAACTTAGATTTACATTTCCTTGAGTTAGTTATCCTTTTTCTCCCAAATTACTTGGCAATGAATATGTATTAGACATGACCTCGAAATTAACTCAATATTTAGGCAGTTCATGCAGTGTTTTACACAGCCCATTTTTCCAAGTTGAAATGACATATCTGCAATTTGACACCGTTAGTTTATGTAAACTGTGCCTAAAGCACACTTTGCTGTTTTTAAACATGGATCACCCTGGCTGAAACAACCCTCATCCCTCTCTGGGCTGGCTTTTGCTCCACAAGTATTTAGTTGTCATTAATCCTTCCCTACAGCACCTGTGTAAGTGCTGAGTCTATGAAAACAGCTTCATATGGAAATAATTCTTTTTCTGTAACGTGGGCTGAGCCTGTTGCAGGGCAAACACTGGAGCTCACTGCATCCAGACAGCTGCACACTGCTGAAGGTCTGTACCTGCTTCAGCTGTCAGCACAATATATCAACACATGCTTAAATATGAGCAGTTAAATGTTTTACTACTAATTACTTCACAGACTTATCTATTATGGTCATTTATTCAGCTTATAGCCAGGTAAATTTTCTCTCTTATATTAACTCGTATATTAACTTATATTATCCAATCTCTTATGGATGGGGTGGATGAAGCCTCTTTATCCCAGTGTTAAGTGTTTGTAGCCTCAGGAAGGTAGAGCCCAAGAGGGGTTAACACACACCAGGTTTGGCACAACAAATTAAAGTCTGAATTACACCCTGACATCCTGTGCTGTAAAAATTAAAGTTCCAGTTTCCAGCAAATGTTTTTTCCACACTCGACTTCTCTCACCACTGATTCAAGCACTAACAAAGCCTACCCAGGGCTTACAACTGTAGAAACACCAGGGAAGGCTGGGAACAGGGCTGGGCTGTTTGAAAACTTGTGTTACTCACTCTGCTAGTTCCCTAAAACAAAACATCCCACATGCAAGAATTCATAATGGGCAATTCAGAAAAATATTATTTCCATACAATCCACTCCACAGCTCAGGCTTTCAGCTGCAGATTGTTATGAGCATTTTTAGCCAGCTAAGCCTCAACATCTCGTCTCACAAGGGGTGCTTTGGAAACAGAGCACAGTAGCCTTCCCTCTCCTGGCCACGCCAAGACCCCCATGATTTAACACACAGCTCACAGATCAGCTGCAGCCCCACACTCACAGCAGTTTTAAGACAGAACATGAGCTGTTGGAAGGGCTGTATTTACACAGGACCAAAACCAGACAACCAAAGCTCCACATGACAGCTCTCTAGTGCTCTCACCCAGCCCAATCTCCATTGGAAATAAATAGCATCTGCTTCTTCTCAGGTTCAACACCAACCAGATTTGCAGCAGCCCCTTTGGAAAGGCTTTCATTTGTGAACAGACATTTTCTGCTGTGAGTTTGAAACAAAACACAGTGATTATCTAACAAGCATGAACCTGCATCCATAACCCATGTGCCAGCACAAAGATAAAAGCCAACCCTTACTGGTTGATTTTGAAGAATCAATGTCAACCATTCAATTGATTTTCCTTTCTGCTCAGCACTCAAATCAGACTTCATCTGTGCCTGCTGTGGCCCAGTGGACTCGATTTCAACCCTCCACACAGAAGGCACACTCTGAATAAATGTCCAAAGAAGCTCCACTGCACGCTGGCACCAGCTCTCCTCCAAGGGGAAAAGCAGGCAAACCCCAGGCCATGCCACAGCCTCTCACTTCCCACTTGGACTAATCAATGCACTGATAAATCTGGTGGCACTCTCATGATACTTTAAATGTGCAAACAATATTTTTTTTTGTTGCTGTAAAGCTGCACAGTTTCCTCAGGCATCTGCTGTTTGTATTTCTGCTGTGACAGTAACAGTCAAACACCATCAATGAAAACTCACAGGCTATTGAAAACTTTGGAGGAGAAAAAAAGAAATCACCTCAGAGCACACTGGGTGTGGACTGACAGCTTCTTTTTGAGCTGTGGTGACATGCTGAAGACAAAGGATAACAAATAATACTGACTTTAATTCTGGGGTTTTTGCAGATATTCATAGAATCACAGAATGGCTTGAGTTGGAAAAGACCTCAGAGATCAGCCAGTTCCAACCCCCAAGTTCTGGTTCCAAGTTCATCCAGAATAGTTTAAAAAAACGAATTCCCTTTTCATATGGCCATGGCTGCATATTAATCAAAACAGATTTTAGGCATACAGTGATAAAAAGCCATCCCACCTTAATTTCTTAGCTGCACTTAACAGTTCCATCAGTCTTAGGAAGACAGTGTATGCTCTGCTGAAATGGATTTGCCACTTTGACCAACAGATAATTAGAGATGGTCTGAGATTTTTCTTGTCTGACCACAAATTCAGTGCAAGTTTCTTCTCCACCACTGTTCTGACAACTTCATTCAATTAAATGTCTCTGACCTCTAACCAGAGATAAGAATCAGGCCAGTATTGAGCATTTCAGTGATCTGGTTCTTTTATTGCCATCATTTCACTTTAGAGCTTAAAATTGCTTAAAATATTTATTTCAAAGAAAACCTAGAACTTTCCTTGCTGTACCAATCACCTCCCAAACCTGAATGAATACTACAGCAAGGTGAGGGTCTGTGAGTCAGAAGCTGCACCAGAACTAAAGGAGAGAAGGAATTGTTGGTATTCATTTCAAGGGAACATTCACTCCAACTGATATTTCAAATGTCAAGCTGGTATTAACTGCATCAAGCACTGATCAAAATACACAGGACAAGAGATTGCTGAGAAAATCATCACAAGCATCTAAATTGGCTGTCATCACTAGGAGGAGTCTGGGAAGGTACAAGCCTTTAGCATCTCCCTGGGCACCCTTCTGCTGATGCCCTGATATAAAAGACAAACTCTCTCTCAAGAAATTAGAGGGGACAAAAGGTAGCTAAGAAATAGCACTTGCTCCACAGCCTGCTGGCATGTGACCACCCATTAATTTAGGACACTGGGGGGGAATTGCTGGCTGGCTCTGTGCACACACAGCTTTCAGCAACAGCTCTGTACCTGATTTGCTGAATGTTACAGAAAGTTTATAGAGTACATAAATTCTTTATAAGATAGTGCTGTGATTTACTCCCTCTTATAATTCACCAAAATCCAGTTTAAAGTGAAAAGTGATACAATATTAAAAATCAATGACAATTAGACCCAAAAAAAAAAATCTTAGCTAAAGTGATGTAGCTGACTCCTTGGCAAAGGGACCAGGTAACTTCTCACCATCTCTTTCAGCCTATTTCTGCTGCTTTCAAAAAGATTTATGAAGTTTTTAAAAGCAAAAAGTTAATGGAAGGAACAAAACCTCTCCTCAGCATCGTCTGAAAGTGAACATGGCTCTTCATGTCCTGACAAGCAGGTTTCCACGAGCCTCAACACAGCAATTAGAGATATTATTGCCTCTTTATTTTGCTCCTCTCTCGGAAATTACAGCTCCTTTAACAGGGACCACAGAAAGGCTGTGTCCCTGCCCAGGCTCAGGCGGGTGCATTAACACAGCCCTCAGTGACAGCTCATGCTAATGTGCCACACAATAAGTGTGATTAACTGATGTCCTGACACATTCCCTCCTGCCACGCCGTCACAGGGGCAGGGACACACAGCGAGCAGCCAGGCAGGGATGCTGGAACACACTGCAGGAAGATTTTCCTCAGAACACTAGTCAGACCCCTTGGAACAAGCAGGATGAGTGGTTCAGCTGCTCCTAGAAGATAGTAAAAGCTTTTTCTGGAAGAAGAATAGCTGTAAAGACAATAAAATGTTGGAATTCCAACAGAATGTTCCTTAAAATAAAGCCACATGATGTAAAAAATACTAGACAATACATAAAGTTACAAAATGAGAAAAACTGATATAATGGGAAACTCTAAGCTCTGAGGTTCTCAGGATCATAGAATAAATGGAACTGGGAGAGACCCACAGAATCAACAAGTCCTAGACTTTACAGAACAATTATTAACCTTAACATTGCCTCCCATGCCACAAAAAACTATCCTATATCCTAATGTAAGCAACATATAATCATCAACATAATACTTTTTATTACATTAAAAATTAAAGAACCATCTTACACATTGAAACAATTCTGCACCATTGAACCCCTCCTCTTTCACAGAGTTTGGGATTTTTGAAACACCAAACCTTGCCAGACCAAAACTAATTCTGAAAACATCACAGCAGCACACGAAGCTTTTTGCTCTGCAAAATACTGATATGGCACCTCTAGAGCAGCTATCCATGTGAATTCCCTGTCAGACTGACATGCAGAAGTATTCAAGAAGTGGGAATGCAGCAAGCAAACCACAGGTCCAGCCCCACTTCAACAGGAGGGAAAATCTCCTTTTTGCCCCAACACATTTGGGGCACAGATTGGGCCCAAATGCCCCTGCCAGCCCCTCTCTCAAGCTGGAGCCTTTCAACACTCGGCCTTTGAAGAACCATAAAATCTAAAATGTTATTTTCAGCACATGTGTTCAGGGGTGAGAGCATAGTGAAGGCAGCTCTTCCTGTTCACACTCCAGCACTTTATATTTCCAACTTCCTGTAACTATTCACACTTCCTAATAACAGCTGGCAGTGGATGTGCATTCGGTGAAGTTCACACAGACTCAAAAAATACCAGTAATAATAATAATCAGCTGATGCTTTCCTGATAAGATGACATTTGCAGGTAATGATGTAGTGGACCACTGGTAAGTCCCAGGTTTAAAAGTACTGACTCACTCTGTACTTTCCTAAGGGTATTACCTTACATTGTATATAATACAATAATAACATAATCTATTATACATCTGTGCTTTCTCCAGAGGTATTACCAAATCTGAAACCTAAAAACAACTGGGCTTCTTTTAGTTGTTTTTGTGTTCTGGGTTATTTGGGCTTTTTTTTTTCTTTGTTTAGTTTTGTGTTTTGTTTTGTTGAGGTGGCTTTTTTGGTTTTTTTTTGTTGAAACAACAGGTATAGTTTCTACAACTTGTATCTAAGTCCATATCAGCTTATTGATCTAAGGGTTATCACCAGTAAAACCAAAGCAGAATTAGGGCAGCAGTTTGTTATTTTAAGAGTCCTGATGGTTTAAAAAGAACACAAAAGGTTTATAAAAACAATTTCCAAAGCCTCAACTCGTGCAGTAGGGTGTGAGGACCACCCAACTCAAGCAGATCAAATGTATAATCTAACAGACTGTGCAGGCAAATGTTATGGGACCTGGAAGAGCAAACAGCAACCCTGAAAAATTGTTAGCTACACATCTGGTTTTTGGTTTTCTTCCCACAGACATCAGTCTGCACGTTTGAGATCAGACATGTCCTGTTTGCTCTGCCAGTGGTAAGACACTGTCCACTGATAAGGAGATAAGGATAACTCTCTGCTGCTGCGGATGCTCTGAGGTGCATTTTTGAGTGCTGTCGGTTTTGAGTAAAAATTCACATGTACAATTTTGAGATAAGACTTTAAATAAGCACACCTATGGTTCTGGTATTTTTACTTCTTCTTCACCCACATTCCCATTGCTGTCCCAACCTGAGTTCCTATTTAAGGCCAAGAAACCACCAGACGAGGCACGATGCAGACACAAGAATGTCTCTGATTTCAGTAACAGCCAAAGTATTGCACCAGCTCCATTTTCATCCCTGTTTACAAAGTCCTTCATTTGAGCCTTCTGGTCCTTCCAAGCCCGAATGGCACCAGAATGGTTACAAGACAAAGCTTGGGTGAGCAGCAGCCAGCAGTCCCTACACCACAGCCATGTGGATGCAGCTCCAGCAAGACTTAGAGGGCACTAATCCTTCAGGAATTTCCCACAGTTCCTCTCCTCGTGCAAAAGGAAAGACAAATTTTTTGCCTTTGATGCTGCAAAGGCATAATCACAAAGCTTATCTTGATGCACTGCAAAAGAGGACAGGATGTGCTCCCAGGCATCTCACCCAGATCTCAAGTGAGGGCACACAGAATCCTGAAGGTTACTTCCAAGGGTGCTGCTCGTATCTAAGATGGGCACACTCAAGAGAAATGTCTTGAGTAGCAATGACTTGGGTAATGCACAACAAATCTGTGTCCCAAAGAGTTTATCACCTGAATCAAGAGTACTTTCAATGCTGCTTGTGATCGTGTGTACTCGGAATGCTCTGGACTGAAGGGACCCTCTGGTTTTTTACTAAGTGGGTTAATTTATCTCCACCTAAACTTTTGCTTTCCTGCAGTTATTAAACTGTCTGACATTCAGGTGAATGCACAGTGAACAAAGGGCTGCTCCACTTTCACTTATCTAAATTCTGCCAGATCAATAAACACCCAAGCAGTGGAAACAATCTTTACAATTCACAATTAAGGCATCAAGCCTGACTGAAACCAAGCACGCTGCCAGCAGCCGAACAGAGGAACCATACCAAAACAAAACTACCCCAGAGCACTCTGCACCTACAGCTCCAGTGACTGAGAACTCGCTTTCAGTTTCTTCCAACCCAAGCTGTACCCACATGAGTAGACACACATTAAAGACAGAGGTACCTGCAAAAATAACATGCTAGACAGAGCCCAGAAACGCTGCAAAACCAACCCTCAGCTGAGGCTTGACAGAGCCTACCCAAATGAAATCCACTTCCCATCCAGCCCCTGCAGAGCACATCGCCCCAGGCTGATCCCAGCCTCCAGGAAGCCCAGGGATGAGGCTGTCTCACCCTTTTGTTCCCAGGAATATGCTGGTCTCATCCTGCTACGGGATCACAGAAAGCAGCCACGTGCAGGAACATCTAATCCAGCAACCCAGGGAGAGCACAAGAGCAGCCACGGAGTATTCTGTTACTCACTCGGGTCCTACAAATGGAATACCAGATCCCAGACAAGGAGCAGGCCATCCATAATTAAACAGCAAACTCTGGCATCTACCAGGGACTTGTCTCCAGGAATATCCAGCTGCACACCACGACTGCTACCAAAGGACACAAATCATGGAAGCTCAGCCTGTTCTGCTAACAAACGGTGACACAGGTGTGAGAGAGCATCACCAGCTCTGTTTTTGCCACATTTTCTTTTGCTGCACATCTCAAGTAAACATAAAGGCTTCCTGACAGAAAGACAAGAGGTTCAAAGTATCTAAAAAATCACATGCAAGTAACATCATCAGTTTAGAAATTCATGCTAATACAGAAATTGGAACATTTCCTTACAAATACAACCAAAACTTTCTGAGAGATCCCCAGCACCAGATTGCCTGTCCCCAGGGAACAGCAAAGTATGCAGATAATTAAGCTTACTTGAGTTTACAACTTGTAACCTTCGTGTCATTTTATGGAAACAAACTGTATTTAAGGGAAAAAAAAAAAGGAACAAAATATTTACATTTTGACAACATACAACTTGTTCACATGAGCCACCACCAAATAAGTTCCCATATGTTATCAGGAGGAGGTTTACAGTCTGATGTGACCCAGTGTACACATCCTAGACTTCCAAAGGATGGCTCACATCCCACTGTCAGCACTCAGCAGCCCCCAAACCCGTCTTTCACTTATGGTTATTCAGCTCCTCTGCAACTGTTTTCACTGAAGTATTTATAGCATCCATCTTCAAAACACAAGTTTTGCCCTCTGGAAAGAAGCTAATTACACCACCAGCTTTGTTCCACGCTGTCCCATTTCCGTTCTCTTTCCTAATCTCCTCTGTTTCTTGAAGTCTTTCTTCCTCTATTTTTCCTAATACTTGACACCCTTATTTCCACAGTCATGCTCAGCCAAGTTCACCTTCCTCTATCCAGTGTCCTCACTTTCTCAACCTCATCTCCTTGTTTTCCTTCTCGCTTGTGACTGATTCTTTCTCCATCACTAGTGCCACTCCACCTCTACAGGCAGCTCCTGCTCCCTCTTTTTCCCTACAGCGACATTCCCAGCAGACTCTTCCATGCCCATTCCCCCCATAAAACTGTCAGACTTGTAGACCACACCAGAAACCACTCAACCTACAAGACTGTGGCTTGACAGTTCCCTAAAAATCATGACAGGATCTTCACAACCTGGAAGTTCTCACTCTGCTACAGTATTCCTGAAGGAAAGGGGTGGCAGGTGGCCTGGGATCCCAACAGCAGGCAGTATGGACCCATGCCTGAGGATTCCTCAAAGCTCTTTTTATTCCAGGTATGACAGTGTGGATGCAGAAAAGTCCACCACCAAAATGGAAAATTAAAAGCACGAAAATGGAAATTAAAAGCACACAGAGTCTCACTTTGGGTGGGGGCATCAACACAAGCCAGAGATATGAGTATTTGTAGGGTATTTGTAGGACAACACCCTAAAATGATAAGGGCAAACCGTTCAGCACATGTATTCTGTTCACAAAGAACAGCTCCAAGGTTTTCTCTTTTAAGGACAGGGAACCCCTGACCTATTTCCAGCCACGGCCACCCATGGCCAGCCCACCTCACAAAGACAAATGCTCGCTCCCAATCCGTTATCCCTGTTGCACAAGAGGATGGGAACATCACCCCACAACCTCCAACAAGTGACCACAGGCCAGCTTCACACAGCTCCGACAGGCTGTGTTTCCCTGGGACAACGCAGTGAAGGGGTATTTTTTTGTTAGGAAAGGCACATTCCAGCATTCCATGCCCATTCCCCCCATAAAACTGTCAGACTTGTAGACCACACCAGAAACCACTCAACCTACAAGACTGTGGCTTGACAGTTCCCTAAAAATCATGACAGGATCTTCACAACCTGGAAGTTCTCACTCTGCCACAGTATTCCTGAAGGAAAGGGGTGGCAGGTGGCCTGGGATCCCAGCAGCAGGCACACAGGTTGTATGGACCCATGCCTGAGGATTCCTCAAAGCTCTTTTTATTCCAGGTATGACAGTGTGGATGCAGAAAAGTCCACCACCAAAATGGAAAATTAAAAGCACGAAAATGGAAATTAAAAGCACACAGAGTCTCACTTTGGGTGGGGGCATCAACACAAGCCAGAGATATGAGTATTTGTAGGGTATTTGTAGGACAACACCCTAAAATGATAAGGGCAAACCGTTCAGCACATGTATTCTGTTCACAAAGAACAGCTCCAAGGTTTTCTCTTTTAAGGACAGGGAACCCCTGACCTATTTCCAGCCACGGCCACCCATGGCCAGCCCACCTCACAAAGACAAATGCTCGCTCCCAATCCGTTATCCCTGTTGCACAAGAGGATGGGAACATCACCCCACAACCTCCAACAAGTGACCACAGGCCAGCTTCACACAGCTCCGACAGGCTGTGTTTCCCTGGGACAACGCAGTGAAGGGGTATTTTTTTGTTAGGAAAGGCACATTCCAGCAACAAGTGCTCCCTGAGGGAGGTGACACACACCAACGGTGTGCCCTGCCCGTGTAGGGACAGCAAAAGCAGGAACGGGACAAACACTCATCCAGATTTCAATGCAAGCCTTCCAAGGGGGATGTTCCACACACCTGTGTCGTTCCCAAAGACACCTGTCCCCAGAGGGACCCGCTCCACCACCAACCACCGAGGCTGCCACCCTGGGGACCTCCTGTCACCTCACACCTCCGGCCACAGGTGCCAAGGAACACCCCTCAGGGGCCGGAGGGCAGCAGTGACAGCCCTGGGTGACAGCTCAGCAAAACCTCAGCCCCTCACGGCACCGCGGGGCGACCCGCGGAGGAACGGGGCTCAGAGCGGGGGATCCGGGGTCCCCTCACATCCCGGGGGACCGAGGGCCCAGCACCACGGCGAGGGAGCAGGGCTGTCACCGCCGCGAACGCACCGGGGGTGCCGCCCGGTGCTGCCCTCACAGCGCGGCCGGCCGGCCCGCACCCCCGGCGGGGGTGTCACCGAGCGGGAGCGCGTGGCGGGCGAGGCGCGGGGGTGCCGCCCGGCGCGCGGCGGCGCGGCCTCCGCGCTTCCCGCCGCGCGGGGCGCGACGGGAGGTGTAGTCCCGCCGGGCGGTGAGGGCGGCGCGCCGGGGCGCCCCCCGGTGGTGGGGCGGGACCGGGGGGCGCAGGGACGGCAGCGACCCCCGGGGGGGACACGGAGACCGTGAGGGACTGAGGGTGGGCAGCGAGCCACGGGATGACAGCGAGCCCCTGAGGGCACACCGAGCCCCGGGCGCGGCCCAGCCCCTGCAGGCCGGGCGGGACGGGAGCGGGGGGGCGCCGTGAGGGGCCGGGAGTTATTTGTGTCAGGCGGCCTCGCTTCCTTCCTCCCGCTCTTCCTCTGCCTCAGGGGCCGCGCGTGGACGCGGGAGCGCGGCCAGAGGGTTATTTTAGTGCTGGCATCGCTCATCGCTCCGCGCCCACGGGACGGCGGTGGGCGGGAAGCGCCCGGGAACAGCGGCCCGAGGAGGAGGAGGAGGAGCGGGAGGAGGAGGAAGGCCCAGCGAGCGCACGAAGAACCTACCTCGGAGCAGGTGACACCAGTGGCACCTGGCTGCTGGGACATCGGAGCACGGGCTCCCCTGAGAGAAACCCCCCCCCCAAAGCAGCCGTGTCCCAATTCCCATGTGGAGCGCTCCCTCTGCCAATTAACTCTCTCCCAGGGGAGGAAATGAGAGGAGTTGCTTTTAATAGGACTTTGATCTCTCGGGCTCTGCTCAGGACGGCTCCTGGCGCTGGGAGCTCCAGCGGTGTGGGAAAGGGCACGCAGCATTCATGGGGCAAACACCATTTCACCTCTGCCAGCCCTGAACGACGTTAATAATAAACCTTAGGCCTGGTCTCTGCAGCTGGTTTGGGCAGGCAAATCACATTTTAAACTCCTATTTATACTGGTTTATGTTCTACTGCAGGCAGGCTTGTCCTGAGGTGATTTAGTAGCTTATTCCCAGGCATTTGCAGGAACACGTCACAGGATATCAGTTCCTTCTCACTCATCCAAGCACCCTCCATGGAAAGCTGGAGCACTGGAAGGATGCAGTTCCTGGTCAGCACACGAGCAGGTATTTCAGTATCTCCACACACACCCAACCAGAGCCAGCCAGCCATGAACCTGCTGGGAAATCCACTCAGTTATTGAGGAATCACACTGAAAACAGCACCAACCTGCACAGTGTGCAAAGGGATTTGGACGCCAGGGGCTCCAGTCCCTCATGGCTGGTGTTTGCTCCACTCCCTGGTGCTGACACTCTGTTCCAGCTGTTTCACACTTCGGCACAAGCCACGGGGAAACACTGAGGACACTCCAGCTGCTGTGCCCAGGCTGCATTTATTCCCACCTTGGCTAACATGTGCTGGTTTGCCCTCCTCATCCTCTGTGTCCCTCACCTTGTTCCGCACCTGGCTTTTCTCCAGGGTTTTGTAGAGACGAAAATTTTTTTTAAGTGTCTCCAAAATGAGAAATCCAAGTGGCCACTGCTGTGAAAACTGGAGAAGGTAATGATGGAGGTGGCACTGAACTCCTGGTAACAAAGTTTCACCTGGCATCAGTGACAGCCCAGTGAGCTTTCAAAAGTAACAAATTCAATGTATTAAAAGCTGTTACCACCAGAAATTTTACGTTCCCTAAGCATGAACAACTCAGAGGAAAGGGTCATTCTTCCCTTTCCACCTTCCAAAACAACCAGTGAGTGTTGGCCCACACCTCCCAAGCCACTACGTGGACACACAGCTTTTTGCCTCTGATAAATAATTAACATTTCCCTCTAAAACAGAGAAAATGAGCCTGAAAATGAGGACCAGAGGCAGGGGAGACGACGTCCCTTGGCAGCAGCAGCCTGGGCACATGTGACAGCCCTGTCACACCACGGTGCCACGTTAGCCTGAGAGGCAGAGGAGCAGAACACGCTCCCAACACACTCAGCTCCATCCTCTTCCTCCATCCCCTGAGCCCAGAACGCAGAGCCTCATGCAGAGTGTGGGTGACTCCAGTTGCTCTCCACTTTGGGGAGCTCAGGGACGCCTCTAGGAGTGTCTGTTTGTGTTTTCTGCTGTATATCCTACGTGGTACAACTCCAGGGCATTTGGGACCTGTTCTTCTTGATCCTGGGAGCCTTCCCGAGTGGGCAGGGACCTGCCTCCACAGTCAGGGCAAATACTGTGAAATACTGATATAAGTCAAGGTATAACTTCATGCAGCAGTTTTCCCCAAAATACAAGTTTGATTATTGAATTTTTATTTATCTTGGGAAGATGGCACCAGCAGTGGATTCTGGATTTCTACTCGCAATGAAACTTTGTGATTCGCTGTGGGGGTGGAGGTGACCCACAGGTCAGTGTGATTTGGGGAAGGGCAGCGTAGAGGGGCTGAGCCCCTGCTCTTGCCTGCTCCCTTCCCAGGGCCGAAGGTCAGGCTCAGACATCCCAGCCCTACTGCCCCCCGCCAATCTAAGCCCCGTGACAACCCTTCCTCGGCACCTGGAAGGACAAACCCGGGCAAGAAGCGGCGGAGGCGCCGCCAGACCCCTCCCCTGGCGGGGCCTCCGCTCGCCCCCACGGCCACCCCCGACGCGGAGCGGCCGCACACCGGCGGCTCCCGGGGGAGAGGCGGCGGAGGCGGGGGGACCCCGCGGCCCGGGCCTCGCCGCT